>NC_140127.1:44423760-45047760 GCF_964035555.1 Netta rufina
TCCAAAGCTCATGTTGGCTCAACTGGATCCATAACGAGAAGAACACATCAGTTACAGTAAGCTAACAGACATGAAAAAATGCAGTTTTGCCACATCAATACAGACCCAGTCAATTGTTTTAGTTTGGGAAGCTTGCCCTAAGGTTGTAGCCAGATCTTTTTCAAAGTCCTTTCCAAACAAACTACTCGTAATACTGTGTAAAGGTTGTTCAAACAATATATAACAGTCCTCAGAGTCTGCATAACAATTAACTTTGCATAGAAAAATAAGATCTGTGCAAGATAAATCTGAGCTATTCATTGTATAAATGTTACAAATTGTCTAAGTGACTACATATCCTCTGATTAGCAAAAATCACGCTTGTTTTGTCAAAATATTTGCTTCCATATATGGGGCATAAAGACGCACCCTGGGCAAAGCATGAAAGCCATAGAGAACTTTGCTACTGAAGCCTGTAACGCCACATTTCGGTCTATATAAGGCAAGGACCTCTCAGCTATTGACACTGCCAGGCTGCCTCGTCCTGGGACTGGAGTGGCAGCTGCAATCTGTCTCCCAGATGTCGACGTCTGAACGCTGCATTATATAAATGTCATGTGCCCCGTCCTTGGTGTTTTTCAGAGAAATGCAGAAGCCTGGTTGCATTTGTTAACTTGTAGACAACACGTACACTAGTACTTCTCAATAGGGAGTTTATCACCATAAAGCTTTAGGCTCCAAATTTCAAGCAGATTTGGAGCAGAGGCTGAAAATACATTGATTCATAAAGTTCTTGTTGAGGTTTCCAAAGCAATTGCCAATTAACAGGAACACTTTGGCTGGAACTGTTGGTCTGCTGCCTTATGCCCTCCCAAATGTATCCCTAGGAAATCTCCCAAGCAGTGGAAAATAACAAGTTGAGTCTGAGAGCGTCAGTGCTCTTTAGCCATCTCCTATGTATTTTCATCTGCTACTAAGTCGGAAACATTCTGCTTTACGTGTGCTCTTTTGTTTCCTTTGCCTGGTGTTGGGTGACTCAGTGCAGCCCCTGTGGGATCCTGAAGCATTGCGTTTTTTAACACTGCAAGTGAAATGGGCACCGTAACCTCTGCACAGCCCCGGAGCGGCATAGGAATTATTTCCTGCTCTCTGCAAAGGAAGATGCCTTCAGATTTTGTTCAATGATAACAAATACAAAAAGGGAGGCCTCCCCTGGCTTCAGCAATCTTATCCCTCCCACTGGGCTTTGCTAGAGGTGGCAGAGTTGAAACTCCCAGGTTTTATTTTCAGAACGTGGTCATTTCTCATTTTGATATTTTAAAGTAAACAACTCTTGGTTCCCATGTATTATTCAAATAGAGAGGAGTGGGTATCCAACGCAGGCATAATCAAATATCTAGCCTGCACCAGACAATCTTCTCGGACCACTTGAGAAATTTCCCTATCGCTATTGTTATCATTCTCCAGCCACTTCCTTCCATTATTTAACACTTCAGACATCATGTCTCATGTTTACCCCACAGCTCAGCTGTGGGGTGAAGCAACCATGATCTGTATTCCTACAAGCTTTCTTGGACAGTGCTTGCCCACAGCAGAAGAGAGCTGCGCAGGAGTGGCTGCTACCACATTCAGACAGAAATAACCTGTTGGAAGTAGATTTGTTTTCAAATCTTTCAGTGGGAAAATATCCATTTCAGAGAGGGGAATTAATGATTTTTAACCTGCCTATCACTCTCTTTTATTGCTGGCATGTAAAATCCTTACTGGGTTTTGAAGTTGTAAGTGGAAATGCTGAGGATATTTTCATTGCTGCCAAAACATTTACATGAAACTGCAATTCAGATCAAATTATCTTGAAACTGCAAAGCGTGCAGAGATTCCAAATTAGTCAACTCGGAGAGATTATTGCATATTGAAATTACACAGCAGAAGCCAGCAGAGTGCCACCGCTGCTTCTGACTCACAAAAATGGCAAAAGCAACTCTTAAAAGAATTCTTCTCCTTAAATGCATAGTTGTAATGGGCACAAAGAGCAGTATTTGACCCAGTATTTCACTATCAGAAAAACATAGCTTGTCATGCTTTCAGGCAGGCTGGTTAGTTCTGGCCATTGTTTCCACAATGCTTTAGGTACAAATGGAACTGCTCAGAGAGAGCAGTGGGGTGGGTGGTAACGGGGCATGGAAGTGATGCACGAGCAAGCTAAAGCGTAAAAGTAAAGAGCTATGGCTACTTGCAAAAGGACAGGCTGAAAATATAAATTCAGAAGTGCACTAGGCTGTCAAAGCTGGTCAGTGCTGGCAGGATACTGTTAACCACTCTATTTTATTTCTTTGTATCTCACATATATTTTTCAGCAACACCATAGTTATGGAAAAGACTCAAAAATACCAACAAAAAGAGGACTGGGGCAACATCATGAAATTCAAGTCTTTAACGAGCCACCATTCAAGATATTTAGAAGTGTTCTTCCTTTTCACAGTATTCTAAATAATGTTACTGCTGCTGTTCTATGGGGATTCTTCAATGCAAGGTAAAGTAGTGTTAAAGGCTTCCCTAAAATATACCATGGTTCCCCCAAAAAGCCATAAAGTTAATTTTTCAGCAATCACAGGAAGGGCTGTCTGATTTGGCAGCAGAGGTCAGGGGTCATTTCTATTTGGCAGAGAGGGGATGGACAGATGAAAGCACCCTATACAGAGAAAATTTTAAGTGAGAAAAACAGAAACTTCTAATGCTTCTCTCAGAAAGGAGCTGACAAAAGTGAGGGCTGCAGAAAGAGCTCACTCATAAGGAATATTGTGGGTGGCACTGGAGGGGGGTCCTTTTCCCTCTTAGTCGCTGGCAGTTGGAGACTGACAGCTATAGCTTGTGTGTTTTCTCTGTGCAAGTTTGCAGTTGATTTGTTCTCATTCATTCAGTGAAATATCCTGAAAAGCAACGGGATAACACATTATAGGATAATCCATAGATGTCATGACTATTGATGCTCAATATCCTTAAGTATGACATATTTGTCATGGTACAAAATCTCAACTATTTCAGAATCATCTTCCTAATTTTTGTTAAAAGGACACTGCCCTGGTGAGTGTCCTGCATGTAAGGACAGTCATGGTTTCACAAAATCAGATCAATTTTATTTTTTTTTTTTGTCATTAAATTCTTTACCCAGAATTAGCAGAAAGAAGAAATGAGTGATGCTACACAGGATAGCATGGCACTGGCTTTTTAAATTTAACACAGATTTCTGCTAAAATACTAATAAAATCCTTCTGTCCTGCAAATTTGACATAAAATTTTGATGAAAAATGGGCTAAAGCTGAAATAACCCATTACAAAGAGAGACTATCTTGTAACCTGGTATTTCCTTCATACTTCTTTAATTCAGTATGTATTTTCATGCATGTATTTTCAACATATGCATACATATGCATATTTTCAACGTATGCATATGCATACAAAGCCAATGATCTCGGAATGTGTGAAATGTCATGTCACACCTCACTATCTTGAGTATTTTTGATCCCTCAGGTTTGGTGGTGAACTTGGCATCACCCACAAGGAGAGGTGCACAAAGTTTCCTGCATCTTCTCCTTTGTCACAAACTCTTGATGCTTACAGGAGAAATAGCTAGCTCTTCATTCTCCACCTTAAAAAAGTGAAATCTATCTTATGGCTCTGATTCAATAGTGCATTTCAACACCTATTTTAAAGCATCAGACGAGCTCCAGTGAGCACAGGAAGTGTGTGGGCAGTCTGAATGACATAGGCGCATATGTAAATATTCTGCTGAATGGGGCTTCAAGTTGCATTGGGGAAAGCATGCAGTTAGATAAAAAAAAAAAAAAAAAAAAAAAAGAGCACAACTATTCCTTTTCTTCTGTTTTCAACAGTATTTATCTGCATTTTTCTTAAAGTAAGGGTGTGTGAAAAGCTGCACTATTGTAGATAGAATATATAAAATGTGATGCATTAAAGATTTGGAAATTAATTTCTCAGGGGACTTCTTTTCAGTCTAGACTATAATGATATATTCTGCCAATTTGTTTGTCCGGTCTCACTGTGAACATAACATTTGATACTGTAGGCAATGTAAAGATCTCTGATAAGCTTGCTATTTCCTGCAGTACTCTATGTTTATGATGAAGATTTTTAAGTATTGTGGCATACTTCCTCAAAACATATACAGTAAGTTAAATATCAGATCCTAAGGAATAGAAAAAAATTTGAACATATTTGCTAAATCTTCCTTCCTGCCTTTTTTTGACTGATTTTTTAAATTATTATTTTATTTTTAGTTAATGACTTTTTATTGCAACATTTATATCCAAATGACAAAAGGAAATTTTGAACCAGGAATTTCAGGTCTGGTCAAAAGCAAACAGAAATAAGGAAGATTAATATCAGTGTACTGAGTACTAGACTCAGTCATATATCCCACTGCTCTGGCACTCAAACTGGAATTCCTGATAGACGAGAAGGTGCAGAGCAATCTTGCAGCAGTTCTTAATGTGTCACCTTGCCTCCAGGGAACTGTAACTTTCAAAAGTTTAAACCGATCAAGTCCTAAGTCCTTGCAGAGACACAAAAAATGTAATTGTCTCAAGAATGTCTCATATCTTGCAGTATCTCAAAATTCCTCATAGCAAGAAGTTCCAGGACATGTACGTTCAGTGCTGCCTTCTTTGTCCACATTTTGCACATTTTCACCATGTGCCCTCATGTTTCTTTCCAAGCTAGACTATTCTTAACTTTAAAATCCCTGGTTAAGACCAGGCATCTTTGAGTTTTTGCTGCTGTGCCAACATCCTCTGTGTTTACCCTCTCTGTGGTGCATATATACTTCTGAAATGCTAGGACTTGGCTGTGATCTTGCTCATGACCTCAGCCTGGACCCTTTGGTAGCTACTTACTTAGTACCAAGCAACTGGGAACTTCTGGATGTGGAGCACTGGAAACAAAGCTGAACATAAGAAATAACAAGCATTTCCACCAGAAAGATTCCAGCAACTAAGCCAATCTTCAGGGGGTAATGCTGACTCATTCATGGTACTTCTTGCAATGTCTTTATTGCTTTTCAGTTAAGCACAATGCAGCTGTGTATTAAGCCACAGGCATAATATGGGACAAAAGGCACATCTGGCTTTTTCACTGTTTTTAATTTTCTTCCTTCCAGTTATTACTGGGCCTATTGTAGTGGCAACAGCTAGACATGAAGAAGAGTTGTGCTCAAATTTTGCCATTTCAGATTCATTTGTAAAATTCATGTTGTTTTCAGAAAATGTTAAATTTCACTAAAAGAAGTTAGATTTTAAAAAAATAATAAATTCTCATTATCCTTATTAGTCTGGATATTTTGGTTCAAATTCAGAATGCAAGAATATTTGAAATTCAAATAAAATACAAGCTGAGCGTAGAAGAAATCCAGGAAAACTAACTACTGTTCTTCCCATCAGATAATTCAAACACTGTTCTAAAAAGTTACTGGAACCACCTGTAGGAATAATCAGATCATGATTTACACAGACAAGCCTAGCTAGCTAATTAAGATCTTCTGGGAAGCTGCCACATGGGGTAAAGGTGCTCAAGAGAGCTGGTGAGTTTTTCTGAGAGCTGAGGACCAAATCAGCCCTTTTGCGTGAAGACAGAAACTATGTCAGGAGGCTCTCTTGACTAAGCAATTAGCTTATTAATGGGTGGAAATGGAAATGCAACCACACAAGAAGCAGAAACAAGCATGGGCCATCAAGGGCAGGAGTATGCTCACTTGCTTGGGTACTTAATAGTGAAATGGGGAAGGCCGAAGCCTGGCTGGAGCTAAAACTAAGGGGTATAAGAAGGTAATAGGAGGTTGCTACAAGTGTATTAGCAGCAAGAAGACCATTAATGTTTCCTGCAAATTGATTAGAATTTTACCGAGTGGAGTTTCAATGAAGATCCAGACTTGGTTTTCCTGCCCTCTGCTACCTGGACTCAGCTGCATGGATATGTTTCTGCTCAGAGAACTGTGTTAAAAGAATAGATAAAAAGGGTTTTTTATTTGTTTGTTTGTCTTTGTTCTGTGTGTTTCTGAAGTATCCAGTATTGAAATTATTCTCTGTTGTCCTTGCATTTAGAGAAATATCTCCCCTGGTTGTGTGCAGTCAGCTCTAGTTTGAATGTAAGAGAATATCTTTGAGTTGGTCTTCATCATCACCCAGAATCACACTACTGGGAATGGCAGCAGTATCCTTTGGCACTGTGAAGTCACCTCCAGAAATAGTGGCTCATGGCTCTCCTCAGGTTATGCCAATATCATATGGTGAGTAATGGTTAGACCTGGATTATCAAATGTGACTGCAGATAAATGAGGTACACCTGAACTAGATTTAAACTACCTACGAAGGGACTGAAAGCCATGTAGTCTAGAGCTTGCCCCAATCCAAGGAGCTGATTTTTGAATCTATTTCTATGCAAATCATTGTGATTTCTGCACTGTGGGGACAGCGTGACAGCTACCATAGTTTTGAAATCAGCCTTGCTGAGTTTGTCAGCTGCTAGTTCAAGGCTGCATGACTTGAAGTTTATGGAAACCAGGACAGTCATCCAGAAGGCATGTCATCTCTATTTGAAATAGTTTATTTACACTAGCTTTTACATATATGTAATGAACAAACTTGGACCAAAGCCATCCAAGGGCTGTAACCCTTTCATGGGAACCACTCTTTAAATTAGATATCTAGACCTAATTAAGTTGACTTTCAGAGAGGAATCTATTAGAGTGTGCCAGTGGTTTATGTGACTCTTGCTAAGCAATGCCATTTCTGTTTGGAAACTTCTGGAACAGTAGGTCTCTAAATGTTGCATTAATTTTGTCAACGTTGTCTATAAATGGGCAAAACTTCAAATTGTGCTAAGGGACGAAGGAGTAGTATGAAATAATTGAATGGAAAATTGGCAATTTAGACTACCTGTACTCTCATTAAAAGTAATTACACTGGACTAGATGAGTAACATTTGAGCCTGTAATCTGCCAAAAAAATAAATTTTGTCTACTCAAAATCCACTAAATTGTGTTCTGTCACAGTCTCTGCCTTTCTGAAATGGAAAGTAAGATGTAGGAATCTTCTGTGGATTTTCTGGCATTCTTTATAGGATGTTTTTCATTTTCTGTACCTTGCACAGAAAAAGGCCTCCAGGCTTGTAACTGCTTTCTGTCTTTTTATATAGACCATCCACCAGCTGGGATGGTTGCCTTCCCTCATCTCTCTGGTGCCTTTTAGGTAGTTGGACCCAACTATTTTGAAATAAATCAAGTGAGCATCACTGGTTTTCCTTTGCTGAGCTACCTTCCCTCTGATGGATAAAGTTCTCAATTACCACATTGGGGTGATCGTAGGAGTTTGGTGCACTCCTTTAAAAAGCATGTCTGCAGTGAGCCACTGTTTGAATTATTATGCAATACAGTGGTTGTAAGAATAAACTCTTTAAGTCAGAGATCCTAACAAATAACTAGTTATTATAACTAGCTGAAAGCACCATTTTCTGTTTCTTGCTGGAGGACTTGTCTGTTTTTCTTAGCACTGCTTCCAACATTGTATTTAGAGTACCATCTTTAGTTCAGTCTAACAAAGAAAATTCTTTTTACACTTTAAAAATGCTGATTCTTGTTTCCTCTTTAATTTTATATATATATATATATATATATATATTTATATGTGTGTGTATATATATATGTGTATATATATACACACACTGGGAATCTCTGAAATCTCAGCAATTGTACTAATTACCAAAAGTGCACTCTTCTCCAAAGATGTGAAACTTTGGCAGTGGCATGGTTAGCTTTTAAACTGATTCTAAATCAGTCTTCAGTTCAATCTACTTTGTGTGAGTTTTAAATCCATTTTTTTCTCCCATCTGACTTTTTAAAGCCTTTGCAGAGGATAATTATGAAGAGAGTAACACAGATCTTTAAGGAGATAGTGTCTTTCAAACAATACGTCTGCTCTTGTAGAACAAGTTTTAGCATAAATTCCAGTTACAAATTAAAACAAAAATCAAAGCATTATGTGCCTCCTCCTCCCATCCTGTCAGCAGCTCTATCTGTCCCCAATGTGCTTTTTAATACCTACTTTGTACTTCCTAATCTTTTCATAATGCAGCCAGTTCATCCCCAGCTTCTCTGTGAAGGAAGATGCTCAGCCCCCTGGCTGTATGTTGTATGGATGCACGCCTTCCAGGTGGTTTGGAGAGCAAACACCAGCTATCCTCTTTTCCATTTCAAAAATGGAAAGGACAGGGAGACAAGCCAAACTAAAAGTCAATCTGCAAAAATATATGCTCAAGTTCCTGTGCAAGTTTGTGAAGAGAAGGGTCCTATGTTTTTAGAAAGTAGTAGTATTTCAATATTATATTGTATTTGTATACAGTTGCTGTACATTTTTGCTTCAAGTGGTTACACGTCAACATTCATAAAATGAAACCATATGGTGTGGTTATTGTTTCCAATGTCAACTGTTACTAGACTTAAACACCCATCTTCTCTGGACATTTTTTTTTTTTCTCCGCATTAGAGTACACTGCTGAAGAGTCTTTTGTTTTGCTTTAATTTATGTTTGAGGCCCAGTGCAATGGAAGATTTGTTTTGGTGGAAGACTACCTGGCATTAATGCAATACAAACAATAAGTGGTAATAAAAATGTGTTGTTGTTGTTGTTTGCAAGTCACAATAATATCTAACAAACATTTACTTTTTGCCTCTTTAACCAAGCTGATTAAATGATTCACTTCATGCACATTCACTGCATCCAGATGTAATTCCAGTTTCAGTACACAGGTTGCCAAAGATTTGTTGAAAAACAGCTATTTTACAAGTGTTTTTTGGTTATCAGTTTTCAGTGTACAAGATTTCTGTGATTTGTTTCATTGACATAACTTGTTACAGCAAGGGTGAGAAAAAGATCTAGGTGTTCTTCTTGACCCCATGAAGAATATGAGCTCTCGGCAGCAGGTAATCATACAAATACAATAACACTATACAATTTAAATGTGACATCTGGATTCATCAGGATAAATATTTCAGGTGTAGACAGGAAAGTGTTAGCACCTTTGTATGAAGCCCTGACAAGAGTGCTCTACACATGGAAGGCTATGTAAAATTCTGGCCATCTGTGGTTAAGAAAGATGATCTCAGATGGATGCTGGAAATGCTGGTAGGATGATGGGAGGAGTGGAAAACCTATTATACAAGAGAAAAGCAAAGATCACAGCCTCTGCAGCCTAACAAAATTAAGAGGGCATTATAGTCATTGTCACTGAATAGGTTCTGGAGATAAGTATCAAGGGAGAAATGCTATTTCAGCAACCTAAGAGCAACATTGGTATTAGGAACAAGCAGGGATAAATTGCCTATAACTAAATTTAAGCTGCAAATTATGATGGTTATAAGCAATGAGATCCTAGAACTGCCACAGGGTAAAAAGAGCTGAGTGTTAACTCTTTCTAAGACTTGAGCTCACTAAATTTTCAAAAGGGGTTTTTAAGTGAGACTACGTTTGTTACAGTCCCTCAAGAGTCCCTTCCTTTGTAGAAGGCAGAAAACGAAGGGTGTTCCAGACCCCTCCTAACCCAGGGGCTGCTTGGATTTCAGGCTGGTATGATCAGAGCTCCCTGGTTTTATGTTCTCCAGCATAACCGGGATCACTAGAATTTTCGGAGTAATGATATAAACTAAAGGAAACAGCATTTGATTTTTCGGGTAGATACCGATGCTTCAAATTGATGACAATTTTGGAATTAAACAAATACCTGTCAGCAACTTGGATGCTGATCCACACACAGTATGGTACAAAAAAAAAATAAAAATGAAAGAACACATTAAAAGCAAACAATATTTTTATTAATGAGTATATTCAGATATCTTTAAGGTTTATTTCTTTTTCCCAGGGGATTCATACAGTTATATCCTGAGTTGGAAGTGTCTACCCTGATGATCCACAAGGATCATCGAGTCCAACTGCTTGTGTGCACACAGGACCATCCAAAATTCAAATCATGTTTCAACGTTTTCTGGAAGAAAACCCTGCAGCACCCCTAAATGGCCATGTCTCTGCCCAGGAGCCCTGGGGACAGTGCAGGCTCACAGGCACTGACCCTGCCATGGGCTGAGCCCCACTTCCCAGGGGCTGGGGGACACAGAAAGGACTAAGACTGCAGGAGGGGCAGCTGAAGGGACAGATATGGCATGTCAGGGAAACAAACCAACAAAAAACAAGACACATTAAGGAAACACTGTATTTACCTTGCATAACGAGCTATGATGCACTCGTTTCTTTCCCAGAAAGGGGCCTCTCTGAAATGTGCTACATAAAATAATCTTCCTACCCCATCCTTTGTTTTCTAACTCCTTACATGTTTTTAAAATGTACCCCTGCAAAACCAAAAAAGAACATGTTCTTCCAGTGACCTAAATTTACAGAAAGACAGATCCATTGTCTTCAAACAGCATGCGAACTTCCAGCTTCATAGGTTGCTGATCCTCTCCTTCCCAAGCCAAAAAAATTTTCTGTTAACCAATAACACGATTGTCTTATGGCAGCATATTTGTAAAATGTTCTTTATATTTTCTTTCCTATTAAACTATGATATTATTTCTGTATTAAGAACAAGCTTTAATCCTCTGAATCATCTGCCTCAGAGGCAGGTGCTCAGAGGTGACCCACACCACCTTCCTTCTTCCCCTGTTCTGGGGGATATAATTGCTCTAACTAAGGATCTTGTACAGACTAGAACAGCCACAGGACTACTTTAATTTTCTTCATTAAATTAGCAAGGTCAGGACGAAGGAATTGGCTGCACATACTATTTCACCTCTGCCCCTCAACATCCCTGAGACCCTGCCTATGCTGTTCAAGCATCCGTCTCAACAAGAAAGAAAGGGGAAGTGGAATAAACACATCACCCAATGCTACAGAATCAGCTGGCTGCTTGACATTTATGTTGTATTAGTTTTTTTTTTGTCACAGAGGTAGTAAAGTGTAATTCTAGCAGACCCAGAGACCGCCTCTTGGAGAACCTGGCACATGATCACTGGCCCTTTTTGAAATGACAAGCAAGCCACAACGAAAGAACAGGAGTCCATTATTTTGGAAGTAAGTGTTTCTGTACCTGGACGCTATGTTCACATCAAGTGGTAGAGATGCACAAATTTTCTTTAGCAATACTGCCATTTTGCTTGCTTGGAATTGCTCTTATGTGTCCTTGTCTGTATCTAACACTGACAAATTAACAAATAATGTGCACCTTAAAATTTCTGTTGTAAGCTTGCTTTCTCTGGCTGATAACAAGTTTCCAGTAAACTCAGTTTGTGCTATAGATGCAAAGGAGTTTTTTGTCAGACTAATTCCTTCCAAACCATGGATAATCATTATCCACTATAAATTACCTAATTATCTTTTTTTTTTTTTTTTTTTTTTTTTAATTGTGTGGAAAAAGAAACAAGGAGTTTGGTTGCCAAATCCCTCAGAAGTGGCCTAAATGCTCATTGTCTAACTGAGATCACAGATTCAGACTGTTGTCCCATTGTCCAGCATCGGTGCATGCAATAGCCTGGCCTCATAAAACAGACATTTAGCTGAACAGAACCAATTAGCCCTCCATCGTTGCCCCTGTTCACAATAGAAAAAACAGCTGATGTTCCCTTAACTTGAAACAATAGGAGGATATGCATGGGCTGTGTAACTCTTACAAGCAGAGTAACTCTTTCCAGAGTGGGACCGTGAGAAAGTAAAGCCCATAAATGCCCTTTCAGTGGATGAACTCCTGAACAGTCTTTTATAATGTGAACTCATCTGTCAGCTGTCTGTAGATGCACTTTTCTTTAGAAAATCTCAGTTCAACTGCAGCATGCCAGTTTTTAGTGATAAACTATTCTGCTGAATAATATTCTGTCTCAGAACTGTATTCATCTCAGTATTGATTTATTCAGCAACATCTTTCCCCCCAGCCCTCTTTTACATTCCTTACCATGCTCGCACCTCTTCCTAATGGTCTCAGAATAGCAATGACCACCGATGAGAGTATGGCAAGAACTGAATGTTGCTTCTAACAATAGCAGTGAGGCTTCATTTAAGATTAAGATGCTGAGAAAATTCAAGTGAAGAAGCTGATGAGCTCAGAAATTCAGGCCTTCCATATGAATTCAGTAATTTACTTTCTTTTGACTGCTTTCTGCTCCACCTAGTTGGGATGTTGCCACCACATCTAATGTCTGAATACCAAGAACCCAGCTCCTGCTAGTGACAAGGCTGTGTTCACAATATGACTCCCTCTCTTCAAAACTAGTATATAGCATTGTCTCACTTCCAACTCACAGTGTTTTCCAAGCACCTTCAGGCAACAGTTGCAAGTATGAAACTCTTTGGACAAAAAGGCCTTCATTAATGGCAAGGCAAAGATACCATTAACTTCGGAGAAACAATGCACAATAAATAAAACCATCTACTCATTCAGTACCTTTGGCAATTGTCCTGTGTCTTGCTCGCCAGCTGATGCTGTGAATTTCCTGTAGGCATGCATTCTTTCTGAAAATCATTTCTCCTTCCCTATCTGCTAAATTTCACTGTATTTTAGCAGTATTTGGACACTGCAGCTTCAGAACACTGAATCCTGCTTAGCCAGGCCTGTTTCCAACCCCCTGCAAATCCATACACTGTTGTATTCTGAATTCCCTTCCTGAAGCCCCATCTAAAGGTCTCATTCTATTTCATGGCTCAGTAAAGGAGTTTTCAGTGATGATGTCTGAGTTCTGCAGCTGTTACTGATGGTTTGAGTAAAAAAGACTTCCCTTTGTTCAGCTCCATCATGACCATGTCTCTCCATCAAGACTACTTGTTAAATCCTTTGCCAGAACTCTTACAGAGGAGTCCTCCCAGTATGAAAAGCTAAGAGTGGTAGGACTTTGCTCATTTAAATGTGTTATCTCCCCAAAATGCCACTGTAGGAGTGAGTAGTGAAAGACATAGAAAGGCCATATTTTTTGTTAACTAACTGGTGGTATCGGAGAGCCCCTGCCTCTCTGTATTATCTGTCCTTCCAGTGATCTGGATGAATAACTGAACAGACTAGTTTCATGGGCATTCTTCTCTTGCTCACCAATAGATGGGAGCAGAGATTTCTCTACTCATGAAATTTTGAGGGTAAAATGCTTGCAGTTTTTTGAAAGACTAGAAGGGGAAGAAATAAAACCAAACAATGACGATATAGCTCATTCATGTGCCCACAGGGAGAAGTATATTGTTTAGTTTAGTAGCATAGAAATGAGGTTTGTAATGGGAGTCAAATGGAAACCAGGAGTCAGCACTCTTGAATTCTTTAACCTTGGAAATCTCTGTTACCGTATCTAGTGCTGGTCAAAGGTATTTAATACATTTACAACCTTTCATTGTTATTTCCCAGATATAAGCATGTTTTGCTTGGATCCAGGCCTTTACAAAACCAAATAAACATGTCCTAAACTTCCATTCATTTTTCTTAAAAGATCAAAGACGAAAAGCTGTCCAGATGTAAATAGCTAAGCCTCTAATGAGACGATCAGTGAATTGTTTCTCTCTTGTACTATAAGCACTTAAATTAAAATATTGCACTTAGGGCACTCTGCACTTTCTAACTCGTATAGCAGGAGCCAAATATCTAACACAAGCCAGACAAAAAACTTCAGCAATTAGCTTTCAACATAGGTCTCCAGCCTCTGACCTTTCTTGTTCATCAGAGGCAAGCCAAATGCTTTGTTAAACAATATTAATTGCGCCTGGCACTTCTCTAGAGCCAGAGACGTCACAAATAGTTTCCTATTAGCAGGAGGCTGTTTGCAAGAAGCAAATTCATGCATATTTCTTTTCAACAGAGGCTGACTCAGCCATACTAGAGGTGAAGAGAAGTCTGATCCTGTTCTCTGCATGCTGAACGTGGACGTGGAAGGGGAGCCTCTACAGAGGTAACATGCACATGGTGCTATGTTGTGCTGCTCTTTGCCATCCCAGGCTTAACACCTCCCCTGGCCCAAGGGTCTATCCACTACATCCTGCACTTGCTGATCCCTGCAGCCATCCTATCTAACTGCACACATATAACTGAGGTGGTCAAATTAGGACTTCTTTGTACTGGAAAGAAATGTTTGGAGAGGCACACTTTGGCTGGGCTGAGCTGCTTCTTGCCACCGCCAGTTTGCACCACGTACAGATGGGATCTGGAGCTAGTAGGCACTCACCTTGGGAAGCTTAGTCAAGCATCACAGCAAGGCAGGAGGAACGTGGGATAAAAGGCTTGATTTATGTATGTATCAGAAGACAGAAAGCTGCAGCTTTCCTGTTAAATGGAGTCCTGCTGTTACTGTCTAATTTCAAGGGTTTAAACATGATGCATCACATTGTGTCTAAACTGTTGTCAAGTCACTGTAACTCCAGTGGAACCCATTGGCTTTCTCCTCTTCTGCAACATGGTGAGGTTGAAATTTTTCAGCCCATCTTAAAAACCGTTGGGTTTCTTCCCATGAATTTCTGTCCTTAGATGCCAAGAAGATTAAGTAATCATTGTAGCAAAACCTAACTGCAGCTGATTGCCACTTACCAACTGCCTAGTCCTGGTGTCTCCATTCTGCAAAAAGCAATTAATTTCAGAAAGTGAAGCAAAAAACTCCTCTCCCTTACAACAAAGGAGCAAGTGATATTATAATTTGTGCTGATACATGCTGACATATTAAAGTAAGCAGCAGTATAAAGTAAGCAGTATTTGCCTTGGCTTCATGGATTTCACATTTTTTCTAGTTCTAAATTTAAAAGAATATCAGCAATGCAGCTCATTTCACAGTTAAATAGCATGTATCTGCTTAGAAATAGTTTGGGTTGAGATATATGTTAGTCAAAATTGTAGTCTGAGCTCTCCTGTTTCTTTCAGCTTTTCCAACAATGAATGTATCAGATATTCCTCAAGGGAAAACATCCCTCCTGGAGCCCTGTGTTGTGTACATGCCTTTGCACATGGCACAGTCTGAGCTTCCTCTTTCTTCCTGTTTTACTTTATCTTGCTCTCTTCAAAGCTTCTCCATGGTGAAAACATCGAGAAAATCTTGTTATGGTCCCAGTAGCTGGAGTTTTCTGGATTATTACAAATTACGCTACAAATTGATGCTAAAGCAGTCCTATTGCCTGCATAGGCTCAATTCCAATTGCTTAATAGTTTTCTTTGTCTGGTCTGGTCTCACTAGCTGCTCTGGAACATGGACAGAGGTTTACAATATATTGCTACACATTTGGGATCCACTCAGTATGAGATGCCGCCAAGGACTACACAGGTGAACCAGACCCCCACTCCAGTGATGGACATTACAGCTTTCAGTCTGAATAGGAACAAGTTTTATTCTCTGCTACCTTTTGAAGTCAAGAAGTAGAGTTTGTACTTAGGAAGCAACATCAAGACTCTGTTCAGTTTTTCTTAGAGTCCTGAATAGTTAACTACTGCTGGTAAGACAGATCTATGGGGCCTAGCCCTCCATACCTTGGCACGCCTGACATTTTGCCAGCTCCTGAGGTGCTGTTAGACACACACTGCCCCTCCCTTACATTTCATACTGCTTTGGCAGAAGTGGGATATAACCAGAGAAATGTTCTGCCTAGGTCACAGGTTAATCTTTTTAATCACATCTTTGTTTTTTAAATAGGTGAAAATTTTAAAAAGAGTTAAGGAAAGTCAGAAGTTACACCAATTGGGTTAAAACACACTCCTTCTTCAGTAACCAGGAATTACAGGTGTAAGTTGTAACAGCTAAAATACCCACCAGTGATAAGGGCTTTGTATCAGCAAAAACAGTGCTGTAAAGGTTGATTCAGTGGCATTCAGATGTAAAACCTTGCCCCACCAGAGGCATCTGATGTGGGATCCAGAGCGGGAAGTGCTGCCTGGAGAGGGACAGAGCTGGGGGTTACATGGACAAAGGTTACGCTACATTATAAATGGCAAATTGCTTTTGAGAAATGATTTGGTTTGAGATCTACTGCTGACCAGGGATAACAGAATATCGATTTTTCTTAATAGAAAAGAAAGGTAGTAACAAAGAGGTTGAAACAAATAGAAGAAGTTTTACTGTACTGTATGTCCTCCCTCCCCCATTTCAGGAGATCACATCTTGCAGATTTACAGCTGAAGCTTTCAGAGTAAAGCAGGAGACACGAGCATCTATCAGTTTTAGAGAAAGGGCATGCAAGCTCCCAAAGAGATTCTAAAGACATTTCAGCCCACAACTCATAACAAAAACAGACAAAGAAACAGTTTTAGTAAATGTGTCATACCATGGGTCACAAAGTGGGGAAAATATAGTGTCATGGTTCTCTTTAAAATTTACGTGTCTGTATACAATACAAGGCTCTGAGGAGGATGCACATAACACCACCTATTTACACTGAAAATATTAGTTAGGGCAGTGAAAGTCAGCTCACTGAGTAACTCTGCCATACCTTATTTTCAAAAATAAAAATCTGTTTGATGTTGGCCAGGAACAATGTGACAGTGACCTGTATGTCTTGAGGGAGCTAGGGAAAGCTGGCAAGGCAAGGACCACCTTTTTTATAGGATACAGCATGGAAAGCAGACACACACTATCAGAAAGGCTGGAGACCATTCAGATTTCTCTTTTATTTGGTATATTGAACAAACAATTATAGGAAACAAGAAGGTGGGACTTAGATTTGCTGCTGCTTTTTCCAAGATGTTGTCAGTTAGACTTACTGCCAGGGGTCACAGAAAAATGGGTATTTCCAGGCCTACAAACAATCGGGTGGGGCTTTTTTGCCATTGAGCTTGGCATTGGTTTTGTAACGCATATGTGCATGTACAGTCTCAGATCTGGCTGGATGACAACTCTTTCACTTAGGTCAGCAGGCTGCTTACTCACCACACTCACCACACACTATGGTGCATCTGCCTGTGGATACCACACAATTTTCATGTTCTTCTTTAGCTTAACCCAGGGCCATGTTGCCTTCTGGCTCTGGTGAATCAAAGGGTGCAAGACCATAATCTGGTTTGTTTTCTCTAACACGTCTTAGTACCCTCCCTTTACAAGCAGGCAATTAAAGAGCATAAACCTCAGTCTAACATTTGCTTGAAAAAGCAGTTTGCCCTTTGCATAATTACAAAGAATGAGTGCTGTTTGATGACAATTCAGCTTCAGAAAAGGTTTTGAGATTGTGACAAAATCCATTCCACTTTAAAACAAACCTATTTTTCTCAGTTTACAATTATGATATGTAAATATAACTTTACTTGCTTAGCTGCAGAAGATAAAGGTTTAAGGTTCTGCCTGCATAATGGAGAACTATTTTCAAGTATGAGCAAGTGGTCCAGAGGAACAACATCATGGAGTCTCTAACATCTCAGATCACTTACTCGGGCACTTTTTGAAGAAGAGATACAGATAACCCATCCTCTGCAATGAGTGCTTATGTACCGGGCTCAAAATAATTTTGGATTTTTTTTTTTTTTTAGTCTCTTTAGAATTTTCCAGGAGGAATTTCTAGTATTTATTCTGAATTTTATCTAAACTCATTCACTCTCCATTGTTAAGAGATTTATTCCTTATAAAAAAGTGGGTTTGCCACCTTATCCATGAACCCAGTTTTTCATGACCCAGTGACCTTTCAGAGCCCTGATCTTGTCCAAGAATGTGGGTATTCGGAATGCATTTCCCAACTCTTCTCATGTCATTTGCTTTACTCCAGGATGATGATCTCTCCAGGTCCCCTTCATTACAGGGCTTCTCTGAAGCAAAAGTCTATTTTTTTTTCCCTTCTGGCAGTGACCTACAGATAGCAATCATCTTAACAAGCACAGCTAGCATAGAAACTGCCAAGAGTTCCATAAATAAAAAAATAAATAGAATAGAGAAAAAGAAGTCAGCTGACTGCAAGACAAGGAGGAGTTTTTTGGAAGTTAGCAAGATTTCTGATTTGTAGTTTGGGCATGTTCCTAGTTTATCAAAGCCACATCTTCATTCTAGTAATAAGCTCTACTACAAACCAAACTCTCCAACCCAAAACTGACTGCTGACTTTATGCTGACAGTAATAGCAGCCTTTCTGAAATTATAGTTTTTGTTTCTGATGCTATCAAAATTAAAATGAAAACCTTATCCTGCAAGAGAGAATGCTTTTACACATTTTTGTACACTTTTATAATAAGATGGGGGGAGAAATTTCACAAAATTACCCAATAAAACATTAGATTAAGATGCTGTAGTAATTCAATATTTAAGATCATAATTAAACAGCTTCAGCTGATTAGGAGTCAAGGATTAGCTAATTCCCTCCACTGGAATAAGCAGAAAAATAGGTACCTCTAGAGAGCTCCCTGTGTTACAGCCATGCTATGAAGGGAACATTTGCACAGGGGAAAAATATCTGGCTTCCATTCACTATAAGAAAAGCCAAAACAAGCAGCTTTAGCCTAAGTGCCCAAGTCTTAGACAGCTAACATTAGGTGAGTGGAACCCTGCCCTGGTTATGTAGCAGGAGGTACAGGTTGTTTTCAGTAATAGGTTCTATTGAAATCATCAGTGGAAGTGTCAGTCCTAAAATGGAGTAAAAGGTAAAAGACAGAAGGCTGCTCCCTTTGACGTGGTGTAAAATGAAGCTTGTGGCTAGCGGCAGCGTGCCTGCATTCATGTAAAGAAAAAGAATCCATGTAATCACATATTCTTCTTTTTATTATTTTATATATAAACATGACCTAGGAGAAGGAACTATGTATAAAATTCAAACCCTTAGCAAAAGTCTATGGTTTTTGCAGAGCTACAATTTATTCATGCAGAGGAGCATGGCTTCTATTACACATCAAATGTGTTTGCGGGGCAGTGCTTTACTCCAGACTGTTTACATTAACGCCACACATATCCTACTCACACTCCTTATCCATCTCCCGTGCCCTTTCCGATACAGGAGCGAGGGGTGCACAGGAGTGATGGCTGTGTGGTGTGGAGGTGCTGACCTGCTCCCACCACCAAGTGCCGGGCAGAGGGCTGGGTGGGACACTTGGCAGCATGCTCCATCTCCACAAAGGCATTCCTGCTGCTCTGCAATCCAGCTGCGGGCACAAGGCCCAGGCTGTGATTTGTGGTGAGGATATTTTGCTTTGACAGCCCAATGTCACTTTGTTTTTACATAATCAGCCCTTTTTGTTATAATCTGCTGGCTTCAGATAACAGCGGTGAAAATCATTTCCAAGTGGAAGTGGCACCCTGGGTAAGGACTGAGACAGAAGGCATTCAGAGACCAAATATTTCTTATTTCTTGTAATCACCTGCAGTCAAGTGTTGACAAGTGTTTGCTGATAACTTTCTCTGCAGGAAGGACAGAGTGACAGCATGGGAAGAGAGGTTCTTTTGTGTTTTAACAAGCCCCTGATTATGCCCTTCAAAGACAGGTTTGCCGTCAGCAGAAAGTGAGACAAGTATCTGTGGCCTGAAGTGGCTGGAGGAGAAGTCACACATGCCTTCGCTGTACTAGGCTTTTGTTTGGAGAACCTCTCCAACTGGATGGGCAGCAGGAGCAGGAGAGCACTTCAAGCTGAGGGAAGTACTGTGCTGCTGCCCAGAAACCACTGATGGGGTTTTTGCGTGGAGCATTACAGAAAACTACATGCAGTGCTTTTTTTTTTTTTTCCTGCCAAATGCAAGAGCTAAGATGTTTGCAAGCAACACAAAGTAAACTCAGGCATTGAGACTCATTCTGAAATCCGTCTGGTGGCCGATCCTGCGGCACGTACCCCGAACACACTCATTGTGTAAGCTTTCCCTCGTGCATACCCAAAGACTGTCATGAGTACAACAGCACTACCGCTGTGATACTGCTAACGGTACCGCCTCCACAAAAGGGAAGGTAATTAGCAGAGAAATGACTATTGGTGCAGCTAGAAAGTAGACAACTAATCTTTTGGATTTCAGTTCATTGCCTCGTTGTTGTCAAACCAGTGCCTGATCTTCCCAGACCCCACTTCATGGCTGTTCCTTTCTTTCTGTCTTTTCTTCTTCCCTCTTTTTGTGGAGACTATGGCTTATTCTGATTCACTTTATTTCTTTCTTCTGAAGTGGCCGTAGGGCAGCCCCCCTGTTGCCAAGGATATGGTAAATGCATGCGACACCATGCCGCAGGAAACAATCGGGAGCCTCCTGCTCATGCCTGGAATGACAGTGCTGCAATCAGCAAAGCCAGACTGGGAGCAGGACTTGCACGCTGTGCAGTTATAAAAGGATTTCTCTTTAAAGGAAGTGTTTTTAGAAATAGCTTTCAGGAGGAAAGGTACAGCTTTTGCTTGTAAAATGATAGCTTACAAAGGTATTACGGCCAAACTCAAGTCAGAGAATAGACCAGCAGTGGTAAACATGTGCCCTTTTGACAATAAATCAGCAAGTAATATTGCCATGTGGAAAATACTAGATTTTTTTTCCTAACCACAAAGAGCCTATCAGGAGATTAAGAATCACCATTTCTCAATGATATAGCCTCTTTACCAAAATTTAATTAATGAGGAATAATATTTTGGGAACAAGAGAAAACACCTCTGTAGGATGTGGACTGTGAGGAATAGATGGAAAGTCGCCTGTGTAAACAGCTCAGCAACTCTGGGATAAATTATAGCAGCATTTGTATGCATGATTGCCCTTCTGTGTAAAACAAGGCATGCAGCCATGCACAGGAGTGATGTGCAAGGCAGGCATGGGGGCTGATGTTAAGCTGATCCAGAACAGAAGATCTCTCCCATCACATCCGAGTTTGACCCAAGCGAGTTTATGTAACTCTAAATGAGCAAATAAATAGAGGAGCAGGTCTCACTGAGAGTACTAAGGAAATTCAAGGTATTCTACCTACATATCTATTTCTGGGTCTGGATTAACTCAGAATATGGATTGTAACTTCTCCATTAATAGTTATTTTGTCAATTTCTGGGCTTCAGGTCAGATGCTGAAAGATCAGGTCCAGGGTGCTCCATTTTCATGGAGTCTACACACACAGGCATGGGTACAGAGAGCTGGAGGTGTTTGTATCAGAGGCACCACCAGGAGCTTTGCATTCCCCAGATCTGTCTGCATTGCTAGCTGCAAAATGTCAACATCACCTTCCTCAGAGAGCACAACGAATTAAATGAGGCTTAATTAATTAGTGTCAGTAAAGCAGACATAACAATTATGATGGAAGTAAATAAATGTACATATTGTAAATTATTATTGTCTCTGCAAAGGATTTGTTCTGAAATCCCTATGGCCATTTCATTCCTCCCCACGTTGCTGTTGGGAACATCACTGGGAAACATTCAGAAATAAACTGCAAATTGATGAGGAGCTAATGTACTTTTACAAGTTTATATTGTAGCAAAACAATCAGGAAGCAGCCCTCTTTAATAACTCGCTGTAGACTTGATGGCGAAATACACCCCCAGTATTTTATGTCCATATCATGCTACATCATGTGTCACAAATAAGGGTACTGTTCAAAGTTCTTGGGTTTATTTGAAATGTTTTACTTGTGATAGCCCCACTGAGGCTTTTGTGTTTTCTATGAAGTCTGTTCTACACTACAGGAGGGGAAGTTAAAGAGGCTGTGCCAGTCCGAGCTGTTTCATATGAAGATAATAATTAACTGTGTATTTTATTCGGAGTGTGTACTCACAGGAGCTGATTTTGGTCACATATGCCCTTCTGAGAATCAAGAATAATAATGCTAAACTTGGTTTAGTTACATTGAACATGTTTGGTGTAAGTAAGAGAGAGCATCTGAACCCTACCTCCTATGCCTTCTTTCAGACCAACAGGGCATCTTTTATAATGTTCACTGGCAAGTACTGGTGCAAAGTAGTCATTTGCCCTTGGGTCATGGGATGACGTCAAGGGAAAGAAAAGGGGGGAAAAAAGTGGGGGGAATGAAAGAACAAAACCTAGTAATTGTGAAGTTATTGCATGTGTCTGTGCAGTAGGTATTCTGCAAAATATGGGTCCGAAAAAAAAAACAAATTTGAAGCTATACCAGGCTAGTATTGTATGAAGCCTTTGGCAGCTTTGAAATGCAGCTTATTAGCAATGAAATTTATTGCCAATCCAGTCAAGAAATTAGGCCATTATAAAGTATTTGAAATGAATGAAACCTTACATACCTTGTGGGTAGTAAGGACAATACAAACTCAATATAATAGACACCATAATAGTGAATCATACTTGGAAATATGTAAATAGAGAAAATTCTGAGGTGCTTTTCTAAGCAAAATGACAAAAAGAGGACAAATTAAGTTGACTAGAGATCCTAGTTATAAAAACAAGCAGGACTAATGTACTGAGAGAAGCAGGCAAAATATTAAGAAAATAAGAGTACTCAGGATGAAAGATAACGTGCCACATTGAGGGGAATAACTAGGCTGAGGGGAATAACTGTGCTCTGCAGAGGCAGCCAGAGATGAAACCCTTTCCAGTCATCAGCTCACCCAAGAGATTTTTATATTTTGCTCTGTGCTCTTTTCGTTCTGCAAGTGATGGCAGTTTCAGCAGAGAGAGAATGGGAGCCAGGACCTGTGCGACTACAATATTGCCATCTCACTACATCATGCTGAGCAGAAGCCATGGAGGGGAAAAAATATCCTCCTGCCTCACTGAGGAAGGATAGGGGTGAAGCAATCATGGACCATGTGTAGAGCACTCTGTCTTTTCTGCCTCTTAGCCCAGTAGCTCTTTTATTATTTTTTTTTTTTCTTTCACTAGATGCTACTAACAGTCAACATTTGTGGAAAGAAAAGTTTCCACAGCCTATTCCAAGATACCTCCTTGTTTCTTTGGGTGACTGCATTTGCTCTGCTGTAATGAGCTGTCCGTGACTGCTGCATCTTTAGGGCTATGCACTGTTCCCTGCCAGGGATGGCACCGTCACGTATTACCCTGCTTGTAGGACATATCTGTGGATTTTCAGTTTTATGTTATACACTTTGTGCTTATGTGTTTCCCTCCTTGCTTCCCAGAAAACAAGACTTAAGGGTAACTATGTGGTGCAGTGTGTTGCTAACCTCATTAGGGGCATGAGTCTATTCACAGATGTACATTTCTTTATTGCCTGTCTCAACTTAATCAATGTTTGTCCCAATGAGTAAATGAGCAGTGAAGGAGTAATGAGATGAGTGAAAATATGAATGGAAAAA
Source organism: Netta rufina (assembly GCF_964035555.1). Classification (NCBI taxonomy): domain Eukaryota; kingdom Metazoa; phylum Chordata; class Aves; order Anseriformes; family Anatidae; genus Netta; species Netta rufina. Next base: position 44,446,944 of record NC_140127.1, read on the forward strand.
TAACAAGTACTAGTTTCTATTGCCTTTAATAATATTTGTATTTATATTGTTACATTAATAAATTAAATATTAAATGAGTTAGCTAAATTAAATATTAAGACAATATGTTAGATACACATAATGTATAGATGGTATTTGTATTATTACAAGATTTTATTATTATTCCATTTTAAATACTAGCATATTTAAATATAATTCCAAAAGAACCACCCACAGACTAAGATGTGTGAATGCAAAGAGGAACAAAGGCATTTTCCAAGAAAGTCCCCAGACAGCTCAGGCACCTGAGGAGGCAGAGGGACGATCAGCATGATGGGCTGCCACCTGGGCAGGTACTGCAGACAGCCTGCTAGCTGCCTTTCAGCACTTAGGTGCATTTGGAAACCTCTACCTCTGGCTTTAAACAGGTGATGGCAGAGTGATATGAATGGAACCTGCACAAGGAGCTTGGTCTGCCATGAAAGGAGTCTGCTTGGGTTTGGGGGGGTCTGAAAAGGAAAACATCTAAAACAATTCTTAAGGTCTCCTTTTTTCTTCTCTCAAAGTCTGAATTCTTTCTTTTTAAATAACTTTTTTTTTGACATGATATGACATCTTTTTCTTCCTGTTTTCTCTCATTAAAAAAAAAATAGTTTTTGTGCTCATTCTAATGCATTTTAGAGAGTTTTTGTAAGACAGCTTTGCCAGCTTCCAACTACACTAAGTGTTCTGTGATTTGAGCATCTATTCAGGCAACGTTAGCTTTACATTTAATAGTCAATTTCTGGATTTACATAAACACAAAATATAAATAATCCTCAGGGACTTAATGCAACAAAAGCTAACCAGCTCTCCATGATATTATCTCTGTTCCTCATAGCTGTGCTTTGCATTTTTACCATACCTAAATGGGAGAGGGGAAACCCTATCATTAAGGCAATTTACTGAAAAAAATGCCCTGATAATAAAAACAAACAAACAAAAAATATTCTCTTGTTTGCAAATTGTTACCAGTGGAAATTTTTGAGGACAGATGCAGTGACTGTATAGTCATTCTAGTATTACAGAGCCAAAGCCGCATGAATTATTCTCAGGTGCAGGCTCTGTTTGAGTGAAAGATGTAGATGTCCATCACCTTTTTACCTCTTTCCATTTGCTCTTCCTCATCTCTCAGCCATGCAGTGCAAAGCTGAGCCTGAGACACAAGTATCCTGAAACCACAGGTAGCTGCACATATTTGCAGTCTCAAAAACAATACAATAAATTAGAAAAATATCTTTTTTTATTTTTATTTATTTTTCTGAGTGCTAAGACAGAAGAGAACTCACCCTGTGGGAGCTGGATGTGGGGCTGGCAGGGTCTGTGGCCCTGTGTCCATGTTTCAGGCACTGGGGGAATGTGTGACCAAGGCTCAGGATGTCTCTTGTATGAAGCTGCATTTGGGTGAGATGTGTCCCTGTAATGCAGCTTCACAGCAACACCTCTGTGCCTGATCCTGCTGATACCCCTTAACCTCTCTGAACACTTAATCCCCATCAGGAAAACAGGAATGATTATGCTGCCTTTGTTCCACACATTCTTATTTTAAATGTGATATTTTTCAATGCAACCTAAGCATGTAAGTTAAAGTGATGGTTTCATAGACCAGTGGGCATTGCTGGAATAGGAAGAGATACGGTCATTGAACAGCTGTCATAGGACAGCACATATGGGTTTGGCATGCACTCCTGCCAAAATGCTTTGATACAAAAGTATACATTTTAATATAAAAATTAATTATGCCAATTGATTTTGAGGGGGGTGAAGGCTTGAGTGTGTGGTGTTAGCAGGAAAAAAGAAAAAAAGCATTCTGCTTTTCAAGAAAGAAAAGCAGTATCTCCTGAACGTTCACGTTTCTTTTGCAATTCCTAACTGAGAAAACACTTCCTCCTGCAGTTCTGACCAAGAAGGAGGTAGGAAAGGGCTGCTGGACAGATTTCTTTCAAACCTAGCAGCAGACAACTCAGACCCTCATCTTAAACACAGAACCTCATCTTAAACACGAGAGTCTGCATGACACTTCACTTTGAGAGGTGCAGATCTCTTCTGATGTCCACAAGGCTCCATGGACCATTAGGGATTTTCTAAGGCTTGTGATGTTTTTCTATTTTCATTGTATATTTCTCTCATTCCCTTTCTCTCTATCTTCCAATCACTGCATGTAAATCAAGACAAAATTGGGTTAATACCTTTACCCTCAGACCAGAGAATGACAGTCAGCCTGCAGACATTTCAGTAGATGCAACTACTCCCAGGCTTAAATTTAAGCAGGTGCTGAATGCTGACTATAGGAAAATACTTCAGTGTTCCCAGCCCAGCTCATATTTGAACAACCCTTCCAAGAAAAACCTACATAAACTTTGTCAGACAGTGAAACAATAAACTACCACACGCCTTGGACACTTCCTTGACTTCCACCCCTTTTTTAGATAATTTCCAAAAACTATGTATTCTCTTCCTGTAGTCAGTACACGACAAGCTTAGAGCAAGTTGGCTAAAGTTTGTTCAGGCTGGGGAATACCAAAATGAGGCTCAGCAGGGTGATATGGCTACAGTCTCTGTTGCTGGATCCATCGTCAGCTGGACCAGCTCCCTCCTCATGTCCTGTACACGAAGCTTAATTGGCCTGGTTACTCCAAGAAAAGGCAGCAGTATTGATTTACTGCACTGTATAAATGTGTTTATAGCTTGGCAATAGCACACTTACACTCACTTTTTTCCAACATAGATTTCAAATAAGCCCTTTGCTCAAATGAGTCTATTAACTTTAAAGTGCCTAAAGCTAAACTGAATTACAGCAGGCAAGCTTTGGGGGCTGCAGCCCAAAACAGCTGGGGATGGCTATTGGAATCTTCTGTCAGTGACTGTTTTGGGGGCATTGCTGGTGGAAAAATAATTAATTAAGTAAAAGCAAGCAGCATACATTGCTCCAACTGAGCTGGCTGTTACTTCGGCTGGTGCTCAGATCCACCTGACTCCTTGGGCTTGTTAGAACAGCTCTTGATTTCAGCCAACAAGAAACCAGAATATAACCCATTCCTTCCTCTTTTTAGTAATTTTGAATAGTCATAATTCCCCGTGGGTGGGGAACAAGGGGATCAGCAGCCATAAGAGATGCTGGGGGAGCCATGCCTCTGCATAGCACTGGAGACTTTCATGCCTAACAGCAATTTGCAGCCCAGCAGGGATAGTTAATCAAGCAGAAAGTTTTAGAAGACCCCTAAGTGCAACCCATAATTACTTATACCTGCTCCAGATGAGTTCTCTCCGGCTAAGGAATAATATGGCATTCTAGTTGCAAATAAGTGTTTGACTTTACCTGTAATACTAAAAGAACACCTTCCTACTTGATGAGAGAAAATATTTGAACTAATGTAAATTTTACGGTTTAACATAAAGATATCTGGCTGATATTTTTCTGTCTCATCCCCAGCAAATAGTCCCTTAAAATTCTTCAGACTTACAAGCATTGCTTTTGCACATTTCTGCAAGCTAGAGCATGATAATTACTGGATATCTGCTTTGAAATCATTTTGGAAAAAAAAAAAAAAAAAAAAAAGGCTCCTTTTGTTTCACAATTATCCCTAGTATCACAAAAGAAAAGCACTTCTTACTTACTTGCTGGAGGAACAGAAAAATAGATGGACTTGATACGTAATAAGAACTAGATGTGTTTCTGTGCTGTGTTTTATTTCGCTTTTTTCCCAGGGAGTTTGCTCATAGTTTCTGGTGGGTAATGAGGAAGTATCTCCTGATCTGTAGCTGTCTGGGGAATCCCTTTTCCAGAGGAAATTTTGAGCACAGCATTATCACAAGTTATAGGCTGATCTGAGAAAGCACGGCTGCTCTGTGAATTGGGAACTGCTCCCTTCCCAGCCTGCCATCCAATACAAGGCGATGCCTGCCCACTGCTTTTTGTGCCAGTGAGTTGTTTGTGTGATGACCGAAAAAAAAACATCTATGTGCCACAGTCAGGACGTGATGCCCCATTCCCTCCAGAGCCTGGCTCACATTGCCCTGTTTCTGGGTGGCAGCCATCAGAAAGAGCTGCAGACATTATGAAAGGATACAGTTTTTAATTAAAAATTATAATGTGCTGGTGTCACACTGTGATACAAATCAGACTTGCAAACTTCAGCAAAATACCTATGTTTAGGAAATTAATGTTTTCACTGCAATATTTCTTAAACCCACTAGATTTAGAAAATACCAGACTACATAGATGTTTGTTGAAATTAAAGGCATCGTGATGAGTGAAAATGCACTGAATCTGCTTCATATGACATTCAGACACCTCATTCCATGTACAGATACATGTCTCCAAAACAAATGCGTGGCGATATACTAGTCATGACCCACACGGTTTTTCCCTGGAGACTTCCGTGTGCATAAAAGAAGAAATGAGAGCAAAAGAAGCTAGGAGAGAGGAAATAGTCCAAACAGGCTCTGAATGGAACAGATATGGGGAGAGGAGCTGCAGGAAACTGAGTGGGAGCAAGCTTGAGGGCTGAGCCCAGGTGGAGAGAGACCTGGAGCTGCAAGCAAGAAGCCATCTCCTGTGATGTTGTGGTGTGCCTTCTCCTGGCCTGGGGAGCATGTCAGTTTTAGGTACGCAGGGCTGCTTCAAAGATACCCAGCAGCAATACCCATTTTTCTGTTTAACAGAATATATGGAGACCCCTGTATTTTGTCCAGCCACTTTGATCACAGCACTCACAGCTGACTGGCTGTTGCTCCATGGCATCAGCAGTCAGGCAGTGCTGACAGACTCATTTAGTTATTTGTGTCTTATCAGGAAAAAAAAGTGTCTATTGCCACTCTCCAGGTATGCAGGAAGGCTCAAAAAACAAAACAAAACAAAACAACAACAACAAAAAACAGGCATGAAGAAAGAAGCATCAATGGCTACTGTCCTAATTCTTCTGTTCATGTTGGCTTTTGCATTTGTTCAGGTTAGGCTGCTGCCACTTCATGGTGCACTTTATCTGCTGGAATGACAGTGGAGCTGTCTGTGTTTATCTTCTGCATTTACATTTGCATTTATATTTGCATTTATATTTGTTATCTTTATATTTTGGAAAGGCTATCCGCTGTGATTTTTGCTTTCACCTGACTGGCCCCCTTTGCATGGTAGGTCTCTTCCAATATTGATTTCCCATAGTGTTTCAGAGAGCACATTTGAGCGGAGGAGGTTGCTGCATGAGTTGGGAGACCAAAGACTTCAGGAGAGCTCTGTAGTTGGCTGGGGGGTCTTAGGGAAATTTCTCTCTCAGTTCTTTATATACAACCTCTTATAGCCGTAAAGCTGGGATTTGTCTGTTATATTTTTTAAGGCCATTGGACTCTTAAGTGGGGCTTCCTTCTGCTTCTTTTGTGTTTAAGATCAGAAATCGTGAGACCAGGATGATATTTCTTTCAGTTTACCACAAAAACAATCAGTGAAATGTTTTCACCCATTTTCTCTTGCTTCAAAGGAAAGAAATGTTGTCTGCTGCAATTTAAGCACTCTAGAAAGGACAGACAGACCTTGGTAATGTAGCAGCCCTGGGTAATCAAAAGAAAAATCTGTCCTGCTCAGCTGAATTGCCTCATGAAACACAAACGCCAAAATGCTGTGACCTTCATGAAGTTGGGGCCTCCTGACAGCACAGAGAGATTCCTTGTATTCCTTCATTTGCAGTTTTCTGCAACAAGACTGCAGCGAGACTGCAGCAAACAGGGAACATCAGACATCCCTGCTATGCACAGGGTGGCCAGCAGATATCGGGTCCAACAAACCCGACCATAATCAGCCTCAGACACAACATGAATAATTGTGATGGAAGCTGAATCCTTCATTTGCTCTTTGTGTTTTCTGCCTTTTCTTTGGTTTTGTTTTTCTCTCTTCCTTTGCAATTGTCAAGGAAGCATCTGTGAGTTTTATTAAACAAATGTTACACATTAAAAACCCATTGCTGTCTGCCAGAAAGGAAAATGGCATCTTATTTGAAAACAATATGCAATTGTTATTGCTGTCTTGTTGCAAGTTACGCCCTTGAAAAATGATAGGGACTTATTTAGTAGCAAGTGATGCTGAGGAAAGCACTATAACTAAAGCATTAACTGTTGCATTATCTTTGGGAAATACAATACCCAATTTCAAACACCATAATACAAATATGCTTGGTATATTGTGCTCTGAGATATGTTTATGATCGCTTCAAGGAGAAAGTAGTTACGGGACAGAATAACAGCATTTTTCCATGATGCTTTTGTTTGCTTGTTTCAGTGTTGCAGTCAGCAAATGCTCGCTCTGGCCAAATGCACCGAGGTACTGGTATAGCGTCTGTCTGGTAGACTGAGCATTTTGTGGTCACCACTCATGTTTCATTTCATGCATAAGCCTTGGGACAGTAAAGAGGACTTGGGTCTCGATCTGCCATTGCATCTGTCAGCACTAACTGATTTTATTGGCAGGCTGTGTGCAAATGTTGCAACACCATCCTGGAGTATGCCAGCAGGGCTAAGGCTGATATGCTATGACTAGAAGTACAATTTTTACCTTAAGTAGGTACCCTCAACATATATATATATATATATATATATATATAATATATATAAAGTATACATCTGTAAATATACATATAATAGCTACTTCTGAGGTTTTATTGTTCTTTTTTTTTTTATGTTTCCATCTGAATATATTTTGTATCCCCTTTTATTTTACTTCTCTTTTTTTTCTGCTCAATTTTATTTTGTATTTTATGCTATGTATAATTTAGATCACTACTAACAGATTGTTGCAAAGCAAATCAGGAGACACAAAAGCAGATCATTCATCAGCAGTGGCAGAAACCACTTGGAAACCTGGCCTTATTTTCTGCATGTGGTTAAAGCCTCTCTCTCAGCAGAACTTATTTACTATATTTCAGTTACCTGCTATTTATTCAACAAATAGTTCATGTTATTGAATTTAATTTTCCTCTCCTGCTTTAGATAAAACATAAAAATATTTGTATGATGAATAATAGGTTTTATAAATACTGGATAATATAGTACATAAAGAATTGTGGGAACTAGTGTAAAGTTTTTGTCCATGCTGTTCATTTAAGTGTGTTGGATCCATAATTCAGAAGAGGTGAAAGCCCTGATCCGAGTAGAAGGTTATTTTTAACTACAAAAACAGTAGCATAATCAGTATTCAAAAGGAGAAAAGAACTCTGAAAAAAATCTGCAAGAGTTTTAGCCAAAAAAAAACTTTTACTTCTACACCTTGTACTAATTATCCTGTTACTACAAGTCCAATTAACTTGTTCATTTAAAATATATATATATTAAAATTTAATATATAAATTATTTGACTTATGACTTGATTTATTTTTTTTTTAACTGACCTTAGACACTGTGATTTTTCTCAGTAGTGGATCAACTCTTTGGAATTCCAAAATGTGGCTACATGAAATGCTCCTGGTTCCTTTTTCCCTCCAGCTCCAACAAACAGATGTCCATGGTGATTACTGTGCATTATTTGCATTGTGATATTACCAAACCACTCCTTTCTTAGAGCATAAACTATCAGATGAGGCCCAAAAACCTCCAGCTGCAGAACAGAAGAAGATGGTGAGAGCTGAACAATGGAGGTTACAGCAAAGTTTCACCTATGTAAAAAACTCTGGAGATGCTCTAATGATATTTTTGTACCTTTGAAACAAAGCCCTGAGCAAATGCAACCCTGTGGCCGCAGTCTGGGAATGAAGATAATGTAAATATCATTCATAATGTAAATATCATATGAGCTTCATGAGGAAGCTCATACTGACATGCCATGTAGCATTAGATAGTACATAGAACTGGCAAAGGGTATTTACTGCCAGCCGAAGCATGGTTCTCATGTCATCATTAGGAGTACAAGCACTGTGCTGAGCCCCGGTCTCCACTTGGCACCTTTACAACTGCTTACTCTGTAACAGCCAATGATTCTGTCTGCAAAGAGCATTTGTACTTTTGGGACTTGGAGAAGGTCTGAAGACCATGCAGGTACGTAGCGAAGCGTTCTGCAGGCTGAAACCCCTCAAAAATCTTTTCTCAGGGAAGGCAATGGAAATGCTATGGGCAGAATCAGGGCATGTCAAATGAGCAGAAAAATTCACACTTATTTTGAATATGGCAGTCTTGGAGTGGAGGAATCTCTCTGGTATTGGATGCCAGAGCTGTAGCACAGAGGCTTCAAAGTGTGCTGCTTACTGAGGTATCAATGCTACAAGATTTGGCCAAGCCAAATTTCAAAAGACTGAAAGCCAAGATCCTAGGCTCCCATTGGCAAGGAAAGAGGTTAACGCATCTATCATTTATAAAAACGTCTGTGAAGAATTTGCCTGTGCCCTCCCACTGGTGAGAAATTCTAGCATTCACAGTATAGCAGCTGATTTCATTACACACAGACAGTGACCGAAACTGGTGGCAGAGCTTGTCATTATTAAGACTGAGCGAAACCTGTGGCAGCTCTGGTTTGCCAGCAGATTCCCATCCATTTTCAGGTGGGAGCACAGAGCACAGAGTGCTGGCTGGCCACCCAGCATGTCACATCTCACAGATTTCCTGCACTTACATGGGCAGCAGAGTGATCAATCGCTGGGAAAAGCTTCATATCGCACCTTCCCCAAGAAATTGGTGAAAGGGGGATTCTGCCCGTTACACCTGGTATGCAAAGTGCTTTGCAAAGGTCCACTGAAGACACCTCATCACCTCTGCCATAACACCTCATAGTCCCTCATTAGCTCTTCCCTTTTTACAGTCTTGCAGGTGAAAATGTTTGCCTTGTTTAAACACCCCTAAGGCTACCAGTGAGGAAATACTGAACTATACAAGAAATCACTAGAATATAAAAACAGATGCGCATGTTCGCCTTGGGGATAAGCACGCTATGATATGGGGCTAAACTCTAAACTCTGCTCCAGTTTCACTTAGTGTCAATGCAAAATGATCCCAGCACAGCCAGCAGATTTCTGAGTTTATGCCAGGCTCGCAGAGAGCAGCATTTGTCTGAGGATTACCATCAGGCTCCTCACAATCACATTTTCACTTGTTCCAGGTGGGCTGGGTCTTGTTGACAATTCCCTGGGCTTCAATTTGGAAGAAATGGCTTCATGTTTGACCTTGTATCTCCAATGTCATGTGTCTGACTGCCTCACCCACACGCTTTGTACTGAGTCTGTTCCCCTTTATTTGAATTTCATATGATGTAAGCTGTAGTAGCAATGCCTGCTCTTTTTTTTTTTTGTCTGCTTCACTTTTGGCTTGGAGCATTCTCAAGTGGTCCCCAGTTTTTGTTTCTGTGTCTACACTGCTTTTATAAAACTGCCTCAGCAAATATGGGTGACCGATAAAAGGTTTGCTTCCTTTCACTCTCCGCTGCTGCAACTTGAATTTTCAAAATCCCTTTGGGCTGAACAAATACAGAAGATTTTATGGACAATTTTCAAAACGGTCACAGATTTTTCATATGTGAAAACAGAAAGCCAAAGTTTTATCTGAACCTAATCCAAACGCTCTGAACATTTTTGAAGGTCTCACATGTACCTATGCAGATACTTTTCTTACACTGGCTGCGAGGAGGGGACAACTCTTGGTAGTGGCAATAGCTAAGTGATTTAATGTGGTCCCCGGTCCCCCTGACCACTGGTTTAGTAGTAGACTACTACTACTACCACTGGTAGAAGACATCCCAGGGCTAAATAAATTGATATCCATTTAGTATTTAAGTATCTACTCATAGTAGCAGATGCAACATATGGCTACACATATGTGGATTGTGGTGCACTGCTGAAGCAGTGAGTGTCTCTCAATATATTGCTTTTTAAACTTTTGTGTTCTAATGAGTCATTAGATATGCATATGCAATGATATGCAATTTTCAGATGAGAGTCCTCAGGGTCACATGAAGATTAAAAGTGAGACAAACAAAGACATCACACACACACACACACACAAAAAATCTGGATCGTGAGTTCCCCAGAAAGGCACTGGGAGTGACAGACATTCAAGTCTGAAAACCAGTGTCTGAGAAAGGCAACAAAGAGACAGGAGTGAACAGCCACCTTTACAAAAAAATGACCTGGTATGTTTTGAGTCTGCTGTGATTTGTGATTTTTTCCCTCACATTTGAGGGAAAAAAAAAAAAAAAAAAGAGGAAAAAGAAAAATAAGCCAAGATATTTCAGTGTAAGCATGTTAAATAACTGGCATCTTTCCTGAAAACTTGTAAAATGAGTTGTAGCTCCACACAATTAAGTTGGCTGGGTTATAGTATCCTGCAAAATTAGACATCTTTAATGGGAGTGTTGACAATTTCTTCAGTGTAGCAACAAAGGGGTGCCCACTCAGAGAAGGAAGCAAAGCTCCTGGGAAGTAATTAAAGAACATTTTGGTCAGCTTGTGATGCAAATGTGATTTTTTCAGGTTACACAGAAATAAACTGGAAACCCACAGAACATCAGCAAAAAAGAATAAAGTAACAAGATTGACTGATGTTTGTCCAAATGGGCCTGAAAGGAAAGGGAAAGGATGGGGAGAGAGATATGACAGGAAGGTTTCAGAGTTGCTGTGGTTCAGGAAAATCTCTCTCCTCTTTGTCTTTTTAATTTTAGATTTTTACAGTCTGATGATGGAGACAAAGCTAAGCCATCTTTTCATTAACTTTAACTGTTTCTCCTTCATCTGGAAAAAAGACACTAATTCAGATTCACATTTAACTGATGCAGAACCTTGTTACAGAACAGAAATTGCATTCTTGAAATGTGCTATTTTCACTAGTCTGTAGCTATATTTTGTTTCAAGACAAGTTTTTCTTCATTACTTTTTTAATGGTGTTACATATCATAGTCTGTTCATTACATAGACCATTTCCTATTCAAATTACTGTGAATTAAATTCAAGTAATTTTTGTGAAATCAACAGAGACCATCTAGATTTCAACTGATTTACGTGATGCAGGAATATGGTTTTATACTGTAATCTAGCTCCACAAGTTCACTAATAACTTAATGAAATTTAGAAAAGCTAAGTGCACTAATTCCCAAATTAAATGCATCCTTTTTTTCTGTTAACATGATGAACTAATGATGGTCAACAATAATATTGAATAAATATATCCAAGAGGTAACACCCTCCTATGTACCTTTCATACTTACCTAGCTCAATACTTCCAACAGTTCTTCAATGGTGTTACTACTTTGCTTCAGGAAGCAAATTTAACACAAGAATACCAAGAGGAAAGCAAGGTTTTAAAATCGATATTTAATTGTTGAAGTCCACCTAACAAACCAATCTTTTGGTTATTTTGTCAACATGGTAAAATTAGGAGGTAGCTGGTGTCCAAGGGGAAACAGCCAAACTCTAAATCAAGACTTGAAAAAAAAAAGACTTGAAAAATCAGGAGACATAAAGTACAGGGAGGAAGAACCAAGTCACAAAGTCTCTTCTTTTTGTCCATGAAGACATTGTTCTTGAAGGGCTTCATTAACTCCCTTCCCAATCTTTCTCATCGAGATACAATTCAGTAAAGGATTGTTTTGAACAATTCTGAAGGAAATTTATTTAAACAATTAGCCCATAAGTGGCTATGGGTGCCTTGTATTCAAAGGTGGAAGCCTGAAAAATTAAAAGGTGTGAAGTAGATACATCCACAAGGTGCAAAGTGAGTGAAGTCATTTTTAAATCACTTTTATCACTTTTTGTATGTACTGATGTTTAAAACAGCATTGGTTAATGACGGTGTTGATTAATGACACAGTATATTTTCTAATGTACCCTAGCATCCCTAATTACTTCTTAACCCACTTAATTGGACTATTCAATTTTTAGTAATTTCTGTTGTAAATGGGTACATCACATAATCCAAATGCATGAATGTTCTTGTAATTGCTTATGTTTCCAGTTTCCTGATGCAGTGAGCTTTCTATTTCATGAACTACTGTGAGAAAAAATCATGTGATAAAGGTGTGACCCAGAAATGCATCAGTAAATAGCCATTCCTCTGATGAAAAACTTATTAAGAAGCAGACTTCTGAATGAAATCAGATTCCCGGGGAGCCTGTGGCACTAGACATACCAGAAAGAGAGGCATGAAACCTTGTTATATGCCATGACCAAGAAAAAGGAATTTTTTTACCTAGGCAGGGCTCGTGGTTAATATTTTGCTCTTGTGCTTAGCCTATTAAAGACCAAGTGTGCTTTTGTTTATGATCTGGTTCTTGTTCAGCACATTTACATGCAACTAACCATTCAAGTGGCTCGGTCACCTCTGGTATGAAATGGAGCTGAGATGTTATGCTGAAGGCTAGAGCTTTGTTTTCAACATGGAAAAAAAAAATGAAATAAAGGTATTGGAATTACTATAAATATATTTGCTTTGACAGAAACCTTGAACGAGAGCTTTCTTATTCCATAGAATAGCATTGTATATATACATTACAGCTGGTAAAAAGACTCCAAGATTATTTAGGCTTTATGTAACATTTTTGCTTTTAATTAAGTTTGTTTGTTTGGAGATATAGCATTTACCTTGGCAACGTAAGATGATATTCACAGCTTAATTAAATAATTCCTGTCCCAATCTCTAATTATGATACACACACACACACACACAAAATACTCTTAACATCCTTAGAAAATTTCTTGGAAAAGAAGAGCAAGCTCTGTTAAGACATATGGCAAGCAATCTTTTCTGCAAAACAGAAAACTAAAATACAGTACTACTACCATGTGTTAAGAGATGCTGTCCTTTTGCACAGTATATTTCAAAGTTCTCCGGAAGCAGCAGGTATGACACTTGAACAGTTGCACTAAAGTTTTAACACACAATGTTACTACAAGGAATTGAAAGGTAAGAAAGAAAGGAAGAAAAGGAGATGAAACTCTGTGAATTAAAATTGCAAATTCCCAGACTTTTTTTCTAATTGCAAAATTCTAAGTTGGAAATTTGTGAAATGTGACTAAGAAGAAACTAACTGACAATGCCTGCTGCACTGAGATGTCTCTCTGCTAACACACACCTAAATAGAAATAGGTATCAGAAGCCAGTTCAGTTGAATTAAGCACCCATTCTAGCTGGAGTGAGAAATGAAGCCATAGATTTAGTTGCTGTGAAGCTGCCAAGTTGTTTGCTTTTTTTTTTTTTTTTTTTCTTTTCCCCTTATTTCTTGGCTCCATTATGTTATCACCCTGTTGTGATATTTGTATACAGTATGCAAAAAAGTAGGTATTATTTTGGCATCCATCACAAAAAAATCTATAGAAGCTACTGCATATTGCTATTTTCATGTGCTTAGTAGCCATCATCCAGCAAGTGAACAAAGACTATATTTTCAAATAATCATGCTTCTATCTTGACCAAATCCTCTGTTTATGTTATTTATAATAATCCTGGCTTCATGCAAGCAGGCTGAAGGAGGTGTGCAGGGGAATGCACTGACAATGGCACATTAGTACAGCACATTAGTACAGTGATCTATTTGTCTATATTTTTCTATTGCATATTTGAAAAGGTCAGACCCAAATAAAACTGCCAAGATACGATATTCCTCTGAGAGGAAGAAAATGGTTTATGTATCTCAGCTTTGCCAAAAAACTATGGAAACCAGAGCTTCATTTTGTGAATAAAGATGTAGGCACAAATACTGCCTCAAGCAGGATGAAGACCACCCTTGGGCAGAAGTGTTTAGGAGTTAAAGTGGTGAAAGGTTGGGGGTTTGATTTGTTTTGCAGAACATTTGGGTGTGTATAACAGGCCTGTCTAAACAGAATTGGTGTGGCTGATGGCTGATCCAATATTCCAAGGAGGTCCTCTATTCAGAACTTGTTTTCCTTCCACACTTACCCTACTTTGTGTATTGTGCTAGATTATACTGGTTTCATAAGTGGCAGTCACAGTTACTGTCCATCTGGTTATGTTTTGAGGTTCTATAAAGTTTTAACAACTGTGAAGGGTGAAAAATATTGAAGTATGCAGCCAGTCTGAAGTGGTTATCTAGAGACTTAACCTACTGTCGCCAGGAACATACAAAGCACACTTTCGTGTTCAACGTAAAACGTATTTATACCTGTAGTCTTAATAATACAGCCAGAAGTGTTCCTTTGTGACGTAAGAGATTCTGTCTATATATTTATAACCTCTTAATGTATGAAAATAGTTACAATTATAATATTAAAATCATACCAACATATCTCCACATCTAATCTTGATTCAGGGCATGTATAAGTGAATGAGCTACTTGGTTAACTCTTGCACTTGTCCTATTGGTTGCTTTTTAATAAGCCGGTTTTATGCTTTTCAATGTCCTTTAATAAGATTTTGGTTTGTGTGTATTAATTGACATGCTGTTCATAATGGAATGCCAGTCAGTTCTCAAAATGCTTGTACGCACTTGTTTTTTCATGTGTAAAAAGTCCTTTTCTCTATTTTGGATTTTTCAGTGCGTTATAACTCCTTCTTTAAAAAAAGCACTAACAATGATGTACAGGATGAGTATAAATTTCATCTACTTTCATGACAAAAGACACTTGTTACCAATTAAATAAATGTTATATATGCAGTCAAAGAAACCATACCAATGAATAGCTGGAAAAAATCAAGATGGCTTAAACAGACATCTAATACTGGTGTTTGGTACTTGGTGTAATTCCGCATGTCAACATAATTCCAGTTGCTCCTGATATTTCCAGCAAATGCTGCTTTCAGTTCTCAGACTTTACTGGTTGAGGAGTGAGATCCCAATTTCCACAGAGTTAAATTCCCCAATAGATTCATCAGCACTTTACAGTAAGTCACAAGAAAAAGATATAATGTTCATTTTTTGGAACAAGAATGTACATAGAGAAACATTTTGGCAAATGCACATACTATAGTAGTAACCATCAAATCTTAATGCAATAGATTTACCCTTTGGGGAAAGAAAAAAAAATGTTATCACAGACTAATCTTTAACTCTTATCTCTGTGGTGACAGAGAATCTGCTTTCAAATGTCTGGCTAGGCAAGAGCATGGTTCTGCAAATAAACTGCTCAGGTATACATCCTGAAGCTCTGAAGCAGACCTTCTGACATCAATGAGATTTAAACTGATCATCTGTCAGTTTAAAAAGCAGGATGGTGCTTGTTTCAGGGTCAAAGGGAAAAACGGAGCATTAGGACTGCGATTCTGCAAACTACTGCCTTCACATCATCATATAATACACTACTTGGCTCTTTTCCTTAGCTGTTTCCTGGTTTATCAGGACAGCACATCCAACTGGATCTGCAAGCTGGGTCTACAATGCCTCCCTGCTCACAGAGTGGTGCTAAAGACCACAGCACATGCCAAGGACTGGTCCCCATTATGCCAGCTTTCAGTCAGCTCCAAATCATGCTGTCTCCCAGGCTGGCTTTCATTTGGGCTTTTTCTGTGTTCCTGGTGTTTTGACGAATGCATAACAGAAGAGAAGCAGAATTACACAGAACTGTCTTGTTCTGATATATCAGGCAGTTAGTTACCCTCCTTCCCCTGAGCAAAATAATACCTGGGCTGAGAATAGCACCAGAGCTCCTCACGCAGCAGCTGAAACCTTGCCAGCGATTGCAAGTGTGATTTAAGCCTCTCTTGGTCATATACAGCTTTTTGGTACTTTATCCCTTGGTTATCCCAGCTAGGCCAATATTTTTTGTTTGTTTGTTTGCCATTTGTAAGAGAGAATTAAACCATGTTGGGCTTGAGAGAAGCTTTCCAGTTGGAGGAGGGGGAAAAAATGGTGCTCCAAGACTGTCATAAAAGCAGAGATGATGTCAGAAGAGTGAAGACTTTTCCCGTGGTTTCTTAGTACCCATCTGAAATAAATCTTTCTGAGGATTTGGAGGAAGTAGAGGCCTCAGTTTACTATCAGGTTCAGCGGTTTGAAAAGCTGTGTGGTAGGGTTACCAGCAAATCTTTGTTTTATCCATCCAGACAGGTTCTGCTGTATCATACAAGTATTTATTTTTCTAATGCAATATTATAAATCAGTGTCAGCTCATCGGCATTCCCATGGTCTTCCAAAGCATTTCTGTACCTGCCAAAGGTTCCCACCAGACCCACAGACCTGGGATACTATACAAGCTCCTTTAATGTGGCATGTAGTGCTGCCCTGTGTTCTGCCACAACACTCCCACCCGGAGGAAGGAGCTCATCCCGAGAGTTATGGCTTAAGGATACCACAAGACTTGTACTGAAGATCTAGTCTAAAGACCTAGTCTGTCTTAAAAAATTATAACAAAGTAAGCCAGTATTATATGTAAACAACAGTTTTTGTCTGTTTGTTTGTTTTTCCCTATTCACTGTTCAGTTAGGAAAGGCTGATCAATTAATTTGGCTAATAGGATGATAAGTCATTGTGTTAATGTACCGCACATGTTATACTATCTTCAACTGAAATACTTTGTATGTATTTACAAACTAAAAGCTCTTCATTCCTTCTGGCTAATAAAGTCACATTGGTTCTGTTTTATGTATAGGGGCACCACAATTAAGGTTATTTGCCAAATTTCAGATTCTCTGTGAGGACGCTGGAGTAAAGTAAGAGACTATCAGGAGCCTTCAGAGGACCATCCTCCAGCTGAGACCAACTGGAGTGCAACATGTGCTGGCCATGCCTCTTCCTTTGCCTTGTGGTCCAGCCCAGTACCTGCCACCTTCCTTTTGAGTGGGTGCATTTCAAGAAATGTTAAAAATTCATCAAAATTAAGTTCAGTTGTTATTTTGTAAGAGTCATACTTATTTCCAGGAGCTGAAATTACTGACTCCACCAGCTAATAACACGACTGAAGTCCTGATAATAGGAAATGGTATCTTGGATGCTGGGGTTACTAGTGTCACACCAGGTTGCATATTCCATACCACAGTAATGCTGCAATGCTCTTGCACTGCCCTGCTTTGCTAAAGGTTACTAGATCAAAGCTAGGTCCATGCTAAATGATTTGAAGCAAAACAGGCCCTTTATTTTCAGACTATCTCAAGGGCTTTTGAAAGTGGAAGGAAACCAAATGACAGTTAATGGATCTAGGAGGGCCTGACCTGAGGATAAGGTTAAGTGGTATAATAATCTCCACGCTGAACTTGGTGCTGTATAGCAGCTTCCCTAATGTGCTTGGTCACAAGGTGAACCACTTTGAGCCAACCTCACAGGTTTTCTGCCCACACCACTTAGAGCAAAGCTTAAGGTTCTGTCAAATATGGGAACCCCACATAAAACACTTTCTTTTCTATGCAGTAAAGACCATTTTCCTCCAGACTACACTCACTGATAACCTTATATTTCTCATTCACTTCTGTGCACTGTCTTTCCTTTTATGTTGTAATATTTGCCTCTGAAAGCTGCCTTTTAGAAACAAAATTTAATGGAGAGTGCTAACGTTGACATATGCATACCTTGGAAGCTTTCTTGAAGAATTTACTTTCATTCTATCACATTTTCTAAATCTAAAACATTTCTTAGGTTGTAGGCTTTCTTCTTTGAGAATCAAAAAGTTGATGCATGGGTTCTTTTGTTTGTCTTTCTTGTTAGAGAAGGGAATGGCCAGGGTGAAGAATGGTTTCTTTGCAGGTATCTTTGGATGGGCATATCAGTCAGATTTTATTTATTTATTTATTTATTTATTGTCATCTTTGAAAGATAGATAAAACTAGCTAATGAATTGCAGAGTTTCTATTGCAACAACATGCTTGTTAAGACCAGCATAGGCAATATTACACAGACCTCATTAAGGAAAAATGCCTTATTGTCCTTCTCTCAGAGACATTACACGTATCTTCCCACTGCAGGAAAAAAAATAGCTGAGCTAAATTTGGAATTTCTCTGAAGTAAGAAAAAGACTCTTAGCTAAGAGAACAATCCATGAGGAATTATTCCCCGATGGCTTGGGAAGGATTTGTTTCTGACATGTTCCAGCTCAACCCAACCACAGTCTTGTGGTACCACTGCATCAGAGAAGGTTTTTATCTTGCAAGGATAACACCAAGTTACTCAAACTGAAATGCAGTAGTATTTCAATACATAGAGAAGAAAAAGTCATCTAATAAAAGCCAGCAAATAGAGGTAGGAACATTTCCTGTGCTGAAGACAAAATGAAGGAAGCTCTAGTCTTGCCTCATGGAGATTTCTGCACCAAGGAAAATGACAGATTTGTTGTCATCAGTTCAGGATGACTTATGAAGATAAGTCAAATGTAGCTACAATGACAGACTACATGCTAGGTCAATATGCTACCTGGAATTTCAAAAGGTCAGGATATGGCACAAATAACAGGATCCGTCAAAAGACACACAGGGATAGGAGACCAACATTTGGTATGTAGACCAGAAGGACTTTCATCTGAGCTAGGAAAGCAGATGTAATTCAAATAGTAGGTTAGGTAGCTAAGTAGATGGCCAAGAAAAAAACAAACAAACAAACAAACAAAACAAAACAAAACAAAACAAAACAAAAAACAGAAGAGAGAGAATGTAATCCTTCTAAGAAAGTTACAAATCTCCTAGACAGGATGGAAAGGATATGAAGAAATTGTTTTAGAAAGAGCGTTAGCTGATATCAAAAAGTCTGCTGTATTCACAACAAAGGAACACAGATATTCTGTGCTGACTTTTCTATGAGCTGTACAAATAAGAAGGGAAATACAATCAGAAGTTAGGGAGAGTTTTCCAAAATAACTCCCCCTTTAAAATCAAAGTGCTCATATGAGTGATGGAAAGAAGAGAGGGGATTCAGAACAGGATGCAAGTTGTTTATAACACAAGCATTACAGATAATATGCTTTTGTTTTGTTTACATTCAAAAAAGATATCTGAATAACCTGTCATCTCAGCCAATTGTTCACGAAAACTTACTATTCTTTCCTAAAGAAATCATGTATGATTGATCTCTCAAGCAAACTGCTGAGCTACAATCCCACAATAACAAGGAATTCCTGTCTGTTAATGTTCTCCATCAAGCTTAGCCTTTCCATTTAATCTAGACCATAGTCCAAGTTGTCAAGGCTCATTCTTTTAGCTCGGGAACTCCTTTGTTTGGCCTATTGAGTTGGCCAAAGGAATTACTATAAAAATACACTTAAAGGATTTTGTCAAGAGATTTTCTATTTAAGTCTCAAAAGGTCAACATATCTTCAGTTTGTTGATTTCCCTGAACTGATGAGGAACACAATGGTGCAGAGAAATCACACTTATCCCAACCCACAGGATGGTTATAACTGAGGTGCTAACATGCAATCATTCGGCTTTCAGATTGACACAGCAGTCTAGGGGGAGAAAACAAGTTTTTTGTCCTTGATGTCTCTACTTCATGGTGCCAAAAGACCTAGGAGGAGCTCAGAACTCTTACTCATTCTCAGTGTTCATTCCTATAGGCCCACTTACTAATACCTTAGCAGTATTAACTCTGCCATTCAAAGCAGTCACAAAACCCACTGCTTTTACCCCACCTTAAGTATCAGAGGTACTGAAAAATGCAGTTCCTTTTCTTTGCTGAAATAGATTTTAACATTTTTGCATTTACATAAACATACAAATCTACTAAATCAAAGATACATAATGATAAAAGAACACTATAGAAAATCACAAAGTAAAAAGAATAATAAAAGTAAGATTAATCTGACTTAAAAACCAAAGGTGCTGAAAATAAAATAAATTATCCTATTCCTGCATCTAAGCACCTTGATTATAAGCTCTACAGTGCTATATATCACTAGAGGAAATAAAAGAAAGTGAAAGAAAAAAAATAAGAGTATTAATAGAACAGTAAGAAGTATAGCAGAAAGGATAATGAAACATTGGTAATGATTAATGGTGTAATGGATCACTCCATATATCTTTGCAGAAAGAAAATATCCAAATTACCTCAGCTTTAATAATCATATTTCTAGTGACTGCAGATGAGGAACTTAAAATGTATGTAAAAGACTGGAAGTGATTATAAAAGATCAGAGGCTTTCAAAATTTGCTGTATTTCAGGTCTAGTGAGTGTAATGCCAAGAGTAACATATGAAATCTGATCTGACAGTCACAGTTTTCCTTTGTTTGTGGAGATCCCTTTGCAATGAAAACCTACATCATGCCCAAACTGAAAGGAACAGTTAGTGGAAAGGATTCAGAGGTAACTACCACTAGTCCATTTCTCACTGGCAAAGTAAAAAAGAAGATGAAGAATTAATTCGTTTAAGAAATCCCAAGGAACATGGTTTAGATTAAAGGATGCACTTTGTAAGCAGTCAGCTGGAAAGTTGATATAGCACTGCTCATACAGATGTTTGGAAGTATTTCACAAACTAATTTTGGAGAGTGCTTCTAAAGGTTTTTGTTCTTCCACTGCTGTGTGTCGTCTCCTATTTATCTTAAGTTTAAAATGGAAAAAAAAAAAAAAGAAAAAAAGAAAAAAAAAAAGAAAGAAAGAAAGAAAGAAACACTACAGCTCCTAGTTAAGTAGGATGGATAATTTTAAAGAAACACAAGAGAACATAAGATATTATGGTCCATATTCTGTAGATCCAGAATCCTACTACTATGGTAGGTTGGCAGGTCCCTTTTTACCAATAAGCAGTAAAAATGAAGTAATAGCCTATCTGTCAAAACCCAGCAGGTTTAATTCAGTCCCTTGGTTCATATTGTCTGTGTGTGAACACCGCACATAGCAGTAAATTGCTACACTGAAATCCTGGAGTTCAGACCCGGTTGTGTGGCTTATATTTAACAATCAAGTTCTATGTTGGTCTCTGGCTAGTCATTCCTAGCAGGATGCTGTACGTGGCCCTCTGCTTACAGAGGTAACAGCTCTCTTATCTTGGTGTCTCAGCCCATCTCCACTGGCAGTTTGTGATATATTTAAAGCTCCACTGCACTCCCTAAAAAATAAACACACTAATGAGTTACTTAAGTAAGAACTGATGTAGAGGAGTAAGGCAGAAAGTCTGACCTACATTTGACAATCATAGGTGGTTTTAATACTTAAAATCAAGGTGTGCCAAGGCAAAACTGAAAGCTCAGTCATAAGGTAAAGCAGTTCTATGCTGTTCCTCGTCTGGTTCCAGCAAGTACCACAGCATCTGTCCCCAGATGTGTTCTGTTCTCAAAGCAGAAGAACTTAGAGGGAAAAGGGCTTTGATGTTGACCTCTCCACAATGCAACAGCATTAATTCAGTATTGCACAAGCCAGAGGAACTGTCAGTGTCCCTAGAGGTGACCCAGCCCGCTAGCCATTTTTACGCCCCAGAGACATGAAGTGATCCACAAGGAAAAAGCATCTTGCAGTGTTAGTTTTTGTGCACTTATACAATAGAGAGAGGAAGGGGCACAGAGCTCAAGAAATTAAGTTTCTGCTGTCCCAGTCTGGCTTGGCTTGGGATGGAGCCACAGGGCCATTCCTGGAGCCACTGCCGGGTGCAGCAGGCATGCAAAGAGGAGGCAGTGGCACAAAGCAGTGTGGAGGCAGAAGCAGCTAGGGATGGGTAGGAAAAAGATGCATGAGGACGCAGACACAGGAGGGAATAAGCAAAGAAAAAGAGAAGATCTTGCCAAGTTTTCATACAAAAACACTGAGAATGTCTGAGCGTGTGTTTGGGTCAAAGTCTGGGCCAATGCTCTTGGGTTCTGTTAATTCATTTTGCAACTTTTTGTAAAAATTCTGTCTTTCTATTGATGAGGAGCTGTGAATGCTCTTCAAGTTGAAAGATGAAGGCTTCTCCTGCCATGCTCTTTATCCAAAATATTTCTCTGCCTTCAGAGATTTTGTGTGTTTCTGAAATACATATAGACTTAGTGATGAAAAGATGTAACACAAGAATGAGTTGTTATTGTTACTATCACAAAACACACATTTAGCACTCAAGGGAATTCAAGCTGCCATATGGTGTAACTGAGGAGCCCAAAATCTAAATTAGATATAAATCATTTTGATTCATTCTTTTAAGTCAATTTCTTTTTCTAAAAGAAAGAAGACTAGATGGAGGGAAAAGTGAAGAAAAGTAATACCACTTTGCCAGTCCACAACTCATTCAGAATTAAATACTTCCCTTTTTAACCTCCTCACAAGTGGACATTTTTCTGTTTATTCTAGCTTTTTTACTAATTATTTCTCTGTGATCTTACTTTTTCTTAGTGGGCACATTCCACATGCAGTCTGGTCCTGCAATGCCAGTTGTAGCCTTTGGCTTTCTTTTTTTTTTCTTTCTTCTCTAAAACAGAAATAAACCCTGCTGACTGGTGCTGTCTCAGCTTTGAAGCAGAGACAAGGCAGCTCTGACTGCGTATGTTCTCTGTGCCATGCTTCCCTGCAGTGACTAGGGCCCTCTCTCCCTCTGGGAGCCCTTTCCAAAGGACAGTTCTTCCTTCTGTCTCTACCCGCTACTTATCAGGTTCTGCAAGGAGAAATGGAGGATGTTGCTTTTCCCCTTTCTGCTGACTCGATGCATTTGTGTGTATCTGTTCTGATCGTCTCTCAAAACCTCTCTCTCAGTGTCTAGAAGAGGTGTTACCTCATGGCAGTAGCCCAGTGAGACAGTTTCTCCATTTCTATCTGAACTTTGGTGTTGCAAGTACGATTATGAGGGATGACTCTCATGTTAATGAAAGAGTGACTTCCCTGGGGTCAAAACTTCACTCTGGGGGACCTGTTTGGAGACATGGGAGGGAATTTCCATTTTCACAGAGAATTTGTAACCCCTTAATTATGCTGCAAACCTCAAATATTTCCTTCACAGGACAAAGTTCGTATCTTATTTCAGATGAATGTAGTGGCTGAGCATCATCTGCTGCCAGAAAACCTTTAGAAGTTACTTAAAACTAAAACAGGCATAAAAGAGAAGCAGGGTGGGAAAGGGTTGTTTGCTATTAAACACCAACACAAACCAAGCGGGGCTTTTTGTCTATTCCCTTCCCCCATTTTGTTCACACAGTCCTCATCACCCTTCAGACAGCCTTGGAATGCTAATTTTTCTAATCACTAGGGGAGTGAAAACTGTTGTAGAAAGTAACCAAAATATTATTTTAAACTTTATTTAATGAGCCTGGAGCCACACCTGAAAATAAACTCTTAATCCTTCCCTTCTTAACTTCCAAGAACAGTAGTCACACACTGTGCAACCTGACAAATTCAGATTCAAAGCAAACATTTGAAACCATTTACAACAGGTTGTTTTAATCAGAACTGGCAGGTGATTTTTACAAAGAAATGATTTTAAAGAAGAGCCTAATTGTTCTCTTTTCACAAATGGTTAGGATTTCTCTTCACGTAGAAGCAGATGATA
Source organism: Netta rufina (assembly GCF_964035555.1). Taxonomy (NCBI): domain Eukaryota; kingdom Metazoa; phylum Chordata; class Aves; order Anseriformes; family Anatidae; genus Netta; species Netta rufina. The sequence continues at coordinate 44,470,238 of NC_140127.1, forward strand.
AGGATGGTCCGAATGATTCAGCAAAATGATACCGTAATGATAAAGCTTAGCTCAGCTTTAATCTTTGTTATACTTTCCACCACTTTCTGAACTTTAAGTCTTTCAATTATTCTGTTTTTCTCAGGGATAAAATCTGTATGCATGTAACTCTCATTTAACACTAATAACAATGTGAAAATCTTCGCACACCAAAGATGTGACTACGTGCTTTTGTCTATACTAATGGCTTGAGAGAAAATCTTGATAAATCAAGCAGGCTTTTTTTTTCCCCCTTTTCCTCTTTCTTAAGTTTTGTTGCCTTGATTAGATAAAAAAAAAAAAAAATAATAGGGGGCTGTCAATCTGCTTTCTTTTCAGGTCTTCTCTGTCTTTTTCTAAATTAGTTACAGCCTGCTTTTTGTAGCTTTATAGCCAGCCTGACCTAATTTAATTACCATGACTTGTGTGGCTTAAAGATAAATAGTTTTATTCAGTCTGTCTACTTTTGTATAAGTTTTCCCTTTCATGCATCTCTCTATATTTTGGCATTCAGAATTCTTGCTCTCTGTTCCTCGGTGGGTTAACACAAGGTTAGTTTTATAGCATTGTCCATATTCCCACAAAAAGGCCCCTTTGATGCTGTTCTGCTTGGCCATTGCTTTGCTCTATCTGTTGCATGCTGGGGGCCTTTGTGGGGCACAGGCAACCAGCTTGGGGACAGCCGGTGACATTCCCCTAAGCATCTGTGTCCTGGTGGCACCGTCTGAGTCTGAGGAGCACAGGATGGAAGATGCATTGCCATACCCACCGTGAGATACAACGCCCCAAAGCCCCAGAGCTTGCTCACTACACTGCTACTGATATTTTTCTGTTTGAGGAAAATATTTCACAAAAAAAAGCATGAGACATGGCAGAGTAAGGAAGACTGGAAGGCCTGGGATAGTGCTCATGGACCAGTTACCACACTGTTCCTGTGCAAATACTTGACAAATACAAATCCCCTGCTCAACACAGGTTATAATTATGTTCATTCCAAGTTTGAAGGGCAAATGAAGGAAAACGAAGTTTCTAGGATTATAATCAGGCCTTCACCAATAGTAGTGAGCTTAATCTAAACAACTGTTTGTAAAGCCAGCTGTTTCTGCATGTAGGTGTTTTGTTCTAAGGAGTCTTTGAAATAATTTTATTTAGAATGATAGGGTAGGGTATGTGCTGCACTTCAGAACAAGGAATCACCAAAGTCAGTAACATATAAACTTCTAAAACCAGAGCTGTGTTCTCAATAAGCAGGGCTTCACCAAAGATGCTATAGTTGTACTTTTAACTACACTGGAAAGCTGTCTTAAAACAAGCTGCCCCAGGATGGTGAGTACACAAAACACCCAACCACAAATGTATTTAAATAAAAAACTGCATGTGTTGAACTATCCAGAAACATATGAAAAATCTTGCCATACCCTTATAAAGGCAGGTCTGTGAAATTGCACTGGCAAAAGGAAGGCAAAGAAATGTATTTAAATGGTATTTCAGTTTTCAACCATTTCAAGTCAATCGTACAGCCACATAAGAAAATGTTTTGTTTTGCAGATGAATCAAAAGGGATAGCATCAGGCCATGTTCCTCTAGAACTATGAACGGCACCTCTAAATAAACAGAGCACTTCTTTGTGCACTTGCCAGAAACCAACACACTATAGACACAAAGTAGAAACAGTATTTCCATGTGTTAACACCCACAGCAAGGAAAGAATCCATTGACACTTCCATGGTTGGAAAATGGAGAGGTGAACCATTTCTTTCCAGCCACGATTAACTAGAAAACCCTATGGAAAAAGTAAAGAGGGAAACAAAAGGAAAATGCATTTGTTGCCCTTTTACACTAAAATAGCCCAACAGTGCAGGGATGGATTTGTCATAAACATCCACTGGTGCCTTGCCTCAGCTCCTCTGAAAGCCTGCAACTGACTTCACTAAGCAAGGAGTTTGATTGTCAGTCATATCTTTTGAGAAAAAAAGGTGGCGCATACCTTACCTTTATCTAGTTCTCCCCTTCATAAACAGTATCAAAATAAAGAGCAGCCACCCCTGAGCACTGTGCTGCATCCACTCAGGAAACAAACTGCTACAACTGTGGAAAGAGACTGGGTCAGGTCACTGGGGTAAACCCCTACTGCTGTTAAAAAAAAAAAAAAAGAAAAAAGTCCTGCTGAGAAGATAAGGTTTTAAAGGCTCCTCAGATAGATGCAGACACAGAGGAAACTTTATGGCACACTATTAATCTTTCTTAGAGAGATGAAGTGTTGATGTGACCTTGATGAAATCTGAAGCTGCCATTTGGAAGAGGGGAAAAAAAGGAGACCAGAATGCTTTAAACACAGCATTTTCATCACCAAAGAACACCTATCACACTGAGGTATGGCATAGCCTGCTTGAATTAAGCTGTTTGCAGTTTCCCACTTGTACCTCCTCTCATAAGTGCTTTCTCTACTGAGTGAATCTCTCTCATTGTCTTGGAAATCAGTTTTCTTGGCTTTCTTCTGAGCTAACACATGTGATGATGGTAAGAGGTCAGCCAAAGACAGAATTTAGTGTCCTCTCTGTTAGTGCAGAGAAGCAAATATAGGTATGTCTACTCTTGTATTTAGAGAGTCACGAGTAAGTTTTCTACTGCCTGGGTAGCCTTCCCAGGCATTTGTTTCATACTGAAGTCATGGACCAAACAAGAACCTCCACTTCATGAACTTCTGCTGCTGGCTCAAACTTGCTGCAGTCACGCCATAGCAATAACTGATCTGGCAGAGGGTCACTCTGCAGACTTGGAGGTTGGTGAATGTTTATGCTTTTTTCAAGAATATATAAATGCATAAAGATGGCATAAAGACTGTAGTAAATGCACTGGCTCCTTCGACTGAAGTGCAGTTGTATTCTTGTGCCTGATCCAGATCACACTTGTATCTCTGTGTGCATCAACAAAGATTTTGTATTAACAGTTACAGAATCACAGCCTGAATCTGCACAACATAATAAGTATTAGTTCCTTCATCTTTGTGGGATAAAGTTACTCAACACATCTCTGGTGCATAGGTCTGTGGAATTTATTGTCATTTAGTCTGAATCCACTTAATAATGATCATATGCTCTAAATACTAAAAATAAAACATGAAAAAAAAATCTGCACATTGTTTTAAACTGTGACATAAATGGATATAAGATCTCCAGTAACACAATTTTATACTATCAAAATGCCCTCAAGCTGTCCAAGGATACAACTGCATTACACAGAGATATACACACACCCATAAAGTTCATGCCAAGTATGTTGACAAATCCTTCCACTGTGCTCTTGGACACTGAAATACAGAAATAAAGCAATGAGCTCATACAACTATGAAAGCTTACTTAAAAGAATGGATTGTGATGTTTCTTCCTCTCTCAAAATGGAGAAAGGTGTACCAAAAAAATATGGGTGATAATAAATATATATATATATATTTAAAAAATCTGATAAAGCTTCTGCTACATTCCTATAGCTATTGTATTTTTATAAACTCACATAGAACATTCAGACGAATGTCAGTATCACTGTACAAAGTGTATCTCAATATAAATACCCAGTATTTCACCTATGAACACCAAATACATTTTGCAGTGGTTTTAAAATAACCCTGTTGTGGTTTGCTTCAGTTTTTTAATACAAATGTAGATACATAATTTAGAAGTGTTATTTCATGCTTTATCTTGATACTGTTAGAAGAGCCTCCAGTCCTTGTTTAAAAAGGCATCTACTAGGGTTTAAAAAGAATATATCTGAGGTCATTAGCAAAGGAAATTGCTACCATCAATTCTGACCTACCACAGGTTTTAAAAGAAAGAACAAACTGTGAAACTTAAAAGAAAACCCAAGAAATGTGTTTTATGTATCCATGTGCAATATTTTGGTTACAACGAAATAAAATGCTGATATGTGCCAGACACCCTGAAGTTGCTCTCCTGTGACTAATTCTTCTGAGCTAGTTTTTAAATTAATCTCCCAGTGCTTGGCCTCTTCCCACCCTTGTTATTAAACTAACAAAAGCAGTTTATACCAACCACGCTATAAGCAAAGAAGTAAAATAAAAACTCCTTGTGATGGACAGCTTTACCAAAATCACATTAATGTTCTATTAAACAAAATTCCATACATAGAATTTTATTTCAGTGTATAAAATGCTTAATTTCCAAATGTGATACTCAAATGCTTTATCTGGATCTTTGCTGGTCTGTTATAAAGGGAATATTCCTAAGCAACTTACATGAAGCTAATTGTACCCTGGCTCAGCACTGCCAGCTGGGTGAGGGAAGGGATTGTCCCGCTCTGCTCTGCGCTGGGCAGCCTCACCTCGAGCACTGTGTGCAGTTTTGGGTACCACAATGTAAGAAGGACATAAAACTAGTAGAGAGCATCCAAAGGAGGGCTACAAAGATGGTGAAGGGTCTGGAGGGCAATATATATGGGGAGCAACTGAGGTCCCTTGGTTTGCTCAGCCCAGAGCAGAGCAGGCTGAGGGGAGGCCTCATGGCGGCCTGCAGCTCCCTCACGAGGGGAGCAGAGGGGCAGGCGCTGAGCTCTGCTCTCTGGGGACAGCAACAGGACCTGAGGGAACGGCATGGAGCTGGGATAGGGGAGGGTCAGGCTGGGGGTTAGGGAAAAGTTCTGCACCCAGAGGGTGGTTGGGCACTGGGACAGGCTCCCAGGGATGTGGTCACAGCATCAAGCCTGCCAGAGTTCAAGAAGCCTTTGGACAATGCTCTCAGACATAGGGTTTGATTTTTGGGTGGTCCTGTGTGGAGCCAGGAGTTGGACTTGATGATCCCTGTGGGTCCCTTCCAACTCAGGATATTCTGTGATTCTATGATACTAAACAGAATAGTTGCAAAGTTCCAAGGAAGCTGATTAGCTGCAGAAGAGAAGTGTACGTTTCCACTGGTGTAACCCCTTCATCCTCCTCCCCTCCCTGTCCTTCTCCCCCCCCCAAAGAACAAATAAACAGCAATGACAAAAACCCTTCATATGTGCTTTTCAAGGATTACTGCAACCCTTAGCAAAATCATGATCAACAGATTTCAATAAGGTGTTCAAAACTTCAGTGCATGAAGCCATATTTTCCATATAACCAGGCAAAGGATTTTGGAGAAGTCCACTTTGAGGCATCTGAGTGGTCCAGCTATGCTTTCTCACTGTCATTTTTTTACTCAATGATCTTTGGAGTTTTGCTTTGACTGAACTGGTGTTTCATTTCAGAGTGCCAACTCAAACACACCAACAGAGTTGGATATATGAGGCAGGTGCTGTCTTTGCCTTTAACCCTACCTCCTTCCTGTGTACCCCTGCCTCTGGAGAAGCGAGCCAGAAAGGATGGGTAAGCAGCTCCTCCATAGCTCAGTCTCAGTATACCATAGTAACTGCAATCTATAATTCCAATAATGAAAAAAAGTTAACACTGTGAAGAAGGCACCAGAGGTGGATAAGAACAGAAAAAGCAGGTACACAGAATATGGGATAGAAAAGATGTGTGGAAGGTGGAAATTTGTGCTGAAGGGCTGGAAAGAGAGTAACTGGCCTCCTCAAGAGGACAAAGACAAGTTGACCTTGGCAACCATTGCCAATCACTTCTATTCTTTTTTTTCCTAGGAAGGTTTAAAGCTGCGTTATCTGTCCAGGATATTTAGATTCAAAATAGGTAGCAAAGGCTACCTCTTCCAATATGAGTGCAATGGTCTTTGATCTCATTTGGTGTCTCTAGATGTTTTCATTTGACCAACAGTAATATAAGAGCAACCGCAGATGAATTTTAGAAAAGGTCATTCCTAATTTGTGTTTCTGCCTTTGTTATATCCTGAACAAAAATAATGCCAGAAAGACAGATGCCATGAAAAAAAAAAAAAAAAAAAAAAAAAGTATAGATCAATTCACAGATTTATATGTGGATCAAATGCTGACTGCCTTTGGCAGAGGTACACATGATCATTACTCCATCCAGATTCAAGAAAATGAAGGGCAGAATGCGGCATAGATTCCATTGCTCTGATCACGCACAGAAACCAGCTGATATTTTGAGGTTTTGAGGCTACAACATGTGGATCTTCTAAAGAGCAGACTGCAACCTTGAGGGGTTTGTTTGGTTTGGTTTTTCAGCTGAAATCTGACATGCATTACATGTGAACATTTGGAAGTCATATTGCTCATTATGCTTTACATATAATTGCTTCAACTTTTACAGTGTGCAGTCATTAAACTGACTTTCAAAATAATAGAGCACTTAACAAAACCCTTACAGACATGTGACCCAATAAAGATGAATAAGTGTGGTGTCTAATTTTACAAACTCTGTTTATTTTAGTGTAGATGTGTGCATCCCCTTTTTAATCAGTGGTGATGCTTGCAAATGGAAGGGGTGTGTAGGGAGCGGGCCACATTGTAATCTATGTACAGATATACACATAGAAGAATAAATTATTTCTGGCACAGATTTATTTTAGTCAAGATTCTCTGAACAGCAGGGAGAGATCTGATATGTGAAACAGTAGGCCCCAGCCAATTAGTCTGTGACAGATAAGAACCTTTCCTTCATTCATGCTGTTAGGTTTATATGTCACTTGGACCTTTGGTGATTTCAGGTTCGCCTCTGACTTCACTGAAATCCAACTTTTATCAGCTGGGATTCTGACATTCTTTCCAGGTGCAGCAAAGAAATACCCCATTTGGAAGGAATGAACTATGATATGTGAGCCTTGCTGGTATGTTATGGGGAGGAATGCTTTTGTAGTTACACTCCTCAAAAATCTGCAAACAAGGAAACAAACTCATTCATTATACACACAAGCGTACCCTTTCAAAGCACCACAGGGGGGCTCAACCAAGTGACATCCATTAATTTCTGGAGTAGTAGCAAGACTCAAGTATGCTGCTTTGGAAATTTACCTTGCCATAGCTGTGCAGAAATGGTTCCTTTGAAGTAGTCAAGAAAAGTTTAGAAAATCCCCTACACTGTTAATATCTTTCATTGCTTTTGATATCTGTGTTTTACTACATTCTCAAAGTTAAGACAAGTTTTTCTAAGACAACATTCCCTATGGTACATAAAGACCCATGCGGTATCTTAGATGGTTGAGATGACAAATTCACTCCGTACATTAGCTCATGATCCAGATAGAGGTACCTTTAAAAATTTAGACTAGTGCTTGCATTCTTTCACTACATCAGCAAAAGCAGCACTTCACAATTTCCTCAATAAGAATGGAATGGCATAAACCCAAATTTTCATTTACATACATAGAAAAAGTAAGATTCCCAAAGTTCTTTCCCTTGGGCCTTGTGACTCTGTATTGAAAGAACTAGGAAGGCTCCATTTTACCTTATAAGAGTGAAAAGAAAAGGAAAGAAGAAAGGGAGAGCAACACTGCACATCTTCCAAGAGCTGAGAAGGAGGGAAGACACACAGGAGCAGCTGGGAATGAATAGCAGGTGGTTTTCCCTGAAACAAGGGCTCTTACAGATGGTTCTCAGATTCCACTGCCCCTTGAGCCTGAGCTCAAGGTCTAGAAGGACACTAGACCTTGTCATCTTTGGTGCTTCACATCTGGGAGAGTAGGTAGCTGCCAGGCATTAATGGTCATAAGTGGCTTCTGAGCTCATGAATGCCTGGTAGTTGCACATGGTCTTCAAAAGACTTCAACCAAGAAAACCAGTTCATTTATTAGACAGGTGTACATTTAGCTGGCCTCTGCAGTCAGCAGGATTCAGCATTACTTCTGAACTCTGATCTGCTTCTGAGGTATACAGTTTCTCGTACTTAAAGTAGAGTCATAGAATAATTTAAGTTGCAATGAATTGCTATATATCATCTAGTTCAAACCTTTGCTCAACTTCAGAGTTGCATCAGGTTGTTCAGAGACCATCTTGTTGAGTTTTGAGGATCTCTAGGGGATAAAATTCTAAAGCCTATCTGGGAAGTCCCTTCCTGTGCAGATCCACCCTCATCATGAGCATCTGAGAGGTACTGATGATCTAGAAACCCTTACCTCTTAGAAAAGGAAGATACTGCTGAGAAGATGATGGGCCAACTCCTGAGCTTGCTTGCTCCACGGTACTGGCAGGATTTCAAATGCAGGGACAGCTCTGAGGAAACTGGTTGCCATTCCTTTCCACTTGTTTTGGTCAGTGCAGACTGAGAGAGCAAGATTTAGAGTCACTCAGAGCAGGCATGAGTGAGGACTCCAAAGTCCCGTTTCACGTGGTTTTGAGGATGTACAAGAAAGCACTCCCACAGTGAGATTTAAAATCAGACTCAAGTGACCTCACCAGGTCTGTTTGCAGAAGACCATCCCCTTTCCACCCCTTTTCCTTCCCTCTTCTATTTTGTTTACACATCAACAAAGCTGTGCTTGTTGGGTGGCTGGGGGACAGGGTGTTTTAGAGATTGTTGGCTCCATGCTTTAGAAACAGCCTCAGTAACCTCATATAGTAAAATACTAGCCCAAATGTTCTAGAGGAAGCAAGAACAACCTTCTCATTCATTTACATCTTAAATCAAAAATTAAAAGTTCTGGTAAAAAAAAAAAAAAAAGTCTGATTTACAATTATTTTTGGTAAGTTGAAAAAGAATTATTTTGGAGGTCTTACAGGAAGTCTTTTTTCCTTCCTTTTATTGTTGCTAACTTGATTTATTTCTACATATCCTTAGAAGTTTCAGTCAAACTTCACACAAAACTTATTTCCAACAAAAGAGTTTCGTGCTTCTAGATAGAAAATAAGTAAAACCCAGGTTCAAATTCCTCCTCCACTTCTGTGACCTGGGGCAACTATTGCTGCCTTTTAAAATATGCATACTTCTCCTGTCCCTGGTGATTGTTATTAATACAGTTTAGGGAAAGTGGTGATAAAGATCAATCCCCTACCCAGAAAAGAAACATTAACTGCTTCTTTCATGTCTTCCATAGTGAGTGAGCAGCTACAGTTTCAAATGATCCCCAGATGTTTACTACTTCTTGTGCTCAACTGAGGTTTAGGTTTTCTCCAGAGCAGCTGTGCCATGTTGGGTATTTCTGGTTATCCTGCAGGCTTCAACTTCTTGTCCTCTGAAGAAAATGTAAAGGTCAAACTAAAAGCCTGTGTGGCATGGAAGTCCCCAGCGAAAAATAAACCAAGGATTGTCTCTTTCCATTGGCCAGCTGAAGCTATGCCTCTGCACACTAAACAAAATATTCAAGGAATTCCTATAGAGATGGGTATGTGAACATTACAAGATTTTTGCTTGATTACAAAAAGGATTCCAATAAAAGAATAATCGCTGATGTCCCTCACTAAAAATATGCTCTTTTTCTTGTTCTTTTTGGCAGTGTTTCCTATTTCCTTATTCTGACTCAGAGCTCAGACTTTTCACTTGTTTGTCCTGCCTAGGTAGAGTCCTTTCTTCACATGGTCACTCAGTGAAGATACAGAAAACTGGAGTAGATCAAACATTATCTTAAAAAAAAAAAAAAAAAAGCAGGAGGGAAGACAGCTCAGGAAAGTATAGTATAGACATACTCAGATATATAGTATAGAAATACTCAGAAACTACTAATTAGCATGCAAAAAGACACTAAACAGGAGAGTCTACCTTGTGTATATAGTGTACATATTTCTTTAATATTTTAAATACTACGAGTGTTAGTAAATACAATATTAACAGTAATAAGAAGATACAAAAATGCCTTGCAAAGAATATTGTTTTTTGAAATCCCTTAGCATGAGAGAATGGATCTTTTTTCTTGAATTTAAAATACAGTTCTTATTGCTTTTATTTTTTTTTATTTTTTTATTTTTTTTTTTAGGGGAAGGGAGTTAGATTGTTTCTTCTTAAGCCAAACATGAAAAAGCAGAAATTAAACTTCCAATTTTTACAATTTACCATTTCAGTAATTTCAACTTGAGTACTGCATAGCCGCTATGCAGTGTGTCTGTTTCTGTCAAGGTAAACTCACTATGGAAAAAACAACCTCTGACTAATTAGCTGTGGCCATGTTCCTTGAATAGGAGAGCAAACTGTTTTTTACATAGCTGATCTTCACATCTGTGGCTTCCCACTGAAAGCAGCACCAAAATCAAATGTATTTGGTAGCATTTATGTATAAACAAAAAATAAGGATGGATAAAGGAAAAAAGTCCTCTCAGAAAATTTTTACCACACTAACAGGTAACATTAAAGGCAAGAAACAGAGAAGTGTGTTGTTATGCTCAGTACACAATAAACAGCATGATTAAGGCAAGATTAACAATAATAATTTTAATTCTACTTTTCTTTCCTTTGCACTTGTCATAATTAGTCCCTGATGATGTGAAGACTTACCTTTACTAATGCTTAGTCCCACTGGAAGTAATTAATGCTGATAGATGCATGCACTTTTCAAGAGGTTTAAACAGATTAGTATCTGAAGAGCCCAACAATTTTTTCATAATTATAACCATGTAAGTAATGACAAGAAGATCATGCTGTACATGTACATGTACAATAAAACACAATTTTATTTTTTTATTTTTTTATTTTTTGCCTTCTTGTTATGCACCATTCCCTTCCTTCTATTCTTGTGAGGAACATTACAGATGTAGTGAATCTGCATGAACAGTGGAGATGGAGAAAAATGCCACAAATTAAGGTAGGACTCCTACATCTGATACAGTGTATATAACTTAGAGGACATCGTGAAAAACCAAAGGCTCTGATCTTAATTACCATTTCAGGGCAATCATTCTGACTGAGCACTCAAATAATTGAACTGGTCTTCTCTTTTTAATTAATGCAAAACAGCTAATTTGATTTAATTGGATCTAACCATATAGAAAGTAAGTATATACATATATTGTTAAAGCATTTCTTTCATGCCACATAGGCAGGCTTAAAATTGTCCTAAGGGGCTTTTAAATTTTAATACCAGAGACTCGGTGGAAAGTATTCTGCACTTTACAAGATAATTTGACTTTATTTATCTTTGCTGATACTGAGAAGGTAGTAGGATGGCTCTTGCATTCAATAACATGTTCCCACACTGGGAGCAGGAAGGTTTGAACAAGACTGTTCTAACACAGTGCACTTTTTCTACTCTAATTTGGCTCAACATAAAACTACTCTTCATTCTACTACTAAAACATCAGAGCAGGCAAGCATTTAATCTTGAGCAGAACCATACCTAGTTCATATGTGAAATATTTTCATCTGTTAGCATATAAATGTTAATAAATGTTGAGTTAATCTTCTGTTAACTCTGGATTACTAACTGTCATAGGTTTATTTAAAATGAACCATGAATTCACATAATTATTTCTGAAGACATATGATTTGACTTCTGTGTGAAAATCATGTTACTTACTGACCTATTTCACTGAGCTTGTACAAAGAAGTTGGGAATGCTCTGAAATGCATACACTACAGACGTCTTCCAACGTAGAGGCCATTCTTTCCTGTTGAGAAAGGTTAAAAAATCAATAAAGTACATAGCTCATTCCCTATTTATTGGAAAATATACATATCTAACAATTAAATACAAATTGCGATCTCTCTTCCATATTGCTGAAATGAGATTGTCAAAAAGACAGTAAAATAACCATCTTAGAACCACGTTGACGATTTGGTATTGCTGTTTGCTGAGACAAAATCATAGAAAAGTTGGAAAGCAATTTCCACACTATTTCTTCTGCTTGTGCTTCACTGGATTTGGGTCTTTCTTTTCCTATTTTGAAGTCTCTCACCTTTTTGCTTTATCATTTAAAAATAAATCTTTAATTTACAGATTTTCATTTCTTTCTACTTTTTTTGTCTGTTTTATCACTTTCCCATTTTTACTCAGGGGAAATAAATTTTCAGAATTAGCTAGATGTCTATAGAGAAGAAAACTGTGAACAAATGAAAAAAATACATATAATAACTGCAAACATTTTTTTTTTTTTAACTTCAAGAATTGCAGGAATATCCTCACCTTTTTAAAATCAATTGCATTAGAGGAGGGGGGTGTCATACTTTACAAGGAAGTCTATTATCAGTTCATAAAACTTTGTTCAAAAATACCGATCAGCTCAATTATAATTAATTATGAGACCACCTGGTTACTTACAATGCCAAGGATTTCTTGAGCTCTCACTAGCTAAGCTATCTTAAAAACAAGAAGAACTTAGCTTATTGAATTCTGCAGGACTCCTAATGAGGACATCCAGGGAGACTTAACTGAAATGGGCTCTAGTCACATCTCCCTAGAACTGACTAGCTACTAAAAGCCACAAAGCAGGAATCAACAGTCCTTCCCTGCCCCTGGGAACACATTATACCTCATCGCTCTTTGCAGGCATTGACATCCAATGTCTCCACTCACCCATCAGGAAAATAATCTTCATGTGGCCATGCCAGAAATGAGACTTGATCATAGGCATAAAATTTTAAATGGATTTATGGACTTCCCAGAATGGGACTCAGATTCCGACAAAACATCCTGCTTTCTGCTCATCACAAGGAAAGGCAGCCATAAGATATTATTAAAGCTTCTGAGATTGTTTTGTTTGTTTGTTTTTAATTTTCTTTCATAGCCATTATTGTTCATATATCTTTTCTAGGTGTTATTTTTGTAAAGATAATTAGATAGCATTTTCTATCTGAATTCTCAATGAGAATGCAGCTGCAGTTTGACCTCAACCTTTTTATTATTATTTTTATTTTATCATTTACCAAAGACAGGAAATAATAGCAAGCTTATTGGACTTGAAGATACTCCCCATTGGTACACACTTCAGCTGGGGTATAGCTGTTAATATGTCTGTGCTATAATTCCCCACGAGTGAAAGTTAGCCAAAGAGCCTACTTACTCAAAGCAAAATAATAGCTAGGGCAAATGTCCTGGGATCTGTAAAATCTACTGTTTCTAAAATTAATCTCCTTTACTCTATGAAAAAGGCTATGAGAATTATACACCTGGGAAGTTGAAAACACTATATTATAGTTAGTTAAAATGGACCAAATTCTTTCCTCCTGCAAAATACTGAAGTCACTGGTTACAAAAGTAGTGTTTTGGGCCTGCAGCTTCTGATGGGTGACTGGAATAGCAGATCTAAGGGAAACTTAATGCAGAATTACTATGGGATATAATTTTGTAATTGGCAAAGAAAAAGCCTTAGGAAACTCTAGAGTAAAATGATATGCTTGCAATTTTGAAATACTGGGACTTCCTGACATAGCCTGACCTATTTCTATTAGTAGGTCTGCAACCATTTGGGCATGTTCCGTTGCAGAGTCACTGAGTCTACAAATTGGAACATTGTGCTACCCACCCACACAAGCATCCCCTAAATACAAATCCGTGACAAGTGTTAACATTGTGCTGAGACTTCCTGATCTGTGTAAACCAAAAGCAGCTCAAAAGATAAGGAGAAACAAAAGTACTGCTGAATGGTGTGCACTCTTTCTTCCTTTCTCCTGCTCAAGCCATGACACTTATTGTGCAGCCCTGTTGAAGTCTTGAACATGATGTCAATACTGATATCATGATAAAAATACACACACACACACAGATATGGTTTGTATGTTATTGTAGTGCCTCATCACTACCTCCAAGAATGAAGGCCCTATTCAGTGAAAAAGTTAGCTTAACCTACGGCAACAATGACAGAGCCTGTGCCCTAAACATTTGCAATCAGGCAGGACAGAAAGGTTATCAAACTGAAAAATTTGATGGAGATGGTCAGGAGGACTGCAAAACAAGGCAAATATGATTTGTGAGAAAACAGAAAAGTAGAAATAAAACTCAGCTTGCCCTTATCTGATTCAAATTACATTTACAAATGAGTATGCTTTCTACTAACAGAAAATAAGGATCTGCACTGAGTGTTTTACACAAAACCGGGGGATAATTGGTTATTTAAGACAGAAATAAAATAAGTGCATGAAGCACTTTGCAGAAGCTCATACAATCCACTGTAACACTTTTGGCTTACTGAACACTTTGAAACAGAAACTGAACGTTTCAGCATAAGTTCAAGAGTCCTTGAAATTGGCTTTTGTTCATCACCCATGGATTATCTACTCTAATGACCCCTCCTTCCTTTCTGCACTCTCTTCTTTTATTATTATTCATGATTTGTCAGCAGCCAAGAAATTCCTCTGGGTTCCAGTGATGAAGTGCTTCATTTGGACTAATTGTTTCATTTACTTTAAAAGAACAAAGAAATATGTCAAAGCACATTTATTCATTTGAGGCCACTTTTAAATCTTAAATGTTAAATCTGTTGCCAATCCTTATAATTTTTGGAAATAAAAATCAAAGATTTAACTTTCAAAAATATTGTAAGGCAAACACCAGCACACATTGTAGATATTATGGAGGGATGGTGAAGAGAGCATCAAAGTTCTGGTGCTTGTGCCACTACATATTTCACCTTAAGATCACTAATTTTCCCAGACTGCCTTGGCACATCTCAGATTATGATATCACTAAATTAAGGCTCTTCATCCTCTGCTCCCCAGACACACAAACAAGATTCAACGCTCTGGCTGAAATGTCTGCTGAAAGAGTGGTAGAGGGAAAGAGCAGAAGAGAAGGAAATAGAGTAAACTAGTACAGGAGAAGTATAACATCAAGACAGTAGAAAACAGGCAGGAATTTGGGTATGGAAATAGAAACAGAGTACTATGTGGAAATGTTAGTAGTACATAGTAGTAGAAGGGGAGAAGAAACAGCCATAAATTAGGCTTAGTTTTTCATAGGACTTTAGGTCTGAGAATAGATAATATGGATGGGTAATTTTGCCCAATCATCCAGCTATGCATGCTTTTGTGCTAAGCCTTAGCCAGTATATATTGGCTAACTAAATGGGAAAAAGGTTTCATTCCTAACTTCGGTGAAACTGCATCTCTTACATTTCAACTGAGTTTGGTTCTTGTTTCTTTTTTTTTTTTTTGGTACAGATTTTGGAACCTCTTCCATCCTGGGTAAAAGGAAATGCAGATTGAAATTGTTTACAGAAAAACAAACAAACAAACATTAAATATGAATTAAATATTAAGAGATACATTTGATAGGGGCTATAAATACAAAACAGGCTAATAGCAGAGTAGGCACTCAGGTATTCATTCCAAAACTGTGGTTCAGGTATGTGAAAGCCCAGTCAACCACCTACCACTAGTCTAATGGAAAACATCAAACTCTACGTTCAACTGATGCTGTGCCTTGTGATGGGTTCATGTTATGCATGCTCAGTTTGTCCTAAAAAAAAAAAAAAAAATAGTGAAAAATAGTATTTTAAAGTGTCTTTTGCTTTTTGCAGTACCGGGACTGCTATCCATTTAAACTGTTCTCCAGTTCCATTTCCCAGCACCTTTGTGCTTAACGGGTTAAAACTCTACTAACAGGAAAAAGTAATGTACCATTTTACTCCGAATTTTTGTGGCATTACTTCTTTATCATAGTATCAGTACTCAGTAATAATGTTAACAGCCCTTTGAACTCAACTGTTCACATGTTTCTGCGTACTATACAGTTGTTAAGGGAATACAGACTAAACCTCTATGTCGTACACTCTTTACCCTGAATTTCTTGCCTCACTGGCTGCAAGCCAGCTGTGATCCTAATCTTTGATATATTATAGAGTTTTGTGCAAGATTTAAAGTAGTTAGTGTGATGCTAGAGCAGATTACCCCTGGTAAATGAAAGAAGACTTAATTTTCACAGTTTAGAACTGTGGCATGCACTCTGATACCACACACAAATGAAACTTAATGACTCTTATTTATTCTTGTCCTTTACGGACAAACCAATTAATGTTATAGTGTGAGGTGTGTACTCTACTTGTCCATTGTGCCCACTCTACTGAAAAGAAACAGTTCCCATCATTTTGATGTACCACCCTAGCATGATCTCTAGTACATCATATCTTCAGATGATGTGTGCAGTGGAGTCTGTGGCAGAAGCTAAATCAGTACTTAGTTCACTGATGCGAGACACCAAATTGAAAGAGATTGACTTAGTGTCCTGGGCATTCTCCTAGCCATAAAATGTGACATACTGTGCCCATTTAAAAGTATTGCTGTGTGGAAGAGTGACAAGGTTAGTAGGAAGATGTATCATTGAATCATTGCTATCAGCCACTGTGCAATAAAACCTGTGTTCAAATAATTATGCCAGCATACAGCATATTTAAACCAACATGTTTTCAGTTGGAGCAGCTTACTGTGTTTCTGCTTTCAATGGTAATGGTCTTTGGTGTTTCCTGGGAGACTTTTTTCAAGGACATGATCAAATGGAAGTAAGTTTGCACATTTTCTACAGCTACAATTAAAAATAAAGCAGCTCAGTTGTTTGGAGATGCAGCTGGCAATATTCACAGTTGTGTAAGTGGTTGTATACTCTGAAAGTCAACTATGAAGTTATTGGGAATGTGGCTACTTTTCCCCCTGCACAGTATTTACCAACTTTAACATTTATCCTTTGTCATCTGTCAACCTAATAATTAAAAAACAGAAGAAGGCACTTCAACTTTAATTTAAAGTACACAGACTATTGCTCAAGTCACAGTAAAGAATAGAATTGTTCATTTGACATCTGTCTTTATATAAAAGAGAAAACAAATAGTACCATGAAGTTGGCACCAGTTGTATAGATGTTGCTTTTCAGCCTGATGCCAAACTGTCTGTAGTTTTTGACCTGATACTTGAACAAACATGAGGAAAAGCTCTCATACAAGCGGTTCTGGCCTTTCATGGGAACTCACATTAACTATACAGTCTGTATAAAGACTTGAGCTCCAGCTCATACTATGAGGAGCAAGTGAGGAGCAATTTTGACACCATAAGATAAATGGAATAGAGCCATTCTGGCTCTCTCAAGTAACCATAAGATGATCCTGGTTAATTTGCCTGTGTTAGCCACCTTCAGATGGCTAACGGGAGGTGAGATGAGTTCCACACAAGAACAGCCCTTTCTTACTTCTTCCATGATCAACTTAAAATTTAATTCACCTCCCCAGCCTGTTCCAAATGTAGTGATGCATAGGAAGCTAATAGTTGAATTTGAATGTTAGCCATTTCAAGCTTATAGTTAATATAAGAAATGGAGTAAATTAAAAATCATCCTGATTTGCTAACATATCATTTTCTGTAAAACTTGTTTATGTTTTAAAAGGGATATATGTATTAATTCTGAGGTCTAATATTAGACAATTACTTTTATGGGTTAAGAAACAAACAGCTGGTCTTGATGACGGCAGGACTGAAATGAACTTTGAATACGCATGTATAAAATCATCTCTGCAGCAGCAACCCAGCACCTTCCTTGATTCTGAGCCTGCTGGCCAGTTTGAAGAGTTATCCATAGGACAGAAGAGGAAAGATTATTGCGCACATAAGTCATGCTCTTTCCCCAGAGTATGTCCCATAATGACTACTTATTGCAGAGTGAGTTCTGTGCAGACAGATCCCATAGCACCATGTTTTCAAAACTGTATTTGCTTAAAGTCTATGGCTGAAGTCCAGTACTGCAGTTCAAGACCACATTTACAAGCATCTGATAGGCATTGCATTCACCATGGCAATCTAGGGGAATGAATGCTACTTCCTCCAACAAACCGTCATCTTTGTAATCTTAATCACCTCTTCCTTCCTTCCTTCTACTATTCCATATTCTCAAAGGCAAGGAAATATTGAACTTTTCACATTCTTTCACTTCTCTAGCTACATAATTTCTAACAGCTTGCTATCATGAGGTTTACTCAAGACAGTCCCCTAAGATCAACAACCTTTTTCTGACAGAGTAGAACCAAGAAAGAAACCAAGAAAGAACCAAAGTCTTTCCTGGTAACTTGCTTGTCCCATCTCAAAGCTTTGCTGAGCACAAAGGTTTTTCCTTCTGTTTACAAAAGGAAATTCATATTAATCTAAATTTCAAACATAATTTTAGGTAATCTGGCATATTAAAGGGAATACCTTTCGTGCAACTTTTGCTCAAAGTCCATAGGTTTTGTTTCCTTTCTAACTTTGGACTCTATTCCTGACTCTTTTAGCTGCCTTCTTTACCCAAGTTATCCTATTCCTCAAATGGGACAAATATATTAACACCAGAAATTCCATTGTAGGTAAGAGGGTAATCTTCTCCTTGGTGACATACCTGTCCTGTCCAGTTTTACATTTGTTATAAACTACTTACAGAAACTGGGGACATCATTCTCCCTGTAAAATCATAAAACATTTATTGAAGTAAGGTCAACTTGAGCAAACAAAATTATATATACAAGGGGAACAACATAAAAGCTATCAGCAGGGCACAGGTTTATTTTATGCAGATGTACAGTTTGTGTTCTATGGGACCCAGCAGCACTCAAGTTTCCAATAACTTCTTTTTTTTTGCTTCACCAATTTTCTTCATTACTTACAGGTCCCTGAAGAATTCAGAGCTGTTATTACAAACATATACATTACAGAAGGAACATAGCCTGACATGCATAACTTTTTAATAAGGTTTTCATCAGCTGCTCTTACTGACATTTTTTCATTTCTTTTACACCCTGCTTTTAATGTCTCAGTCTTCATTTGATACTATAAAATAAAGAGTGGAATATTACCACAGAATGTGTTCATGGCTGAATATAAAAATAATCACACAATGTACTTGAAGCATGAAAGCTCTCTAGGCAATTTCCGTTCTTGTTTGCGTATGCAGTCTATGCATCCAGATTGAAAAAGTTATCTTCTTTTCCTATATCAGATTAAAACTCCCAAAAAAAGCATTCTCAAAGCTTAGATTCAGAATAGGAAATAATCCATAAAAGTATTTAAATCCAAAAAAAAAGTATTTAAATCAAACATTCAAAAGTAAGCACGCACATTTGTGCAAATAATTTTGCGAAATCTTTCAAGACCAGCACTTGCAAAACTGTACACCACAAGTTGATGTTCAAAACTCATTCTATATCAGAGGATGTATGCCAAAATAAAGAATCCTTTTTATCAATGAGAAGTGATTGTAATAATCTAAAATTTATTTGTTTGAAGTAACAATATACGCAAAAATATGAAGCAGTTCTTTGTTGTACCAGAGATGTTAATACAGTGAGTGTCTGATTGTTGCTAATTCAGGTCCATTAGGATTGCAGCGAAGTTTATTCTGGCAACAGCACACAGCTCTTATTAGCATCAAAGAAGCATATTTTAGGTGTGACTACTTTTAATAAAGTGTGACCTATACCCAAAATGGATTTGTTTGCCATGATCCAAACACTTGGAGACAAGTAAATATATATACATATGAAATACATGTTAATTTTCTCAGCTCAAGTGTCAATATTGGTGACAGAAACAATGGGATGCATCTAATGTCCCTGTGAACCAACCTTTTGTAGCAGAAAAACTACTGAAAGAAATTTTAGTATGTTATTTCTAGACATTTTCTTCTTTGCTGTGTTCCCTCTTCAACATGAGATACATTGTGATAAAAAGGAGAGAAAGAAGTAAAACTTCAGAGAGTTATGCTTCACATTCTGTGGTCAAAGATGAAATATAAGTTTGCTATGGGCTTACTGATTAAGGCTTATTAAGCTTACTGATTTGCATCAGTAAGCAAATACACATCTACCGACTTCAGTGGATTTCTGTCAATGATCACTCTTACTAAACCTTACTTTTCCTTATTTTATTACTTAGGTCTGATATGAGGCTTTGCCCCATCTATGCTCTGCACCCAGCAGTTATGATGGACGAAGGATTCATATTCATGACCCCTTTATTTGCATTTGCTGCAATATACTGGGCAAATCCATTTTAATTTTTCCATCCCCATAAATACCAGCAGGCACCATGAAATCTGACCTGCAGTAGCTCAGATCTGATACCCACTGCTGACACACTGCTCACAGCACTGTCAGAAGAGAGTTATATTGAAGTGCTCTTGACAGCATTACCAATTGAAAATGTCAGTGCCAGTACAACTCAAAACAATCTCAAAACCTGACTTAATACAATAAATCTGAAAATGTATGCAACAACAGCACAGAATGAAGAAAAGCTGTGAAGAGTGGGGGAGAAGCTGGGGTAAAGAAAAAAAGCTACAAAATATGGACTTGGTAGTTCTAAAATAATGCAGTATGCTTAGGATCTATAATAGTGAGGGAACATACCCAGAAGTAGTCAAATAAATGATTCCCAACTGTTCTATACCTTGCAGCCTGACAAGTAAACCTTCAGTCTACAGATACCCCTCTTTACATCTGGTGGTATGATGATTCTGAGCATGTGCTTGTCCATTCACATGCACAAAGACAGGAGATCGCTCATCCTGCTTCGTTTGCTAAAGAAAATTTAAAATAATACATTACCGAGGATGGGACTCTTGGGGGTGTGTTCACATCACTACAATACTTCACCAAAATTACAGCTTTACATTCCTCTTGACTCTGGTTGTACTGTATGAAACATCCATAGGGCAAAGGAGGAGGGCGATGAAATACAAACGAAATTATCTGAAAATTCAGAAGTGCTAAGTTTCTCCATCTGCTTCCCCTCCACCCCAATCTTGCTTCCCCTCTAATTTAAACTCCCTGTCTTCCTGATCTTTCCCTAACAGTGGCATTATAGTACCGATAATATAAAGATGACAACAGAGAATAAAGTCCAAAGGGACTGCCCATTTCCCATCATCTTCAATTCTACCAGGTAACATAACTGGCCATCACAGCCTGGGCAAGACACTTGTGAGTATCTGAGATGACTGTAGCCACCTGCTCATGACTCCCAACCCTGGTGGTGATAATGGCAGCTCTAAGCTTTCCTTTTTAGTTCAAGTAAAAATGGTTTGATACTTGAAATCAGTTAAATCATATTGATATGCTGAGAGTCACACAGAAGTACCTCAGAAGAGCTATTAGGCAACTTGTGACTGAACACTTGTCTCCAAGAAGATTTTCTGCTGGCAATGGAGACCTATAACCTGTCTCCCATAATTTGACCTTCAAAGAGCTTTTGTCTTCCCTATTTTAATGTTTAAGGAGTTCAGCGTAAGTCTTCCCAATGATTTCAGTGATCTCCAGCAGAAGACTCCAGCTCTGCATCTGGAAGGTACTTTCAGTCCTCTTGGGCTAAATAGAATTTGTTAGCTTTGCAGTATTACATATTAATTTATATCACTGTGTCTGAGAGTCTCATAAACTACCTGGTGGGCATATTACGTTCATTAAATGGGGTACTAAGATGTGTGTACATTATCCAAATGCAGAATTTAACAAAAAATAATTTATACATAAAAGAGTGTAAACTAAAGAGGAATAAAGGAATGTTAGTTATCATGCCATAACAAAATGTTCTCACATCTACACATGTCCCTGGAGAATTGTTAGCTCATGCTCTGAGTGATGGATGTCTACAAACAGTGGGCTTTGTTGTCTGAGGTGACTCACCTGGAATTAGTTAATACTAATTGAAGCTAATATACTAAATACTAAATGATTATAATACTAAATGAAGCCAAGGAATGTTAACATTTTAAAGAGCTCAGAGATACAATAAATGCATGTTGGATTTACACTATTGACATATTTAAGTGTCTACATTTATTTATTGTGATGGGTTTCTGATTTACATGTAAAAAAGTTGCTGAGGAATTATGATTAAAGTCTAGAACATCTCTACACTGCTATTAAAACCTTTTTTTTACTCCTATAATCTGAAAGCTAAAATGACTTTGTTTTCTATTGATCTGCCTCTACCTCTGGTTAAACAAATACATATATCTTCAAAATATCAAAATACATATATCTTCAAAGGCAGCAAATTCTGTAAAAATCTGTATGCAGTAGATTTACTCAATAACCTATTGAAACCCAAACAAATATTTCAATTCAAGATGCATTGGATTAGTCATATGTGCAAACTACCATTTGTGAATAAATATTAATAATCAATAATATATCTTTAGCAATACAGTATAACGGACTCCCTGAAATTCATGATTCCTTTCAACCTAGATTGAGATTCAAATTTTTCAGTGGCAGCTGCATGTTCTCTCATCAGAAAGAGATTATTCCCTGATCTTGCTTAAGATTTATGCACCAAAGGCAAACACCTAGCATTTCCTTGGAAATTTTACATTACTGTACAATTATGATTTTTTTTTCTACAATACCAACAGGACTTCATATCTTTAATAGCCTTCTTCTCCAGTAGCCCCAAAGAGGAAAATGCCCAAGTATTAGAGATAAGCACTTTACAGATATTCACTAATCCTAATATTCCATTATTAGATACATCTTAAGGAAGGCTTCAGAAGCATGTGCCAAAGAAAGCATTTAATTTCCACCTTGTACACATTATTCACATGACTGAATGCATAGAACAGAAAAGTACCAACAAAAAAATTAGTAAGCAAGTAAATCACTTAACTACTTAAATGTGCAATCGGTTAGTTTATAGTAACTATGATGCAAATTTAACCATGGCAATCAGCGCTCCACCCTTACAACTGTATTCTCACACAAATTTTCAAATCCCTGTATGTAAGGACTCTCCTAAGCTATTTTATTAGGTAGTCAGAATTTTCAGATCTTTTTCTCCCCAAAATAAAACAACAAAACTAAACTCAAACATGTTGGTTTTTGTTGTTGTTTTAATCAAGAACAGCAGAACAAAAAGCCCATAAAAGAATAACATTATTGCTTAAATACTAGAGCGCTACTTTTTCCATTACTTTTCTGTTTGTTTGATTGTTTTTTAAAGAAACTTCTGCCAGTGTAAAATAAAATCCAGTCTGGGGTGGAACGATAAGCTACCTACTACAGAAAAAACTAAGAGGCCTATCTGATTAATGAGACCTCCATGAGACACGTCAGGGTTATCGGCTGGTGATGGTGGAGGTCAGTGATGCTGATGGAATGTGAGTGCAGGCCCCACCACCCTGACCATAAGGCCTTTGCAGACCTCATCCCAGATGGAAACAAAAACCAGTTGTGACCATCAGAAACCCGATTAATTGGGAATGACATTCTGGGCCTAGTGCTGGTGACCCAATGACTGGGATTTGCCCTGGAGGTTTAAAGTCTCACGTCCTTCCCAGCGCAGCAGTCAGACATATAACAAAACTGCCTAGTTAAATTACATTAGCCAACTACTGTTTACAAATTTCAGGATCACACACGGTCTGCCCATTGTTTGGCACAGATAAACACAATCAGCCCTGGCATTTGAAGCTGCTGACAGATTGCCAGCCACTGGTGCAGATGGTGGCAGCACAAGAGCGCTAATTACCGATGACATTAATGATGAGGTAACCTGTCTCTCTTCAGCTAATAAACAGACGGAATATGTTTCCTATTATTGGTGTTTTTTTTTTTTCAGATAACAAATTTTTTAGCTTTAATGGTAAAGAGCAACAAAACCAAATTATCTGTTCTTTGGAGAAATTTGTTTTCCGCTAATTGCTCTAAACAATCAATAAAAGAATTACAACGGGCATTATCCCACTGGGAACAGAAACAGAGAAGTCAAAGTCAATTAGCTTCCTATAGTACAATGCACTCAGATGGAAAGAGTCATTACAACAGAGTGTAAAAGTCAAACTATAAAGTATGCAGTTCCATGAACAAAGCAGACTTAGATAGAAAATCGAGACAGGGTGCTTTTACATACCTGTCAATTCTTCTTATATCCCAGCAGCCTCCAGTTTTTCTTTAGTTGCTTCTAGAAAAAGGGTAAAAGCCACATAACATGACTTCCTTGGATCTTAGAAGTCCTGGCATCTCAGGAGAGCACTAAGGCTATAAGTCTTCAGAGGCCATGACCAAGAAATCTCTCAGCTACAGAAAAACAAGAACTACTAACTAACTCAGTTTTCTGTCCATGTTCCATGAAAATGTGATAAATATGATAGCAAATATGATAAATACTGCAAAACTGAGGACTCCACAGTGGCCGGTGAAATGCAACACAAATGGGGAAAATAATTGCCATAGTTGACTTCCCAGCCTTTTCCTTATTATTTCCATTCTCAATCCATGTATAGGAGTGGGGGGCAGGAATAAAACAGGGCAACCGTTCAATGCTTACATATGATCGACTCTAAATACTTATTAATAGCCATGCTTCAAGTGAGAGGACATCACCACTGGGACTGGGTATCTGGTATCTGGTTCCTGCCTTGTGCAAGAACCAGATACCAGATACACAACAATGTGCTGAATGACTGTAGCATCTCACCTGTAAGAGGCAGGACCTCAAGTTCTTGCTGAGACCCTGAAAACCTTGAGGAGAAGTGGGATTCCTGTGTCCTGCAGGGCTGTGGCTCTTGGCCTCGTCAAGCAGTGCCTCTCACCACAGCCCACAACTTGTCCAGGAGGAAGCAGCCCCTCACACACTAGCAAGATATCACAAAGCTGTGATATCCTGCTTCAAAACTGAGTAGAGACGTATATTTCTGCATATATCCCTATTTCCTCCACTGTGTGATTATAATACAAGAAAGCAGAACAAAAGAAAACTATATTAACTGACCATAGGGGTTGAATACTTTAACCAGTGGCAATTAGAAAAAAAGCAGCAGCCATGTAGTAATGACAAAGGAGTAGCCATCTGCATCAGAAAAAAAAAAAAATCAAGCACATGAGATCAAGTGATATTCTGCTAGAATAACTTATTATTGCATTATCTGATTTTGCTTAAATACACAGAACATGGTTTTAGATTTACATTTATTTTTAAATATTATTGATGAATTATTTGCTGCTTCCAGTGCATTCAATTAAGAAAATGACATTTCAACACACTCTGTGTGGAACACAGCTCACTTTGTATGTTGAAAGAGTCAAATTAACATTATTTCATGTTAATTCCTTGCACCCTGCAGTTTGTCATCAGTGAAAAGCTTAGTACCATATAGTTTGCCCTTGAAAACTGAAATCATTGAGCTTTATATGAATTCTTGATTGATTTAACTTCTCTTTCAGGCTGAGTTATGACTCTTCTAGTAAGGAGTGGCTAAAAAGCCAAAATTCTTTTGCACGGGCTACTTGAATGACAGTGCTTATTTCCCTGACATTACTCCATTAGGACATTTTCCTGCACAGGTTTATTTTTCTACAGTAATGCCTCTAATTTTATACTGGGTAAAAATTGCTGGCCACCCAAGGTCTTAAATGCATTCATCAATGTTTTCAGCAGTGATGTAATGTTGTATTTGAAAACACATTATCTCCTCACTTTCTACTTTATGCTGTTGCACACAAAGGAGTCAATTGACTTTTTCATGTACATACAATCGCAAAGGCATCCAAAACTTTTGTTAAAGGCCACCTACATTTTCCATGAGTTATCAGAAACAACATAGGCATCCTATTTAGGAGCAAATAACAATGAATGGCTGTTCTAGCCTGGGAAAGGTTTACATACATCCTCATAGCTCTCTTTATGCAGAGCTTGTAAATAACAACAGAATACAAGCCCTACAGCCACTAATTTAGCTCCACATTGTGACTGTTTCTTTCCATTTGCCTCAAGCAAAGTCAAGTTTTAGTGACCTTTTTTTGGCCAATATAGATGGAACTTGTTCATGTGACCTGGGCGCTGTTCTGTACAAAGTGTTAAATATCTTGTACAAAGCAAATGGTACAGACTGTTGACCATGAAATTCCTACGACTGGGCTTAAGATGGGTTGTCTGTGCATTGCTGAATAAATGAAGTCTTGGACTAAATTTTGCTGAAATGGAAAAGAAACATTTTTGTTTAGTTTTGTTGCAAAACATTCCTAATTCAGGGGCTATTCTTCTGTTAAGCGTGAGAAGAAAGTTTTAAGGAATGAAACAAATTATTTTTTTTATCAGTTTTCCTCCTGGCTTCTTGTGAAATGAAGACAACATCCCTCTATTGCTATGTATGCAATAATATTTAGTTGTCACCCATAACTTGCTATATTTTCCTGTGGGAAAAAGCACATGCCGGTTAGAAAAGATACTTGATACAGAATGAAACATCTCTCACATACACTCTGTTTACAAAGTCATTTATGAAATTCAAAAAATTGCTGTGAATGTCTTGCTTACTTTTCAAGCAAACAGAGATGTTTTCTTCCTGTGCTAATGCAAGACAGATTTCCACAGAACATCAGATGAGTGCTAACATTTGTTCTTTACAACATATCCCTCTACAGATGAGACTGAATTCTGCTCTCCTTCTTATTTTGGCAACCACTGCATAAGTAACAGTTGCATAGTGCAATTCTGAGTCACAAGTTTTACTTATCATTTGCAGACGGTTGGGTTGGTTTCCCCCGCCTTAATGCTGGAATCCTCATATTTTATCAGATACAAGGGGTGGGTATCTAACAAAATCTAAGTCAGCTCCTACCATGCAACTTTTGTTTTCCCTTCACACACATGAAGGAATCCTGAAGTATTTATACAGACAAAAGGAAATCTTTTATCATACACTTTGCTCATCTGGGTCACCTGAAATGCAAAGTGCAAAATTAAATTCCTGCAAATAGTAAAACAGTTCATTCCTCTTTCTGCACTCTGCTACACTTCACCATGCACACAATGCGGTAATTGCTTTTGCTTGACTTGTTCAAACAGCTATGTTCATGATGTGACAGCTAGGGCACTAATATATTTATGCCCTTTGTAATCGGCCAGCACTGCTTGTAATTAGGTGCAAAGTTAATTAAGTGCAATACATCTAATAACTGCCTGCCAGTAATTGTAAAGTTTGATTTAGCACATGAACTGTCAAGGTGTCAGAATGGTGTATTAAAAAATAAGTTGCTAACAGAGAAACAATCCTGCCACAAGCCAGAGAAAAGCACTGTGACTGTAAGTCAGTTGAGAGAAGGAAGAGATACTCAATACTTCCTACTTCGGATGCTGGAAAATGACCTCACCTGTGTGGCAAGATGTTGTATCTTCCTTTGTTGAATTCCAAATTAAAACGTATTTTTACCTACCAGCTAATGTCTTCTCCTATATATAATAATTTCCTTTAAGAAATATGCATATGTTGTGGAAATTTTAAAGCCTATTAATGTCACTAAGAGAACAGAATTACTTTTAATAAAATTAATGTACAAAGAGCAATATGGAAAAAAAAAAAAAAAAAGAAAAAAAAAAGCCCAAAGTATTTCATGCTTAGGGTCCTACTTGTGGAAAAACAACTTTTCTTCTCTTTTCTTCTATTGAGTGTAAGAGAACAGTATGCATATCCCAAATACCTATAAATAATAACAGTTTAAAAATGATGCTTTAGTTTTTGTTTTAGTTAATTTCACTGTTTCAGTTCTTTGCCAGAGAAAAAACACGTCCTTCATGATTTTAGTCATTACGGGATGTCCTTTCTCCAAATGACCATTTCAAATTACTTATTCTTGTTTCAGCTATTTATTTGTGCTTTTAATTCTCTCTGCCTTTTTTAAAAAAACAAACAAACAAACAAACAAACAAAAAAACAAACAAACAAACAAACAAAAACAACGGATTCTTTCTCATGGATTGATCATCACTTCTCCATAAGCACGGTGTGTTTTCCAGATCCATATTCTTCTCTCTTAAATGCAGTTTTGATTACCTCAGATGTTTCTGTCACCTCCATCTCTGTTTGGCATGAACTATGAAATGTTCCCTGCATGCTAGGCAATCAGGGCCAGTTAGAGCCAAAGTATAGCTGGTCAATAGAAAAAAAAAAAAAAGAGGAAAAGAATGGCACATAGATCTATGCATAGAAATATATAGAACAATTTAGAACTAGCTGCATAGCAGTTTAGAAGTTACAGTGAGCATACGTGATGTTATACAGCAGCACAAAATATATGCCTAATTCAATAATACTTTGGTTATTAGCACACTCATAGATGTATGAAGATCAGAAAGTTATACCTTTGAGATACCAAGAGGGAAAGTATGGACAATGCTCTGAAACTTTTGTAGGCTAGCAGGTCCAAATGGAATGGATGGAAGTTGTAGCCCATAAACTAAGTCAGTTGGTTTAAACCAAGTCAATCAGTTGACTGAAATAATGTTAAGTTCAAGGACAGCATTACTCCTTCCAAAGCAACCACCAGTAAAGCTTTCTTTCTAAAACACTTCACAAAAATCAATGTCAGATAAGCTAATCTTTGTGGTTAGTTATTATGAACTGATATTTGATCGGGGAAATTATGCTGTAGATTGACATGAAATTAATAATGCTTGTTGTGTGGTGCCCAATGACAAAGGTAAATGCTAATAGCTCTGAAATCCTAATGATTGCCAAAGTACTCTTCCGAGCTTTGATTAGTGCTTGTGTTGTGCAATTATGCTTTTCTATAATTACTGTGAATTACCATCATGATATTATTATTCTCATATTTTCTATTCCTCTGAAATTGTCAAAATTTCCTGCAGCTAAAAATGGATTTCATTTGCATTACCACAAGCTTTGATTGTTTAATGAAAAATAATTCCATGCAGACCCTCATGTTAAATTGTCCATTTAAAATTTTCCTGTTATCTAGATTATGTTGAAGTGCTCCTTCTTTCATTTATCGTTTGCCTTTATTATCATTGTCACAGTCCTCATTTTATGCTAGATTCTAGAGAGAAAAAAACAATGAAAGACATTTTTATCCATATCCTTGTCTTTTGCCTAGAAGCATTTCTCTGCATGTTCTTCCTTCTCCTTAAAATTCCTTCTTTGGAAAGCTTAAAAATGCAGCACTTTCTAGCAAAATGTGTCAGCTTGCTAAAAAGATGATTGTCTTTGGTTGTGGGAGGGTCTGTGGAAGTCTACCATTGACTTGTCTAAGGCTTAGAACCATGCCCTAAGTCAAAGAGATGACCAAGGTCCATGAGAGATGATCTTGTCTGTGCCTGATGGCTGCTGGATATTTCCCTCTCAACAAATACACACAATCGGTCAGTGCATGTTTCTTGAGAACATCCATTTCCCTGCTATGGGCATGCAGCTACATCTGTGTCAGTACTAAACTGCTTTTGGCAAGTGTGGGTATCTTTGTGGTTTTCATTGCTGTAGTGGCTTTAAACTTCACAAGCCTAAAATGACAATCATTTATCAAAATGAGCGTCAGTGCAATTTGCTCAATTTGAAGCAAATCCCAGGACTGATTTTCAAAGTGTTCATGCTCCCTGTGAGCAGTATTGATCATTTTCATTATTCAGATGGCTATTTAACTACCTTGGGAAAACAAACAAACAAGAGACCATTTCACCTTCAGAAATTCAAAAATAAATAAATAAGTCTCTCTCTCTCTCTTTTTTTTTTTTTTTCCATGTTTCACAATGATTTTTGTTTATGTGCTGGGAAAATTTAGATCCAATTTTAAATATTGATTTTGTAATCTTACTTTTTCCCATCTGTAAACATTTATTGACTTTTTTTCTCCTTTCTCAGTAATTTTAAAGAACATCTCCTAATGTCTTATGAAGCAATGGTGGTTTTGAGCACTCCCCAAAGCCTGCTGCATGGCATCTAGCAAAACATGATTGTCACTATGTTGGGGGGGAAATACTCAAACCATGTACTTACCTTTGCTGTAATGAAAATGTAGCTTAAGCCATACCCAAGACTAATCTTCAAAAAACATTTTCAGAGCAGAAAGGAAAAAAATGACTGAGTTCAGTAGATTTGTGGGTATAGCATGAACTTTGAAATGCATACAGCATACAAGAAACAGCAAAATCCATCCAAAAACCAAGCTTCAAAAATCAGAGAAAATCTGGGTTTGTAAGAGTGTGCAGCAGTCTCTTTTAGAGGTGTTGAGTTAAATAAGTGTAACAAAACACCAAATAGACATGATCTTCAAAATCAAAAAGTATTCAAGTATTCCAGAACCTAAAGAAGAGGTCATCTGATATTTGGAATATTTCTTCCTAAATACATCACTTCCTCCTGAAGTGTGTGTATGTTTAAAAAGATAGATAAAAGATAAAGAAACAGAATCTATTCTTCAAAGCTTACTGAAATTCAAGTAACTTTTTCTTGGTTTAAGTAGAAAGTTTTCATATCTCTATTGCAATAAAAATGGAAAAATCTTGTGACCTTTGCACAGTTTTGACAGCCTTGATGCCTGACTTATGTTACTCAGTCTACCTGAAATTCACCAGAATTTTGCTGCCTGTATTTTAAAAGCCTTCACTGCAGTATTTTTACTGAAATAGTAACTCAATGCAGTATTTTTACTGAAATAGTAACTCAAGTTTTGAAACACCTAAAGCTTTTCTTGTTATGTATTCACAAATGCTGGACTAGAGCAAGAATATAGTCTAGATAACTCTAAATTGATATTATGTATTTAGCTACATACACAAAGAGTATTATTTTGTTCCTTTCCCTCTCTTATTTCTTACTAGTGTTTTTCAACTGGTTCTATTTTCACCTCATATATGCATCTGATTTTTCTCTCACATACACACAAGTCTCCTATGCAAAGTGTTAATATAACACGTGTGGTCACAATTTCACACTTATAATACTCAAATAGGTTTGAAGTTAGTCAGAATAAGTTTGACCATGCCCATATGTATACTTGAGGAAATAAAAGACTGGATCAGATGAAGGAAAACAACTATCAAAAAAAAAAAAAAGTCTTATATGAGTGTGTATATATATATATTAAATATTTTGTTTTTCATTTTCATCATGGACAATAACAAATGGAAATACTTTACCTATAATTTTATTGTGATGTGGGGAAAATGAAGCCCACACTGAACATCTGTAGATTGCATACTTTGAAGCAGTGCTCCACCATCAAGATTTTATAATGACAGCTAAAGAATTGGGTTTGAAGCAGCAATGTACACTTGTGAAACCACAACTTCATCTGTTTGTCAGAGCTGTGACTGTGTTCTCTTTGCTTGCTGGATGAATCATGGTTCTGCTGGGCTGTATACATGTCCTGATGAAATGAACACATGCTACATGTCCATCTTTGACACTGGCTTAAATATTGGTTCTGTACCACCTAGCCCAATTAGAGTTGCCAAGGGAATGAACATGGCAGTGACACTGACAGTAGGATTAGCATCATACACGCCTTTATCCCAGTCTGCTTCATGTCAGTTCTACTTGAAGTCACACCATATAAGAAGGGCTTTTATTTTTGGTACCCAAACCAACACTACATAAACAAACATGAAGGAACAAACAAGTAGAAACATCAGGCTTTGACCTTGCCAGTGAGCCAACCTTCTCTGACTGGAACCAGTATAAACATAAATTATTAGAGAAGATCCCACCCATACTTCATGGAAACTTCTGCTCTACCACCCACATGGTCACTGCCCAGTCTTATCCCTCATATGGGAGGTCAGTGCAGATCCTGCTTGTTTCAGAATTTTTCTTTCATACTACAGATCAGCTTCAAGAGGCTAGGAGAGGAGCTAATCCTACACACATGTGCCTCTGGTGAGATGGCAACTGTCCCTGGCTAAGGAATTAACACCCCTTTTAAAGTTATCCTCTTTCTTCTGAGCTTCCAACAAACAAATCAAATCCAGCATTTAGCAACTGCATGTTTCAAATCACCAAAAGCCCTTTCAGATCTTGAAGCTGTACACACTGTCTGCTAGAATATCCTCAGGCACTCTGTTACAATTGAATCGTAACCAGTGGCACCCTCTTTCTCATCCCATTGCTCTGAGTTACCTCCACTGTCTACAGAGAGGACTCCACATGCTTTCATGCAAGCAGCTATGTGCTGGACAACAGCAGGAACATATTATTAAATATTTCTTTTATCTTCACTTACAATAACCACAAATTTAACCAATCTTGAAATATTTTCCATCAGAGTACTGCATCCACAAAGGTTCCAAGCCTTGGAGAGTAAGTGGGGTTTTAGGTGATTATGGCTCCTCGGTCACTTTCATCTAGCCCCACTAATTTTATCCCAAAACCTTGAAAAAAATACGCAGTCACATGCCACAGCACAAAACGAAAGGTACACTATCATCTGTGTTGCTCTATTTCCTCCTGCTAGGCCTCGTGTTCTTCCTCTGATATAATATAGTTTAGGCTGTTGACCTTACACTACAGCTTAGATTTTGTTTGAGACTGTTAGAAATGTTTTAGCTCCTGAGTGGTTGTCTGTGACTGGAGAGACCGCAGCCAGTGAGCTGGGTGGTCCTTTCTAGTGCAAGGCTTTTCTGGACGCTCAGGAACTGACTAGGCCAAACTGGCACTGAACTCAATGTACTTCAGTTGTCACACTACTACATTATATATTGCAACTTACGTGTCGTGTGGAGGGATTTCTCTCCTGTACAAATTGGAGGTTCTGTTGTGATGTAATGTTGGAATGCAATATATGCTTTACCTATATGACGAAGGCCACATATTCTTACTTCCTGATGAATGTTGCACAAAAACTGGAAGACCAGCCTGAACACAAAGAAGTCACATGGAGAACTGTATCCAAGTTCCTTCAGAGAGGGAAATGGTTTTAGAAGTTCATATCCATCAGAATATGGATATTCTGGTTATAAATTCTTCTAAATCTTCCTGGTTATGGCTAGAGTAGCATCTCCAGGCTGTCTTGTGGCCAACCCAAGGGGATTTGGGAGAAGTTCTGGTCCAGGAATGACTGCTTAGCTGAAGAAGAGTCTTGGATTAATCACTTCCCACCCCATGTTACTATTTCTGTTTGCAAAGCACAGAGTCAATTAAGGATAGGAAATCGTACATAAAAAGTCATTACTATTAAAGGATATTCCACTTCACTTTTCACACTCCACTAAACTACAAAGGCTTAAAAATGCACTGCTGTGACACAGTCAAGACTGTGTCTTATCGGCCAAAGCTGCTTTTACCTGTCACCAACTAAGACATCTTATGTAATTGTGGTCAAACATAAAAGTGTATTAATTTTTTCTAGGCAGCTACTTAAATGCCTGGAAGGATGCATGAATTGTATTAGTGAGTTAAGTGTCTGAATAGCAAGATACCAAATAACTTTGGTAGCTGTGTCCACGTCTCTCATTCTTACTTGAACAGTCAGGGGCGATCTGCAGTAATAAATACATCTTCAAGTGATTTGATTAAACAGCTGTGAAATCAGAAGAAAGCTTATGACCTATTTGAATAGACCTTTTAGTGGGAGGCAGATATAAACAACATAAAATTGTGACTGAATCTGGACCACATTCAGGTTAGTATGTGATGACATCTTCTAGACAACCCAAGTTACACAGAAGACAGATGACCTAGTTCACTGCTGTCAGAATACTGCCTGAGTCACCCATTTTGTTCATCAGTTCCCAGGCTGAAATTTCAATCACAATGTATAATAAATCAGACCAGTCTTGTAACTGTATTTCAAACTAGATACCAAAAGATTGTCACCTGTTCTAGATAAAAATTGAACCACAGCCAGTAATCCATAAATCCCTTTGTCCCGTCCTGAAGGTAGTACCTAGAATATGACAATATTTAGGACTCTGAAGTGATTGCTACTGCATAGATGACAGATGAGATACCACAGAGCAAACATCACTGGACTTGTGGCTACTGCACTGAAAGAATCCTTCCTAGCACAGATGTGCTGCCAGGATGTGTGAACAGGACTGAAGATGTAGCATGTTTGGAAGCCTTTGCTTGTCCTGCCTTACATTAATTCAGTCCAAATATTGGAAAGTTTGCAGCCTTACTGATATGAGCCGACATTAAATAAATAAACAAATCATAATCACAAGCATGGCAGAAAGCCAACATGCTGAAGTGAATACTATTGACCTAGCAAGCACACTGCGATCTCTCCATCTGGGAACAGCCTTTCAGGGCAGATGAATGCTGAAAATATTTACACTCCCCCATGAAACAAGCACTGACCTTCTTATGTAGAAAAAAATCCTAGGTAGCTATTTGATCTTCCCTCGGCTGGCTTAATAGTTTAAAAAATCCTTTAGGCTTAACATGGTTATCAAACAGAATCAAATGAGTTGAAACTTGGTTTTACCAAGGCAAATGGACAATTGTCATCTGGATGCAATGGCAGCAGGACAAGCTCAGTGAGAACTGTTGCACCGATACTGCTGCATCCAAACATACCTTCTGGCTGGGATCTTCAGTCTAATAGAGAGCAAGCTGAAAGGCTGAACTGTGTGTTGTCTGGAGAAGGAAACAAATAAATATCACAGAAAATTCCAAAATTAGACCAGTATGAAAGACAACACTAAGGATGGTGAGCAGGATGTTCAGAACAGTAGAATATGTTTGTAGAAATGTTCCTAATTAGTCAGTTAGCGATAATCCCAGAGGATATCTCAGAGAGGTTACTCATTTTCCCTGAAAGCAGTATTTCTCACAAGGGTGTATTTATTTCTTCTGGAAGAGCTGGCCCTGTCTCCAGGCTTAGGAACGCCATTTCTGGGACTTTCAAATGGAGATTTCATCAAGAGGACCCCAGATGTCCCAAACGTAAAGTCAAGCCAGGAGCTAATTGGCAGGAAAATTTAAAATATCTGTTCTGAGACCCTGATTCATCTGGAGATACCAGCAGGGTGAGCAAAAGGAAGGCAACTCCAGAACCCACAGGGACCAGTAGCTGTTGAGAAGACTTGGGGACAAGGTTAGATAACAAAATACCACATTCAAATGTTTTCTGTATGTAATATTGTAGGATTCCGGGGAAAAGCAGATTTTCTGAATTTCCAGTTCTTTTCCCCCTACATTCAAAAATTACCAAATTGGTTGAAGAGCTTAATTTAGAAATCCATAGCGATAGGTGACGCGATTTTGGCTACTGCTATTGCTTGTTTGCACTTCTCACCTTAGCCTTGCAGACCATGCTACACTCCTGTTCTCAAATCTTCTGTTTTCTTATATTGAAATTTTTATCTTTTCTGTTCTTTCATAGCCCTCACATATTTTTTTCATAAAGCACTATTCCAAATCACACAATCTCTCCAAATCTCAGGAAATACAATATTCTATCATTTAGAAAGTTTAATAGTTACCATGTTGTTGAGTGAAATGTAAACATCAAATATAAAGACCTCAGATTTTTTTCCCTAATTAGGGGAGTTTCAGTCTCTACCTCAGTAAACAGAGCTGCTAATTTGCCTTTCATTTTCTAAGGAAGAGAAAGTTTTTAATAAAGTCGGAGAACATTGCATCAATGTCAGAAATAACAAATATTACTAGTATTACAAGAATACAGTGATATGTTCAAAGCTAGAAAAGCTTAGGGAGCATTACCTCTCTATGATGTTTTGCTTCACAGTCACTTTCAGTTTTTATAATTTCTATCTCCTTCTGTTTCCAGCAGCATTGGTCTCCCATGCAACGTTCAGAGAGATTAGGTAAAGCAGATTCAGTATCAACACCCTCCTGTGACATACCAGCTCTTTGCTCTCTAAGCTTAGCTTCTATCAAGGGTTTAAAGTTAATGAAATATCTACAAATTCACCAAATGAGCTTTCTGACACAAAACCACTTTCTTGCATATCTATATCCAATAAGGACATTTTTGAAGTATTTTTGAAATTATATTTTAACACCACTGCCAGCATAATAAAGTTGTGGGAGTGATAATAAAATAGGGAGTGAGAGGTTACTTTGACTCTGGCACCATCTACTGAGAAGTGAATAAAAGTGCCTGGCTACAAGACCAAGAATGTATATTAATCAAGGAAATACGCCCTGATTTCTTCATGCAGTGTGAATATTTCTATTTTCTCATCACCAAGAAGGCTTTCACTTACATCCTTGAAAAATATTTTCTTAGCTTCTCATTACTGTTGACATTCAACAGAGTGCAATGATATAATGTAATAGGATCTTTCCAGTCTGTAAGATAACCAGTACAAATAAACAAAAAGTTGCTTGCACTGACTTTGCAAGTAATTTTTCACCACACAGACTCTAAGGAGGGACAAGCTATTTCAGTGTTACTGCCAGGAATGTTCTTAGCTGTGCAAATATGTTAAAATATGAATGTGAAAGTATAAAAAACAAATAATAAAAAAATCACAAAGTCTTAGTTTAGAAAACAGCTTTCTTACTCTTACCTTTCTACATATTTCATTCTCCCTATGCAGACAGAATACTTTCACCATGCATTAACAAGCAAAGCACAAATAATACGGAACTGTATTTTGAGATTAACATTTAATTTGAAAATGTTTCTAAGCAAAAACTTAACAAATGACAGCTTTTCACCCATTTTCTGTGATTACTTGAAAACACCAATGTTGAGTTTCATAAATTTTTGCCATTGGTGAAAACATAGAAATATATCAGAAAACAGCATTTGTACTAAAAATTGAAAAAAAATGATAATTATGTTGGAAATGCCTCCAAACATCAAGTCTGTCATAACCAGTAATCTCCCACAGGAACTCAAAAAAAAAAAAATACTGTAAGGTATCTCTTTCTCTGTGTCACACACATTGCTTTGGTTTACTCCAGGTTCTAGAATTTCAAAAGAAGATAGGCATTTTAAAAGTAAAAGAGTTTATGGGAAAATGGGTGATATTTTGCTTTATATTTATACAGAACTCATGAGAGAAAGAATTAAAACAGGAAGCAAAACGAAGAAGGACAACAATTTACATTCTGTAAATTCAGAAGATGAAGACAGATGTTAGTAAAGAAATAAATGCTGCAGAATAATAAAAATTGATCACTTGTACCTCTGAGCAATGAATTGAAGACAAGGAATATTGGTTTAAGCCTGCTGGACATTGAGAAAAACAGAGCCATCATGCTCGCAGGGTCTGCTGATTAATGTTTGGCTTTAGCGTAATATAAGATTTATTGCATTTTGCTTGAAGTGGGTAATTGAATAATCCCTCTAAAAAGCAATAATTTTTCCATGAAGTTCATAAAGTTAATACACTCCAAATCTCCAAGCAGCAGAAGAGAAATAGCTAAGTGTCTACCTGTGGAAATCATTGGATGTAATTCACAATGCACAAGCATTAATTTATGGAAGCTTGTTATTAAAGCATTTCAAAGGACAGAGTAAACAAATTATTTTTAAATACTGCCCATGTATACATATCATAACTGGGTGAATGAACAGCAGTTCCCAGCCTTTTTTATTTCAGTATATATATCATATATATAGTATCTACATTGAATCATTGGTTATCATTGCTACTTTATATGGACTAGAATCAAATTGCAACACAAATGCATTCTGACTCAACATATCCTTATTTTTGCTAGTCTTTCAAGCTGTACTGACAATATTTCCAATTGCTGAGAAATGGAAAAGCAAGTTCCACAGGTACTACTTAGGTTCCTGACACCAATGGAAATATGGGGAAAGGGAAAGAAAATTCATATTTGTTCATGTTATGTTTGGGTCTATAGACCATATCCCTTAAGATGCTTATAAGATTCAGACCAGACTAGATCCAGAGATCTAGCACCATACCATCTTGTAATCATTACGAGCATTTGGAGGATATAATCTCTTTCTATGCTCTGGAGTGGAAATTACCAGAATTAAGATCCTGACAGAACATAGAAGAAAGCAAGCTATCCTCTTCTACTGTCCTGCTGTCACTGAACAATTTTGGAACATGCTGGAACTGTACCTTGTCTTCTGATAATGAGGCTGCTCCTGAGATCAAATTTAAAAATAATAAAAAAAAAAATAACAAATAAATGAT
Source organism: Netta rufina (assembly GCF_964035555.1). NCBI lineage: Eukaryota > Metazoa > Chordata > Aves > Anseriformes > Anatidae > Netta > Netta rufina. Next base: position 44,507,850 of record NC_140127.1, read on the forward strand.
ACCTGCCCACAATGTCACAATGAGAGTCAAGCACTAGTATTTTAAGGAATGTAGGAAGTACTACTACTACTATTGTGCTCATCCTGTTAGGTGAATAAATTTCTTGGACATTTTACTTGATAAGTAAATTACCAGGTAGATATTTCATGTAAACGTGCAGTAGACATTGGTGATCAAGATGCATTTTTCTGCATCTGACTTGTGCATCTGTTGTGCCTAATTTGGCGTCTGCTCCATTAGGGATACTGACGCCACATTTGTTCTGATCCTGCTGGCCTCTTAGCCACATGCACCCAAAACAATTCTGTGCAGAAGGGAAGTTCACTGTGAAACTTTCACAGCACTTCAGCTAAGACTGTTAAAGATCAAGCTCTTTCATCTAAAAGTGCCCTTGAAGATATAGCCAGACTTGAACAAACCACAAATAGCCTGCCAGAATGCTGGCTCACCATCCCATGGAGCATGTATACTGAAATGGAGAGATCTGTAACACCTGAGGACATGTTCCATGATGTTTTTGAGTCCTATAACAAAGGTAGGGAGATGATTCAAGCTTCATTTGCAACAGAAATTCTGAACCCTGAATCACGTACCTTCTTTCTATAGGCCGTATGTAACAGTACTGTTCAAAAATGCAAACTTACAAACTTCAACCCAACCATGCCCATATCTGTGCTGAATCTGGTTCCAAGCATTATATCCAACAGTTTTCCTGGAAACTCTCAAATCCATAAATATCAGCATAGGACAAATTCAATACCGGTGTTAGTGAACATAAATTGGCAAAAGCCAATGCAGTCCCAAAAGATCAGACAGGTAGATATTTCTCATATGGTTGGCAGTTATACATGACTATGTATATGCACATGCTATCTAAACTCAGTTAGTGCCAAAAAACAGAGTTACAGTGTTTTGTGAAGCAACTATTAATTTATTTTAAATTAGTAGATATAGAAACATATTAGAAACAAATTCCATAAGAGAATGCTAAAACTAAAATTCAGAACAACTGAATAAAACCAGAAAGTTGATAAACAGTAAGAGAAAACAAGGGAAAAGTAAATTCACAGGAAATCATCTTGTCTGTGCCCTTCAGACATCCCCACATGGCCACACAAATCCTGGACTTCACACCATGGCCTAAAAGTCAAAGGATTTAATTTGTAATGGAGAGGTACAAATGAAATCCAAAAGAAAGAACTAATGCTCTTCCACTAACCCTCCGACTTAAAACAAAAAGCAGAGGCAAAAGCCTCTTCCCCAATGAGTCTGTGTACCACATGGAAAGATACCACCTCATAGACCAGATCATTGTGTCTCTCACTACTTAAACAGCTTCTCAGTCTCATACTGACTGAAAACACACTTTTGGAGCCACACATGGACTCAGCTCCTCAGTGAATGTAAACTAGTAAGTTCTGGAGTGGAGTCAATAGCTCCATGCCTAGTCACAGCAGATCAGAACTTGGATCCCAGTTTTCCATATAGCTTTTCAATCTTTGTTTTTCACCTGGCCATGACAACAAAATAGCCTTTCAGCTGGGGCGTGCAACTTACACTTCCAGTACTGCCCTCAGTGGATTACCGAGTTGAGAAAATTGTGATGCCTTTCTCATTAATGAAATGTTTCTCAGACTGGATTGCAGTGATACAATACATTTCAGACATTCTTATTCTCTGAATTAATGCACATGGGACTACTAATGTAGTACTTTTGACATAAGAGATCTTTTTTGAATGTGCACTGCATGTTATATAGCTTCACAAGAAACACCAATGGAAACATTAGAATTCTCTATTCATATTTTAACTTTCACTTTGAACCATCTGGTAATCTCAGTCAGGTATGAAGTAAATTATGCACCTCCAATAAATTTTCAGGACACTGTCTACTACTTTTTCTCCTAGATATAAAACACATTTTAAAAATATGATGTAGCTATTTAAGATTCAAAAACAATGCTATCATAACATATATAGTAAGATAATGGAAGAATGAGGGCAGTTTTTTGGTACTGATGTGTACTTAAGACAGAAATAAATGATGCTTCCACCCTGAAATCAGATTTCACATGGTATTAGTTTGGGAACTCTGTGCATAGATAAAGGGCATATGGGACATATTGCTCCAATACCTCTTAGGGAGTAAAGGTGTTTTGGCTCCTGCTAGAGTAGATTAATAGCATATCTATGAGCAACATGAGAGCTGTTGGCTGAAGAAAAGTTACTCAATCTTGAAAGCAAGCAAGCAGTGTGGGCTGCCAGTGAAGATGGAGGAGAAACTGATTTTCTCAGTGTGAACAAAGGACTTCTACCATTGGCACTGACAAGATGAATCCACCTGATCATTAGAAAAAAATAAAATTCACAAGTGCTTTGTACAGAGTAGAGAAGCCTAGTTTGGGAAACAAGAAAAATGGCCCTGTTTGTGCAACAAAATTCTATTCGTCTTTTCATGTGGATACTTTTCCACAAAAATATCCCTTTCAGTAGTTGAAAAATATACACATTAGGCTGACTTTGGCACTCAGAGTGCAGTTCAGTCACACATTTAAGCACGTTCAAGCTGTAGGCAGACACTCTTCTGACTGAAGCTGAGCTGGATTAGCAAGTAACACTCACCACTCCTCCCAATACATCTCCTCTGCAGAGGGATTCCTGGCTTTGCAGGATTGCCAGCCTCCCTACATTCAATGACACCCCAACCAAGTACAGGATCACAGAATCACGGAATACCCAAGTTGGAAGGGACCCACAGGGATCATCAAGTCTACCCCTCCTGGCTCCACAAAGGACCACCCAAAAATCAGACCCTGTGTCTGGAAGCGTTGTCTAAACACTTCTTGAACTCTGGCAGGCTCGCTACCATGACCACTACCTTGGGGAGACTGTCCCAGTGCCCGACCACCCTCTGGGTGCAGAACCTTTCCCTAACCCCCAGCCTGACCCTCCCTTGTCCCAGCTCCATGCCGTTCCCTCGGGTCCTGTCGCTGTCCCCAGAGAGCAGAGCTCAGCGCCTGCCCCTCCGCTCCCCTCGTGAGGGAGCTGCAGGCCGCCATGAGGCCTCCCCTCAGCCTGCTCTGCTCGGGACTGAGCAAACCAAGGGACCTCAGCTGCTCCTCACACACCTTCCCCTCCAGGCCCTTCACCATCTTTGTAGTCCTCCTTTGGATACTCTCTACTAGTTTTATGTCCTTCTTATATTGTGGTGCCCAAAACCACGCACAGTGCTCGAAGTGAGGCTGCACCAGCACAGAGCAGAGCAGACAACCCCTTCCCTCGCTCCACTAGCAGTGCTGAGCGTTTGCACCCCAGGGTACGGCTGGCCCTCCTCACTGCCAGGGCACACTGATGTCAACCAAACCCTGTAGGTGCCTCTCTGTGGGGCTGTTCTCCAGCTTCATGTCCCCCAGTCTGTACATATAGCCAGGGTTGTCCCTTCCCAGGTGCAGAACCTGACACTTCCTCTTGTTAAAATTCATATTGTTGGTGATTGCCCAGCTCTCTAATTTCTCAAGATCTCTCTGCGGGGCCTCTCCACCCTCGATAGAGTCAACAGATCCTCCCAATTTAGTATAATTTGAGAATTTACTCAAATTACCTTCTAGTCCTATTTTCATGTCTTTTATGAAAACAAAACAGAACTGGCCCTAAAACAGAGCCCTGAGGACCCTACTAGTGACTGTCTGCCAGCCTGTTACCCCATTTAATATAATCCTCTGAGCCCAATCCATCAGCCAACTGTTCACCCATCATATTTTGTTTTTATCTAACTGTATGCTGTAAATTATGTCCAGAAGGACACTATGAGAAACAGTATCAAAAGCTTTACTGAAATCCAAAAAGATTACATCAGCTGGCTTCTCTTGGTCAACTAGATGGGTGACCTTGTCATAAAAGGAAATTAAGTTTCTTAAGCCAGACCTTCCCCTTATGAACCTAAGTTGGTTATGAGCAATGACCACATTGTCCTTCAGGTGTTTTTCAATAACTTCCAAAATAATTTTCTCTGTAATTTTACCAGGCACTGAAGTGAGACTGACAGGCCAGCAATAACCAGGGTCTTCTTTCTTGCCCTTCATGGAAATTGAACCAGTGTTTGCCAGCTTCCAGTCAACAGGGACCTCTCCAGATTCACAAGACCACTGAAAAATAATTGAGAGAGGTCCCGCAATGACATCAGCCAGCTCTCTGTGTACCCTGGGATGAATCTCATCAGGCCTTATAGACTAACATGCATCCAGGTGGAGCAGCAATTCCCACACAAGTTTGGGGTTAGCTATAAGTTTATCATTCCTGCAGTCACAGTCATCCAACTCAGGGGCCCTGGGATCCCAGAGCCCATCATCAGTGTTGAAGTCAGAAGCAAAGGAGGCATTAAACATCCCTGCTTTGTCTATGCCCTTGTTTGTGAGGTGACTGTCCTCATCAAGTAATGGATGACTGTTTTTTCTGGTCCTCCTCTTGCTGTTAACATGTTTTTATTTAAAAAAGAAAGAAAAAAAAAAGTTTTATTGCCACCCACAGTACTAGCCAGTATGCAGTTTACATGTACATAGCGTTACTCTATTTTCTGATACATTCGATCAAACTGTATAAAGAAATGACTGTATGTGCTTTGTACCATCTGATCTGTGGAAGGGGAGACAGGCAGAGGATAGAGGCAACCACAGCACAAGGGATGGTAAATGGAGAAGCAGTGAAAAGCAGACAGGAACATACACAGGCAGAAAGGGATTCATCTGATGATGAATCATGATTCATCTGCAACTAGAGCAAGTTGTGTAGAGCACCTAAGCAGATGGTTTCCTACCTTGCTGAGTCAGTCTTAAAGGGAATTCTACCAGTGTGAGATTGGAATGAGGTCAGAAACAAGTAAAGTGAAAGAAGAGGCAACACAAATAGGCAGCCAGCACTGAAGAGTATGACATAATATTTTATCTAAGCAATCCTCCCATTGGGTTAGGAAATACAGGAGAGTTTTTATGAAAACACAAATCAATGTTTATCATGTTTCAGACTAACATGGGTAAGAACTCTAAGTTTGTAAATTAATGAATTTACAGAAGAAATCAGTGTCAAAAAATGTAGGCAGTGAACTAGGTCTGACTGAATGATCTATATTTATGATGCTAAATTTGCATTCTTCAATAAGCAACCAAACACATTCTTTCATGAAGAATTTAGGAGTTTGGGTAACACAGTATCATATGTAATAAGTTCCATCCCAGACAGCATATCTGATACAGAGAAAAGATGGAGAAGGAAAGTCCTACAAGCAAATTACAGTGGGGCCCACACAATAAAAAAGGGTGAAAGTTTGGAATGGCTTGAATATTTGGAGTGGGTTGAAAACTGGGAGTAATGCAAGATAGCAAATCTTGCCAAAATATTTATGTCTCTCTGACCTATGCAGGTTAGATCTTCAGATGAGAATCTGTTTGTAACAGGGGCAGCTAATAAAAAGTAAAATTTATGGTTTTCTCATCGTAAACACTGCCCCAGATGTTCAACCACAAAGTACACAGGTTAACCGCCCAACCAAATGCAAGGATGAAGATCAATAAAACAACATCAGGGTATCCTCTTACCAGTAAAGGCAGAATATTTGACTAAAGAGCAGACAGTATATGGTATCTCAGGTGACTCCTTAAAACTCTTGCCATAAAATTATTAAGGATGTTAATATGAGAATTGCAATCTGAAGACCAAAGACCATATTTTATACTCTCCTTCTTTACAAGGGGAGATACAGAGTGTATTTCAGAACCTGGGCAGGACTGAACCTATCCCTGATGGGTTATGAGAAGTTCACATAATAAGATAAAACCCCTAAAGCATGAAAGATAGATTCATACTGTCCTTGTATTTGATCAGATGTAATTCCACATGCATTTTATTCTATATCCTAGCTTTATCCTATTTTCTGAATTTTCTGCACAAAGAATAACATTGGAATTAGTAGTATTTGTGACCCCATTGCTGCACACTATGAAGTACTGTCACAATCCCTCGCTTTGCCCATCAGCTGGTTTCAAGGAAGGCATTACTGTATTATGGATAAATCTGGTTGACCACCTTGTACCCTTCATATTCTATAGCCAAGAGCATCCAGAGCTATCATGATTGAAATGCAAGATTTCCCTTGTCGTTTGCTAAGTAAGTTCAATAAAGCCTCAGTCCTAGCTCAAAATGCCTATTGTCAGTTGGAAATAGGTTTTCTGCTATTATTCATAAACTTTAGGGCTAGCTGCATGATTACACTAATCCTCATGATAACACAGCAATAAACTTGCAACCTGTAATGGTGAATAGTCCCTGCAAATGATGGAAGACTGAGTAGATTTGTGAATGTTTATGCAGACCAAACATCTTGGTAATGTGTCGCAGTAGATTGTTTTCTAAGATATTTTTTTTTCCAGTTTTGAGACTCAGGAACTCTTCATCACATTTTACACAAAATACAGCTTTCTCTGCTATTGCTTATTATATGTGTTGGAGAATTTTTTCTTATTGAATTTTCAGATATCATTGATGATATACAGATAGAGCACATCTTGCCTCTAGCAAATTTGTGAAGACACCAAATACCTGGCTTTCTTAAGCTGTCATGGTGTCTTTAGCTGATGATACAATAAGAATGAAAGATGATTTCTTTGTCCATGTGAGGGGCCTTAAACCTGTGGGGAAACAGCTTTGCAAGCACATAAATGTTGCACCTTTTGGTTCTGCTTTGCATAGGAGACAAATAAAAGCAGTTGGCCTTGCTGAAAAGATAGAAATAAGCATACAGAAAAAAATTAACATAGTTCTCAAAAATTTCTGGAAGTTGGAAGATCAAATGATTCAGAAGGTCAAGGAATGGAAGAACAATCATGTAACTTTGGTTTCTTTGATTGACTTTCTTGTGAACATAGCACAATTAGTGATTGCTAATCAGTAATTTGCATCTCGGCTACTTTTTCCCATCCATACCTGATGACATGGTATAACAGGCTCAGGTTTTGACTGCTAAGCCTCTCTTTCTGGATAGCACAGACTTGATTTTGGGAAGTCAGCTTTCAGGGTCTACAGATATACAGATGCAAGATGTGTTATTGCAACTTTGTAGGCACACATCGTTGGTGAATATTATTTCTATAAGAAGAGAAACAAGAGAAACTTGGCAAGTGCAAAATATTCCGTATTCTTTTAGAGCATCTTTCCATGTAATGCCAGGTATAATTTTAAGTGACTTCCTAGCAACTTTTTTCCCTTTAATCAGCTGTACCTCAGCATAGAAAGGGTTGCTATAGTTTACCATTTTGTGGTCAATAATTTTAATTTTATTTTTTGTCATTGCAGATTTTTTAACGGAAAGAAACACATCCATCATTGTTTGAAATAATTACATTCTGCAGCATTCTGTGGCAGTGATGTGAGACCCCAACTTTTTCTTTGTTTCTGACATTACATTCCAGGATTATTTTATCAACATTTCAGTTGCTAACATTCAGCCCTGTGAGTGTTCACATGCATGATGTATCCTTCAACATTTAATATCCCACAGTGTTTTTGTTACTCATAAAAGAAATGCTAAAAATTTAGGATGGGAAACCTGATTGTTTCATCCATGTTGCGTTCCTTCTATCTACTGCTGCTCAACACAAGAGCAACATCTCTGGTCAGACCAAACATCCATTTAGCAGAGCAGCAGATGCTTAAGAAAACAAGGTACATATCCTTCCCTTGAGATGTTCTCTCAGTTCCTGAAGCTGAGTCGCTCAAGAACTACCTGATGGTATCTACACAGGTGCCTATTTTCTCTTACTGGAAGAAGTAAATTTATTTTTTCTGTGACCCTATACTGACATTTCTGAAGTTTGTGTTTTCAATCTTATGGCTACTTACTCTTCATCAAACGCAGTAGCCCAAGATGTGTCACATATTCCTGATGGTCAGAGTACCAGTTCTGTTTCCACACAAAACTGATCTGTTGTGGGATTTGGGATTGAACTTTCTGTTTCCTTTCATACCCATTACTGGTATGGTAGTTAACATAAACAGGTGTCAGCTGAAACCTCAACATACTGAAGCAATGCAAATAGTAACAATGCTTCACATCCCATTTTTTAGGCAAATAACCACTAATGTGGAATTTGGCCCCTTAGTCTTCCACAGTCAGCATCTGCATCTTCTTCCATTGCCCTTTTCCACCTTGCAACATGTCTTCCTCCATGCACCTATTTCTGCTGGTGTGTGAGGTAGAAACACAGCCAAAAGTTAACATTTCTTCCTATGTAAAAGAGTTTTCCAGGAATTTTGGTAGCAAACCCTTGCTTCTGGAATAAAGTCCTTTTATTACTATTGTCTCTTTACAAAAGGGAGGGTGGGACAAAGTGGACTTAAATACAGAGCTGAAGCATGCAAAGAAACCGAGAAAAGCCTACTTTGTGTTAAGAGTTACATAGCAGAAACCCAGTAGTCCACCACACTGGATTTACTTATTAAATGTTTTGTTGTGGTTTTGTTTGTTTGTTTCTTTCTCCATTTAGCTACAGTTTCAGCCTCTCCCTTATAAATACCACTGCTGTGCCTGTCCTCAATGGCTTGTGTTTCTTGATCAAAAGTTATCTTTCTTCCTGAAAGAACACTTTTCTTTAATATGTCATTTGTAACAACAGAACCATTAGGCCAATGGTAAATCTAGTCCAAATTTCACTTCCTTACACTTTCCATTTTTGCTGAACTGAAGTAGATGAGAAAAATACAGAAACTTCAATGGGAATAATCTTGTGCAGATGGAGGAAACCCAGATGTATTTAAGTAGAGCAGCTCTTTGTCAGTCAAAGGAGTCCAAAGGACAGATGTGTTGTTTGTTAATCATTCAGAAAACCCTTGTGATTAGAAACTCCTAGATCTTGAAAAGGCCAGCCAACTAAAAAAGATACACTGTGCTCCAGCATTCATAGTATTCCACTTGGGAGAATAAGAGGATTCCTTGGCCAGAAGTAAGAACAATGTAAATAAGGTTATTATATTTAAAAAAAATCAGAGTGCATGCCCTGGAGGATGGGGATATTTCAGTTCCATAAATCAGTAAGGAAGATCTGGCAAAGTTCAGTGTCCAACCGGCATACAAATTTAACAAGAAGACTAGTGCAGACATTTCTTTAAAAATCTGAAGGAAAAACAGAGGTAGAGACAAGCCAATGAATTAAAATCCTATGAAAAGCAAGTGAAAGCCATTAGTAAAAAACCTAAAAGCAATACAGTGTGACCTCCAGAGAGTATCCCCAAGTGTACGGAGTGTAAGGGTGGAGAAAAAACAGAGTTCCAATGAGAACTAACATAAATAAAAGCCTAAAGTCATGGAATATAGAAAGAGCTCACCATGCACTCAATTCTGTATGGGTAAGATGTATTACTTTTATACAGTTCATTTGATACCCTAGGTTAGGATTGATAATTCCTGTTGCATTTAATCAACATCCTGATAGATTATTAAATAATTATTTGTATTACTTAGGACACAGTCAAAATCAGGGATCTCAGGTGTCAAAGATGAACTATATATCTGCTACCCCCAAGTATAGACAAATAGATAATACAACAACAACAAAAGAAACTAAGACTAGTCAACAGTACAATCAGCCATTTCGCTGCATCATCAACATATTTATTTGCAGTATTTCTGTAGACCTCATGGCAAAGAAGAGGCTAAAAAAGAGTTTTGAAGTGTCTTTCCTAACCCATGGGGAGATCCCTCCAAACATGGAGGACAACTTAGCAGAAAGCAGAAGATATTTGCTTGGAAATCTAGCAGGGAAAGATGCCTTCACAAGGAAATGAACGAGACCCATTTGGTAGCAGTATCAGAGCAGTGATAGAGCAGTGCAGCTTGTACAATAACTGCAGCAGAGGAAAAGAGGAACTGAGAGGTTGAGCCAAGTTGGTGGTAAAGCATTTAAGAAAGGTAGCTAATGGAGAATGACAAAGATTTCAGTCTGTGCTAACAGGGACAACTGTATGTCCTGTTGAGATATTATACAACGTTAAGACATAGAATGAAAAGGAGGAAATCTGAGGCACAAAACCCCCACAGACAAGGAGGAGGGAAATGGAGAGAATCTGTTTGTAAGATGTGCTGAGGGAATTAACAGGGAGGTAGAAGAGAAATCAGGAGAAGACAGAGACACAGCAGCCAGACCAGACATGATCTCAAGCAGACAAGCGCAGTTGGATGGGTCAAAGGGGACGAGCAGGGACACTGATCAGAGATGCCGCAAACTCCGGATGGAGATTCAGTCATGCTGAGTTATGAGGCAGCTGCAACAGCCACTAACAAAGACTTGGCTCAGATAAGCACCATAGTTAAGTACTGAGACACACTGGAACGGAATGGTACTGCACAGCAGAATCATCTCTTTTTCTTGTTATTCTTAGGTATAAAGATTGAATACTGTAGAGCTTCACAGTCCATCTGTTGGAGACCATAGCAATTGAAATCATATGTGAACAGTAGGACCCTGGTTTGGAAAAAAAAAAAAAAAATGTAAAAAAAAAAACTTTGGACATAGTTCAGTAAATTTTTTCAGTCCAACCAGGCACTGAGATCTGGAAATAAGCAGGTGAATGCACCCCTGATCACACAACAGATAAATCTATGATCAAGGCAGGTATAATTTTCTTGTATCCTTTTCTACCTTCAGTTTTCTTTCTATAAATCAGAGTTAACTATTCTACTACAGGTTTTATTTGTCATGTTTATTCTTGGTGTCATGACCTTAAATACTTTTTTGTCTCTTAATCAGTCTGCCTCCTCACTGGTTGCTGCGCCCCCCTCAGTATATATTTCTGTACCTATTTCATTTGAAAAAATAAAAAACAGTAAGAGATCAGTTAACAGTAACTTAAAAGTAAGATAAAATAGGCAACTGGGAAGTTTGCACCTCTCAAAATATACGGCATGCTCATCGTAGCATATTATTGTAGCTTATGAGAATGTTTATTGCAGCATTGGATCTGAGGAATAAAATTCTATAGGTCTGATTAGCAAGGATTTGCAAGCTTAGCCATTTATTCCATCAAACCTACCTACACATGGAGAATTTAGTAAGGTGTTATATTTTCTAACTAGTAATACTAATGTTCTCTCGGCATGCATATTAGCTATCCTATATTCAGTACATTATTTTCTTGTTTTGATTCTTTAGGAAAAGCGTGATTAACATCTCACTGTCTATAAAGTTCCACTGCTCTATACTTAACAATTTTCCTGTCTCAGTTATGTTAAGACTTACTGAATGAAGAAGGAGATCAAGATATTCCAATTCTATTGTTGAGTATTTCTTCTGTAAGTAGAAGACAACAACAAAGAGATCTGCCTCCACATCAAAGACCTTCATCTACTTTAGGTCCAATGGCAATTTTCCCATTTACATGAGTAGGTTTAGTATGCCCATGCATTCTCATGAAAAACTTACTCTTTTTTAGTATATTTTTTTTCCATACGCAGCTGAGGGCTTGGGGCAGAATAATGTTAACAGCAGCAATGTAACTTCAAAACAATAAAAACCAGTGTGTTGATAACTACAAAATTACATCAGCCAACACAACACCTGGTTACCCATTATCATTTCTGAAAATTCAAAAAGGATCTTAATAGCCACAAGCTACATAACAGAATCAAGTTTGTATCTCATGCCTACTAATTCTGAGACTGAGTTCTGATCCAAGGGAAATTAGGATTTCACACACAAATAACTCTTCGCCCAGAACAAAAAAGTGATTTGCCCACAGTCAGGTCTGATGCGGGAAGCCCTGTCAGATAACATTATGAATAAAACCAAAATGAACAAAATCATTTTCCATTTGAGTGACAGAGTTTTTGCCTAAAAAATATCTTAAGTGCAGATCAAGTTTTAAAGAAAGAAGTAAAAAATTACTAGAAGCCTTTCAAGAATTACGTAAGAAAACAAACATTTGATCTGGATAACTGGATGAATTTCTTGCTATTTCATTTCAACATTTAGGTTCTCATAATTTCAGGCACAGCCTAAAATTAAGAATACATGCTTAAAAAAGAAACTCTTGACAAAGTATGATCTGCCAAAAACATTCATTTCATGTTGTATACCATGCAAGCAAGTATTAGATTTCTGTGAATTCACTGTTACTTTCATAGTAATGACTGTTGTGGACAGCAAGGAATAACAGAGGCAGGCCAGCACAACAGATCTACAGCAAAATATGTGGACACATCATTTTATGTAAACCAGCATTTAGTTGTTACTGTTGGTTTTGAGGAGCAGTGTTGCCAGCTGTCACAAAATGCATAAGCAGTTCATAATCATAATAATAGTTCCTCAGACAGCTGCAAGACCATAAGCAACCAATTTTTATTCCTCAAAACCTTCATGAAACATACCATTTAGTTTAAAAAAGGACAGCTATTTCAGAATACATACACCAAAAATAAAAAGGAAAAAGGAAATTTCTCTGTTAAATTAAATGGATTTGTAGAGTGGCCCAGCCAGTACATTCTAAGCATTCAAAAAGGAAGCTACAGTTACAAGACATATAGGACTAAATTACAGTAGATCAGTTTGCATTATGAGTTTAATTTATTAAATTAAACTAGATCAGCTGCCTTCACCAGATGAGGGTTTCACACCTTGTCATTCTTACTAAACAGAAGATTAACTCAAAGTGAACAAGGTTGAATCAATTAGGCCAGGCCTACTTCTCTATAAGGGCAGGAAGTTTAGACTTGGATAAAAGCTGAGCAACTGTAAACAAACACAAATCTTCATAACCTTCACATCACTGTTGCTCATTGCCACCAGCCAGATTTCACCTCCCTCTACTACATTCCATCAGAAGCCATGTTGTGACAGTTCCTTAGCACAAAGAACAACTTGTGCCAAATGAGGAAAATGGGTTATTGTCAAGCAGAGACCTGGGGATGAGAAAATGAAGCAAGGCTCTACACGGCACAGAAACACTTAACAGCAGAAATGGATGAGAACTGAAATTCAACAGAAAGTGCATAAACAAGGCAGGTTTCAACCTCAGTTTTCCTACAGAAGCTACAGAAGGATGTAAGGATTGCCCTACTGACTCAGACCAAAGGGCCCATACTTATCCAGAAGGCTAACTTGGACAGTCACTAAAAGACAGCAAGTAAACCTGGCCAACTTCTGTGGCCCACACAGAATGGCTGAGTTTGGGAGGGACCACTTTAGATTACCCTGTTCAACTGCCCTTCTCAAGCTGGGCCACCTAGAACAAAGAGGGCTTTTGAATATCTCCAAGGATGGAGACTCTATAACCTTAATGGGCAGCTTATTCCAATGATTGACCATTCTCACAGTAAAAATATTCCTATGTTCAGATGGAATCTCATGTGTTTTAATTTGTGCCCATTGTCTCTTGCCCTGTCAGTAGGCAGTCCTGAGAGTCTCCCCTTTTCTTCATTCCCTTCCATCAGGTCTTTACACACATTGGTAAACACACTCCCCTTCCCCCCCAACCCTTCTCTTCTCCAGGGCAGCAGTTGCAGCTCTCTTTTCCTCTCCTTGTTTATGAAATGCTCCGGTTCCTTAAAATCATCTTTGTACTCCTTTGCTGGACTTGCTCCAGTAAGTCCATGCTTCTGTTGTACTGGGGAGCCCAGAAATCTAGATGTGTCTCACCAGCGCTGAGCACAAGGGAAATCACCTGCTGGCAATACCCTGCCTAATGCAGCCCAGGGGGCTGTTGGCAGCCTTTGCTGCAAGGTCATATTGCTAGCTTGTGTTCAGATGATTGCCCACCATGACACCCAGGTCCTTCTCTGCAGATCTGCTTTCCAACCAGTTGGCCTCCATCTTGTACTGGTGTCTCAAGTTGTTCTTCACCAGGTGCAGCACTTTGCACTTTACTTTATTGAACTTCATGAGGTTTCTTTCTGCCTGGCTCTCCAGACTGTAGATGTCCCTCTGAATGGCAACAAGCCTATCTGACATATCAGCTGTATGAATCTGGATGAAGAGGTGGGTTCATCAAAGTTTTGTTCAGTATCATGATGACCCCTTTAGTCTTTTTATCATTATTCTCTCCAGGATGCCTAACATCTTGACAGTTTTGGCTGCCACAGCACATTAAGCCAATGGTTTTATGTAACTGCCAGTGATGATAAAATCTCTCTTTCCTCAGTTGCAACATTCAGTTTTGAGTACAGTTTCCTTCTTTTTAGATGCATAATCTTCCAGTAATTTACACTTTTCATCAATTCATCCTGTTTTGTGAGGTCCCTATGTGTTTCTGTAATGCAAGCATGACATTTTTCCAACTAGGCAACCTAGTAGCAGATGCTGACACTGCTCCAAGCCCTTCGTCCAGAGCATCCATGAAGACATAGAATAAATCTTTCATTGGTACTTTCAGTGGTCAAAGTAACCACTAAATCCTATCCTATGCTTTCTACCCTTTTACCAGTCCTCAGCCCCAAAGGAACTTTTTCTGCATTCACATGGTGACTTACGTGGCTTTAATAAACTTTGGTATGAAAATCTGTCAAGAGCTTACTGAAAATCCAGTACGTCCATTAGATCCACTTCAACCATGCATTTTTTGATACCCTTGGAGAATTCCAATAAGCTAATGAGGCAGGACTTCTCTTTAAAGAAGCCATGCTAACCTCACTGAAACTTTTTCATGCATTTACAGACTGCTTTCATTATTATAGGCTCTCATCTTTACAGGGAAAAAAGTCAGACTCAGTGGTCTGTAATTCTCAGGATCCCATATAGTGCCTTTTCCTAGTGGCAATCCACAGTCCCTTGGCACAGTTATTGTTTGCTATGAAGCAATAGATTACACTGGCCACAAACTCTGCAATTTTATATTACTTATTAGTCATACATAAATTTTCTAAGGTTAAATCTATGACACAATAATTTTATTTATTTTATTATTTTATTTTTTTTACACACAGCTGAAGGAAAAACTTCTAGAACTTGCTCAGTTTTCTTTCTTTTCATAACTATATTATGCAGCAAATGAAGACTCCTAAAAATCACGGCATGAAAAACATACCAAATATAGGAAGATCATAGAAATATTCAGACTATGCAACAGAACTGCTCAGAGTTGGTTGTTTTCCTTTGCAAGGGCTTGTACAAACATTCTGTTCAATTTCATATCTGTGGGAGTTTGCATCCCCGGCATCTAGTGTTCAGATACAAAGTCACATGAACCCTTATTCTCATAATAAACACGCCCAGCTACATCTCACCTAATTTTTCCATGGCGCTGAGTTTAATAAAAGCTGGATTTAACTCCATTATTTGGACAAGACTTATTAAAAGGTTTCTGATATAGAATCATTATTTTTTTTTTCCATCTGTGCAGGCTCACCCCTAAGTTTATAACGAATGCTGAGATTACAAGAGGATCTGGTACCTTATGATATTTTGCATGACACTGGTTCTACAGAAAAAGATAACCTGGAGATTAATTTACTGGCTCCAGGATATAAACCTATCCTTTTGCAACTGAGGAAATAAAGAAAAATGAACAAAAAAAAAAAAAAAAAAAAAAAACACCATCATTCACACTAACACCACTAAGTATTATCAAATGAAAAAGTTAAGGTGAAATACAACACAATTTTCAAAAACATTTCATTTTTATGAATGAATTCTGTTTGGCCAATATATATCAGAACAAATTTGGCTGCAATGTCCACCCAGTGGTGGACATTGTGCCACATGAGACACCTTTTCTTATAGCAGTAGATATTCTTCAAACACGTGAATGAAGGCAAACTTTATAAGTGCTCATATTCAGACTTCAGATAATTACAGCTTCACTGCAGTTTAGGCTTCGGCATTTTTACTTTTCAATAGCATGCTATCACACTTGTGATATAACCAAATAATCAATTACCAAAGCAATCAGAACTACAAGTAGCTAGCTCTTTCAAAATTGTCCTTAGTCTGGTGTTGTGTGGTGAAAAAAAAAAAAAAAAAAAAAAAAAAAGATGAAAATTTTCCTAGTACAATCATGACTTTGAAAGGTGCATTTCCTTTGTTCTAAGTGCTTATTTATCAAAGTATGCACATCACAAAAAGTATTGTTTCATGCCATGTATCATTGCTGAAATATTTGGTTTACTCGCGTTTGAACATGCTCTCTCTGAAGCTGTAGATCCTGGCTTTTCAGCCCTCTATGTACAGTAGGAACTCTATATTGTGTTTCTTTCACCAGAGACTTTGATAATAGAGCTCTGTCATGCTTCCTTGTTGGAGTTTGCATTGCCTTAGGCTGATTTAGAAGGCCATCTGGAAATTGCAACTGATTAATTAGCTGTGAGCCTATGATGTGAAGAGGGCAGATGGAACACAGCACTTCATTGCTCCCTGCTCTGCAAGAGCTACCAATCCAATACTAGACCCACATCAAGGCCCCAGTATCTTTCCAGGAAGATTTAGGTGTGTCTATCACAGTGATTATATTTCCTCAGCTGCTTTTTCTCCCAGTTCTGTTCATTGGAGATACCAGTGCTGATAAAGATGATGTCTAAAAACCATGAAGGAAGGGAGCTGACAAGAGTGTTTTCAGCATAAGTCCAGACTTGTAGAACTGAGGCAAAACCAGACTGGTTTTATATGTATCACTGCTAGATCTATTTCCAAATGAAAAGCCATGGTATTATAAATCTAATTGTTAACTATAAGAGAAAGTAACAACAAAACAAACAAACAAACAAAAAAAAAAACATACATCTGAGAATCCTCTTGGCCACTGTGCATATACCAGATTTAATGGCACACATTAAATAAAACCACATTTACAGCCTCTTACTTTCTGGTCAGAGATATGTACACCCTACACCAAAGTTCTGGTGCTGTAAGTAGCATAAGTATCAAAAAGCAGCTCTAGGCTGAGGCAGAGAGGAAAGCTATTCATCATCCCAAGATTTATCTTCCCCACTGAGCCTTCCACCTTACTCTACCTATACACTCTCAGTGAGAAGGACATGATGAAATGAATATCAATGAATACCTCTTCTTCCTTCTTCATGCTACCATACTTCTGAGAGAGAGAAAAAAAAAAAAAAAAAAAAAAAAAGACTTCATCTCTATTAGTTTGTCTTGATAACCTTGTGCTCAGCTTGAATTTACAAAGTCAAGAGACTGAGCTGGCTGATCCCTTGATCCCTTTGGCCTAAAAACTGTGAGTAATGTTAGAGAAAACAATATCAAAAAGAATGAAGATTTAAAAAGTGACTCTTTTTCATTCTCCAGTTTAGCTATTGCGAATGTCTGAAGACTAATAGAGCACACGATAGAAATGGTAAGTATATTATTTCTCTTGATAAGGTAATTACACTTCAGGGCTCCAGGCATGAATCAGTACCCCACTGTGTACAATACAAGGTCTTATGCAATCACAGAAGAATATCTGATGCAAACATTACAGCAAAGTGAGAGAGGCAGAGCTTATTTACTCCATTTAGAGTTATTGCTATGTATAAACTACAAGTAATCAAGCAGCTCTGCATTTCTTTCTGGATGCAACTGTCATGGATATACTAATCAAGGAAGATGAAGTTATCTAACATAGCACGTTTATGCAGAAAGCAAATTATTCTGTCATTCTCTCCTTGCTATTTTGTCAGCTACTTTTACTTGAAAATTAATGAAGACAGAGAAGTAAAAAAGCATCACCTTTGATAAACAGCTTTTTTTGCACAAACAGTATTATAACGTACCAGCTTAAATTTAAGTCTCACCTCTTTCAAATTTATTGCTGATGAAATATATATGCATAAGCATCATTAAAAGCTGCACTTTCAGAGCTTTTCCGAGAAACTTGGCCATAACTGACATTTAAGAAATCAACAACATCAAACATTTGCCAGAAGGTTTCCAGTAAGAGAGGAATGTAGTACTATAGCACATTTGCAAATAATGCAGAGAAAGAATTTAAGACAGTAGTTGTTCAATAAACATGTTTACAAATATTTCATTGTACTTAGATTAAAATGATATTTCAGTCTAGATTAAAATACCAGGCTCAGTATTTACACTTCAAATCCATTTTCTCTCTTTAAATTACTTACAAGCCCACGTTTTAACATACTAAACTCCTGATGAAAGGCAGAAAAAAAGCCACCAAATGCCCACTCCAAAAAATCCTTCATTCCACACTGAAATCTGAAAACAGAGTCAACCTCTGCCTATTTGATTCCATCATACTTGCTGGCATTGGCCTTGCTATTTTCAACTTGTCAAACAGCCCGCTGACTAGCTATTTTAACCGAATTATAAATATTCCAGGAGCAGCCCAAAGGAAAGAAAAACCATACATCTAGCCTGCAAAAACCTTCCAGTTCTTCAGTATTTTCCAAGTGGATAAGTCTGAAAATCTTTATTTTTTCCCCGGTAGGGTAAATCATGTATCAAATGTTAGCGCATACATTAAAGGACTCGAGCTCTTTGCTTGTCTACAACAATTTGAGGAGTCCAAGGCTCCTGATATTAGCTAACAGCAATACACATATATGCAAAATCCTGTTTACCTTTCCCGCCCATTCTTCTTCTCTCTTCTTCCTTCTTTAAACCATTCCAGTACCCGTGTCTTGACATATTGAACTCCGCACGTTAGGCTGCTTTTGATTTGTGAGGAGAGTTACAATAGTTAATTACAGAGCACGGTCTTCTGTGACTCAAACATTTTGCATTTATAGGCTCTTGATATAGTCCAGAGCAAGAGGCTAACCCGTATTTAATTTGTCCAACACGTTTCTGGTTAAAGTTCCATCAAATGGGTGACTGGAATCCCTCCGATTCAGCTGGAAAAGTCACTTTGAAGGAGGCGTTTATTAGCAACATTTGCCTCAGTCACAACAGGAGGCCCTGAGGGCCTGGGGAAAATCAGTGGTTGCTTATAATAGTCAAACCCAGCTATTCCCCACAGGATAAAGTGTCAATAATAGGTTAGATATTATTATTTGGAATTGATTTTACAGCGGGTATAAAATTAAAGAAAGCGAGGCCGTTCCTCCAGGCGGAGGAGGCCTGGGCTTTGAGAGGCCCTCTAGCCTGACCCCCACGGCCCCAGCCCAGTGAGGCAGCAGCACGGGCGGCCTCCCAGCCAGCACCCAGCTGCTCGCCGTGGAGCGTGATTAACATAGCTGAGGGCCCGCAGCACTTAGCACAATTAAATCAACAGGCTGTAGTTCATTCCTCCAGCGTGACAGGAAAAAGGCGCAGAACCCAGATGCCTGCCTTTGCTTTCTTCTGTCTTTACGTTTGCTGGGGTGATTTTTGCGAGAGTTTAATCCTTTCTGCGGCCTGATGTTCACACGAAAATTTAGCGCACATGTGATTTTTGACTGAAAGCATCTAAAACCAGAGTATCATTAGCTCCCAGTCTTTTCAAGTGATATATCCAGTAGTTAATTCTGAGGGGATTCTACATTAAAACAAGAAATGTTTTCAGCAGTATTGTGAAGGAATGTGCTAGGCAGCCTTTAACTGCAAATATGTTTCTTTCACAGGCTCTGAAACTTCTCTGTAGAGACGACCACAAACTCCTTGAGCACTGGAAGACTGTATCAACTGAGGAAAAAGACATTCTGTAGTCTTTTACAGTCTCTTACAGTGTGTTATACATCATACTGCCCTGAGAAGACAGCTTAACGACAGAGTCCTGCCTTATCAGAGTGACTATATTACTATTGTAAATGCAATGAAATTATACTTTGCAGAACACAGCAAAGACCTTCCTTGAAAATCTCTGCAATAAGAAGGTCCTTTTTCAATAGCAGCACTAAACAAAAATATGAACATGTTCTCTCTCTTTAGGGTCCCAGACAGGTGAGGTAACTGAAAGTTCCTCTTGTTTAAGCCAACAATTATTATTCTTTTCTGTTTATCTCACTGTCCCTAGAAAATTTAATGGATACTGCTCTAGAAAGCATTAATTTTCAAATGTTTCATGGAAGTTAAGCTCCTGGTTGACAAACACCTCTAAAATTTAGCCTAAGCTTAAGACCTGAAATGCTATAGGCACTTAGGAGCCTAAGTCTCAGTGAATCCCTAATACAATTCCTTTCTGAAAACAGACTATTTCATAAATCATCAAACATTTTGTCTAAAATAGCTGTTTTTGCCCTTTTGTAATCCAATACAAATCCACTAGTCCACTTAGACTTATATCCAGCAATATCAAGTCTAAATTTCACCAACCCAATGTAAAACCTTGATTATCCAAAGCTCATTTTCAATCCTGTTTTTGTTGTTGTTTGTTTGCTTGTTTTGTTTTGGTAGCTGTGTGGGTTCTCTGTTTGTTTGCTAGTTTGTTTTGGTTTTGCATTTTCTATTTCTGTTCTCTTCTCTCTTTGCCCCTTCACATTCGTCTATTTTGCCAGTCCTTCCTCATCTCCTCATCACCCCTCTCTCATTAAGACTTCCAAAATTATTTTTAAGCATGTCAAGACCAGGAAAGCATGAATGAATTTCATGATGTTCACGATATTTTGAAAGAAACCAGACTGTATCGAGAAAATGTTCCACATGGTGTTTTCTTTTTAAAAAAGGTATGCTGTTTTACCTGTCTCAGAAAGTCCTGTGAGCCTGAAGGTGGAAACCATTGTGCTCTTGATGCAGGAGGTACAAAGTGCATGGCCTGACTGAAGAATGAGATGATGAAATATTTGTTGTCTGCACCAAAATGCATTAGCCACAATAATTTCTTCTACACCAGTCAGTGAAGTCAGAAGTGTTTTTTTTCTCAAGGGAATCAAGGAAACATTTGCATACAAGCAGTGCTTGAATAGATGTTAACAGAGTGTCACTGTTACAGATACAGGCCTGAGAGCATCACACCCTAATGCAATGTTCTTGACATTTGACAGCCTTGCATCAGCACACCACCCAGCTCTGTCCTGAGCTTTCACACAAGATGGTGGAATCCAACCAAGTACAGAGCAAGAGCAGAGAGCTCTCTTTCATGCACATCTGGGAGTCCCAGAGGTAAGAATGCTAATACAAAACCTTAGTCATCCAGCACTGTTTTGCATATTTTGGCATGGCCTTTCTACTATGCTTGCAGAAGGAAAAAGACAATGTCAAATTGTTAAATCTTCATGGCAAATGTGTTCTTGGGAACAGCAGGAACTGCTCTCTGTCTGTTGATACCTTGCATATATCTTAAATTACCCTCATTCTCTTCCCTAAGCTGTCATCAGACTATGAATCTCAGGGCTGGGGTGAACTTGGTAAACTTTCTTCACTGTCAGGGCTAAGCAAAATTTGAGAAAACAGTGCCGGTATAAATACACATCTGACTTCAGCACTAAAAACTCAGCTGGGATGAGAGCTGGAAGTAAAAAATGGCTAATTTCACAAACATGGTAGGAGAAGGATACTTGTATCTTACACAGAATGCAACAACAACAAAAAAGTGTCCCAGCTTGGTCCCTGGTTCCCATTATCAGAGCATCTTCTCTACATTACAGGAAAAGAAACAGCCCTCATGGGACCATGATTTGATTTACATCATCACATAACCAATACATTAAATAGTTATTGGAGATGATTTTTGCCATGTCCTTGGTGCAGTGCTTTCTGATGAAGTGTGCACAAAACACACATCTGGTCTATTAAGCTTTGGAGACATTGTGTGAACCATATGGTAAGGGCTGATGAAAAAAGAGACCAGTGAAATCTGCAAACTTAAATACATTTGCCAGAGCTGGGGATCTGATTCTGGTAATAGCCAGTACCAAGCTGGGATAACATAATTAAAAACGTGTGATGTTACATGGCTTCAAACATAGCAGGAGATTCTAGTGAGAAATCTAACGTGCCATGTGAAATGCTGAACTTCATTAGGTGATGCTTCTAACCACCACATGACATTTCTAAAAAAATAACCTATCAATACAACCCATGATAGTGTGAAACTGTGCAATTTTCTCTCTCTCTTTACAAAAAGTACCAGCTTAAATAGATTTTGCCACTCGTGGAAAGAAGCTGCTAGGTTTCTACTTGGGTTTAGTATGCCTGACTAAAAAAAATAAAAATATATATATATAAATAAAAATTCATAGACATCTTTGAAATAAAGCTTTGTAGCCAATTTTACACTTAAATTTCTCTAAATATAAATTATTTTTCAAGTAAGCTATTGGTCTATTGTATTAAAAGAGTTTGGAGCATTACGTCTGAATTTTTGCTGAAGGAGAGAAACAACAAATTCTGATTATATAAAACTAATGAAAATGCCTTTGCGGGGCTTAAAAACTGGTATTTTAGATGGTCAATGACAAGATTTGGGCACACCTTTTCAAGTTTCCAGTTTTATTTCATATACATGATTATCCAATTTTTATTTTTTAAATAGGAGCAGGTAGCAGTGCTGGGTTCTGGTATTAATTACACATGGAAACAGAAAACCTGAAGTAAAGCTGGTAGCATTTTAAGAATCCAGCTATTGTGAATTCATCTGGAATTCATTGGGCTACCCCTGGCGGTAATGAATTCATGCTGTATTAGTAGTAACATCACATGTACACTAATAGATGTTCTACTGAGATCAGTATTATTTAATTGACTCAAAGGATTAGTTTAAGATCAATTTTCTTTTAACTATATTTTTAACATAGCTTTCTATTGAAGCTTCCCATGAGACAAAAAGACATCAGAGGAAAAATATTCATAAAAAAAATATGCAAAATCTGACAATTTTGTCTCCCTAAAAAAGATGCAAAAAGCATTAGAATTGTATAGTCTGTCCCCCACGTAAACAAATAAGTTAAGTTTTTTTTTTATAAAATAATTTTCTTTGTAGGAAACAAAATATTTAACTCTACAAAAGTGAACAGATACAGATTCAAAAGTGATATTAAGGTGCATCTAAGTAAAAATGACCTATCTTACATGGGGAAAAATGATGCAAACAATCCATAGAAATACTGAGCAGTATCACACACACATTTCTGCTTTGTCAGGCATGCTAAATAGGAGAACAAAAATAACATCGGTACCAGTTGCATGACTAGGATCTGATAAATAATGGACAAACAATAGCTTGGATACTTTGGGTTGTATAGAGAAGACATCTCACCTGTTTGTAGTGTCTTGTGAATTGCACTAGAAACAACGTGATTGATAACTTCAGTCCTGTTTACCAGTAAGTTTCTATGTCTTTCCAGAGGTGGCTGGCTAAAATGAACAAGCTGACCAGGTTTTCAAAATCCAGATGCAATTAATATCAGCAGTTCCATAGCTGATGAGAATAAAACAGGTCTTCCTATTTTTTTTTTTTTTCTTCTTCAAAGAAACTACTGCAAGGAAGTGAAAAAGAGTTAAAAAGGGGATACCTGGTTTGGAAAGTTCTACTTTTCTCAGATGGTCTGTTCCACATAGAGACAAGAAGCCTTACAACTCAACTTTTCTTATGTCAAGCAGCTGCACATTCTTATCCTTTTATTTCAGATTATCCACCTCCCTGATTTTACAAATCAGTAGCAGAAATTGCTCCTAGCAAACTTTGGTGCAGTGATCATAAAAAAATAAAAATAAAAAAAAAAAATAAAAAAAAAAAAGCAGACCTAAGAAACAATAAAGAAGACCTAAAACAGAAATGAATTTAGAAGAGCTGCTTTCTTAGGAAGCAAGATTTACACATTCATGTATCAGATGTGCATTCATCTTTCTGAACCATCCCTCTCAATAACTTTAGAGCTGTCAGTCATCTTCAAACAGATGTAATAAAACAGTGAATGTCTCAAAAGATTTTTAAAAAGATATTAAATTTTTCAGGAACAGGCAAAAACTTACTTATGCCAACATGGGACAAGAATGATGTCTCTCAGTCCTTAGTAGACATCAGGTAATCCACACCGGAGGGTATTCTGAATGCCCTACATGCAGAAAAAGCTTCCTGGAGGCTTGCAGCTTAACAGGCCAATTCCAAGCCATGTTGTTTTGTCCTTTGTATTTTCTACAGTCCTCTCCAATTCTGCATATCGCAACACTCTTTCCTTTTCTCTGTTCAGACTACTTGGCAGTGCTTCCGAGGATGCGGTTCGTACTCCTTCAATATCATCTCTTTTGCAACCAACTTGCATGTAAAACATCATATGGTATTGCAACTTAAAACATGGCACTAAGGGAATTCAAACACAGCTTTGGTTCCTGTAGGTCACCTCCCTCTATTTGCTCTAGTTATATTTTTCAGACCCTCTAGTCAGCTCCCAAACTCAGAAAAACTTGTTCAGGCAATCTGTGAATCTGTGAAATGGACTGAAGACAGGGCAGACAGGAGGAAGTACACTCAGACAGTAAGGAGGAGGAGAGAAAAAATAATTAGTTACATGGTGGAAATGATCCCTAGTACCAATTTACTTTTTGCTAGCAGTTACTACAAATACCCAGTTATCAACATCTCTCTAAGTACCCTGCATTCCTCAGTGTTTGCCTCTACAAATATTCACAACACTACTTCTGTTGTGGTCCTAACTGCACTCCAGACATCAGTGCACGACCAGGAAGTTCCACTCCCTTGGTGGCATCGTTATGAAAACACTCACATTTAAGGGAAGTCTCCCAGCAAACAAATGGTGTGGCTTTACACTAATCTCCCACTACATTTCTGCACACAGGAATCTGAAAAAAAAAAAAAGCTCAACGGGGAGGTCTGCCAAGTCTCCCCTGGGATAGCCTTTGTGTAAAAAGGAGTACTTTGGAAGTTAATTAGAGACAGTCTGGGTTTTATACTCAGTAATAAATAAATAAATAAATAAAAGCCAATTACAGTTAATGGGAATTCAAAGGATTCTCATTTGGATTTGCTTACAGTTAGTATTGCAATTCAGTTTTGTACAGCAAAATAGCAAAACGAACATTAAGAGTGACTAAACAATGAAAGGATCCCACTTGCTGGAATTTAATTTTCTTACAGCAAGCTTATCCCTCGTGGAGGAGTTGCGAAGGCACTAGGGATTAATTAAACAATGTAAGAAAGATATATTGAACACATGGACACAACAGAACTAGAAAAGTTGCTAATATTTACCAAACAAATCGTTCACACTGGGAAAGGAGACCTCCTTTGTGGAGCATGCAGCCTCATAGCATGTGCAAAATACCCTCACTACAGTGCCTTCCTCAAGCACACCCAACAGCGAGGGAACAGCAACAGTCTCCCTTTGAATACATATACACACTTGGGAGATTAGCTGAAGGACTGATTAAATACTGGCAGAAATTAAAAGCAGCCATCAACCAAATGGTAAAACTAAGCTTCCAGATAGTACAGCAAGGTCACAAGAGAAGGGATCCTCAGCACAGCAGAGAGTAGTGAAGAAACCACTGAGCCAAGTCTAACGTCTTCCCAGGCTTCAACAGTGGGTCATGCAGTGCTATCAGCCCTGAACCCCAGGACACCTGGATTGACAACAGATCCCCAAACCTGTGTTAGGACAGGGATCTCCTTCTGCTTGTAAACCAGCTATGGGCACACAAGAAGAGGCCGTGCGCACTGCGTACACCAAGGATTGGGATAGGAATAAGACTTGAGTAACACCTAGATAAATTGGGAGTTAGGAATTAAGTTCATACTGAGCTGGGACCACCTGGCATATCTACAACCACAGACACCTCATACTTGCAAAACAGCTTTACTGACCCTGCTTTGGCAGAGGCTTAGCACCACACTACAACAGTAATAAGCTCTGTAAGGGCAGCACAGATCCCAAACTGATTTTGATTCTGAACAATAAGCTGAGTCAAAGGTTTTCCCTCTTTTTTTTCCCCCCTTCAATAAAAAGAGTTATTTGGGCCAAAAATGAACATCAAAGAGAATTTTCATGGCTACTATTTTATCTTTCCTAATTATAAAAGGGAATTAACCAGTAGAGTTTATTTTTTTGTTGTTTTCTTCCACCTTCTTCACATTAAAATGATTATTTAAAAATATGCTTCAACTTAGTGTCCCATTTTTTGCTTAAAAAAATCGTGCTCAAAGCTAAAATAAAATAACTAAAATAAAAATAATAATGACAAACTAGGAGTTTACACTTTTATTTTTTCTAAGCTGTAGCAAGAGACTGCTCTGGAAGCTATGTGACATGCTGGACAGGAGGTATGTCATTATAAGATGTTAATATTTCTGTCCTTATGCCAGTACAGTCACTTGTCCAGGGTTAGCAGAAAGCAAATTATTCTATCTTTCTTAAATGTCACATTAAAATTCCCAGCTCTGGATCTTGTGTAGCATTGTGTGCTGCATTCCCTCAATTCCTTCTGAAGCCTCCCACTCCCCTGACAAAATATTCCTTTCAACAGTCCCAGCAACTGAAACACTAGTAGCTCTGAAAAGGCCCTTCCTCAGACAAATGCCCACTGAACTGGAGAGCACAAACATCTGGGCAGTGTACGTAGCTCTTCAACTTTCCTGCTCTTAAAATATGTTTCCTACCTGGAAATTCTTCTGAATCACTATTTAGCTTGCTTACAGCTATACACCTCTTGAATCCTACACAGCTTGTTTACAGGCTGAATAAAACAAACATTACATTTTGATGAATAAGGAAAACCAATAAAGTTCCAATGCTATTAATCTCAAATCTGTTGTGGTTTTTGTGTTTGTTTGTTTCATTGAAATTTGCACTTAATTGTAGTTTTTGTCAAAACCATACTAGCTATTTAAATCTTAAACCCATCTCAGAAGCACTTATTTTCCGCTTTCTTATATTTTCCATCAATGTCATTCATGTGACTATAATACACTTCATAATCCACATAGGTTCACCTGATCAAGGTAAATTTTGATGTGCTGAGCACAAAAATTATATATCTTGAGATCTATCTAGTAAAAACTTTACAGAAAATACACATTTTAAAAACGTGTGTTTTAATTTAACTTGCAGTAGAATAGAAGTTAAGAATAATTTCAGTAAAACTTCCTACAAAAAATAAAATACTGGTTTTATTCTGTTTAGCAAATCTGGATAAATCCAGAAACACAGACTTCTGTATTAGAAGTTCATAATATTCTGATTACCCTATTTCCTCCTTGAAGAAATAACTCCTGATAGATAAAGCTTCCTGTAACTTTTCACAGGACGTGCATACAAACTCAGACTATTGCTTGTGTCTCTGTGTTATAATATGGTACTTTCCTTTGTGCTCTTGAGACAGAACCATACACTTCAATTACATGACCTCTGTTTTAATAATACTGACATCAAACTCTCCTGATGGGGTTCTAGAAATACCAGCTTCATAGCAATGACTACAGTGCTGATCTCCCTCACAGTCACGTAGTGACCATTTTTTAGTGTATTTGTTAAAAGTATTTCTATCAAATGCAAACCCAAAAGACTGCTAACCATGGCTTAATTCTCAACTTACGTCTTCAGTAGCAATGCCAAGATCAGCTGGCACCTTAATAAAAATGGAACACAATACTATCCATCGTATTCCAATGTGCAAATAAATGTCCACAGTATATGATTTTTTAACTTTAGGGAAAACCACATTTTCCATGAAACTGTCATTTAAAAAGTGATAAGTATATGCACATATGAATTAAAATTAAATAAATTAATTAAATTTAACAACCTGGAATTCATGGAATATACAGCTATCAAATGAAGACTGTAGCCTTTTTAGGCGGGGGAAGAATCAGGAATCATAGACAATCAGTATGGAACATCAACCAAAACAGCCTGTGAAGCCATGTTTTTTCACAAAACAATGTTTGCACTGCACCAAAATATTTTTGAAATTAAGCTTAAAACCAGAACATAACTCACAAAAAATTGAACTGGAATCTCATCCTTGTGCATATAGGTAATTTCATTAATATTCACATCGAGGAAGGATGTTTCCATTTTAGCACTTATTCTATAAGACTGTGCTCTGTATTTCTAAGAACCAAGCTTGGGGCTCTTCCCATCTGAATGCCTCTATTCCTGTTCCCCCTTTCAGCATTAATAGCCAAATAGCTTTATCAAAGAGTCGATCTCTTCTACGATAAAATACATTGAGACCAGCTGAGCATAAAAGGGGGAGAAAAAAAACTATTCTCTGCAGGAAATACATACAGCTTTCATATCATTCATTGTAAACAAGCAGGACGATGTGCTAGGCCTGTTTACTGAGAAAAAGCTGCTGTTTTAATCATTTGTAAACAAAAATGGTATGAGGACGAGAATAATTTACTGAAAAATAAATAGATTTACTAAAGCATCCAGTTTGGGGCACTTATTCAAAAGTAAGAGAAGTAATCAGGTTATAAATATCCTCTATACTTGTTGCAAGTTACAGAGACATATCTGGCTTCATAGATATTGTGGTAAAGTTTGCTCTCACATGAGTGTAACTGTGGTGTAACTATACCAGATTCATTGCTTAACTGAGTTTGCCTTGTTAGTCATTCCCATAGGGAAACATAGCATGTTATGCATCATTCCTGAAGGTATTCCAATGTGGCTTTTGTCAAATTGTGATAAGGGCTGAAGATTTTCACCACCTTAATAATTGCATGAAGTTAACTTTGCTGCGTTGACTTACCCCATGGTCAGGGAAAAGGGGAGACAGAGACAGAAGACAGTCATGTCCTTTGTCCCACTATCAGCCACCCAGTCATGTTCTCCACTACAAAACCAGTTAGGATTCTTGCCACTACTGGGACACATAAAAGATTAGACTTCTGTTTGGTGTTCCATTTTCTTGGACAGAAGCAACCAAAGATATTTTCACTTTACAAAGGTGCCAAACTTTGCCACCCACCTCCCCAGCACCAGGTGCTGAAAGCAGCAGAGCCACTGTGCTGTCACTGACAGAGAAGAGGTCACAGAGCCTACCTCTGAAGAAACAAGTAAAGCAGATGCATTTGGTGGGCTTAACTCTGCTGCAGATCTCTGGAGTTTCTCCTGTTCTGCCAAATGTAATAAGAAATGTAAGAGACTCTTCCTATGGGGCTTCCTCCCTGCAGAATAAACCTTTCAGTAGCATCGGGAGGAACAGCTGATACACCAGAGGGTTGCGCTGCCAGAGGGACCTTGACAGGCTGCAGAAATGGGCTGACAGGAACCTCACGCAGTTCAGCTAGGGTACACGCAGAGTCCAGCACCTGGAGTAGAATAACTCCTTGCACCTGAATGTGAGAGGGGCAACCAGCTGGAAAGCAGTCTTGCAGGAAAGTACCTGGACACCAAGTTGAACATGAGCAAGCTGTGTGCCCTTGTGGTAAAGAACTCTAATCGCATCCTGGGCTGCATTAGGACGAGCATTACCAGCGGGTCAAGGGAGGTGATCGTTCCCCACTACTTGTGAGGCCACACGTGAATTACCATGTCCAGTTCTGGGCTCCTCAGTACAGGAGAAATGTGGAGCTACTGAAAAAGAGTCCAGTGAAAGGCCACTAGTGTGATTAAGTGACTGAAGCATCTCTCCTATGAGGAAAGGCTGAGAGAGCTGTCCTGTTCAGCCTAGAGATTTTCATCCTTAGAAATACTGAAAAGCTGTCTGGACATGGTCCTGGGCAACTGGCTCCAGGTGGCTCTGCTTGAGCAGGGAGGTTGGATGGCCTCCAGCAGCCCCTTAGTCATTCTGTGATCCTCTATCTCCTTCAAAATGCTTGAATAAATGTGTTACAAATAAATGCATATTGAATTACGTGTGTATGTTTCTCACTTCAATTATCTGCAAAAATCATCACACAAAAAATCCACCATAACATATATACACATACACATACAAAACAATATCTGAGAATAATACCAGGGCATAAAACATTGTAATGATAAATGAGGAATATTTTGAACTTGACTTACTTGTGACTACTTCACTGACACGCCGTGTAAATTTATACCTTTCCTGGTTTGTTACATTATTCAGAACTTGTTTTTCATTTTCCTCCGATATGGACAGATTCAGACAACTTATAAAATCTGCCAGCAAGCTGTTGCCAATTTTTAGTATATACATGATTTAGACCTGTTTTTAGTTTAATTGACATTTTGCTTATTTAAAACACAAAAGTTGGCCACTGAGGAAAAAAACACTCATTTTTAACAGGATCATGGAAATATTAGCAAGAGCAGTCCATAAATCACTAAAAATGATTTTTAAATTCTCAGAGCATGAACAATCAGTGTGTCAAATAGAATGGAGGTTTGATGGGAACATTTTTTTTTTTTTTCTGGGAACAATTATTTTGCTTCACTAAAGTGAGTCCGGCTACAAAGGGCAATCCTATTCTAACATAAGCATGGTTTCTAGTGTTCCACTTAGTAATATGGTTAACCAAATATAAGCAAAATCATTCTCAGGCCAATTCCTCAGGCATACAAATAAGTAACAGAACCTTTACAAAATCCAAGAAAAGAGTGGCTCCACAAAATGTTACCTTAATGCAGTTAAAGATACTGATAATTGCACACTCCAAATTGGAAGTGGGAATAAGGGAGACATGCAGTCCTAATGCCTTACTACCAGACTATGTCCTCCTGCTCCACTCAAATAGAATGAGAATAGAGATGTAACCAGAAAAAGGGGGGGGGGGGGGGGGGGGGGGGTACGTCATGACAGGGTTGAATGGGAATGAAATGCTGGCAAAAATTAAAGTTAACAATAAAGAAGGAAAATTATTTAAACCAATATAGTCTGCTTTAAGGAAGATCAATAATTATTTAATACAATAACAATACTCCATAGAAACAGAAGCTGTGGTTGCATGACATAGGTCAGTATTTTCTTTCAAACTAATATATGTTTGTGTTTAACCAAATCTGGCCATAGTAACTTGGGGTCACTTTTCATTAATACATGGGTCAGGAACAGTTTGTGAATTAGAAACTAAACAAATTTTCCAATACTTAATTATATTCACATGAAACATTGAATTGTGAAGGTGTAAAGTGCTGCTGCCTTCTCAGAAGCTCTACAAAAGCAACTGCTGTCATCTGCACACAAACACAGGTTATCCCCTTGTCACAACAGCTCAAACATGAGCTTTCTTTATCTAGTAATTTATTTTTATAAGCTTTTAACAAACTGTAGGTTGTCTAATCACAATTTATCATTCTCAAGAAATGGGGCCTTTTTAAAATATCTAAATAGCTTGCCAAAATATTAAAGAAGTCTCAAAACACTGTGCAACCAGTACTTTTCCATCTATTATTTCTCCATACAAATTTAAAGCCAATCATTTTCCAGTTTCAGTTGTGTTCAGCAATTGTAAAATTCAGCTTATTCTGAATACCAAAGCAACTCGCTCAAGCAGAGGTGGCTAATGAACAGTGTCCAGAAAAAACATCACAAAGTTTTTCCAAACCTATGTTACCTACAGTACCATGACTATAGCAGCCCCATCCTGAAGTAGGTGAAATTGAAGAATGGAATCAGGTGTAAAAAAAGAGGTAAAATGACAGCAAGACATGGGTAAGTAAGAGCGTGGAAGTAAATCCAGTGCTTCCTGAGCTCTAGTTTCTTGTTTACTAGTAAGAATGCTCCCATATTGAGGTCATTTGTCAAACTGTTTTAATTTACTGCATGTTCTGAGGTGTTATGTAAAGTTTTTGCTTAGTACACTTACCCATCAGTAGATCATGTCCTTTGGCTCTACAGCATCCTGTTTAATGTTGAAGAATGTTTATGCAACATGGCTATTGCTGCTTATTTCCTCCAGGTTTTAGTTTAAGTCTAGGTCCAGTTTTGTTACTGTCTGTGTGGGTTTTGTTTTTTGTTGGTTTTTTTTTTTGTATTTTTCAGGAAATATCAGCACAGTTGTCACTGGAGATGGAGTAGCCATGTGCATTTCATCTACTGTCTGCAGAGAACTTAGCAAGATTATTTTTCCCTCTTTACAAATAACAGTGCCATTTGCTTGGTAAACATAATGCAAAATCAGCAAGGGTAATGTGTAAAAGCCTGCAGGTCAGCACAGATTATTACAGCTTCTAAATTCATGTGCAACCTGGTTGGCCAACATGTGCCCAAGAATACAGCAAGGTTAAGGCAGCTCCGCAGTGGAAATCTAAACATCGATGTAATGCAAAACGCGTGTGTGGCAGTAACTGGAGACAGCCATTCACAGTGAGATAAAGCTTTTGGCAGAGAGAGTTCAGCAATCTGGTCACGCTGCTGAGAGGAAAGAGCTACGTGCAACTTTGGACACATTGAAGAGAGCACAAAAAGATGCAGGACATTTTACCTAGCAAATTAGCACAGGCAACAAGAAGACACAGTGAATCCACCTATAGCATTTTAGGAAATAATTCAAGTAATTAAAACGGGACATTTCTTATTACAGCATGTAACCCTACATTTTACTACCATCATTAAGGTGGCATGTCTTTATCATCATTTGCCATTAGTAGAATTTTGTGGGGTTTAACATTGTTTACAATGAAAATTCATATAAATAAATGCATCGGTTGTTAAAAATAAAGATTAAAAGATATTTTCTGGCAAGAGTTTAATTTAGAGCGGGGGATAGAGTAAGCTTGGATTTTACCATTGCTAAAAAGTTTATTCAAAGTGAAATTGTATGGAAAATAGAGTACGTGAAATACAAGATAACTGGGCAGCTGAACTGCAGTTCAGGACTATCTTTGCCAGGTCTGACCATTAAAACTCAATCTCTTCCTTCTCCCTCCTGTCTTCAAATGTATTTTCCTTTTTTTTCCACGGCACTGTTTCAACACATGGGACGGAGACTGTTGCCCAGTCAAACTAGCCTAACGCTTGATGCCAAGAACACTTTTCTGACCATGGGAGAAGAGGGTTTGAATCTCTTCTGGTTGCAGAAGTTACTGAACCTCAGTCTTCTCAATGCTAGATGACTGTTCTGATACTGCAGTGTTAAATGGGTGTAGGAATCATCATTATCACATCCTTTCTACATATAAATAAATAAAAATAGAACCTCTCTGTTCTTTAAAATATAAAGATGGTAGCAACCAACACACAACCCCAACTAGACATTGCAGTACCTATGCTTGCAGGATTTATAAGTCTTTTGTTGGAAACTTAGACCTAAAGTGATTAGCACGAGCTCATACAAAGTCCCTAACAAGAAAGAATGCAAATGAAACAGTGCTGAGTGCCAGCTGCAGAAACCGTAAAGGGCAGTGTCACCTTGCAAAATATTGTACAGTCACACTGCACAGTCCCTGCAGAAAGCTTGTAACAAACCCAGAAACCACGGGCCAACATGTAGCTTAAGCAGACAACACAACAAAGCAATGTCACCTCCCCTCGATGCAACTAGGTGGTCAGTTATTACCCAATGGCTTCCCCTCGTCAGGCAGAGGACATGCATAATCCCTCTCTTGTTTTAACAGATTACATTGTACTTCTCCAATAACTCTAGTAACCTTGCATTTAATGAAAATATTTATGTGTATGATATCTATGATTTTTTTTATGCTTTGACAAATGTCAGATTATTCCTTAAATTGCTGCTTCAATACATCCAAGTCCATGTCTTTGGACTTCTTCGTTAACATCTTTAAAGGCTTAAAGAAACTTAACGGATCAACAATGTGGCAAATCATTCAACTAACATGGATCAAAGATCATAGAATCACTCAGCTACCACAAACAACGTAAGTTTTGCTTTAGCCCAATGAATTTTTCCAAGTTGAAATAGTGACCCGACTGTTGGAGCGACTATCTCCCCTCAATCTACCTATCACCTACCTCTGTCAGATTACAGCGAAGGACTAGCTCACCTTGAGCAATAATGCCTTGTTTTCGCTCAAATCAGATTTCCAGGAAGGGAGACTGTAGGGAACAATTAACATCAAACTGCTACTCACATTACTAAGCCATCTGGTTTCCATTTTTACGCTCCTAGCAACATCAGATCATGAGGTTTGGACGAGGCCATCCATTGTGCAGGAGACGTAGATAACTAGCATGAACTTTCAAATATTGTTCCAATCTTCTCTAGTTTTCTCTCCTAAAAACTTTGCCAGTACTGACTTACGCAACAAACAAGTGAATAAATAGCATGTCCTTTTGGGCTCATTAATGACTTATAAAATAATTTTATTCAGATTGTTCCAGCAAATCCTTTCTTCACTTGTTTTCCTGGCTACTTTGCAAGTGGTCCCACAATCTATCATTCAGTGATTTTTTTTATTATTATTTTTAAAACAGCAAAGACAAACCAAATAGTTTTCCCTTCTCATGTAGCAGCCTGGTTGAAAATGGATCAACGTCTTACCTCTAATAAAAAAATAAAGTATTTACTACTTTCTGACTGTCCTTAAAAATAACTAAGAACATTTCATTTTCCATGTGATGTGTGATGAAGTGAGAGAGACAGGAGCCTATTTACAGTTAAAGCAGAGTTGTATAAATTTGATTTTGTGCCTGATGTGAGCCATACCTAGTTCAGTGCTGTTCTTGTGCAAATACAACTTTAACTACTTTTAAGCTATTAATGTAAGTACATAGGTATTGCCCAGATTT
Organism: Netta rufina; assembly: GCF_964035555.1. Classification (NCBI taxonomy): domain Eukaryota; kingdom Metazoa; phylum Chordata; class Aves; order Anseriformes; family Anatidae; genus Netta; species Netta rufina. Next base: position 44,542,322 of record NC_140127.1, read on the forward strand.
TCAGATAAAGGTACTTTTAAAAATCCGTCTCATTTGTAGACAGTTCATGGTTCTTCTATTAACCAGAAGAGCAGGTGAATTCTGATGGAAATATCAAAGAAAGTTTATAAATCAGGCATTTGTCTCCATGCTACAGGATTAGACTTCCCAGGGAACAAACTGAACTGAGAGGGACAGGTACCAAGGTCCATAAAACATTTCAGATAATGTCACTCTCATGACATACTGATGGTCTTGTTTGTTTGTTTGTTGTTTTGATTGGTTGGCTGGGTCTGGTTTTTGAAGAAAGGCATACAAAATTTCCCAAAACATGAAAAAGGATAGCTTTACTGAAATAAACTACATTTGCTAAAAATTCTTCCTTCCATACGGTAATATATAGCTTATTTAGAAAGCCATTCTCTTCCATTTTCATAAGCCATTCACTACCTAAAAGAAAACTTTTGAAAATTTTGCATGCCTATTTTAATATTCTGACAACAGGGCACCCAACTTGCCTGATCTAATCTAAATGCAGAAAAAAATGCTGAGACAGACTAATTTTCAAGAGGAAATTAAGGAATGATTCATACTTTTGCTTCAGGTATTTCTAATGCTAACAATATGCCGCTCACCATTTATTTGCCATTTCAGTCATTATAACTCTTAGGCATCATGTAATCTATGTTGTATTCCATGCAACACAATCAATTGAACAAGTCCATCATGGTTATACATCAGAAATGACACAATAGAAAGCAATCACAAAATAACAATTATCATCAAACACATTGTAATCATGCACCAATATCTTATCAAAAGTCCTTGTGATACTATCAAGGCACATTTACTATGCTAACCAATCTTCAGCACCCCTTTGGTCCTCAGTACTTGACGACACATTGACAGCCTAATTCTCTGCTGATGAGTCCGCTCTGGTGTTAAAAAAGACCTGTTCTGAATTTAAAGCTAAATAGTGGTATACTAGCTTAATAAGTCTAAAATACCTGAGAACTCTGTAGCTGTCCATTAATTTCTACATATGTGAACTTCAGACATGAAAGGAGCTTAACATGAACTGGATTAACATTCATCTTTCAAATTATTAACGTTCTGGTGCATAATTGGGGGGTTAGTAAAAAGCTGGATTCAGTAGACTTCATATTACCTGTTACCACTGTAACACAACATCATTGAGCACTATAAAGTTTTCGAGGCACAGAAAGTTCATTCAAGCTCTGCTATTACTGATTCTGAAACAGGATTCCTGTCTTCACTTGAAGCCTTTAAAAATTATTATTTAGCAGTTAAATTGGCTTTAGTGCAACAGCAACAAAAAGTAAACATTGAAACTGGGCATCTTTCACCTACAGTTTGTTGACGTGCCCCTTTCAGAGCCACACTAGCATTGTTAATCTATGTTACCATTTCAAATACAAGCAGTACCACCTATACTGTAGAAATTAGCTTTCTCTAAAACACAATGCTTTGGAAGAATTATTATGAAAATAAAAGTGAGGCATTCTTCATATAGTTCATATTCCATAAATTACACAAACCAACCTGGAAAGAAATGACATATATATAAATGCCCTATGTTAACTACTGAATAAATATGTGTGATTCTATGGTAGTTCTGACATAATCAATGTAGCTGCACCTTCAGAAAATACCTTACCAGGCAGGAGATGAAACCTGCAGGGTGTCACAAGCATGCTTGTTTTTTCAACATGGTCAACAACAGAAGTCTTATCAAAAATACAACAAAAAGTGTTTTTATTGATAAACTATACATCTATACATTTAAAACTATACCAACAATATATTAATGTTCTTGCTGGCATCTCAGAGGCTTGTCAGTGAACCTGGCTTGTCAGAGGCTTGTCAGGGACCATACATGTGCCCTAACACTTGGTGTCCAGAACAAGACTGACATGTTGTGGAAGAAGCTCTCACTCCATGTATTAAATGTGCCAAAAGCACCAGGTGGTAAACTGTGTTACAAAGAGAAAAGCATTTGCATAGACAAAAAGACCTACATGTATGTACCTCTCACATCTCTCTGACAGGCAACATACACAATTATGTTTAGTTTGGGTGAAAATGAAGGAAATTCACCTTCAACTTGCAGGATGTGGGCAGGAAAAAAAAAAAAGAACACAGACACTGAAAAAAAAAATCAAATCAAATTTGATTTCTGTCACTTTCATTTTTATTTTTGCATTTCAAGTTAAGGATTTCCTTCATTCTGGAACATGTTTTAAAAAACAGCAAAGAAATACATCTAAAACTTTCTGAACTGAACTACTTAACTACTGTAAAATGAACTTGCTGTAGTTTCAGACTAAACTGAAAGGATGCAGATAACTTATGCTCCTGGTGCCATCTCCTGGTAGTGAAGAGGTAAAATCACCAGAAGAATCAGTAATTATTTTCTAAGTACCCTTTAGAAAAATGTCAGGTCTCGGAGAGTGAGAGAAGAACGTTGTTACACAGAAGTAGCTGTCAAAACCATAAGTTATTTTGCTTCATTCAAGCCAACCGTTGCTCTTACATTGGCTTAAATAAGGAAACACAACACTTCTCTAGTTTTCTAGGAGAAATAAGTTACCTGAATAAGTTTACTTTCAAAATACATTCAGTATCACTGATAATGGTTAAGATGAAAAGTAATTTTACAGAGTTTTACACCATGTTAAAAACCCAAATGAAGAATTCCCTTTGAAAAGTCCACTCAGAGTAATTCTAGTGCAGCTTATTAGCTCACGCTGACTCATTTTAAAGTCAATTTCTTTTTAATATTTAAAATTCAGGACATTCTTTCCCAGTTGCATCACTCTTTCCTTGCTGTTGATGAAGAACTGCAGTATGGCTACTTGTAATAATACCCCTTGGTTTACATTGTAAAAAAAAAAAAAATAAAAAATAAAAATAAAAATAAATAAATAAAAATAAAAAATAAAAAAATAAAAATTAAAAATAGCATTAGCTAACTTGAAAAGAATGTTATAAAGTTATTTTGACAGCTGACACCAAGTACCTGGACTTATCCTACAAACTTCAATGGTACGAAGACTGTTTGTTGAAACTTGACCACCACCAACAAAAAAAATGAAACAACTTGAGCTTGGTAATAAAATGCCTGTCAAAAAGTGCAGTATTTTACATTAATTCTAGAGTTAGCTCCAGGTAATAACAAATCACGAAAGGAATCCTGGATGAAAGCTGTGAAGACACAATGGAAGGCAGTAAAATTAAGTAAGCTGAAGATTTTAGCAGGTTTTAAAATAACTACTAGATAAAGGAACAGTGGTGGTAGGTGGCCTGCTCTATGCCCAGGGAGCACTTCTGGAAACCAACCAATGTCACTCCCTCCCACAGCACAGAGAACTAAACAGCTGAAATAGAAAAGTTGAAATAGAAAAGTAACAATTTCATCAAAAATCATGGAAGTTCAGCCAGCTGAGAAGGACCTCAGCCCACTGTGGGATAAGACAGCATCCAGCACATGATGTAAAAATACCACAAGCTGGACTGAGTACGGAAGGGAGCAAAATGTCTAACCTGCAGAACAAGAATGAGCTCAACACTGCCCTGAATTTAAAGCACTCAAAACTAATGATGGGTAGAATTATAAATCCCTAAGGTGAACCAAAGCAATGCACAGAAAATAGGAGGGAATAAGGCAAAAGGGCTAGCTGTATCTGTGGGCTAGTGAGTGGAGTATCTCCTGAAGTGAGAGAGAAGACACCTCAGAAGAGGCTGAGATCTCGGAGAACGGGAAAGCACTAAGGCTTTGTTAAGGTAAGCTTTCCTTCCTCTGCACAGGAAAAAATGGATTTACTGAGGCTTAATATGACAATTTGTTAATGTGATAAGAGGGCTCTTGTAACAAACGGAATTTTTATTTTAACATACTGTTTTACTACACTGACCATATCACCCTGAGGTGGGGAAAAAAAAAAAAAAAAAAGTTGTTTTGTTTTGTTTTGTTTTTTAAAAAAAAATTGATTATTTCTTCTAGTCTGCTGAATGACTACAGGAGTGTGACTAGGGTTGCCTTAAAAAAAAAAAAGTGAAGGAATAGCAGTGATCTGGATTGTCACAGGTTTATTGACAATTGCCATGGGGAAGCAATCATTAAATGCTGCAGAAAAAAAAAAACAAGATAAATAGGGGACATTTCCTTCCACAGAAAGAGAAAAAAAATCTGTCATAACATCAAGCTATAATTTAGAAATAGAGCAATGAATGAAGAAACATAAGAGAACCAAATTAAATGCAACTGGGATTTCACATTCCTTATGAAAATTAAGGCTTTAGCATGAGATAATTAAAGCAAGGATAGCCAACTCATGATGTGCCAGAACATATAACTCAGCCTGTCATCTTCATTCCTGAGAGTCCCTCCGAGCTGGTCAGGAAGCAGGCTGTCAGCCACACAAACCATTCACTAACCCACGTCAGTCTCCCTGCTGTTCTCCTCTGTGAGAGCCCCACAGCCTCCCGGAGGTGCCCTAATCAGAAGCAACACAATCATCGTTGCATGGAGCACGCTCATTCATTCAGTGCTACGACAAAAGGACTTCAGTGCATGCGTCCCCAGCACACCATGGTGTGCTCTGATGTGGCCACCAGGCTCAGCTGAAGCAATGACTACAGCTCTAGATACATGATGGTGAGCACGCATCCCCTAAGTACCTCTGTTGGGGGATTTTCGCTTGACCTGGCAGAAAAGCTGAGTGACACTGACCTAAAAGAGTCGAAGAAAATGAAGACAAGTGCTGTGGAGATTAGGACTTGTAATAGAAAAACAAAGATGAGATAACACGAAAGGAAAACAGCACACATATTGTCACATAACTAAACCTTTATGCAAGTGAACTACTGGCAGAGGGAAGGACGGGAACATCTTGCTGACGTGAGGACAAAATAGAGGTGAAGATGAAGAACCTTCTGGCAGAAGAAATACAAAGGTTAAGAAAAAGAAAGATGCTACCTTATGGACTAAAAAGACTGAAGTTTTTAAAACTAATGAATTGGCCATATAAAAAGTAGTATATGTTAAAAGACAAAGGAAAATATTAGGAGCTTTGTACTGCAAAAAGTTCAGAAGTATTGAAAATATGCGGTTCCTACCATTAGATTACATTTACAGTACGTATAAGAAATTAAAAGAGAAGTAGTGGCGCATTATAAAAGGGAAAATTATTTCCCTAAGGAGACAGAAAAATTAAAATTGCAACATGCAAAGGGTTTTTCTTGGCATGGGAGCAAGGTACAATAAGTCTGTTGTTGATAGGCATATCTGCACGGTCACATCGACAACAGATCTTCAAGCCATCTACGCCGGAACACAGTGAAACAAATTTGTGGAAAATCAAATCAGTTAATTGCAGTGGGAGACTTAAGAATCCAACAGAGCTATATTTAGCTGAATTTTGCTTCTAGGAGCATTGGGATTCATTCGTTTTTTGGTTTGGGTGGTTTGTTGTTTTTGGTTTTGGTTTTCCCATTTGTTTTTTTACAGTAACAAGCCAGTTGGAGGAGAAACGTGAAATATTGCTCAAAAACTCTACTATGCTTGCCTGTCCTCATGCAACAGTGCTTTCAAACTCTTATTTCTATCATAACAAGTAAACAGCCCTTCAGAAACCGCTGAGGGGGCAAAACATATGAAAAGCCAAGGAGGTAAAAAAGGGTTCTAAGGCCATTTTGATATAGGGTAATATAATGCACAAGGTGGGTAGTAAAACAGCAAACTAACTTCTAAAGGCCGGGCTTAGCATGAACAATCTGCCACAGGAAGAATAATGCTTACCATAGGCTTTGAAACACACTATACTTAATCAGAAAATATTCTGTAAGACCAATGTGTAACACAGTCACTAGTGATCAAGGTGATCACTAAATAAAGTTCTGAATAAAGTTCTCTGGATTAATAAAACTATTACACCCTTTCAGAATTTCCAGCACATGAGCAGGACCCTATTATGCATTTTAATCACAGCAGCAGCACAAACCCCAACACAAACCGTATTTCCTGTCAGAGTGAACACTAGAACCAAAAGACAGCCTTGGCTTTTGATAAAAATATGTTGCTGTGACAAAACAAGCAACCACGCTACTGACTCGCTCTTTGAGCACCTAGCCTATGTAAGGACCATACACGCAATTCCCCCTCTGTGAGTTACCCATTGCCGCTTGGACTCTACGGGACTGAGAACCCTTCCCGCAGGGGGCGGATCGGATCGAACACCCACCGACCCCACAGCACCCAAAACTCGTGAGACGCTTAAACTGTAATAAACGATTTTATTCTGCGCCCGACAGCCCCTTATAGTGACGACGGTGAAGATCCCCCCCCTCTCCGTGAGGAGACCGCGCTGCCCGTCAACGGCCGCCCGCTAACGGCCGCCCCGCGCGCAGGCGCCGTGCAGCCGCGGGGCGGGAGGGGCGGCGCGGCCGCGGCACCGCGCCTGCGCGGGGGGGGCGGGGCCGCGATTCGAAGCGGGCGGCGGGGAGCGGGCGGCCCCATGGCCAGGCAGGCGGTGCGGGAGCAGCAGGGCATCACCCTGCGGGGCAGCGCCGAGATCGTCGCCGAGTTCTTCTGTAAGGGGCTAAGGGGCGGCGGGGGGGGTGTGGAGGGACGACGAGGAGGAGGAGGAGGAGGAGGAGGGGAGGAAGGCAGCCCGCTCGCCCCCGTGCTGCGACGCGAAATGGCGGCCGGTGGGTGAGGAGGGGGGTCTGCCGCCTCATGCCGCCTCATGTCGCCCCCCAGCCTATGGGATCAACAGCATCCTGTACCAGCGGGGCATCTACCCGCCCGAGACCTTCACCCGCGTCCAGAAGTACGGGCTCACCCTGCTGGTCACCACCGACCCCGAGCTGAAGAACTACCTCAACAACGTGGTGGAGCAGATGAAAGGTGCCCGGGGGCGGGGGGGGTGGATGGAGGCGCAGGGTCGCTGCTTGGGGTCGGCGCCGCCGCTAACTGTGCCCGGGCTGCTTCTTTCAGAGTGGCTCTGCAAGTGCCTGGTGCAGCGCCTGGTGGTGGTCATCTCCAGCATCGAAAGCAACGAGGTTCTGGAGCGGTGGCAGTTCGACATAGAGTGCGACAAAACTGCCAAGGACGAGACGTGAGTAAGGGTGTGCCTCTGGGCCTGGCTGTGGTGCAGGCACCAGGCGATGGCCCTGTGCATCAGCACCGTCCTGCCTCCTCTGAGCAGCTGTCACAGCTTTGTCTCAATAAGAGCAGGGAAGGTGCCCTGTCAAACCTAAAATCCTGTATAACTGATGTGGCTTGAAGAATTGCTTCTCTCCCGTTGTTCTGCCAAAACTTTCTCATCCATTCCAGACTGAAAATAAATCATAGTGTTCCTTAAAAATACTGTGAAGTTTCACAAACAAAAATAAAATAAAGCTGACGGTGTTCCAAGCCTGTTTACCTAAGGCTTAAAAGAATGCCCCTCCTATGCATGATCACAGCAAACAAACCACCAGCAGCTTAGCAGAACTGCATTTAAAGAAAGCTGTTCTTACAGTAGGTTGAAATTTGCTCTCTCAATGATTTTCCTCTTTTTCCAGTGTACCCCGAGAAAAATCTCAGAAAGCTATTCAGGATGAAATTCGGTCTGTTATCAGACAGATAACTGCCACAGTAACTTTTCTGCCTCTGTTGGAAACTGCCTGTGAGTATTCACAACTTCTTTGAAACAATCAAACATTTTCAAAAAGCCCGAACAACTTTTTCCATTGTAGAAAATATTTTCGGCTATTTTTGGTTTGGGGTTTTCTTATTATTACTTGAAATGTCATATACCATTGCATTTGAGAGCATTAGGTTTTGTCAGACTGAGATCATCTACAAGTGTGTACAGTGTGGAAGCAGTCTGTCAGGTGAAATACTCTAAGGATTGTTCCATACTGCTTCCCGCACAGTAGTGAAAGTAATTGCTAATGAACATACTGCGCTGTAGCTCTCATTGAAGAACTTGGAACAACTTCATTAGAAGATGCTAGTGGTACTTTCTCCAAAAACTACCTGAAGCTCTTTTTGTCAAAATGTTACAGTTCAAGGTGACCTAACCAGCTGGATGAAACTAAATATACTCTGAGGAACATAATTTTCATAAATAAAATGTTTTGTGATTACAGCTGTGGACAGACTCATAAATGCTAAGCATTGAGATCACCTGAACTAAGTGCCACGTACAGCCCAGCTCACAGTGTTTCAACACACTTCAAAACAAAAAATTGCATCATACTCATTTCAGGAGAAAAGTAAGATGGCTGTGCATATGAATGTTAACCAGGACTATTTTTCATGCTTTAACTGTTCTTTCTCCGTGAATAGCGTCAGTGTAACTTCTGATATCGTTGGCATGTCTCAAATTCTAGAAGAGTCACTAACTTCAAACATGGCATCTTCCTGTGTGCGTATAACTGTTAATCTGTTTCCTCTTGCTTTCAGGTGCCTTTGACTTGTTGATTTACACTGATAAAGATATGGCTGTGCCAGAAAAGTGGGAAGAGTCAGGACCACAATTCATTGCCAATTCAGAAGAGGTTCGCCTTCGTTCCTTCACTACCACGATCCACAAAGTAAATAGTATGGTAGCTTACAAAAAGGATTCCTTTCCCTGAGACAGGGGTTCTTGTACATACCTTGTCATCTTGTATAGCTTCTGTTCGTAGTTCAGCTATTATGAACACACCATTGCTCTTGCTGAAGTGTGGTACAGAAAAAACGCAAAGCATCTCTGATAATGTGGTGTAACACTAGACTATGCTGGCATTGTATAAAGAGGTCTAAATAAGATGTTCATAATGGTAGGCAAATCCTTACTTAACTGAACACACCGAAGTAATGGTGTGCTAAGCTGTCCAGAATCCACTGAAAATAATGCTCGAGTCTAGGATTAGTTGGTAGAATTCGGATCCTGTATAAACTGCATTCTATTAGCAGACTGACATTAAAATTCTTGCTCCTGACATGCCATTCTTTCACATAAAGATGTTCCTATTACCAGGAATAATCCAAAAGTAATCAAGACCAATTCTGAAGTGATGTGTACCTCTTTACAATGAAAGCAGCTGTTTATCAGAAAAAGCTCAAATATGTGAAGTCTTGTATGTTAGAAATGGGGCCTCTGTTCTTTGGGGAGTGCTGTTCTGCTTCGGTGTATGTCTTTTTTTTTTTAAATGTCTGTCAAACATTTTCTATGTTTGTATTCTTGTTTTATAGAATAAAACTTGATTTTTTAAGTCAGCCACTGTAGTAATTTAAATGTTTCTATGAACTCTAGCTATCACCTGTCAAACAGTAACCTAAAGGCATGTCTACTTATGAAAAAAACACAAACCTCAAGTTACCTTACCCCTTTCCTGAGTCACAAAACAAGTGCTATCTAGTCAATGTGAAATCCATTACTTATAGTTTCCCTCTACTTGAGTCTTCAAGTAGCAGTATGCCACAACACCTAATAGTTAAGTAGTGTTGCGTTTCAACTGGGTTCATGTATCCTTCATGTTTCAATATCCCTAGTATATTCTAACGTTGATTAAAACCTTTGTACGCTTACTTTGTCTTCACCAAATTTCCCATACCTGTAAGTGTTCAATAGCTGTCTGGACAGGGCCCTCAGTTTATGTGCTTTAACTTTCAGTTAGCCCTGAGCAGGGGACTAATGGACTACATGACCTGGGAAGGTCTCCTCCAGCTGAACTATTGTGTTCATTTCAGCCAGAGTATTAACATCCATCTAGAAGATTCAAAGTACTTACACTGTTATTCTGAAAGTAAGGTAAGCCTCTTGCAAGCTGAGAAGCATGTTTAACAGAGATGGGTACTGGGTAGTCACAGAGCTCTCTCTTTGTACACTGCATAGTTTCAGAACTCCCTCTAGCCACAGTTGAGTTACTTACCCATTTACGCAGTTATAAATCAATCAGAGCACAAGTGGTATAACAATATCATTTTAAGAGTTTATTTAAAAAAACTGAATAGTTTTGTAATACAGCTGTGAAGTATGCATACGGGCTTTCCTACCAGAGAATATTTATCTCTAGCAGTTCCTATCTAGCACAGCTGCAAAGACTTTTAATTAAATCAGTATGGCAAAATCATGGATTTTAAAATAAATACAATCTAGCTGCTGCAAGAAGTGTTACACTGTTCCCTGTGGTAACAGAGGAGTAAATCCTAGTGTTTTCCTCTGCCTGTCAGCAACAACCTGCTGACTGCACTACCCATCTACAAGGAGGTGCACTTCAACAGCAAGAACAATTTCAAGCACTTCTTCCCTTGGGGAGGACTGGATGAAAGCACTGGGTGCAAGTCACTTGTAACAAGTTTATATAAGGAAGTGACAACCCATGCTTAATAGTAAAGGTGTTATTCAGGATGTAATTGGTACAGAGTCAGCACGAAGGAATATATATAAAAAAATAAAACCCCTTCTTTTACAGATAGCAAAGCCAGATTGCTCCAGGAAGTTCAAGTCACTTTTTTCTTGCACCAAATACAGTTTCTCTTCTTCCTCAAGAAGGACCAGCCCAAAATGTATCTCCATCATCATCTATGTTTATTTTTTAAGAGGCAGCAAGAATCAAGAGATGTAGCAGATCACTGGAGAGAGTCAAGGTCTGTGAAAATTACGTGTGAAGAGGAACAGGTTCTCAATCCTGATGTTTTCACAAAGACCCTGCAGAACAAGAAAGAAAAATAAAATTAAGTCCCTTTAGTCGCTAATGAAATCTCCCAATAGTCAAGAATTTATGGAGGAATCCATCAGGATTTTCCAGTACCTAATGTGACCCGCAGTCTTCACTATTTGGCCCTGACAGTCACTTCTGTAGAGTGACCTGGTGACAGTACAGTTATTCTTAGGAAGACAGATAAAAGGTAACGTAGGATTTAGAAGTTAGACTACAGACATTCCTCACCTGTCTAGTTCAGCTGACGTATAAGCTGGTTGATTCCTTCACCTCTGCAGCCAGGCTTACCGATTTCCTTCAGGAAACCCACTTTATTTCGTGCAGCATGGCGGGCCACTGACAGATGGAAAGGCCACAGAAACTGTGTGACATTTCTGAAATACCTCCCAGCTGAATAGATTTCATGAATAAGGTCTTCCAGGCAAATAATACCAAAGTTCCCTGCAAGGGAAGAAAAATAAAATTAAATGAAATGAACAAACACACATACCACACACACAGGGGCACATCTCATGTGTGTGGTATTATCTTTATTCACATTATCCAAGGACTGCAGTCTTCCACATGCAAGTCTTGCAGAATTTGTCTCCCTCCCTTCCCTCGGGTCAGAATGCAAACTCTCAGCACCCCCTTCTCCCCTTGATTCACTTCATTTTCTTGTCTTCTTCCTCACCTAAATGTTCCTCTATCAGCATATTGTCTGTCAGAGGTACCTTCTTCTTGTTAACAATTGCTTGGCCCCGTTTCAGGATAAGCTCTCGTACAGATTTCAGGTTAGGGTATCTGTATAAAAACAGAAATCAGATTCCATACTGGAGAGATACGATGCAGCAGAAAGTCCCATTCTAATTCTTTGTACTTAAGTAGGAAAGTAACCAATACACGTTTGCAAAGATGAAAAGGAACAAGATTTAAATGTAAAGTTGCCAAAGACCACTACTGGCCAAGCTAGCTATAGATTTGTGACAGCACATGAAACATGAGAAAGATGTGATGTTTACACACAATCTGCTATGAAATCCCGTGAATAGTACCTACCCCCATGCCACGTAAGGTTCCACAATCCGCAGCATCTTCAGCGTTAATGGAGACAGTTTAACAAATGTTCCACTGAAAATTTTTCTCAGCCGCAGCAACTCGATCACTCTCCTTACCTTCACACTCACTCCCCTAATCCTGAATCAGAAAAAAATACTAACAGTTACCATATTTCTTTAGTACAGCACCAAACGGCCCCAGGTTACTTGCACAGAGACCCGTCTGGCTTGATCACACTTCCTTTGCTTAGAAAGGATGTGACAGTTACAAACAGTAGCAATAATAAAGATAAGGAGTAACAAAGACTTCTTACTCTGCAATCCGCACAACAAAGGCTAGTTTGTGCTCCTTAGGCAGAGCCACCTGTCCAGGTTTCTGCTCCATGCGCCTCAGCCGGACCTCGTCTCGGTGTTTGCGCCATGAATCTCGAAGAAAAATCTCAAGGCGCTTAAACTGGATTTGTTTCCCCTTCTGGTACTAAAGACAAAAGAATAACAAACGATTACCCTTCCCAACAATCTTAGAAGCTACCATCTCAAAGGCCAGATGAAATTCAGAACTTCACAAACTATGCTCTTACATTTTTGGAGGCAGTAAGAAGAAAATAGGTTTGAAAATCCAAGCCCAAATGATACAGAATTGAAGGACAACATGCAAAGTTTTAAACTTTAAGCAGCTAGCTGTAGCTTCCAGTGAACATGGGAGTTCTTTCAACAGAATAAGTTAGCAATAAGACAGGGCAAGACCAAGAACGCTTCCAGTTACAGGAGCAATTAAATGGACACAGCCACATACACAGCTCAGTTAGTCACCTGGAAAGCCAGAAACAACATGCCTGGATAAAACAGATGATAAAGTAATAGTCCACTATGAGTCAAAGTAACCATCCAAAATAAATTAACTTTTAATTCCTTTTCTATAAAGGTACACATGCAAGAAAGGAGAAAGAAGCATTCAATTGAGTATTACTAATTTAAACACAGAAAGCCCAGCTCACTTGAAAAAAAACTTTTCAGAATTATGAGAAGAGAGAAAGCATATTTCCTTTTAAAATATATTTAAATGTCTATGCTTAGTTCAGGATCACATACATCCACCTAAATTACAGTGCTTCCTCATATAAGGAGGTGCAAATACTTAGCATTTACCTAATGAATTTAGCCAATAACATACCTAAAATATATTACACACTTTCGAATTAAAGAGTATAGTGGTGCATGTCTTTAGTTCTACTTCGTACTGTAAGTCACCTGTGAAATTAGTTCAGATTTTCAGAGCAGGCAGAGACTTGATTAGACACATCATTAGGATCTTTTTTCAAACGAGAATCTTGAAAGGGGGCTATTGAGCGTTATTAGTTTGGCTTCCACTTCCACTCTGGGAATACAGCAGGCCTTTAATGTATGTAACTGGATATACACAGTAGATAGCACAGCACAGAAGTTTTACACGTAACCCCACAAACACCACAGAAGCAGATTCCCGGGGAAAGCCCCCCGCAGCCCCCCGCGGCCCCCACCTTCCGCTTGTCGAGGAGCGCCTGCTTGGCCTGGGTAGCCTTGATGGCCTGGTACGCCTTCCTCTTCTTCAGCAAGTTCTCCGGCACCAGCGGGATCCGCCGCTTCGTCCTGCGGGGCACAAGCAGCCGCTCACACACCCCGCCGGCCACACGCCGCCGCCCCCCGGCCGCCCCCCGGCCCCACGCCGCCCGTGGCCCGCCGATGGCGGCCGATGCGCGCGCGCCCCCCCCCTCACGGCACTCACTCCGTGTCCGCCATCTTGCCGCTGCCGCCGCCGCCGCCGTGCGCATGCAGCGGGCGGGGCGTGTGATGGCCGCCGGGGGGCGGGATGGGCGTCAGCACGGGGCACGGAGGGAAGGGGCAGCGGCTTGGGGCTGTCCGCGCCCTTTGGGGATAACAACCAGATGGCGGTTCTTTAAAAAAATAAGAGATAAGCGGTGGAAGAGCAGCCCCGAGCACTGCCTGAAATGGGATGCGGGCGCACTTTGAGGGGCACGAGGACTGGGAGGGGAAGAAGTCACCCCCCAGCACCTACCGGGTGTCAAATGGCTGCCTCAGTGCCTGGGCATGGACCTCAGGCTTTGTCGTGTCTGTCCCGGTGCAAGAGCAGCATCACCATGTCAGGAGCCTGTGGCAGGCAAAATGCCTTTCAGAAAGATCTTGCCTTGCTGCCTCTCACCTCAACACCACACGTGGCCTCAGCAGGAGGAATTAGACCATTTCCCTCCCTTCCCGGCGGCTTCCAAGTGAAGCCATCCCCACCCCAGAATCACAGAATCACAGAATTTCTAGGTTGGAAGAGACCTCAAGATCATCGAGTCCAACCTCTGACCTAACACTAACAGTCCCCACTAAACCATATCCCTAAGCTCTACATCTAAACGTCTTTTAAAGACCTCCAGGGATGGTGACTCCACCACTTCCCTGGGCAGCCTGTTCCAATGCCTCACAACCCTTTCGGTAAAGAAGTTCTTCCTAAGATCCAACCTAAAACTCCCCTGGCACAACTTCAGCCCATTCCCCCTCGTCCTGTCACCAGGCACGTGGGAGAACAGGCCAACCCCCACCTCGCTACAACCTTCTTTAAGGTACCTGTGGAGAGCGATAAGGTCGCCCCTGAGCCTCCTTTTCTCCAGGCTGAACAATCCCAGCTCCCTCAGCCGCTCCTCATAGGACTTTTTCTCCCAAACAACAGGTCCTGGCTGAAGGGCCATATAGGCCCAAGTGAAGACACGGGGGCCACACAGCACACATGATGTGCAGGGTGGCAGCTGGGCACAGCCACATTTGAGGGAGGGGTCTCGAACATGGCCACACTCCTGTGCAGTAGGAAGAAACAATCACACCTCTGGGGCAGTAGGGGCGGTGTGAGGAGCACGTGTAGGGACAGGGAGTGGGGAGTTGCATTGCCAGCTGTAGTCTGGAAAGGTTGCAGAGGCAGGTCAAAGCACAGAATCATGGAGTCATAGAATATCCCGAGTTGGAAGGGACCCACAAGGATCATTGAGTCCAACTCCTGGCACCACACAGGTCTACCCAAAAGCTCAGACCATATGGCCAAGAGCACAGTCCAAACACTTCTTAAACTCTGACAGGCCTGGTGCTGTGACTAAGTCACTGGGGAGCCTGTTAACAGCGCGTGACAACCCTCTTAATGAAGAACCTCTTCCTGATACCCATCCTGAACCTCCCCTGTCACAGCTTGAATCCATTCCCTCGGGTCCTATCACTGTTAACTAAAGAGAATAGATCGGCACCTGCCCCTCCGCTCCCCTGTGAGGAAGCTGTAGGCCGCAATGAGGTCTCCCCTCAGCTTCCTCTTCTCCAGGCTGAACAGGCCAAGTGACCTCAGCCATTCCTCGTATGTCTTCCCCTCTAGGCCCTTCACCATCTTTGTAGCCCTTCTCTGGACACTCTCCAATAGTTTCACATCCTTATCGTACTGTGGTGCCCAGAACTGCACACAGTACTTGAGTTGAGGCCACTTCAGCACAGAGTAGAGGGGGACAATCACTTTCCTTGACTGAAATACAAGATTTTTCTCCTCAGGGCTGGGAAATCATCAGGTTTTCATGTGTTCCCAAGAAAGAAGCAGGTTAGGCAAGATAGGTGTCCCAGGGTATAGGCAGAAAGATCACCAACTTTCACTGCCGGGCCCAGATAAACCGGGTTCCCAAATGCATGTCTGAATGCAACTGTGTCTCTAACAATAAAGTAAAAATATTATATATTTTTTAAATGGCTGCTGATGGAACCTTTACAAATTTCACTAGAATGTAACTACTCTCTGAGTTAAAATTTACACTTCACTGTCCTTTTGCATTCATGTGTCAGTCAACTCCCAGCACCAGCCAGAGTGCCTGTCCCAGTCGGAAAGGGCTGCCTGACCAAGCTGGGGCAGTGCAGGTACAACCACCCTCTGTGCTCTCCAAGTGTCGCATGAGAGCAATTGTGTCCTGCCAGTCCCAGGTAAAGTGACGTTTACATCGAACATGCCAAAAGCTTTGAAGAGGAAATTGCCCAAGCACAGGCAAAACTCATCCAGACAAAACAGAGATTGCTGATGCAAGATATCCAAATGTTGAAGTATTCGTAGCACAAATGTCTTCCTGGATAACATTCCCAACATATGGAATAAAAAGAAGAAGAGAAAGGAGGCAGGAACCGGAGTTGTTACTCTCAAACCTCAGAGGTTTCATCACTGTACTTCCTGCAAATTGGCTTGTGATAATCCTGTGGAAAGAAAAATATGAAAAAAATAGAAGTAGCAAAACAGCAAATATTAAAGGACTGTTGGCACTGAACCTGTAGGAACTTTCAAGATTATAGAAACACAGTCAGGATTTATGTATAGTATTGCTGGATTTGGGGCTGGACCCAAGGATGCACTCTGGAAGGGGGAACTATGATGAACCAGAGCACTGGGCTAAGGAGATGGGGGAAGCAAGCCTGGGACAGCATCTGGAGTATGCATATCATGTGTGAAGGTGGAGAGCAGGACTGAGGAGAGCAGCCTAATCCAGCTCTTTACATCGCACTGAACGTCGTCAGTTGAATGACAGGAAAGCACAGATGAATGCAGGGCTTGAGCAGACAGACCGGCATAGCTGGCAAACAGCTGGAACCAAAAATATACCAATGCTTTTATGCGTGCGTGTTTTTGTTGTTGTTGGTGGTGGTTTTTTTGTTTGTTCGTTTGTTTTTCCAAATTCTTATTCGAGAGAAGGGCGAATTGTGGCAAACGGTTTGGACAGCAATCTCACCCGCAGATGGTGCCATAGCCTCACGGAGGGGAGATGTTGCGTCTGATGAGGTGTTACTTGTGCTCTGCAGCCTCCTCTTGGCCAGGGAGGGTAGAAGTGTGCTGCATGCCTGCACGCTGGACTTGTTGCTTTAATTACATCTGTAATCATTTGATTTATACCAGCCACTGTTAACTCTTCAGTTAAATAGTTGAAAATCAGAGACTTTCACTAAAAAGCTCAGTAATGCCAAAGTTTAACTGCTTCACCTCAATAAAGCTGCAAACCTTTACAACTCTGTAAATTAGGCCACTTCTCTTTTGACACCTAATACCCGAATATCTGTATTTAGAAATGGGAGCCCACATTCCGGCACCTGCTCAGGTACACACTCTGCAAAGAGCATGCGACTTGGAGAGTAAAACCAGCTTCTCACCAGCTAGTCTTCGATGCAATCTTTTGGATTATGGAGCAGAAAGCACATGAAACAGATCATATGAAAGTTTTATTTTTAAAAAAATAGAGAAAAATTAATAAATTTCACTCTGCCATGAGGGTAAGTTGCTCTTTATAGAAATAGCTGAAGTCTCTGGCAGCTCACAAAGGGAAATGTGGCCCATTTAAATCTACGCACAAGTGTGTTTTGTTTAACAAGGGAAATACAAGTAGGATCTTGGGTATTTCATTATTTATGGAAAGGAAACAATAAGTAAATAAATACTTCAAGTGCTGTTGCTATGAAGTGTCACACAGCATAGCAGCATACCCGGGCTGACTTGTTAAACATTAACTAACAGTTACCGTATATTAATGAATGACTATTCAAACGTCCTCATTTGCAGGCTTAGTCAGAAAAAATATTATCTTTCCTATACAGCAAGCTGTTGTAAATTGACTTTCAGCACTCTAAATCCCTATTGTCTTCATTTTTCTTCATAAGACCTTACATTTTTTGAGATTTCCATTAACTGTTACAGATAAAACCAATGACAGCATGTTTATGATTGTCACCATCAGTCAGTGATGGATTAAATGATTCCTCCTCATTTACAGGTCATTCAGAATGAAAGATAAAACCATTTTCAAAAGGCTGGAGCAAAACGATGGATATTTAGTCATGCCACTTGCAGCCATTGCTATTCAGTGACTTCACAAATCAGCTATTGGCTTCCCCTCAATATTGTTGGTGAAGGACCTGTGTGAGTGTGTTTTCTCCATACTTCGCCAACACACCTCAGATAAGGCTCAGAACTCACCCAGGGAAATTATTTTTGAAAACCAGGTTTTTATGTAATTTGAAAAAGGCCTGCTTGGTTGAGGAGGGTGGGTGGGGACAGAAGAGATTGCTTTTAAGGACCAAAATTGAATGTGTCATATCAAAATAAATCATCCATAAAGCAAGTCAGGAAAACATAACTTCCTTTTCATCAGCAGAATAGAAAATAACTCCTTTTCTGTAACACAGAGACTTCTTCCACTTTAATTTCAAAATATAAAAATCCTCACAATGTGTTTTTTAACAAAGCGTGTTACCTTTTGATACATTACCGGCTGTGGCAGGTCTGCTATGCTGTTTTGAGGAGGCTGTGTTTGAAAGGTTGACTGGGAAGATCAAAATCAAAAGGCTGCCGATATCTTTCCAGAAGGAGCTCCCTGGAAGGGAAGAATTTTTAAAAAGAGCATCTCTCAGATGGCCTTGCTTTGTCTGAGCTGCTTTCCTTTATAGGTAAAACTTGGAATATTTTACACATGACTAAGAGTCATGTGTAAAATAACTAACCACACTGGTCCATTTTGGAGTGCTGCTGCAGCACACTCACAAACATCTTTCATGGTTTCTGCCTAACTTGGCTTGAATCTATTCACAGTGCTTCTACAATTCACATAGGTGCTGCAGAGCTGCCCAAGAGCCCTTCATTATACTTGGGACTCCATTAAAGCAAATGAAAGCAAAAAAAGGCAGATCTCTCCTTTGCCCCTTGCAGTCCTTACGTGATCTGGTTCCCTCTCTTGAGTAAAGTGTCTTGCCAGCTTTCATTTTATTGTGATACTTCAGGCTGATATTTTGTGTCGCATATTTTAATGTTCATTTTTATTACCTCATTCATGGACACAAAGCTGCAGCAAGTCTTTTATGCAGTTTTGAGGAGGCTGCGTTTGAAAGCATGACTTTGGGACCAAAATCAAAAGGCTGCAGATATCTTTCCATAGGGAGCACCCTGGAAAGGAAGAATTTTTTTAAAAGAGCATCTCTCAGAAAATGAGGTCTTGCTTAGACCTAGACATTAGAAAATACGAAAATAGCAAATTAAAGTTAATAGGTATGTCTCAGAAAAGTAGATGCTGTTGTTTTGTTTTGTTGTGGTGTCAATGTAGTCCTCTTCTCCTAAAGGACCATAACTTGTTTGGATTAAACATTTAAGACTATTTCCTCACTGCAATAGGAATTAATTGTGTGGACTTTAGCCGCAGCTTAAATCTTCATTTTCATCATGCCAAAAGCCTAGCTTTCTGGAGGCATCTGAGTGTTCCTCTTTCCATTAATGGAGATGTTTGCTATTTGGGGTACAAACCATTGTTTTTGGATGCACTGGTGGTGAACTGTACACAGCCATAGAAGGAATAACTTGCACCAAAAGTGCTAGTCATCTGTTTTACTGGATTTTTTTTTTCAACTATGAATGATGGCATTTGTAGACTCTAAATTTCTAAATTTTTAATCCTAGACAACAGTTTATGTCCCCAAAAGGATTTGTTATGACATGGTTACTGCAATAGAAGTTTCCAGCCCTTTCTTTATACTTACTATGCTTCTGTTTAGATAGTGCTATGCTTCTTGTGTTTTTCTTGTTTTTCTTAATATTTCTACGAGTGGATAGTTAATAGGAATAGTAACTGCCACAGAATAAAGAATATTACTATTCTTTAGTTAATAGCAATATGTTGCGCTGCCACGTTTCTATAACTCTATCTAAGCCATTTAACTCTATAAATATAAAGCAAGACAATGTCTGTGAAGCAAGTATTGAACTGTTTGAAAATGCAACATATACAGCTTGAAGAAAAAAAAATGTTACAGAAATGTTGCTAGTTGAGCACAAAAATATGTACAAAAATGTGTGAAATTGTGTAAACAAAAGTAAACATGGTAAAATATAAGTATGGAAATGTAGTTAAGAGATGAGTATGTCACAAACATACTCACTTTAGCATGCACGTGGTTAGGGCTCCTGGGACAAGATCTGTCATGTAGGATAAAGGGAGGGATGATGCTGACCTGGCCGCAGAATCAGTGCCTGCATTTAAGAGAGGTTGCTCGGGAAAGGAAACACGGTGCGGGTAACAACACAGGGCATGGATTCCAGGAGCAGAGGCAGGACGTGAAGCATCTTGTCCATAAAACTTCTTGCCTTATTTTATCCTCTGACATTAACAGGAGAGCATAAAGCTCCATTAAATTCATTTTGAATACCACAAAATCTCTACAGACAACATGTGCTGTCTCAGAACAAA
Organism: Netta rufina; assembly: GCF_964035555.1. Classification (NCBI taxonomy): domain Eukaryota; kingdom Metazoa; phylum Chordata; class Aves; order Anseriformes; family Anatidae; genus Netta; species Netta rufina. Next base: position 44,562,333 of record NC_140127.1, read on the forward strand.
AAAAAAGAACCATGTTTGAAGTCTATCACTCTTGCCAGTGAACCATGTCCCAATCAGAAACCTGCCTGTAATGAATTCTCTGTAAAAAGAGACAACAAATTTAATTCTGTTTATTTTGTCAGATCGTGATCTAATCTGGGAAACATTTTAATGGGGAAAATACCTTGTGATCTTAAATTATGTCCATTTTCAGATCTTTTAAGGAAAAAAGTTTATATGATTTGGAAAGAGGCCCAGGAACTGTTCTATATGCACAACTAAAACCAATGTTTAACAGAGAAAAAAGCCGTGTGGTCTAGGACTTTCTTTCATGAAAATCACAATCACATGGAGATAGACTAATATTTCATAAAAATATTGTTGTGAAAATTGTGCATACATGCTTTTTTATTTTAATAACAGGGTTCCTTAACAATAGCATTTCTGACAGAAATCCTGCAAATACTCCTCAAGGAGAGTAGTCTGGGTATAATGAAGAAATATTAATTGGACTACTATTGGTGACTATTTGGCAGCTAGTGGCTGCCTAATATGTCAAATTAAAAGGTCTAAAAACATATGTTTTGTGGTTTGCGTCTCCATGGGAAAAAAAAAAAAAAAAAAGAGAGAGAGAGAGAAAAAAATGGTGAAAAAACAATTCCATACAGTGGACCTAAGTCATAAAGTCAAAAATTAAAAACTATTTACTTATTCCAAATATTTTGTCTTGTTTTCTTCAAGAAATCTAACTCAGATGCTTATTCCTTTTATTTCCAACATTTTGTAAATAGAATATGACTTTCTAATGAAAAAATAACAGCATTTTTCAGGAAAAGAGAATCTGGCATTTCTGCATTTTGCACATGTTTAAAGGAAATGCTTCACGCTTCGGATTTCTGCCCTTGTCTTTTTACTGAAGGCATTTGCTTTCTTTGGCTTTCTGAAGACTTTATGATTAACCCCTCAGAAGTCTATTTTGTGACCTTACAATTTGTTGAAAAACTGAGCCTGCAGCACCGTATCAAATTGCAGATAGCTTTATGGAAAAATACTGGTGCTTGAATCCATCCTGGCCATAAGATACACACTGCCTGATAAACCCCACATGTAACAGAGTTCACTGCATCTGCATCCACGGGAAGTCCAAGAAACAGCCACAGGATTTTTGAGAATTTTTCTCCAGGTATGGCCTCCTGATACATGAGCACACATTTGACGCAAAAGGAGTCTATATGTTTATAATCAGTTTTTTAAAAGCTTTCAAAATATTTTAGCATTGTTTTGAAGTTTTCACCAATTTCAAAGGAAATAGCATCAGCCAGAACTCAGTATTATTTAAAACACTGCTTTCTAAATATTGTGCGGTATGCATCTTATAAATAGATTCAAGTAAGAACATAAATAAAATGTCTCCATTGACTATGACAGAGCGATACCACAGTCATCACAGCAAAATCAAGTTGCTTGCCCCCCTCATTGTGATATAACTAGCAACCCCATCTTGCAAGCACCTGTTTCTATGAGAAATCCCCCTGCTTCCCCTGGCCCCGCAGCTGGCTTTGGACCTGTCCCACTCCGAGATATTTGCTGGGCTGGGCCACAACGGACTGGCTGCAGGAGACAGGATCGCTGCACCTAGAGGCAACGCTGCGCTTGGTAGGTCTGAACACAAGATCGTGGCTCAGTCTGCTCCTTCAGCTGTGGCTTCATTGTCTTCCTCACGCTGCCTCCTGTGTGAGAAGCAACAACTTGGCAGTTTTCAAATACTTTTTAATGTGGGATTCTCCCACGTTTGCAAGACCAAGTCCTCTAGCACTCCCCCAGTTGAGTAATAACTACTGCTGTGATTTCTTTTCTATCTTTAGTGCGATTTGTTGTCAAGTGTTGGAAAATATTCCAACTTAGAAAGCTTGATTTTATAGAAACTACTGCGAATACTTCACTAGAAGAAAAGCAGACTACTAATAAACCACTCACACTGTTCTCAGTTATTGTCCATGGAAATTACGCCTGGCGTTTTTTAGAGCTTCTGTGTTATTAGAGATTTACATCTATCAAAAAGTTCTGACATTTTCTGAGAGTGGTGGTACCTATTTACAAGTTTCTGAAGTGAAACGCTTGTAAGAAATGAAATGTAATTTAATTTTGCTCTAAGGTATTTGTAAAGGCTTGATTAATGAACCTGAAATAGAAAAATTAATGTTTTCCAATTACAATAAACAGTTTTCTGTCTCGACTAACCACACCAGAGAGTAGTGTGTACTATGAATTTAATTGTACCTTTAAAGAAAAAGGGGGGCAAAACCGGACAGCATTCTAGATGGTCTCCACAGGTCTCTATGACCTCTCCTATCTCCACAGGGATGAAAAGCTACATTTTATTTGTGAAAAAGGAGACAGATTGCATTATGTTTGAGATGAAAGACAATGAGAGTAGAATAGCTGTCTTTTCCACACTCAGTAATTGGGAATCCTGCCTCCTACTAGATTACTTTTTAATTGAACCTTAAAGATAAAAATGCAACTAATTATGCCATTTAGGTAGTGGAAGCATGTTCGTAAGTACACCACAGCATGAGCTATTCATAAAAACACTGCAGGCTGGGGAACCACAGAAAGGGATGGAAAGGAGTAAGCTAATTAGGAGGTTTGTCACTTCAATGCAGACAACTTCATAGGAAATGCTTAGTGTACCCAGATGTAATTTCTGTCCTAAATGTCAATGATTCTGATACAAGTGTTGTAGTGCTAGAGAATTATTTCTATAATTCTCTAACAAAACAAAAATAAAACACACATTTAATTATTCTTTCTTCATGGCCCAACTTATTACTCAGCAAACTGTAAGAAATCCTTTAACAAGTCCAGTTGTGGAGACTAGGGGAGGGAGCTGTTGTTTCAAACAAAAGAATCAATCTGAAGAAAATTAAATTGATATAAATGGGAGATGATTTTCATTAATGTATGTAAAATCACAGCAGAATAGTTTTACTAGTTTGTAGACTGTACTACTGAGCACTAAATGAAGCTGTGATTCTGAGTGCTGTAACAGTGCATGGCAATAGGGCTATAAAGATCCTCTCACTTTTTTCCCTGTTAATTTGTGCATTGAAAGATCTGGTTGGAACATTTTATTTTGCCTACAATTATTTGAGATAACTGCCTAGTCAAGATAAAGAGACAGAGCATTCGTACTTGACCAGGGTATGCCAGATAGGAAACACAGAGCCCAAAGGAAACAGTTTTACCCCTAGGAAGGAGCTGTGTCCCAGCCTCTCCAAGCTGCTGATGTGTGGCAGGAGTGAGGGGAGGGAGGAGGTGGTTGCAGGCTTCTCCTCATGAAAACCACAACCTTTTATGGGTGGGATTTTAGCTCATTACTGAAGCTGAATTCTTCAGTACCTGGAAAATAGTAACTGAGCTGAAAGGTTACACTACAAGAGTTCAAATAAATTTAAAAAATAAAAATGGTGAATAAAAAAGCAGCAGCATTTCAAATATTCATACATGTAATGTTGGGTTCAAGGGTAATTACTAAGCATGGGAGTGAGATTTTGGAATTAGTATAGATTTTTAAAAAATCAGCACTATGCTTGGGATGATAAAAATAATTCAGAATTATTCGAAAAGGGACTCAGAACAAAGTTTTAGAAAAAGTTTTAGTTTAGAGACCATCATCACATTTCTATAACCCTCAGAACGTTTTGAGTGCTACAGCTTTGATCAGTTTTCATTCCCCCCTCTGTCCATCCTATACCCCTCCTTCCTTCCCCCTGAGACACAAAAGTAGATTTGGAAAAGCTTCAGAGAAAGAAGATAAAAGATGGAATGGTTTCCATCTGCAGAGCAGTTAAACAGAATGGACACACAAGCTGAAGGAAAGGTATATGGCAGAAAATAGTCAGTAAAATCACAATTGGTGTGGTGGTTGTTTACTTCTTTTTCCAGTACAAGAAGAAGGGAACCTCAGATGAAAATAATAGGAGGCAGATTCACAACAGGTAACCTGTTCTTCCAACACATGAACTTGTAGTTAAGACATATTCTGAGAAAGCTAAAACTACATGCATCAAAGACTGAACAATTTCATGGAAAAACAGAGATATTGATTACAAATGACACCCCTTCTGGCTCTAGAAGTATCTAAGCAGCAACAGTTGGAGGTCATGGAAGTATTCTTGTGGTTTGTCACTTCATGTTTTCTTCACTCTTCCTAAAACTTTACTTCTTGTCACTGTCAGAAACAGACTATAGATAGATAAACCTTTAATTTGTCTGAGCCTAGCTGTTCTTATAAGTCATGCCAAGCCCCATATCACCATATTTTTTCATTTTATAATATAATGTCCTCTCCTTGAATGCTAGGGAAGGGAAGATTGGAGTGCAAGTGCACCTCCACGAAATAGTTTGGATAACCAAGACATGAAGAAAAGGTAGACACATTGGTGGCAGCTCTGGACAACCATTCCCTTTTCTTCTGCAGCTGGTGTCCAGCCTTCTCTGTTTGCTGACTATTTCCCATTCATTACAGTCACCCTCACATTCAAGTATCAAAAAGACTCAGTTCTCTTAAAAAGAGTTATGAAAAAAATGCTGGTGAGTCAGGAGTCCAACAAATCAAAAAGACGTGTCTGGAGCAAAACACAAGGAGGTGTTAGGCGAGTCAAAGATCAGGAGAGGAATTTTTGACCCTATAACAGACTCCTGAGAGTTAGAACTGACATGACACATCTGCCAGCCACTTGCATATTAGGAAGATGCAAAACTACATGCCATTTTCTGGGACAATATTTCCCCTGCAAGACTGGAAATCTATTTTCAGTATCAATTCGGGCCTGCAGCACAAATTGGATTCTCAAATACTCACAGTTCTGTGGTTGTCTTGGCAAAATATCTTTCAAGTATTCAAGCTATCAGATGGATGCAAAACGTCGTTTGAAAATGCCACCTAACACACAACATTTAAGTGTCTTATACTTAAATTAAAAAGGTTTTGATTCTGTGCACAGACTATATTTTCCGTCAATGGTCAACTCTATACAAAAAAAAAAAAAAAAAAAAAAAAAAGAACAAAGTCAGTATTGTCACAGAACAGCCAAATAATCCTGCATTCTGCAGGAAGGGCTGATAGAAGAGGGGCTGATCTAATCTGACTGCACGTCCTTCTTCCATGTCCACCTGCCCCTGTCCTGTTTTCCTGCATTTTGAGCAAATCCTTTTCAAATCTTTAAACAGCCCTAGATAAATGAATCCATTCTTGCAACGAACAGTTATCACGTATCTGAAAGCTAAAAGGATGAGGAAATTTGTCAAAGACCTGAGAACAGGTGGAAATTAGGGAGAAGGGGATCAAGGAGCTGGTTAGCTCCAGGTACCCTTGTCTGGACAACAGCTGTGAAGAGCACTTGCAGCAAGTGGTGCTTGGTCCCTGGTTCTCAGAAGTGTCTTCCTCCCTGTTGTAACTTTCATCCATTGACTGGTGGAGCGAGATTTCAGGGGTACTCATTCATCTTGAAATAAAACAGCTTTTACAGTGCTCAGCCTTGCATTGGAGGGGGGTGATAAGAAGAGGGGCGAGCCTCAACAATAATAAACCAGAAAAATTCAAAGTGACTGCACTGATGTTCTGCACCATGCTCTGTAGGACTTGCTTCTTCCCTGACAGTTTTCTACAACCCCCAGCAGGATCAAGGCCTTTCAATATCAGATGCTGTGGTGTGACATCTAAGATTCAAGGGACTCAATGGGCTATACTGAGAAAAGGCTAGTAAAGAAAATGTGGGCTCCCTTTCTAAACCAATTAACAGAAAAATAAGTGTCTTGCTAGTTTCATTTTTTCTCTGCATACATACTGATTATAGTGTACATTTTTAATACATCATATAGACAAAAATATTTCATATTTTTAACAACAAAAAGTATTCCCTTCCTTTCAGTAAACAACCTTAGTAGTGAAAGAAATCATTTGGGTACGCGGGTGTGCTTCAAAAGAACATTTGTTCTTAGAACAGCGTTTTTTCTTCTGCATCCAATGCACTGCAGTTATATCAGAAAAACACACACATTCTTTTTAAACTTGTTATGTCAAGTCACTGCCTAATGCAGGAGCTAGCTCTACGTGATGAGGTAAAGATAATCAGCAGGGCAGGTTTTATCAATAAAGGCTCTTAAACTTGAAGGAGAGGGAAGAATCTGATCTACTTTACATATACACCTGTGATTTCATTTGATGTCTTCTCAGTTTTCTTGAAGGAGGCACCTGAGTTTATTATATAGCTGATGTAGAAAAGCTTTGTATATTTTCATACTGCTTAACTTAAGTGCCTTAACTTAGCTTTCTGTATCTCCTTGAGAAAGAAAATTCTTTTCTTACAGACTCTTCAATAGACAACAGAAAATGGAAATAAATACCTTCAAACTCAACCCTTTCCCAGATTTGACAGTCTCTGTTCAGAAACACTTTAAAATAAGTAAAATAAGAAGAAAGAATGGGGAAAATGGCTTCTCCATTTCTCATTCTTTTCAAATCTGGACTGGCTACCTTTATGGAAAATAAGCTTGAACGAAAAACTTACTATCTGCAGGGTTCAGCATACAGGTAACAAGGCAAAACATAACGGGATATCGAAACCCACTGCTCTGAAGTGCCCTTTCTCCTCCTTTTGGAAGCAGCGTGGGTCAGCAAGGAGGTGCCCGTGCTGGGGCTGCAGGGACCTGCTGCAGCTGTTCCCCTTTGCCAGGACAAGCCCCAGTCCCCTCCCTAGCTCCCTTCCCTGGGTCCTATCAACAAAAGTGCACCTGCAGGTCACAGAGGAGCTGCAAAACATTCTTGCCACAACCTAGAGAGGGCTGAGGGCTGCAGACTGTGTTACAGCATGTACCTGTATAGCCCAGTGCTTACTTCTAATTCAGATAGGGATTTAGTCTCAACAGCTCACTTCTTTATAGCTATTTCAAACCTGGAAGGTACTGTTGAAATGTGACCCTGTTGCCTGTTTGTAATGATCTGTGAACAGACACCTGGGTTTAGTGGTGTTTTGTTATTACTATGTATTACCCACCAGATGGTTTGGATAAAAATACTTCAAATGATGAATAGCTCGTGAATTCTTCACATCACTTCAAAGGCTTGCTTTTCAGAATTTGCACTGTACAAGTGGTCCCTTGTGCATATTTTTTGTTGCTGATTCTCTTCCCCAGTTTGCAGAGCACCAAATCCACAAGCTGCCTCCAGAATAATCACATCTACCTGCGGAGTGTGAGTACCTCTGCAGATACACATGGGCATTTCCACTGCTTGCTGTTGCTGTGCACAGAAAGTCTCTGGAAAGTGAGCGTAAGACCTTCCATATGGAGCCAAAAGGGAAACTTGGGGGTGTTAGTGGACCAAATGTGAATTAGTTATTTTTCAGTCTTCATTCAGCTCCAATTAAAATTAATATCACTTTGGCTCATACTAACACCACTAACAGTGAGGAAATTTGTAGTTAAAACTTCCAGCTTGCTAGGCTTAGATGCTGCTGCACATATGGTTTTTGTGATCACTGACTGTTCCTGATAAAAGCCCATATGGGCTACAACAAGTATCCAATCAAGGCATTGATGCTGTAGCTTCACTTGTTGTTGTCATTAACTTATTTCTCAATTTCACTCCACTTCTAACCACAAGGTATTTACTGTCTGTCATCTCTTTTCCCCTTCTGCATAGGTCTCACAATCATTATGGCACCTCTAAAGACCAGGACTCAGGACATTCAGCAGAGGCTTCCAGATGCATCGTTGCCAGTCTGCTCCCAATATCTCATATTAATTCATATGCATCAGCAGCACAACCGCTGACAAACCTTGCAGTCCTTCAGGAATCTGAACTACCTGCCAGCAAGTAACCTGAAGAAAAGTTTCTTACCCACTGGTAATTAAGAGTGTCTTCCATTTAAAAGACAAAAATATGTACAACAGGAACATTTTTTCTGATCTTTTTTTTAACTTGATTTATAATAGAAGTATTTTTGTGTTGTTTGTTTATTTGATGGGTTCTACAGTTGTTGCTACTATTGTGTGAAATATTCCCCACCATCACTTCCAAATTATTTTGAAATCTAGTGATTTGAATTACACAGTTTAATATGTTTTAATAAGTTTTAGATGTTTATTTAGTTTCTATAATTTATCTCACTCTTCTCATAAATCTCTCCTTCCTTGCTTTAGCGTACTCTTTGGAAGACACGTACCCAGAATACATTCAGAACAATTACCACTGGTGCAAACATAATGGTTTAAAGGGATTGAATTAGAATCAGTGGGTTTCTGAAACATAAAGCACATGCAAATGCCAATTCACTTGCTAGAGAACATAGGGTATAGGTAAGAGACTGAAGGAATGTTGCTTCAGTGGCCATCCATCTTATGTCTGCATGTCTTCTGCAGGTGGCTACCAGAAATTAAACACACCATCCCCAGTGGGCGGTGTGTACATGACAAACGTGGGACAAATTTGCGAATATCAGCAGTCTGTCATAAGCCAGCACATTTCTGTAGCTGCAAATTATCGGTGAATGCCTATTAGCAGAACAAACTTATCCATGAATTAAATCATAAGGATACTTAGACAACTGAGTGACTTAATAGGATGCTATTAATAAAGCAAGAGTGAAAAGGAGGAAGATTATTTTCAAATATTTTGCAGTTTATGCAGGACTTATGACAAACAATTAGCTGTATATGGTCTGATTTAAACTCCTTTGGATGCATCTCCAGGTATATAACAAAGCAGTTGTTACATCCTTCTCAGTCTGACAGCTAAGCTAGAAGATGAACACAGCCCCTGACTTCCAGGGCCTCTCTTCTCCAGGGCTCTGCACCTCTCTGACACATTTCCCTCAAGCTCTTAGGTTCAAGCTTTCCCTTCTGTCCGTTGCAAGTCTGCCCTTTTTGAATTATAAAACATTTTCCACTCAGAGGGGTCTGTTGGTTGTTGTGCTTTCATTATTTATGTATTTTACACTAGTGGTATCTGAAAACCACACAGAGATTTCATATTTCATTCTCCTGATGGGGCCATTGAGTAAGAAACTTGCATCAGTCTCCTAGAGTTGCCCTTCCTTTCACCAGTGCACTTTGAGCTGAAAAGGAAGATTTGGCCACATATTCTGACAGCTAGCATTTTGTTACTTCCTATCCTCTAGTCCTGTATCTTTATTATACTGACTGTAAAAAGGGATAAAAAATAGAATTATGTTAAAGCTTAGTTTATATAACACTAATCTAATAGGAAGCTATTAAACTACAGTGAAAATAGAAACATACTCTTCATCCCAAAACTTAATTTCAGCTGAACTTGTGCTCTTTACAACATAAGAGGAGGCACACATTAATTTTGTAAAAATGAGCTTTTTGTTTAAGTTACACTTACTTATTGGTAGCATTTTCATTATGTCTGACAAAAAAGAAAAGTCTTAAGTTTAGATTTTTAAGCAAAAAAAAAATATATATATTCCTATTCATATATTAACGCAAATAATCTTGCCTGAAAAATAATTCACTCTTAAAAAGCAATTAGTAGCAGGATTAGTTATCATTCTTTATTATTTTTGCTTTGTTTGCTTTAAGACGTGCTTCTTTTTCAGAAACACTCTTTTGACCTCCTTGTCCCATTTGAGTTAAGCACTTCCTTAGGAGAGAATTGACAACCCAAAAGGTGCTCTAGTTTGTGTTAGCACAAGTGATCTCATGATCAACATGACTTTTAGGTACAAAAACCCCATCACCTACAGTGTTTGTTGATGGCATCTTTCACATAGAAGAAATACACTTTGAAATATAGCAAAAAAGGCCACTTCTGTCACATTGCAGCATAAAAGATTAACTGAAATTACATTATTTTTCTACAAAGGAATTTGTAAATAAGAGCATAAACAGAGGCAACCAAGTTAAATAGACTAAACTACAACACAAAGACCCTTATAAAGGAAGCAGATATGAAAGTGTGTACATAGAGATATACATGTATATCTATATACATTAACTTATAGATATAACTACAGAATAATAGAATGTCCCAAGTGGGAAGGAACCCACAAGGATCACTGAGTCCAACTCCTACCTCCACACAGGACCACCCAAAAATCAAACCCTGTGTCTGAAAACATTGTTCAAACACTTCTTGAACTATATTCAATACTGGTGCAAAACCTAGAAAAGTTCAAAAAGAAGACCAAACGCTGTACAGCATTTTTACTGCAATTTTAAGAGATATTCAGCCCAGAAAGGAAGAAGACATATTGGGTTTGGGAAGAAGGCACGACTGTCACAGTCTATGACATGCTTTTAAAGGGCTAGCAAAAGATGCAGTGCAAATAAAGATGAATGTGTTTGTGGCATCAGTGCAAGTCTTGATGGTGAACCCTCTGCCTCTCACTGGCACTCATGGTAGCATGCATGGCATGAGGCAGCTTGTTGTGGAGGACCAGATATACCATACAGCAACACTGCAGATGTTAAAATTAGAAGATTGGAAGGGGCCTCAAGAGAGATTTAAATCAATTTTCCTATGATAAAGCAGCATCAGCTATTCCTGTGCTTTTCCAGACTTCGTTAATTCTCCATGTAATCTATTGTACATCTCCTCTATATTCATCATTAGAAAGTCTTTTCGATGTATAATCATCTGTGCTGCACTTCAAGTTCATTAGGCTGTTGTTCTGTATAAATCTATCATTGCGGTGTTTTGTTTTGTTTTGTTTTTTCCCTTTGTTTTTATTTTAAATGTTGTCTGTTAAACCTGTCTAATAAATCAGTAAGGGATCAGTCCAGGCAGTTAGCTCAGATGTTTACCAACTCTTCTGTTGATCACCTGTCTTACATGGCCTGATGGGACCCTTTCCTTGTTACAGGGGTTTACAGGGTTGTGGCCTCACGATCCAACTAGAAGAGAATTTCCTACTGCAAGCAGTTGCAAAGCTCTCTTCCAAAGCCCACACCGCAAAGAGCAACACTGGACTGGGAACAAAAGTGACAAGCTGGAGACACAGCTGTCTCATGGTGTCCTGAAGGCACTCTAGGAAGCACCAGGGCTTGAGAGGTCATGCTAGGAGGCTGCCTTAGCTCAGAAACACCTTAAAACGGAGAGGCTCACAATTAGGGAGGAAGAGAGATTTTTAAGCTACCAGTGAACTCAGTGGGGCTCAGAGCTTTCAATGCAGACAGACTTTCTCTCTCTGTGTTCCCATGAACTAGGTACCTTGACTTTCTAATGCTCAGTAAATGCAGTTACACTCGGGGCGACACTTGCCTCCCACAAAAGGCTCTGTTCTGACAGCTAAATTACCAGACTGTGATGTTTTATAAGCCTTGTTTTTCTTCTCTCTTTCTGTTGTAACCAATGGGCACTGGATTCCTAGGGATGTTAAGAGCAAGTTTATTGCACATAGTAGGTAAATATTTGTTGTACTCTGTCTCATACTTGCTCTTCTATTATTTTTTCCACAGATGTATTAAAATTGGATTAGTGCTTAATCTTGCTTTTATTTTTTGTCTACTTTGTCCACATAATAGCACAGCATCACTGTCACTTTATGTTTTGAAACACTTTCACACTTGCATAGCTGAAAGGACATTTTGTTTGGTTGAGATCCTAAATTCATGTGGAGCTAGGACAAGAAATGAAGTGCCTGTCCAAAGCAACCTGGTTAACTTGCAGAGCCAGCACCACAGCTGAAGAAGATTATGCCCAGTTTTCTGTAGTGAGAAAAGGTAAGGCCGTAGCAAACAGACGTGGGCTGTAAGCTGTTCACCCCTATTTGTACAGGGAACTTGCATGGGAAATCTCTTTCACAATAACTGCCAACTAGACTTCACCCTACTAAAAGGGTCAAAATCAACTACAAGGCACACGTCTCTCTATTTTTTATTCTCAAGTAAAGTTTCAAAATTATGAAATTTCTTCCCTAAATGCCTGAGACAGCTCATGGCACAACTCCCACACAGCCATACCTACTTCCCATCAGCTACATATCCAAGCCCATAAAATACTTTAACTCTTCTGAACTGTAATAGAAACATTTAATACTTGTAGAGCTACTGCACAACTGGCTTTGAAACAATAGCTAAGAATAATTCTTCTGCAAATTCAAAGAAATAAGTTGTATGTGACAGGTTAACATTCAAAAAGGGACCAAGGAGTTGTAGAAAATGAAGCCACAGAACTCGGTCTTTACTTTCCCAACCTTACTGCAAATAGCAAAGTTTTTTAATGACACAATCACTGGTAAAAACCTCTGTTTCCCCAGAAAAGGTCTTGACTTCTCTGAATAAATCAGGGTCACTCAAGACTGAGAAAAAACCTGCTGTGGTGATCAGCTCTGTGCACTTTATCACAAGCTGTAGGAATTTCCCATAATTATGCTCTGCAAATAAATTACCATCAACATAACAAACACACACAGACATTAAATGTGTACAAAGATATTTCTGAGATCTTTGAAGAGGGAGAAAATTTAATTCAATTAGAGTTGCTCAGAAGACAGTCATAAAAGAACTTCCTGTTTAAAAGGATTTTGTCCAGATCTCTTACCAAGACTAATAACAAGTAATAACAGTAATTGGGATTTCTACAGGGCCTTTCACCCAAGGAGCTTAAAGAACAAAAGGGGAATTCCTTTCTAGTTATCCAGAGTTTGTTTTGTTTTATAATCAGGGGCCTAAGGGCAAAGCTCTAGCTCTGAACCTCTTGGTGGGGGAGAGTGCTGACACTGAGGACACCCATAGGGGACGCTGGAGGGACCATGCCTGAGGCAGACATGCCCTTATTAGCCCTCGTGCTGCTATATAATCAAAATCCCTCAAGGCTGGTACAGGCAAGCTGGTGTTGCTGGCACAAGCCGGTCTAAGTACATCTTGCTAGTTTCTGAACACATCTATTACTCCTATTCTTTAACATGCTAACTTGGTGTGTGTTCATCATTTAACTAAAATTACTATTATTCGGAATGGATGACTCCTTAGCAACCTCACAGCTTTTTTTTGTAATGCATTTGCCTACCTTTAAATAGCCTCCCTGGAGATGTAAAATTCCTGTGCTAACAATGCCTCTCATTTTGCCAAAGGGCATTTCATCTAGTCCACTGCCCAGCAGCAACAGTCACAAATTGTAAGCATCAAATTGCAAGCTTTGAATCTAGTAAATAACAGACCAAAACACTAGGTGGATGTCCCATTTGAAACAGGCATGGAGGCCAGAACATGCCCAGTCTGAAGTTAAAGAGAAGGAGAGCAGGACCGGAGAGTAGCACCCAGCTCCATCTCCTTCTTCCATCTCTTTCCAGTATCCAGAGAAATTTCAAGTCTGAGCACACTCATGAACTGTTGCCTCTGTTTAAGAGCAAATTAATTACAGGCATATCAGAAATGTGAACAAATTAAATCCCTCTTACTTCACGCTCTCTTGCTTTATGTATTTGCATCCTCTGTTTTGAATTTCCTGAGAAAAAATGGGCAATTAAAACTCGATACTTCATGACGCAGACTTTCCTAGTGACTCTGCGTAGCCTTGCTAGAGCTGGCACATGGCTGTGAGAGGGCATATTCCAACCAGGCAGCCAGAAGCTTGTAAAATGATAATTGAAAGGATTAATGGAGAGCACCATATGCTCAGCCTTTGGGTCTGGCCACAAGCAGTACAGAGTAGGCAGAGACTTCCAGTGCAGTGCGAGGCCAGAAAAGGTAACGAATGCTGATATTTCTAGAAACCAAGAGAATAAAACTTGAATGAAACACAGTAGGTATACGATATGTTTTTTGCTTCATGAAGGATGTGAACAGATGAGTAACAGAATGGGTTGGGTTGGAAGGACATTGAAGACCTAGTCAGACCCTAGTTCCTCCCCCCAGCCATAGGCCACCTCCCACCAGGCCAGGTTGCCCAAAGCCCCATCCAGCCTGGCCTTGAGCACCTCCAGGGATGGGGCATCCACAGCTTCTCTGGGCAGCCTGTGCCAGTGTCCTGGAAGATTTTGCTGCATCGGAGACATTTAGTTAGTCCAACTCTGAGGGGCTGGGGACAGATTCCTCCACCTTAACCATCACTCTGTACAGTCCAGTTTTTATGCTAAAACACTCAGCCTGAGTGCATTTTCCTCTTAAAGTCTTCCCACTGGGGTACTGCTCCCACATGTGTGCATTTTCTGTTATCTGGAAACCACCAATACAAATGGAGATAAGGTGTTTACTGTCATTATTTCCTTTTATTCTGGAAAAAAACTGTTAAATTCTAAAATACCTGACCCCCAGAGAGAAAGCTGCTTTTGTGATAAAGTTTAGTCAAGGTGAAGGACTGAACTCCTCTGAACACTGAACTCCTACCAGAGCTCACAGCCAAGACCGGGAGGCGCTGGGGGAGCCAAAATACAGCACAGGCAGAGCGATGCTTGCTGGCTATATAAGGAACAGATCCACAGGCTTCCCATCTCAGCAGAAGATAGATGATAACTAATAAGGTGCTATAAATACAGACGTGTTTATGGGACGTGTTACATAACAGCTTTCCATGAGCTTCATGCCTCCCCCTTCACTGACACACACCACAAGATGTTTAATCTTTTTTTTTTTTTTTTTTTTTTTTTTTTTTAATACTAAAAGGAATCTAATTTTAAAGTCAGAAACTGGGACAATATCTCATGATCTAAAGCTACAAGTTAGCATTCACATGACCAAAGAGTTTGCTTTTCATTATATTCTATTTTCTATTTGTACCATACCTATTTTTTCTCCCCAGATATGCACCCACAGCCTTTTCTAGTTTTTAACTTGATGCATAGTTTTGAAAACAGTATTATTTCCACAATTTCAGAACATACTTAGGAAAGAAAAAATATTTTGAAGAGTACAGTAATTTGGGGAATACACTAGAAGACTTAAGTACTTTAAGATATTTGGGGTAATAGATGGCATACATCGTCCTTTGCAAATAAATGTCAAATAACAAGCTATGAGCTTGAAGACGTGAATAGCTGCTAAAGAAAGAGGCCAGAAGTTATAGTAGAATAAATTGATAAGTCTTGTCTTACCGTATTGTAAGAAAGACAGTCTGGGTTTGCATGGTTAACACAAGTAGATGGCACTTAGATCCCCATGTAACCCCGAGGTTGAAGGGAAGTGCAAATAAAGCACCAGTTCATCCCAACCCACCCTACAGAGTACAGTAATTACACAGCTGTCTTGAATGGCTCAAACTGCCATGCTAAATTTCAGGTGATAACAATTACATTTTGAATGTAAAATTTTTTGCTTTATTTTTTTTATTATTATTATTTTTCCAGAAAGGTGTGGGTTATAATAAATAAATTTGCTACCTCTGGTCTTTAAGGACAGTTTTTCTAAATAGTTTGATTTATAATTGCTTGGTCCTGCGCCGGAAAGGAAGAGAAGGCCAGCCACGTAGGAAATAGCCGACAAAAAGCCCATGCTGTGGGAGTGCATCCCTGGAGTACATGCATGGGAAGGAGCCAGCTTTGTAGCTCTACAAGAGGTTCATCTGGCAGCACACCAGGAACATTTTGCTCCCGACTGAGAGTGAGTAAGGGAAGAGGTTGGAAAATACAGCACCTTCACAATATGTCATTTCTCATTGTAACTAAAAGCTGTCATGGCATGAGGGAAGAATGTAGGGGAAAAAAAAAGAAAAAAAAAAAAAAAAAGAAAGAAAAAAAAGGAGCAGGAAAGAAAGCATATGGAAAACACAGGAGGAGAAGATTGTGAAATATGGAGGAAAACAGCAAGGAGATAATGGGAATGGAGTGGGTGGGTGAATTAAGAGCATATAAATAGGAGAAGAGGAAAAGGAATAGGAAAGGAGAAAAAGCTTGAAGACCAGGCCTTTTTTTCTAGCTCTAAGCTAGTAATTAGGCCCATATGACCAGGTCTTGCTGTCCAGAGCTTCTGTCAGGAACATATTTAAATCTCATCAAATCAAACACCTACTTGAGGCTCGTTTTCATCCGTCCATGCCTCACATCACCTTCCACCAGACCACACATTTCAGCATCCCCTCAGAAGATGGAGATGGAGCATGTCCCTTGCTGGGGCAGGGTCTTAGCTAGGAGGTGTCCACACCCAGACAGAGCTTACTTGATAGTATTTCTGTTATGAATGATACAGTCTTATCCTTTCAGAGATTTCAAAACTGCTAATTCACGCTACTTCTCCCAGTTTACTATGGAATCATTTTCCCTTTACTTCCACAGGAATGTCTTGTTTTCACTTCTTCAGTTGCTGCCCTTTCTGCGTGTTTTTTTGTTTGTTTGGTTGGTTTGTTTTGTTTCTTTTTTCCCTTCCTATTTTCTTTCATAACTTTAAAAATGCACAGCTAAAGGAGCAAGTAGAATTGCTCCCTGATTTCTACTGGAAGTACTGGATGACCTCTCCTCCCTCCCCTTTGCTTGGTGTGGCAAGCACTGCACCCCAGCACTGCTCTGGTCGTTTGGCTGCTCAGGGACTGACCAAGTAAGCAGGGAAATATGAGCCAGGATCAGCAGAGACACCTGGTATCAGGCTGTATCTCCACAGAGCTGGAGAGGGAGCAATTCCATTTGGTGATTGCTGTCAAGGTTTCATAATCTGTTTTCGTTTCAATGAGGAATTAAACAATCCTTTTCAAACATTTCTGCGAAACAGAATTGTGGTGAAACATCTGTTTTCTGGCTGAAGATGAAGATACATTTTCTCTCAACTAGGATATGATCAGGGACCTATATCCTTCCAATTAACTGTTTTGCTAGTACCTCCATTAAATATTTTTTAAATATTTCTGCTGCTCAGGCAGAGCATATTTGCGCATTGACAACAAAAGTGTAGTCAATGAGGGGGGAACAGTGTTGTAGGATGTAAAACTTCACTCTACGGATGAACAGCTGCAGCCTTTAGGAGAGGAATACAAGATATCATGGCCAGAAGTCTTTGACCTACCTACAGTCAGTACTGGCTATCTTGCTCCTTTATTCCCTTCATTTTTCATTATCTCAGCATTTGCCATGAATTAATCTAGCATAGCAAGCTTGGACTGCACCTTACCTTTCCTAAATAGATCTACTTCCTCTGTTATTAAAAAGCGGAATTAAATAACGCATCTATCTTCTAAAACTCAGGAACTTACAGCATTAGTGTATCAATGCTGTTTGATGATTTCTTGAGCATGCATTTAATGGAGGCTACCTTCTGCAAGGCCACAGGCTACAGTACCATTCCTCAGGTTAAAAATTAATTGTTCTTTTGCCATCAACAACTCCTTCTCTTCCCAATTGTAACACTGTGAAGGACCATGATTTTTTAAAGGACATTTTCTTAAGGTTACTGCACAGATATGCTATATATAGTAAACACCCAGGAAGTAAAATAAACAAATAAATAAATAATAAATAAAAAATTCTCTGTTGTGTAAACTCTTACAAATAACCTACTTTAGACCCTCTCGATAAAACATTCAAAGAAAGATGCCATTTATTAATTGTTCATTACAAATAATTGGTTTATGCATGAATAAAGCACATTCCACATGCACCAATTTCTCAGGAAACATGTATTGATTTCATATTTCCTTTCTTTAAGCTCTATTTCACAAGGGCTAATTTAATTCATGGCAGTGAAAATTAAAAGCATTTCAGATTCAAAGAAAAACAGGGCTAGAGAGAAAGAAACAAATTGCATTAAATGCAGCCTTTGTCCGAGCTCTTCTGTTGTGACCTGAGCCTGCTGTCTACCAAGCCACTGAAAACACTATGCAGAAGAGAAATTCTAGGTATTAGTGCTCCAACTAGCACCAAATATATGGAGGGAAAAAAAAAAAAAAAAAAAAAAAAAAAAAAAAGGCAAGTTCGGAGGAGGTAAAAAATGTTTCATGCTAAATACTTGTCCACTTAATTTTCATCTATAGAAGTAATTTGTATTTGCAAAAAGCTTTTTCAAAGGTTATGTTTAGGCAGTCACTGTTAAAATATTGAATATCAACCTGCTTATTTTTAGCAGTGTTCCAAATTAGGTAAAAATTAGATAAAATTAAAAATTTGTGGGATTTTTTTATATGCTACCAAAAGGGGATACTGAATTACAGTGAGAGTTATTTTGAAATATTAAAAATGTTGTTGCTAAGGATGAAAATCTAACTACTGAGCAAAAGAGTCTTGCTTTTTTTGCTTTTTCTTATTGAGGATTCTGAACTTCAAATTTCCATGGTATTTTTCCTATCCTCTCAGCTGTGGAAGTCTTTGGAGTCCAGGAGGGATACTGAAGATAAATACACTGAACTTCATTATTTCCTCAGAAGTAGAGAACACAGTGTTACAGAAAGTGTTACTCACTTCTGTGAACTGTCAACTCATTCTAGCATAAGTAACTAAACCTTTCTCAGAGAAAAATAGATTTCAAGTCCACTAGCTTGGACTAACTAACATTGCGTTTTCTTGATGTCAATTCAGATACAAGAGTTTGGTTTCAAGAACTGGAATGGATCCTTTTCAAAAAGTTGAAATTGGAGTTGGACAGAAAAAAATATTGAAAGTAATGTTTTGTGAGGTGTGTAGTTTTTTTTGTTTTGTTTTGTTTTGTTTTGTTTTCTTATTCTGTTTCTAAACTCTGCTTCACAGAGCTCTTACGGATGCTTTGCAGCATCAGCTGTGTTCACACAGTTTTGGGCAGTTCCTTCTTGCCTTCAGGAGGCATGGAGCCAACAAAAAGAAGAGGGGAAATTGGCAGCAAGCAACCAAAAAAAAAGAGGCCACACTCTCTTTTTTCCCTCCTCTGAAAGGAGAATTTACAACATACAAGTACTTCTTAATGCTACATCTACATGTACATCTACATGCACACCACTCCCATTGCCTCACCTTGGACATGAAGCTTGGGAGTTGCCACAGCTGCAAACAGGACAAACGAGCACCTCTAAGATACAGCCTGCAGCATTATTGCAGTTCTGGAGAATTGCACTGCACAAGAACGCTGCTGGGGCCTTTGCAGAAAGCACAGTTTCAGCATGAGTTGTGCCGGACACACGACAATCTTGCTGGGCTCACAGTAAGATGAAACAAGTAGAGTTCAGGGTTTTGCTGCTGGAATCAGAGAGGCACCAGAAGTGTTCCCTTCCCAGCCAGGGCACAGCAGTCACTCACCTGGATCTACCTCTCTCCTCCAATATCACTTGCAGTGACCACAGACCTGACACAACCAGGAGACTTGCCTGCCTTAGGCGTTGTTTACAGTATGTTGGCCTAGATTGCAAAATATTCCTTCTCAGAGGAGGGCGTAATAAGCAAAGAGGACATAGTTTGATTTTCACATTCTAGCTCAAGCTTGCTAAGCTCAAAAGGTTTAAAAAAAACCAAAAACACATAAACATTTCCATAAAGTAGGCAGTATCTTTACAGCTCACTTTCAGAAAAAGATTGTTTCAGAAAGGTTAAGTTTCACATTTGTGTGCAGATCATAGAATCACAGAATGGGTTGGAAGGAACCTTAAAGCCTATCCAGTTCCAACCCCCCAACATGGGCAGGGACACCTCCCCCCAGACCAGGTTGCTCAAAGCCCCATCCAGGCTGGCCTTGAACACCTCCAGGGATGAGGCACCCACAGCTTCTCTGGGCAGCCTGTGCCAGGACCTCACCACCCTCTGAGTAAAGAATTTCTACTTTGTACCTAATTTTAGTTTAAAACCATTTTAAACCATTTTAGTTTACAACCTCTTAGTATAAAGGTTACTCCATGACTCCTCATCCACTGCAGGCCCTAGTAAAAGGTCTCTCCCCATATTTCTTATCAGCCCCCATTTAAGCATTGAAATGCTTCAATAAGGTCTCCCTGGAGCCTTTTTTAATCCAGGCTGAACAACTCCAGCTCTCTCAGGTGAATGCTCCCAATATTGAAATGGATAAGCCAAAATTTCCAGGCCTAAATCCCTAAACTCATAAAGTAGACTTCAAGCACCTACTCCAGATTTCAAGGATTTGCACATGACTGCTAGTGGAGGAGATATTAACATAACTGTAAGGTGGGTGACTTCTTTGGGTGCTTGAGCATGACCCTGCTCAAGCCCAGGACTCTGGCACAGACAGCAGAATACCCACCCAGGGTCCCACTCAGGGCAAGACGGTGCCATTTATTTTGGCTGTACTAAGTGATGTTCATTGTAGAAAGCTCAAAAGAAAAGAGATAGCCTAAGAGATGTCAGAAATTAATAACTTCTCAGATCTGGGCTCCAACCAGTTCAAAAAGCTTTTCTGCTGACAGCAGGTTGTTTTCAACACTAAGTATGGAGCATTCATCTTTATCCTTTGAAGCTGTGCCATTCACACCAATATATACACAAGGGTCCTGAAATGGATACTTACTAAAACAAAATGCCTGTTCAAAATGAATACCTTTTTCAACTTCAAACCACATTGTACACAGAAGTTCTTTGGAGCTCTTTAAAGACAAAGGCAAGAAAAATAAAGGCAAGGAAAAAAAAAATTAAACAATTCTGTCCCTATGCACCTAAGTGAACCACGAAATGGGTACGCTTTCTGCAAATCAAGCCAATACAAATTTCATAAAACTTTCCTTGTTAGAGGTACAAACCATCTGTTAAAAAAATAACATTCTAGTGCCATAATATTTTCACTGCTCCAACTGAATGTGAAGTTGTGTATTGCATTGAAACAATAATATCAGATATCATAAAAATGTGTTGAGACTCATGACAGCATGATCCCTGAAGGCAGCCTGATGGTGGGAACTGAAATCTTAATTATGGAAGTATTGCTGAGATGTAGTTTTCTTCCAAGAATTAGGTTACTGGTGCATTAAAGATTTTTAATAGGCATCTATAAAATTGAATATTACTTTACTATGGTTTCCTAACAAATAATTAATTCTGGCATGTTGTGTTTATATTTGCGAATCTAATTTTCTCATTCAGCTTTTTACATGACATTTAGTGATGGGTTAGCCATACTAACAATTAAGAATGCTTTGCCCATAAGAAGTAAAATCAGTATTTTTTATTATTTTTCATCATTCATTGTGCTAACACAGACCAGTTTTAAAGCTTCCATCTATTCCCAATCCCTCTTTCTATAACAGATAACAAATAACTTTTCAAAGTAAGAACGGTTCTGGAATATAGTTTATTTGAGCAGAAATTTTTGGCTGTCCTTAATTTATTTGGTTCATGCTAACAGCACTACTTTTTGCTCATTAAGGTCTAAATGGCATGTGCAAATATAGCTAAGATAATTTATGATAAGAAAATGCAAGATTTTGCAAACAAAAGAATGTGTTTTAATAATTTCTACAATGTTTTATTTTCAAAGTCAAATTTATGAGGACCTGACAGTAGTAAAAATGACTAATCACAACTATAGCTGTGATCATGTGAAGCTTCAGGGTATGATCAAGGTCGTAGCAGTAATCTAACAAATGTATAAGTCTGGTTATTTTCTGTCATATAGATATTTGGATCATTAAGATAAAGGATATGAATGTCAAAATTATGCTAGACATACAGGTGAAGGTAGAACCACTCTCTTGCTTTCTCATTTCCAGAGAGGTCACAGAAATGTACACAAAAGTTGTCTATCCTGCGACAAAAACTATCAACTCTTTGTTGTAATCACTTTGTAAAATTCATCATTTATGAAATTCCTCATGTTCAGACTGCTCAAAGATATGCTGTGTTATTTTATTACCATGATGGATGGTGGCTGTTCTCACCTCATTGATTTAACCTTATTTCAGAACTACAGTAGCTTAGGGACACAATTTGAAAAGAACCTGGTATTCAGCAACTTCCATTAACACTTTCTGTGGTGATCGTGTAAACACTGGAGCTATTCACTTTTAAAAGTAAGTTGAAAAAGACTTCACCTTGAATCCTGCTCCAATTCATTAACATCACAAAGACAACATATCTAGAGATTTCCCATTACTCACCCTGAAGTTTTCTTCTGCCTGCTGCTGTCATTCCCCATTTGTGCAAGGAGAGAAAAGCCCTTGTTCTCTACCTTAAGGCTCCTAGTCATGCTGTGAAGCCTTTTTTTTTTTTTTTATTTTTTTTATTTTTAAACCAAGAGAACTCCTGAAAGACATTGCCATGGGAATCAAAGTAGGGCAGCAGATACTTGAAGCTGCATGATAATCAAAAGACGTGCCAAAGCTCCAAATTAAGAGATACACTGGTTTTTCATAAACAACTGCTGATGATCCTGTATCTTATTAGAACCCAGAGTATTTGCATATGTTTGAATCTTGAATAAATGATTTTGTTGCATTCATTTCTTTTTCAAACCTTTTCTAATTATTTAGACAGCTTTTATAAACTCCATAAATTTCCAAAGAATTGTGTGTAGATATTAACTAAAATACTCTAAAAGGAAAGGAAAGAAAAATGTCCAAAAAAGTATGAAATTACTTCACAACTGAGTTTGACAAGGTGTTACACCAGAGTAAGGAATACACTGCAAAAGTAATTTACAGTACTTACTGGGCTCTAAAGATCAATATTTCAAATATGTACATGTGGAGCACTACACATAATAAGCTATCCACTTTCAGAGCAGTGTTATTCTTAGAGTAAGCCAAAGAAAGGTTAATTTCTACTATTTATACAGGCAGCAATTATAGAAAAGATTTAATAAGAGCGGGCTATGAACAAGTTTGAAGGGGTTTTCATTTCATTTTCAGCTGCTTCTAAAATATCTCGTCACAGTTGCCTAGGTTGTGGTACTTTATTATGACTTTCTGATTTACCCCCTGAAGAAAAACTTACTAGTTTTGCAAAAAATGCAACAACATGCCAGCTTCTTCCAGGAAGAGAAGACTGTGCAGTGCAAACACTAAGGGAAGCTATGAAAAATACATTTACATTCAGCTGTTCTGTTATGCAAGGTTATATGCACAAAGAAATAGCGATCATGTATCAACTGCAGATCTGCAACAGGAGCAAAAAGAAAAGCACCAAAGGAAAGATTCTTGCATTTATTAGCTCTGCTTTTAGGTCACCCTCACAGCAAAAACATCCCTAAAACCAGGCATAGCAGCTCAAATGATAATATCCCCACCGCCCCAGTTTCTCTGCAGCAGAGTTGTTTTTGCCTGCAGTTCTCCTGTAGGAAGACAATTTGCCATAGATGCAAAAAAAAAAAAAAAAAAGATAAAGTGATAAAGTTGCTCAGGTATAGCCTGAACATTTGCACTTAGAGTATACTGTTAAAGCTAGGAAGACTTCCTCTGAAATTTGAGTTCAAGCAGCTAAGCTGAAGTTTCTTTTTCCATGTCTTAAATTATTTGTTCCCTGTGAGAGTACAGAACCTGAGAGGCTCATTTGGACAAATGGTCAGATTTAAGCCTGAATACAAAAAGCCAGGTGGCTCAGCTGTTTGCATCCATATTCTTGCATCCCCGCATAAATGCAGGCTTCTCTTTCACTCCATATTCAAGCTACAGCAAGAACCAAAAGAGACTGATTAAACAATCTGGGCTCAAGCAGCCAACTAAATCCCCAAACTATCATTATCATTGACCTCAAAAGCCAATGAAATTATTTTTTGTCACCTTCATAAATTATAGGATTCCTATGATACCTAATTCAAAAGGAAGAAAAGCATACCTTCTTCACCCACCAAATTTTAAACAGTTTGATAGGTCCTCTTTAATCCCCTGATACAGAATAACTAGAAGATCTTATAACTACTTCATGTCCAGAGACTTAACAATAAGAATAAAACAAAGATTTCTTTTTTAATTCCCTTCAAATTTAAATTAATTATTCAACCAATGTTCCAACGTTTTTCTAGTTGTTTTTCCTACATATAAATGAAATGCATACACATCCATAGCTTTTCAGGCCTCCAGCACAAGTAAGTATCTTCAGACATGCAGATAAATACAGTCTCAAAGACAACTAGAAGGCAGGCCACTAAACCTAACCTTGCCACGTTTTTTTGACCATAGCAGTGCTGAGAGCTAGAAACAGAAAGGCAGAAGTCCACATTTCTCTGCAGCAGCAATGCAGTTTTTGTACACTCAGTGAAAGTCTCAGTAACGGGGCTCCCTCCTACCTTCATCTCATCCATCCCCATGGCCCCTCTGGAGCTACACCATTCCACAAATCCACCATTATGGTATAATGCTATATGTTAGTCCATAACAAAAGCTCAAGAGCTTTCATTTGTTCCCTTGCATGTTTTCTTATTAGGCTAAATTACATGATAATTTAATGTAAGCTGATGCAGGGAAACATCATTATGCAAAGTGGGGGGGAAGCCAATACAAATATCAAAGCCTAGCAGCTGTTGACGTGTTTTTGATCTCTTAGTAATGCTTTAGTAAGGTCTCTTGAATAAAGCCTGGAAATCAAACCCACACACCACAACACAAAGGGCTCATAGAGGAGGCATAATGATTTGGACACTGCTTACTGATCTACAGTGAAATTGCCTTCTGGAAGCAAGAAAAGCAAATATTATGAACAGGTATATTAGAAGCACTGTGCTGAAATTTGTTGTTCATCATTGAAGTGATGGGGCTAAGACCTATCAAAGGAGTACATGCGCTTTAAAACACATACATGACAAAAGAAAAGCAATCCTTCAGAAAAAAAAATAATATATATATATATATACATACATGTATATTATATATCTTTCATTCTAAGAAGTGTTCAGCTGTGGGAGTTCATTTTCTGAAGAAATGACAGTAAGCTCAGATGAAAGACAATCACCTCAGACCCCCCAAGAACAGCACACTAGAGTTTTATCAGGACCTCTTGCAATTTCTCTCCAAACATCAGAGCTAGCACCCAGCTGCATTTAGATACTGAAATATAAGCATGCCAGTGCTGTGCTGCAGGATGACCTTCCTTCTCTTAGTCAGTGGTCCAGGCAGCACAGGGACCAGAGACCTGGAAAGTGACACCAGCCTTTTGCTGTTTCACCATCTGTTAGCATGAGGAAAGGGTAACTTGATAAGCTTTCAGACACAGTGGCCATCTGCAATGCAAGCCTGGAAACTGCATAAATGTATTAGCAAAGGTGTCTATGTGCAATTCAAATGTATTATTAAAGTGGTTTTTTGTTTGTTTGTTTGTTGTTGTTGTTGTTGTTTTTTCCTGGAGATTAATCATGAAGAATTTCTTATTTGCTGTTGTGTGTGTGTTGTTTTTTTTTCCTCTTAGAAAAGTCTCTGATAAAAAATAGGGAACAAAAATGCTTTCTTCTGAAGCTTAGACCCAATATAACCAAGTTATTCTATCAAATCTGAATGTATTTTGTGTCAGAAGTTGGGACAAAAATAGAAATTTTTAGTTACAGATAGAGTGGTATTAAAGTGAGAAAAAAACCATGGTTTTCATTTTCTGTGAGCAAAAACAAGAATATTCCTACTATATTTTGCTTCTGATTACTTTTTAGTATTGAAAATTAAAACCAATTAGAACAATTACCTTGGTACTAAAGGGAATCACTCCCATGTAGAGTCAAAGTTTATAGATTTATTTTTTTTTTTTGGAAGTAAATCCAGACCAAGCAGCAGAGAAGAGATTGGTTAACTTCAGTCTTTGAAAATGATTTTTTCCCCCTTTTTTCTTTTTCTAGAGTAACATAGATTGTTTCTAACCTAGATTGTTCCACAGAGTAAGTCTCTAAAAGGTAGGGATGAGAACAAGCAAGTTTTCTTTTTCTCTGCCATTATCACAGCCAATCTAGAACAGAACAGTAACCTAACACACCTAATGAAATGGGGATTTCTACTGTGACCTCTCCCTTGCACCAGGGAGCAGCAGCAGTACAGAGAAAGGAGGCAGTAACACTCAATTGCCAGGCTGCAGCTTCCTCAGTGCCACAGTTTGCAGCAAAAAAAAAAAACATCTATCCTGGTGATATCTTCAGACAATATTGAACTTTAAAGGATATCTCCTTTATTTTCAGGGGAGAAAACACAGACAGTTGGCTGGATCAAATCTCTCCCCTCACCTGTGAAAAGCCCTTTTCACAGATCTGCTGGAGAGCTTTAGCTCACGACAGCACCCAATGGTCTTAGCTCAGGTGTTCCATGGTTCAGTACCTGCTTTGATGGGTAAAGAGTTTGTTACACAAGTCATTGCAGAAGATCCGGGTAAGAAGTTAGGCATCTTATTGTCATCAAATAAAGTAGATGTTCATTAAACAAAACAGGACATAATCATCAGCTTTAATCAATGACTTCAAGAAAATACAATTAAGACAGACAAAACAGTTTGTGGGTAAAGAAATTCATAGGAGATCACATTCAGTAATAAAGCAAAAAGGGGTTAAATGCTCTTGTTTTATTCATGTGAAGAGCAGCTCCTTTGGTAAGGATACTCATCTTAATTTGTTATAGAGGGAAGGAAACTGACAGCTCATATCATTGAATAGACCCAGTTTTGAAGTTGCCTTAACTCAGTGTTCTGCACAAACACTGCATGTTCCTCTCTCATTCCAAGTCATCTGAGATTTATGGGCAATTGAAAGCTGGGAACTGTAAAAGGGAACAACTGTGCATACAGGTGGCAGAATGAGTAAAACTGAAAAATGAGCACTGATATGCTGGGATTTCAATTTTTCTTTTATCAAGTGTGAGCTGGGTCCTAGAGAAAAGTCAGGGAGTAGAAGTAAGAACTTGAAGTTAGAAAAATTGATTGGAACTCCAGAAGATTTTCCACAGTCTTCAGAAAATGAAGAAACAAATTTGATCAAAGTACTCTGTTGCACATTATGGAGTACACATTTTACCGTTGCCTGTGTTACTTCTATTCTAATCAATCCAGCTAAAGATTGTCTTTTAAAGATTGTCTAATGTCTTGCAAAACTAAATTCCACTCTTCCCCTAGATATGATTGTATCCCCGTGTATTTATGTCAAAATCATCTGCACTAAACTGGTGATTAGTAAGAAGAGTCTAGAAAAGATGCAAGTCTTGCACTCGAGATCATAAACAGTCTTTAACTAAGGAAAAAGTTCCCTTTGAGTAGATTATTTCATATGATCTTGCAATGACATTTCTTGCACTTCCCATGATAATTTGCTGCTTGCCACCACCATCTACAGTGGTGACGAGATCATCAGGCTGAACTAATTCAGCGTGATGGTACACTTGTTTCACTGTAATTAATCCTCTACGTTTTCATTATTGAATTACTATTTTTCTTCAGAAAGAGTGTCATTAGTTATTCTTTTACCTCAAGAAACTCCCTAATTTTACCACTGCCAGTGAGGACTGGGCACCAGGGAGTACCTGGTTCCAGCTTGTCCCAGTCTGCAGAGCCACACTGGCTGATTGGTATTATGACTTAAGCAAGTCTCAGAGGTCTTACTAAATTTCAAATATATTCATATTTCCTTGGCCAAGGGATTGGCTCATTCTCAGGAGGTTTCCAATTTTAGATGGCTCCAAAATGGTTCTAAAAACATTCTCCAAGAAAAGCAGAGCTGTCACTCTGAGGAAGGTTTTAGGGTGTGTGGAACACTGCTTAGCTGAGGAATGTCTGCATTTCTATGTAGCAAAGAGCACGCCATGCTAAGGCAAGTATTTAGTACTGGAATAACACTTACTTCATTCTGGTAAGGTGAAGAGTTTCAGTTTCCTCAAACACTGTGAATATTTTGCTGCCCGAGTAGTATCTGTCCTTTCAATAATCAAGCAAAACTTTATATGATGCTATAATGTCTGCATACATTGTAGGCTAGAAGCAGCTATCTGCATGAAAAGCCGTATGATTGAAAATGATGCAAGAATGAGGACTTTCAGCATTTTCTGTTGATAACTAAAATATATATATTTTTTTAAAATCCTTGAATTATAGGGACAAATTCTTATTACATTCAAGGCCTCCCAGTCAACTATAGATCATGTATAAGAATTCAAGTTTTCACAAGTAATCTGAGGTTATCCAAATTGTACTAGTATGCATGCACAGTTTGAGCTTGGTTACTTTTCTTTTTTTTTCTCAGATCTCTGAACTGCCTGAAATCTTTGGTCCAGCTAGGGAAAAGTGAGCTATTCCTCAGCATTAGTCTCCAAAAACACGATTTAAAGTTGTAGCCAAGGCATGGAATGGAATAATCCACATGAACGAACAACTACAAGTTTATGTTAGTTCATTTTCACTTGCAAACAAGCACACCGTTCCTCTGCTTCCCGTCTCTTCAGAGATCAGGACCATCAGGGATTAGAAGCATCAAAGTAGAGTAAGAGACACTTCTTCCACTATTCCTTTCCTGGCTGAAATCAGGAAAGGCTGGAAGTCTCACAGGAAAGACTTATTCCATGATTTTCCAACAGCAGAACTTTAAGGATGCTTCCAACAAGAGGAGAGATTTGAATGATTCTGTCCCTCAGCCAGATTTCCCTAACTATTCATTAAGCTATGTTATTTGCTTCTGATCATTCGTCAATTCATCTGGTTTATTTTGGCTTTCATCTGGGTAAGCATTTCTTCCATTTTCTCCAAACTTAACAGAAAGCACAATATTCAGAAATGAAGAAGCTCTCAAGCTTAAGACTCCTAAAAGTTTGACTTAGGAGTTTAATAGATTTCTTTGAGAAGCCTGGGCACTCACAGACTAGCTTTTAAAGACTTTCAGCTCTTCTGTATGTAGATCAGTGCATGGTGTGAATTTCAGAAAATAGTTCAGGAACTAAACTTCTTCAGAAATATTTTTGTTACTGGCTAAGATGTTCTGAAGTCATAAGGAAATCTTCTGGAAAGCTATTTATATCAATAGCTATCACACCACTGAAGTCAACCAATCTAATCATCCCTAGAGAGTTACAACAATAGGAATTATAAATAGCTAAAATATCCTGGATATCTCCAGCAGTATTTTAAAAACATTGGTCATACAGACTAGTAACTAAGAACAAATCTTAGGACATGACCTCTCAATTTGAATATCAGAATATGTGCTCACTTGTCACTGCCAAATGGCTTTCCTAAGGGCCAGATGCTATTTTCTAAGCAAAATACACTTAATGCAATGAAGGTGAATACAAAGGCAGAGAGTATCATCTCATCACTATATAGGTAGGAGACACGAAAAAGTTTATGTACATGTGTTGGTAAGGAAATATAATAGATGAGACAAGCTAACAAAAAACAGTCCATTTTTGATTGACATGAAGACTACATTCAAGATGAGTTGGTTTTGAGTAGATTTGTAGATGAATTTTAAATTATCATCTTCAATGAAGTTTAAACGTATCCAGAAGATACGGACTTCAATGAAGCATGTATGTTTGTTTTATAACTTAGTTCCCTGTTCACTTCAAATCCAAAGTGTTTCAGGTAGTAAAATATGCATTATTTCAACACTATACCCATGGTTTTAGTTCTTTGGTGGAACTACACACACTCCCTTCATCTGATGAGTACTGTCTGAGGATATCTCAGTTTCCCTTTTCACTGTGTGCTTTACAGCCTTCGGCAGCTCCTCCATACCCAGCTACAAGCAACCAAAGATCTCCCTACACATAGCTCCCCAGCCATCCACATTGCATAATGTTTCTAATGCAGACAAATGCAGTCGGACAACACTGAGGTAGATCTCACTTGATACTGTGTTAAAAAAATTACCAGTGTCCCTGCTGAGAGTGTGACCAAAGTCATTTTACATGAAACTAAGATGACATGAAGCACAACTTCAAATGCCAGAAAAGGATGTTGCCAGAAAATACTTTGCAGCACTTGCAAACCAGGACCACTTTCTGTAATGGTCATTTCTTTTTGTTCAGTGAAAGAGATGAAGGAAATTCTGAATAGTTTGAAAACTGCAAGACAAATTGGCTACATGCTGGGAAATGTCCTGGAAAAAGTTAGGCAAAATGAAAAACTTAGGAAGTGGTGATTACACATACCAGCACTTCTTATACATCTTTGTAATGCAGTCTACTTTTTTTTTTTTTTCCCCCTATCTTCAAAAAGTATCTAGGTAGCTAATAAGCAGCACATTATATTCAGCTCTGCTACTGGAGACCTATACCATCCAGTTCTGTTACAGGACCTTGTCTGCCAAGATACTCTTTATTAGAAACAGAAAAGGACATATCCTGACCCTTCTTCCCTTTAGTGTTTGTGCAGTTATCAAAGGGTGAGCACATGGTGATACTGACAGTTTAGTCTGCCTAATTATTTTCATTAAATACTTAGGCTTTCAAGAACATCAGACTTCAGGCAGGTTGAAATTTCTTCTTGTACTCTGGATTTATTTTTATTTTTATTTTTTTAAGTTTGATATAAAATAGTTCAGCCTTTTTTGGAACAAACTTAGTGAAGGATGTTTTTGCCAACATTCATATTTTTCATCTGTTTTCTGAAGAACCATAATGATTTATAACAGGAGCTTAAAATCTGGCAGCAAGACAACCTTCAAGTTAGCATGGTATCTTTTGTCCCCAGGAAAACCCCATTCAACTGGGTTAACAGTTACAGAAACATCCCAGTTGGTATTTATAGAATGGAAGCTGTAACATTTTGCAGTTTTTTTCCATACTGCAAGAGGAACATGCAAACTCTGAAGTCTGTTGGACCCCTTGTCCTGAACAGGTACTACACATCTGAAGATAAAGCTCTGGACAGCTTTATCCTGAGCAGATTTCCATTTATTTTTTTATTTCTTTATTATTTTTTTTTACAGCAACTATGCCATCAGCAGAAAGAGTACAATAGAAACATTTAACAAGAGAAGTTAATTGAAAGTTCATTTCTCCACATTATTTATACATGTTAGGAGAGATTCAAGCCTTTCAAAGTTGTATTGATCTATTCATCCTGTATAATGATTTCCCTGGAATTTAAGGGCTGTTTCTTAGTTGTTGTAACTCAGCTCTGATAAGAGTTACATTAGTTTACCCTGACTAATATTCTTTAGCTAAACTGCCAAGCTACTAAAACCATTTCAGCTGTACTTTTAAGCTAATTCCCAAATAATATCTGAAAGGTTTCTTCAGTGCAAAAAACCCACCCCAGCATAGGGCACAACCCTGAATCTGTTGCACAATCCAGATTATGGCTCAGTAAGTGTATCATGAGGGTACCCTAGGTTACTGCTTCCTTGTGATGAGTTCAGAGGGGGGGCAAAAACAGTTTGAAAAACATTTCAAATTTCAGCAGAGTTTTTCAGGCTTTGCAGACACAGAAGTCACTCAGATGTCCAAAGGGACAGCCTTAGCAAGCCCTGTCATTTTACGACAAATTGGACCATGGTGTTTCAGAAGGGATTTAGTCGAGATTGCTAAACACATGCCCAAAAGAGAATTGCTTCTTGGATTTTTTTAATCAAGTAGCACTATATTTGGACTGGAAACAGCCCGTGGACAAGCAGGAATAACCATTAGAAGGCAAGTGAAAAGTTTCAAGCAGATGATACTACAGTCAAGGAAGAAACAACTTGAATGTATCTGGGCACGTTTCCATACTGACTCAAGCAACACTTTTTCCCATGACATCAGACTCAAAACAACCAATATATTATACCCCATATGTTGATTAAAGAAAACCCA
Source organism: Netta rufina (assembly GCF_964035555.1). NCBI lineage: Eukaryota > Metazoa > Chordata > Aves > Anseriformes > Anatidae > Netta > Netta rufina. Next base: position 44,593,846 of record NC_140127.1, read on the forward strand.
AGCAGTGCAGAGGCATGCACCAGCCTACCGAGCACCGACTGAACAAAAGTTGGACTGCTTGCAAGCCATGGGAGTTAATAAAACAAATAAAAAGCCCCAAGTTTTCAGGATAAGGAGCCTGGGTAAGACTTCTCAGCGAGATGAGGTTGTGAACACTGAGGTAAGACTGAAAGTAAATTGGCTGGATAAATGTTATACAGTATAACTAGATGACAAATACAATAAAAGAGCAATGCTTTGAATATGCAGCAGTGATAAGGCTCAGAAATCTGAAAAGATGGTTACAGATAACGTACTTATAGAACCTGCTACCTAAAGTCATGTGGCATTTACATAGGAAGTTTGGACTGCAGAATGGTTTGTAATTGGTGTTCAGAAGATCTTCTGGCAGATAAAGGGTTTTCCAGCATAATAATGTTGAGAATAAATATGCAAAGAAATACATAAAAGCTGTTTTCACAAGAATTATGCTACTTTCATAGAACTGATTGTATTTTAGGAAAAGAACAGCTAGAATTCCATCCTCACAAGATGCCAACAATCAATCTATTCAGAACAGTTAGTAAATCATACCATTTAGCAACTTAAAATGACATGGTGCATTCTGAAATCAAAACAGAAACTTATACCGGATGAGAAAATACTTGCTAGGACTAGCATATTGATGCTGTTTAGGAAAGAACTGGGAACTGCACTCTTACTTTAAGATGGCCTAACAGTAATGGCTTACTGCATACAGCTGAATTTACTACACTATCAAACCTTGAATTATCTGATCTGCTTATCCTGTGTAATAAGAGATCACAGGCCATCTTCGTTTCTCTCAGAACAAGTCAAAATCAGAAAGAAGTCCTGTCAAATAAAGATAAATGTGAATAGAAGTATGAAATAGGCAGGTTATTAAGTTTCAATTGTTTTAGCAAAAATGATATAAGCTCATCAAGACCAGTAGTCATGGAATAGCATTAAATAAAATGTATTGTCATTGAGGTTAAAATGAGAACACCTAGGTTTACAGAAGAATGGATAATTGTTCTTTGTTTGTACAGTACTGAACACATTCACAAAAGGTAAGAAATGCCTTGTTCATTAGCCAGATTTCTGAAAACAGTTCACTTATAAGTTTCTTCTGTTTTAAACAAATATATTTAAAGGAATAAAAAATTGTTTATACTGCTTCCAAAAGCTTCAGTCCAGGAATGACTGGTTAGCATCAAACTATACAATGAAAGACTTACTTAAAAGAGAAATGTAAACAAATTAGGCAATCTTAATTATTTGCCATTCAGTTTGGATCTTTGCATCTATCTTTGACAGATACTTTTCTATAGAGATATTTAGGTAATAGCATACTTGATTAAGCTCTGATACAGTTAAAAAAAAAAAAAAAAAAAAAAAAAAGTGCTTCTTCTAAGCAAATGATCTTCGTAAAATAGTGTCAAGAGCAAGCTGTTATCTGTCCAGAGAACTCTTAAGGTTCTTAGTACTAATAACTACCTCCCACATCTTTACCATCAGTGGCAGATGCACAATCAAGTCTTTTTGAATATTCACTATCTTAAAAGTTGAGTACTAATGCCAGTTGAAGTGTGTTAACGTCTGAACAGCACTCTTGCACTGATCTTCAGTGCTTAAGGCAAAACTTAATAGCTTTTTTTCTACATCTTCCATCTCCAGTTTGCAGGAAATAGTGATGACTTACTGGCCAAATTAACTGCATAATAATCACCAGGACTGAGTGAGCATGGAAGTACATGATTTCTGTAGTGATATCACCTTTTGCAACCCTACGTTTTCCTCCAAGGTGGAGAAATAGTGGTCAGCCACTAACAGCTGCCAACACACCACTGCAGTTTACAGCATCTTTTAGCTACTGTAATATTTTGAGCCAGAAGGAATGAATCTATTACAGATGCAGAAATAGCTTAGTGGTTTCTCTCATGTTTCTCCCTTCTTTCTCTCCTCAACACCCTGCAAGGGTAAGAACAACTACCTCAGAACAGGCAGAGATCTCTTTAGTAACCTCTTTCCACCAACAGCCTCTGGAACATGATTCCTATAATTTCCATGAAGCAAAGAAAAGGCCTGGGCTAACCATGAACTTCTTTACTCTAGATGGGGATAATCCCCAAGTTTAGTCAAAGCTAAGTTTTTGAAAAAGGACACAGTAACACAAATTACAATAGCTTCATTAACTTTGGTACAACTAACAACTTTCACCTGACTTGTACATTTTGCTTCTTTTAGACAGCAAGTACTCTTAAATTCTCATTTAATGTGACTATAAAAGTCTTTATTCCTCTTTTCTAAAAATGTATTAAATGATGTACCTTAAAACCACAAATTAATACATAGTCTGAAGACAGTCAAAATAATCTGTGGACAGGTGTCAGTGAATAATTTATTCAAAACAAGATTTTCATATCTTACTAAAGGTAGATTTAAAATACATACTCTAAGTCCAATTTGAAACCACCATTATAGTAATTAAGTACCTGCTATCATTCCACAGTCAAAAGCAAATTATGCAGGGTATAGTACAGATCAATACTTTACAATTCTTTAAGTTAAAGAAAGTAATTTAAGTTGTTTAGCAGCTTAAGGTACAGTCAACAGTAACTTGGCTTTAACTCATCACTTTAGAAGTCCATCCTGTAGATTCAGGAAATTCTAGAAAAGGGAAGTATAGTAGGTTTTTTAACCTTAACTAATCCTTATGAAGTCATTAACATTAAATCGAGGAATAGAAACAGTCTGACAACTAGCAGGCATATTAGTTATCTTTCAGCCCCTGCTCTTGATTTTAAGCTGAGACTGTACATTCCCTGCACTGCATAGAAAGGAATGTAATGAGATACAACCAGGAAAAAACATTTTTAACTTTATGACAGGTAGTTGAGTTTAAGACTGAGAGTTTATTTATGTCTTCAACAGTGCTATGGGCCTGGTCTTAATATCTATATCCAATTCCTTAACATACAGGCAAAGGATATGTAGGAAGAGATAAACCTGGTGCAGTGTAAGACTGCACTCACTGCATTGTAACAAGTAGCATTGCATCCTATTCATTCCATAGAGAAAAATACCTTTATAGAATACACAAGAAAGTGCTAAAATCTGGATTACAGTCAATATAAAGCACTGACATCAGTATTGCAAAGACCTTTGTAGGTGCATTTTCAATGTTCATATTTCAAACTCACGTTACACCTGCTTATTTATCAGCAACCCGTGTAAACCCTAATCCATGCTTTTTAAAGAAAAAATGGAAACTCTGCACAAAGCAACCCAGTGTCCATTTCATAAGATGCATGTAAGAGAACATGTCTGCAACTGGTTTTGTTTTAGTAGTCGTGCTGCCAGCAATTACAAACATTTCAGCTACACAGGTCATAGTTTCCACATTTGTACCTAACCATTCTGCTAAACTTACTTTGGTATAACAAGCCAACATTCTTTAATAGAAAATCCAGATATTTTCACATTATGTATTAGCATATTCTATATGCATAATTGCTTTTATGATAATATTTATCCCAGTGTATGAAAAACAACCAAATGGCACAGGAAATTGTCATGAATTGCTAGGTAAGAAACATTCTGGTGGACTGAACCAGCTGTTGAACATGTCTTTTCAAAATCCTTGAAAGCCATGTTAACTGCTACATCTTGTTTTTCATGCACCTCAGCAGTTCTTCATTTTGGCTGGAAGTGCAGACTATGAACTGACTGTTATTGCAGTATTGTGAGTTTGGCCTTAGCCAACAAGTCCTGGAATTGCAATAGTGTATTCTTTGGGGTATATTCAATGTTAAACTAAACCTCCAAATGTTTCTTGGCTCACCTGCCATTAACTGGACCTTGAACTAACCATTCAGTGGCTGGGGGGCTAGTGCTGCCATCTGTTTTGACAAATGTTTTCCATTGCCTCTGCATAGCTGACAGAACATGAGGCATATTGGGAAAAGGTGAGGTTCTCTTTCTGATTCACCAAGAATTCCTCTAGTGCTCAGAAATCTAATCAGAACGTAGCTGACTGTATGAAACTAATTGTAAATCTGTTTGTAAAAGATTTTAGTTTGTCATGAGCTGTAGGTCTTCTCAAATTTTCTAGATGCCTATCAGTTCCTCTGAGCATCTGTCTGCTCTTTAGTCCTTCAGTCAAAAAAATCTCAATTAAGTGGAAAATCATAGCTGGAGGCATTCTGAAAAAAACAATACACATCAGTTCTACTTCTGTCTTCCATACAGTTTCAAAGACTGCACAACAGTTATAACCATGCACATTAAGAAAAGCAGTTTTGCAAAGTCAGATTTATTTTTTTAGTTATTAAAACCAGAAATCCATACGCAGACTTAGGAATAGGGCTTTATCTTTCTTACAGGATAGCCAACAACTGCCTGTTTCATATTGTTAGTTTCAGGTGTGACTTAAATAGCTTTGGCACAACAATAGGAAAAAATGACATCTCAGAACTTTCATATCCAGTGCCAATAAGCTCTTATTTAGCCTGCAAGATATTTTGATAGCAAGATGAATTTTTTTTAATAGCAATTCCATATCAGAAAAGCATTTTTTGCTTCTGAAAATCAGAATCTTCATTTCAGAGTAACTTCCTAAAACAACATGTGACACTATAGCTCTCCAGCACAAAGGCTAAAACAGATAAGCTACATCTTTTTTCTCTCTTAAAGGCAGTCTGTGGCTTGTAGACCTGGGTATTTGCTAGGTACTCTCCTCTATAAGAAGAGAGCCTAATCTGACCTCAGAATCAATTGTTAGGTCTGCATAGACCTCAGGACCTCAAAACAATTTCTCATTTCTTAATGACAATCTACTATGTATTGTATTACTTCCTCAGGAACTGAGGGGAAAAATTCTCTAATTTTCCATTCCTTTTCCATATAGAATTAGACACTTATATCATGATTATCTAATCTCCTCTCCACTCAAGCAGTAGCTAGAAATGGGTTATTAGCAGAAGCTTCTTCAGCTTTCTTATAAGATAAAGCACTTCAAGACAGCACACATCAATTCCTTGGGCAGCTGCTTTACTGGTCTTTCTAAAAGATATGGTCAAGCTTATTCTCTAAATAAAAGATAGAAGATATGGTCAGGCCCAGATCTGAAATGAGACAAATTTATTACAGACTGCCCAGGACCATGAAGACTTCCTACCTTCCACATTACAGTGTGGAGTATGTCTGTATCCTCATGATTACCAAAATCCCAATTGCATAAGCAAGGCTGGCCTCATAATTGCTTTAGATCTACCTACATTTTCTCTACCATAAAGTGTAACTTAAAAGGTGTTTCCTAATTTCATCTCATAACAATTATAGTCTGGACTATGAAAACATCAAGCCTGATCCCTTCTGGTTGACACACTGACATCAGTAACAAGAATTCAGTGTCATGTAGGCTTGCAGTGCCTCAGGTACATGTAGTCAGTTGGAATGTATTTAGAATAGAAGTTTCCCCTTATCTTGTAGCTTTGCAGGGATAGTAGAAAGAAAAAAGAAAAAAAAAAGTGTTTATATTTATCTCTAAGTAGATTTGTGAATACATATGTAAGCAACTGTCAGGTAAGCAGAGATCATTTTTATACTGTCATATTTCAAAGGAATAAAGACACCATGTTAAGGAGTCCTAGACTTGCTTTCTTTCCTATGTGAACCACTGGAGATATGGGGCTAACAGCAGGAACATGCGGAACGCCCTTTCCGCATGCACACATACAAGATGCACAAGGCATAGCACTACAGATAGTGCTACCTCCTGCCTACATTGCACACTGTATGACAAAGCCATGCCCCTTCCCATTGCTATGCCTGGTGCTAGTTGCATAGAGAAACAAAGAGTGTGAAGCATTGAAGAAAGTAATGCCCGCTTACACAGCCTAGTATCTGCACCAGAATCAGTGTGAGTATCACAAACCACCTACAGTCACCCAAATATGATCTGTACCCCAGCTGTACTCACCAGGCCAACACAGCACATCCCTGCTGCCCTCTGCCATGGCCTTGCTCTCTAAGACCAGGTGTTACCAGCACCCACAGCAGCACTTGGAGGAAGGTTCACAGTCTTCCTCCAGAGAGGCCAATGGCTCCAGAGAGTGTATCTCAGCCATTACTGCCTGAAGATGTTTATCTTACAGCTCACCTAGACTATTTCACATAGGCAAAGTTGAGAGCTGCCATCCTTGCATACAACTTAGAAAAGGCTGTGTGGCACCAGCAGCAAATACTTACACTTCTCTACTTGGAGATAAGTATGGCCTAAATAAAGATTAGCTTTGATTTTTCAGTTTTTAAATGGACAAATGCAAGTGATCATTATAAAGTTACATTTCTGGGAAATGTAAGAACAATATTTTCTTTGGTAAGAAATGCTGCTAAGGATCAGCAACAGCCTGACTGTTTGGGGGTGATACAGGATTTGCCTTCTAGATTTCAGATTTTCCCTGTGCTTATTACAGCCTGATTGGTTCTCATTTCATTTTATATCCATCTGCTCTGCTCATAGGTCACAAATCTCCCTAAAGTCAGCTTCTATCCCACTTTTCCCCTGAATTAGGTATTTTACTATTTCATTGTCTCTTTTATTTACAATCCAGTTCCATTTTACCATTGAATCATTTCATCTCTTAAGGCAACATGCTTGTTTAGATCATTGCCCTAAAACCAAAAGCCTCTGCATTTTCTCCTTGAAAGGAAAGGAGAAAGACTGAGAAATACTGTTGCATGCCAACACCAACAACTTGCTGTTAGCCTCATCTTTTTCTGCAACTGAGATGGATGAACCAGAGAAAAGCTTTTTTGAGAACATGTACATTTATCTAAATAAATGTATGAGCACAGCCCCCAAATGCTTAAGCAGAGAACATATACAGACATTTTAGCTGAACAGCACCATCTGAGCTGCATCCATTCTATATAGTTAAGGAAATTGTCTAAGTTGTTAAAAAAGCAAGACCTCTTCTAGAGAAGTCTCATATGCTGCTCATGTCTGTACCTGTGGCTTGGATAAATTGGAGCAGGCTGAAAGTCTTTCATCCAAAACTATTTTCAAGGCAAAAGAAATAAATACTTCAGAAATATTCTGCAAAGATCTGGCTTAATTTGCTCTTCCCTCTACAAGCAGTGATGATATATACATCCAAAGCTTTTCAAGCTAAAAATAAGAACCATTATTTTTATTTAAAGTTTCTTAAATCTTGTGGAGGATTGTATTTGTGTGGACACGGCATCATGATGAAAGAGGTATAGGCAGCCTTAAGAATTAGGTTTTCTTTGGTCCCTGGAACTGATTTCATCCTGCCCAAGTGCTAACTTCAGTATCATGAGTATAAAGTTCTGCATACATGCACCTCTCTGCAAGATTTGATCCATTAATGCTATTAGGATATATATGTGGAAGAGATATGCAACGTATGTAACACTGGAGATCTCTTTTCAAAATTTATGCTACAGCTTCAAGTAGTCTTTCTCCTTAATCAGCACAGACTCCAGACATTGTAACAATTATCTGCAGCTCTCAACCCCCCCAGCAATATTATATATTGTCTGCTAGTCTTATTTCTCTGCCCTTTATTAGCTCACCTATCATACTTTAATAGGGATGAACTAAGTAAAATTTCAGGAACCGTTTTCAGAGCTTATGAATTATTTTACTGGTACCAAACTAAATAGGTCTGCCTAAACATTTTCTCTAATAGCAATAAATTCAGTCTTCCTATTCTTAGAATAAGTATTTTCAGCCTCTTATTAGAATCATGAGAATCAAGGGAGTTGATGAGGGTTGCCAATTCTGATAAAGCAACCATGTAAGTGTCCAGAAAAAGTAGTAATTAAAAGCTACATTTCATCTTGATTTTTAAAATGACCTTTCCTAATTTCTGTGCAAAATATAATACCAGATACAAAAAGCCTTACATAAATCAGATTACAAGATGTTTTTAAAATATCTGGTTTATCTAAACTTGAACTGAATAATGAATGTATGCTAGCAGTACAGAAGAAGGAAAGATGTAAAATTAGGTTGTGCTTCTAACTGGGCTCCTGAAGTTCTGAAAAGAGAAATCACAGACAAAGAAAAGTACTGCTTTACAATTCAAGTTGCATGTCACAATGTCATACCTATGATTCATGTCACATGCCACAGAGTCATTGTGCACATATACAAATCAAGTGCCAGACATAAAATTAGGTATTTCTGGATTACATAGAAATTACTTAAGTATATATCTTAGTTAAATATTAGGAACCAGATCTTGCTGAAAACAGTAAAATCTTTTAATGTAAGCTATTGAAATTTCATTTTCTTCTTAACTTTAAAAGATCGACTTTCTTTCTGAAGTATGCAATTCTTTGTATTTACTTGTCTTTCCTTTGTCTTAAAACAGGAGAAGAGAGAATAACAAAAGGAAAACAGACAATATCACTAATTTTCTTTATTCATATTACCAGATAAATTTATTTATGAAGAGATGAATGACAGGCAAGGGTATAGGCATAATCTAGAATTTTAAAATACTCTAGGATTACTTTAAAACTTGAGACATACCTAAGCAGGATTAACTCAAATTTCCCCCAGCATAACTGAAAGATATTAAGCCCTGAAGACCTTAGTATTATTCAAAAGATATAATTTTTAAGAAAAAAGGAAAAAAGTTCTGCACATGTACGCCCTCTGTGAAACCATTCCTTCATCAGTGAAAGCAGAGACATACTGTAATGTATCATAATTCATAGGAATTACATTAAAAGCAGCCATAGGATTTGTGGGTTTATCTTCTATTTAAAAAGGTGACCACATAATCAGTAAACATGCATCAAGGGAAAAAGAGTGAAGCCCAGTGATATTAGCTATTAAACATTTGAAGAACAAAACTAAGAAATAGCCTGATCTGTTTTAGTCCACCTGACATTTATGTCCACATTAAACTAACAGGTCATTAATATCCAGGTAAATGTAAGCAAGGGAGATTTTAGCTGAGAAGTCTTGTTCAAAGTAATAAAACTTTTATTCACACTCAGCTTGTACATCAACATTTCATAACTTGGCAGCCCAGAACAAATATTCAGAATCACCAGTCCAATGGCACGGAACAGAATCAGTCAGCATCTGTTAACAAAATCCTTACACGACTACGGAAAAAGCAATTACCATTAACATTTTTTCTCAGAGAAACCTGGCTACATACAGGGAAAAAATATCAGACAGCAAATTGTGTGTGATAGGGGCTTCAAGTTTTTCCTTTTTGCCTTCTACACAGAAAATATTCCTTGCAACTGAAGTTCTTTCACAGACTTTAGCTTCCTAAAGAGCCACAAGAGAATTTGCTCATCCAAGTTCTCTTAAGCCAGGCCTGTCTTATTCCAAAACATTCTTAAATGCTAAAATCAGCAGATAACAAGAATGTATGTCAAAAAGACATGCTTCATTCAGGATAAGATACCGGTTTTCCAAGTTAACTATTTTCACTTTATCATAAATTCTCATCTTACCTCTGATTTCTGCAATGGAATTTCTTTTAGCAGGCTGTTCTGTCACAGTGTATAGAGCAAAATACAGCATAAAGCAGAAGAGAATACTAAACAAATAGTATGTTTTTTTAATATACCATGTCACAGTATTAAGATCTCAGGAGTTACCAAGACAATATACTAACATTTAACTTTATGTGCTAATACTCAAGATTAACATGCAGCTAGAATTGGAATTATACAAATATAGCAGGTTTAAATCTCTACCGATTAGTATCATAGAATGCCTGGAGTTGGAAGGGACCTTAAAGATCATCTAACTCCAACCCCCAAGAAAGGAAAGAATCCATCAAGTAAGAATTTATTAGTGACAGATAACTCTCATGTAATAGTGGTTGTTTTTTTTGTGTTTTTGTTGTTGTTGTTGTTTGTTTGTTTTGTTGTGTTTTTTGTTTGTTTTGGTTTGTTTTGTTTTTGTGGGTTTTTTGTTTGTTTTGTTTTTTTTTTTGAACCAAGCTTACAGTGATTGGAGTTTCTTGTCTTTCCCATGCTAAGGGAACGATCCTATAGTACCTTACTCTGACTACAAAGCTGAATGCCGTTAGGAAGTCCCACTGTTTTCAGAAGCAAATACAATCTTAGTAAGTACAACTTTAAAACAAACAAACAAAAAACTTTAAAATATTCCTGAAGGTCTTTAGCAACATGTACTAGTATTAGTATGAAACACTATATATATATATATGTATGTATACATATATTCACATATTAATACAGTACTAGTTCAGCACTAATTCAAATAAAAGACATAAGAAACTGATACAAGAGTTTGGAATGACTAGCTGAATCAACAGTATGACTAATGGTATGAATTGCAGCTGACAGCACATCTTTGCATAGGACCACAAAAAAGATGACTAGCCAGAGTATAAAATGATGACTTATGCTGTATAAAGTATCTCGTAATATAAATGCAAGCAGATAGTGTCTTTAGTGCGCATGAAAATAGAGTTGGTTTGGGGTCTTACAGTAGTCATTGCCCACAGTCAGGAGGTGTGTTCTTCGTGAGTACATCTTTCCACAACTCCAGACTGTTATACGCCACTTTCAGTTGTAATTAGTTGTGGTCATTTAGTCAACAAATATTATGAGGTCAAACACTTTCAAAGAAACATAGGCAGACATAGCTATCAGCAGTCTGATTTTAATTACAGAACTGCTACAACTAATCAACACCCACATCTTGCTTCTGGTCAATGCCACGTACCTTAATAGGTCTGTAGGTTTTGTGCTATGTTTAACAGGTAGAGTTCTATCAGTTTTGTCATTTTAGTTTTACTTGTAATCATTCTGAAAGTTTAATTACTGCTGACACTTGTATATGTATTTTATCTGTAGTATTCAATACTAAATAAAATTGATTCACTTTGGACACTTCCTGGGGCTAAGGAGTCCTGGAAGGCTGCTTTAGGACCTCCGTTCAATTTTCTGTTAGTTCCTGGACAGTGGGATTATGTTGTTTTCTAGCATAAAGCATCTACATTTAAAGTCCTCCCCACCCCCTTGGATTTAGGGAATTATACCGTGGTAGTTACTATGAATTTAATTACTACTTTTGACAATGCAGACTGGAGCAGAATACACTCCCCTCCCCTTCACACCTTCTCACCTACTTCACCTACTTTTATTTTTATCATGGGAACAAAAAATGACAAGAAGGGGTGAGGTCCTAAATCACTAAACCTAATCTCTGCTGCCTCAGGCACCACATCATCTCATCTTTCACAAACTCCACCACAGAAGTAGCTTGCCTTCTTACCATCCTTAACTCGAATGAAAGATAGCTACCCCAGACTCTGCTTTAAAAATTAAAAGCCTTTTCTACTTTGCAATATAAAATGGCTTTATGTCACCATGAATTCATTGTGTCAACTTTAACACTTAGCTTAAATAATCTTGTAACATTCATCTTTTAACACACTAATAAAAAAACCTATTACCTGTCTCCTATTTTGCCAACCTAAATAAAACAAATTCTCCCATATTCTCTTATGTGGGAGATCAACATAGATTTGACCAAGCTATCATTTAGTGTACACATTATATATTGTTCTTTATTATTATCATTAATTGTTAATTTTATATTGTCCTTCTATTTTCAATTTCTCACCGAGTATTCAGGATAAGTTCCCTAGGAAAATGTCTGTCAGGAATTTTCTGTGGTATGTGGAACGGTCCAACCAAATCACAAGTGTCAGTCTCAAAGCACACATTGCCTATATGTTAGGCTGCAAGTTTAGACAAGGCATCCAAAAATATACACAAATTAATACTTGTTACACTGATCAGTTTATTTATTGCAGCATGCCTTGACTACTGACATGTAGTCAAGGCACTCCCTGTAGCTTCCAAGTTTTCCCATTCTGTTCAGACCACTGGAAAACCACAAAGCCACAAACAGATAAAGATGATTTTTTAAAAAACATTTTGTCTAGTTATGCCTTCATATTTCATTTGTGTCTCCTTACTTTCTAATCAGTTTCTATTTTGTTGATTTGGGGTTCTGTACAAAGAGCATCCAATAACTCTTTATTTGTTATCCATCCCTCCTATCCCTCATTCTTGGCCAAACAGTGTTCCTTTACTACCACAGCTCCACAAGTCTGGGTGCTCAATAAACAAACCCTCCAAGTCAGAATGTTTTCTTACCTTTGACTTATCAGTCACCCTCCTCCTCTCAGTATTTCCAGAGTATGACAAAAATTCTGAGAGCCATGGTTGCACCTATTTCTATTGCTGTTCTTAGACATTCCAGCAGAAAAGTATTTAGCACCAAGCAATGAGCTCATTTTAAGAGCTGCTTTCAACCAAATTTCCTTTTCCAGATGGCATATGAATTGTAACCTTCTATCATGGACTTAACAAGCTGTGGGTTGCTGCTACTTGTCACTTCCAGGTTTCAGTGTTGTTTATAAGCCACTAATAAAGCCTGCTGTTCCTTTCAAATTAGAAAATTCTAATTTTTAAGGGTATACTTCACACCCTACTTTCCTTCTCCCTCTTATTAAATTATTGCTTTGACTTCTGCCAGTGTATTCCTCACGTGATCAGCAGAAGATTAAATCTTGAGACTTCTTTGAGATTTTCTTTGCATCTTTTTCAAGTAACGTTCTTTAAGGGATTTTACAGGCCAAGTACCTTCTGCTCTATCAGCTCTTATTGCAGAGAAAAGAACTTGTCCCTTTCTTGTTTAATATTCTGAGCCAAATTCTTACTCTGGTGAATAACACATAAAAAGAAGGGATACCATATTGATATGCATACCATATGAAAAAAAAAATAATAATTTTTTAATATTTCCATAGTCTGATACTTTATCTCAACCAGCAATTAACAAATGTGCAACTGGCAGTCTTCTGAATTTGTGTAGCTTAGTAATAGAAAACAAAGCAGCAACAACATGGTGAGGTTAGGTTGTCAGTTTTTAATATTAGAGCAGAGTTTAGTAGATGAGTGCCAAGTCACCAGGGTTCTGTCCACTAATACCTACAAGGCTTTCAGATGATACCCTGAAACATGAGCTGCACAAGTCCAGCTTGTTGATCACCAAGTTTCTATTAAGTTATTTGTCAGGTAATTGTAAAACAGATACAGGAGTTGGGTCTTTCCAAATTGTCTGATGAAAATTTAGGGTACAAAGCCACCTGACTTACAAGAAACAAGGTATCCACATCAGCAAAGTGCCAAGCCCAGGACTCCTCTGCACTTTACAAGACCCATTAGCACCTTACACCCAGGCAGGCACACACACTTCCAGCACAGCCATGCTCACTTTGGGGACTTTTGCATGCTTAGCACTGTATTAGCCAAACTTCACAAAGAGTAGATGTACAGTGAGTGCTAAAAGCAGGGCCTTAGAAGGTAGAATATGTACATCTTCAATCATCACATTCTTCTCCCTGCAGCAAGGATTTGGAAAAAAAAACAAGGTCATGCTACATAACTACAAAATTGCTTAGCCAGCCCATCTATAGATGAACTCTCCAAGGAAGTTGCTTTAACCCCAAGGCCATATTCACAGCTGTAAGACTTCTACATGGCCTAGAGAAAAGGATTCCTCATTCAGCCTCCAAGACATTTCCCAGCACAAAGCCCAGCTGCTTGAGCTGGGAATAGTTTGGAATTACAGCTTTCAAAATCCTGCACTTTTTACAGTTAATTGAAAACCAAATTTGATGGGAACATACCACAGAGAAGTCAAATAAAACAGAAATGTGGTTTGTATGCTTCCTCTAGACATGCATGAAGAAAGGAGAACCCAAACAGAAAAAGGCTGTCATTTTCACTTACTATTATAAGCAAATCATAGGCTCTATACAACAGATTTAAATTCTCTAGACAGAAGTATGCTCTCATACATATCTCTGACTGAAAAAAAATAAAAATAAAAATCTGATAATTCAAGCTGAAAACATATAAATCAGAGTTACGCACCCTACCAGTTACCTGGCATTGTCAGTGGCCACCTCAAACTGATTAAAAGGGAAGTAGAGAAGGGCAGCATTTCAGAGCAAGCTGTATCAGCACAGCCTGACAGCTACAGCCAGGCAGTGCCAGTTGTCTGCTCCTCACTGAGAGCTGTCCCAGCCCCAATAGCCAGCTCTACTCTACCATCTCACCCTCCTTACCTCTATGTAGGAAGGCTGTGATCCCTTCTTCAAGAGAGTGTACACCATCGAACAGAATACCTAAATTCCAAGGAGCTCTTTAAGCCCCTACCTGAAAATTAAATCTCTCCCTCAAAACATTAATTTTGCATTTAAAAAATACATATGCATGTGAGTCTAACATACAGTAACCTTTGTATAACAAGTAGAAAGAAAATCCAGGCAGAGGTGGTGAGTTTTTAGGCTTCCTCCTAGTTTCAGGGTTACTGGAATAGCACTTGCTTTGCCTTTAGAGATCTCTTCTCCTCTGACACCATGCACTAATGCAGAAGCAAAATGGAACTAGAGGTGCATCGCATACCAAAATGTATGCACAGTATATTCATTTAGTCACCCATGAGCTTCCTGAACTGTATCCTGCTTGCCACATGAACAGCTATTATTCTTCATCTGTTTTCTTGTGTAAATATTCAGGGGGAAAAAAAGTGTTCTTCCAGTACTTTGGAATGTGTGTTTTGGGCAAGAAAGTATTACATTGGATTTACTGTACTTTGATACTTCTGTCTCAGTTACTTGAGATCAAAGCCAAACTCCCCCTTACAGGGGGAAAGTCACCTTAACCTAGAGTTACACTGTGCTAGTGGTATTTGCGTTTGGATACTATCAAAGGAATCTCACCATCACTAAACAATATAAAATATTAACCAAATTCAGTATTTTCTGTTGATTAAATCATCTGTCCTGACTTTTGTTTCTATACACTGGATGACATAGATACCAAACGCAATTGTTGGCCCTACATTGCAGCATTTTGTTCTATGATGTGCATCTGGTCTCCAGGATATTTTGAAACAACTGCATGAAGCACTACATAGTATAGGTCTTGGCATATTTTCTACAATACTATATAGTGATTTGAGACACAGATGTTTATTCCCACACGAGATGTTACTAAGGACAAGGAGTTGTGAACATACCATAAATGGTCCTAAATCTTCAACAGGAACACAGTAGTTTTTCATTTTCACCATTAAATATGATTATAGTAATTAACCCAATACTTATAAAACACAGTTATATTAATTATAGGGTGTAAATTGATGGTCTATCCAAAACGTTAACCATTCTGTTGTATGTTGGGTTTCTGCTTTATTGTCTCTGGTACGGAGTCATTTCATTAGAAGAATATGTTTCTGGAACCACTCTTCTGGCAAAGGCAACTCCTTCAGGAATCTTGGTTCCAGACCTATTGGGTCAGATTATCTGACAGGTTAGTCTTTCAACACTTCCTGAACACTGGGGAAAATACTACGCTTTCTGTTGGACAATCAAAGCAGATAAAAAAAGCCCATTTCTTGAGCTGAGTTTTTTTTTAAAAAAAAAAAAAAAAAAAAAACTTTTTCCTTTTACAAGCTTAATTTTTACTCACAGCTTCTCATGATGTGAGCATGCAAGATGGGGTTTAAACCCTTTCCTTTTACAGATTTTACAGAAATTTACAGATTTTACCTCCTTCAAGCCCTTAAGATTTTCATACAAATTGCTTCATCAGCTATTTTGATAACCCTTATCAAGCTTTCAGAAGAGACATAGCAGCGGGTTTTTTTCCTAAAAATCTCACCCTTTGTCTCAATAATTGGAACCAGGCTCCTTTGAAAAATCTGCCAGCTAGATTACTGTTTGCCACTGAATCTTGAATATTTGGATTGCCTATGTAATCCAAACTGCATAAAGAAGTAGTGACTCTGTTTTCAAAAGAAAGAAGAGCTGAAGGGTCAAACAAATCAAGCTGTAGTGCCTCTTGCTTTTCTTCTTCCAAAGGAGTGGCTAATGACTTTGGGAAGACTGGAAAGAGGTCAAGTATGAATGCACGATTAAAAGAAGAAAAATCTTCCACACCAATTATAGCTTCTGTGTTTTTGGCTAGAACCCAGAACCCTGCTACCAGGGGTAGCCCAGTGACTTTTCTATTTCCTAATCACTCTACAGGGTCAAAAGAATGGATGCATGCAATCAGTTTGCTATGTTGTAAGCCTGGAAGAAATGGGATTGGCAGACAGTCTCAGAAATTCAGTTAGAATATAATTAACAACAAAATAAACTTTTCCTAAAAGAAAACTACTCAGGCTTCAAAACCCTCTCACATTGGGGTCTGCATACAAACTATGTTTCTATCTAGCTCCCCATCACTACTACCTGCAGTGCTATCATTACTTCACAAAAACATTCAAAAACACAGGAAAATAGAACCAATTCTACCACCCTATAAAGCACTAGGCTTGGCATGCTCACAGTTGCAAAAGTCTACTGTTTTTCAAACTAGTTAGCACTCTTCAAACTAGTTAGCACACATGAACTCCCTTTTCAGTTGATACAGAATTGCAGACATCCCAGCAGCATTCAAGGAGTTCTCCAATGCAAGAACCTGTGGTGCATTTACTGAGGGTTCTGCCTTGTCCTAGGACTGTGGAGAGTTTCAAACCCTGACAATGTTTTAAGAATTGCCAGGTGAGTGAGGAACGTCAGTCTTTGTTTAGGGTATGAAAATCTTAATCAACATTGAAAAAGAAAAAAAAAAAAAAAGAAAGCAAGTCTCTGAATAAAAGCAGACATTTAAGGAAGAGCCATTCCACTTCCAGCCACACACAGGACCATCACAGCTGCTGTACTACTTTTACAGTAAGATACTATCTGTCTTTCAGGGTCTGTCACCAATGCAATGGATGAAATCCACAGCCCTCACAAGGCTCCTTTGTGCTGCTGCAGGTCTGTGGTTCCACCTCCACACCACTTAAGCACTGGAGCAGTTGAAAGGTAGGGTGGGAGGAAAGGGAGCACAAAACATTCTTGTGATCCCAGCTGGAAAAATGGCTCCTCTGAAAAGACATCCATGTAGCTGCTGTAATTTGCATTAGGAAATGTTTTCTTCCACAGAAGTAGTCAGTGATGTACCAGTATCTTATTTATGTGATAAAAAGAATAATGATGTTTTCCATGCCTTTTTCTGCAGAGATCATGAATAAAAGAGTGGGACCAAATCACGTTTGAAGTTCTGTTTTCTCACTTACTGGTTTATGTAACTGTGATCATCAGCACTTTAAGAGTTAAGCAGAGAGAGTTAAGCACTTTAAGAGTTACCACAGATCTTTCCAGTTCACTACTAGCAATTAGATCTGAGTTTGAATATAAATTGAAAATGTGAAATGATCTGACGCCCAAATGGCTGCTTCTAATGCATTTTTATTTACTCTCTCAAGAGCCCTCTTCACATCTCTTGTTAAAATATGTGCTACATTCAAATTAAAGCCTAAGATATATATATATAAAATCTCCTTCCATTTCTCACCAATTGAAATGATTTATCTGGGTTAGGCATGAGCCCAAAGGATATGATCTATGATGTCAGAAATGGCATTAACTTACCACAGTGATAAATAGCCAAGGTAATGCTCATCTTAAACTGAATACAGTTGGTTTTCCTCTTCAAGTAGACAACTGAAAAAAAATATTAGTTTGTATCAACAGAATTGAAGAGGCTTACAAGTGGAATTTCCTTTTGGATTTCCCAATTTCCTTGAGAGAATGAATACATTATTTCTCAATTACATTCTACATTTTGGCATAGTTTAATGCAGTGAGAGGAGAAAATCATTAAAAGTGTGGTAAATGGACCTATGTGGGAAGAATACAGCAGGCAACAATCAGAGACTAGATGTGACTGCAGGTCTCCACTTTCTGTGTTTGTTTTTTGTTTTGTTTTTTTTTTTAAAAAAAGTTCCAATTGGAAAAATGTATACTGAGCAGACAAAGAGCCAGCAGGAAGACTCATAATTAGCATAAACAACAGGATTCAGGCAATAGTTGGCATGTTCCACTATGTCTATTGATTACCTTTAACATGCATCACATTACACAACATAGCCCCAGTCTTGCTGCTCCCAGCACAAGGACACCTGCAGTGATGTGGGGCCACAGCATTGCCAATATCCCAGAGGCACCCCTAAGCAGCAGCACTGCATACAACCAGATGGAGTCTCGTTAAATCATGTACCCTGAGTGCTCTTGAATAAGCAAATGGATAGCTATTTCTGCAGAACAGCATCAATGGAACAAAAAGTATTAAAAAATGAAGCCACGAAGCCTTCTGTAGCTGTAAAATGTAATTCCTTTTTGAGACTTTAAAAGTTACAGTATAAGTGAAAATGCTATCACTTCTTGCAAGTTCTTACATTACTTAAAGCAAAATGCAGAGAAAACATTCAAATTTAGGCTGATGTAGAAATTTATTTTGTGACTAAGCAATGTATTGTCCTTTCTATCAGCCCAGCTGCACAAATGCAGTAACAAGCTTAAAAATAATAATAATAATAATAAATAAAGGCAGCTTCTTAGTGAGATCCAGATGCTTTAAATAAACTGCTCTTCTCCTCAAACACCTCCCAAGCCATAGCTAAATAGGAACTTAAGCATGCTTATGAAGTTCTGCAGAATTTTATTTGTTTTCCAGTGATTAGAAGTTACCATGCCTCTGTGGGAATTGGAAGCACACTAGGTTTTCCTATCCATAATAAAGGTAATTACAACAGAACTGATGCCACCTTAAGATTAGAGGATCATATATTTTATGATTCTGTTTATACAGTAACGTATTGTGCTGTTTACCTTGGCTAGGCAATGTGCATACTGGGACTGCTTCTTATTATATGAAACTCGATCTTTTCACTGTTACCATGTCCTTTTCTGGCCTCTAACTCTACCCCTTCTGAACTACTTCTTTGTGAAAAGTTTTTTCATCTTTATCTCTTAGAACACATCATCTTACCAAAATATATTTGTTTGCACGCAAATATGTTGACTGAAGCTAAACCTGAGCATACATGAGAAATGATGCTAATAAAAATGACATTATTTCAAGGTGATTTTAGTCAGAGCTGTAGCAGAATACAATTTTGTTTTCTGCGCAAAGTAAAAAGCTTAAAGCATGGGAGAAAACTGTAGGGACTGATCACACAGCAAAAGACTGATACCATAATAGGCATGGGGAAAAAGCTAACTCTGTCCTGCTGTTTTATGCTTGTAGTGTTCAACTTCGCAACAGCAGCTTCCTTTTTAATATAAGTTTTGTAACAGGCATTTGCCATACATACTGCCAACAATTACACCTCAGCAGGAGGTTAGCCAAATGCAGAACATGCTTGCCTAATTTTTTGTTGACTCAGATTGCCCCGTTAGGAACTGGCTGTGGCAACTGTCATGAGGAACACACCACAGTAGCTGGGGCTGTGGCAGCAGCAGCTGTTTCTTGTAAAGAAATGCTGGTGAACATTTTATTGCTGGTGAAATAGTATTCTGCCACTCATGAAACAACTGAAAAATGCCTCACTGTAAGCAAATAAAGATTCTTAGCCCATCCATAAATATGGATTTCTTAACACCTGCCTTAGTTTTGAGAGTCAGAAAACAAGAATAAAATTCCATAGAAGTTTCATTAGTGACTGATCTTTTAACTGGTGGTCTGCAAAGTAATTTTATTGCTATATTAAAGGGGAGATTGCATTGTAAGGATTTTTTTTTTGTTTGCTTGTTTGTTTAGTAAAAATATATTTGAAAGGAAGGAAAGGGCTAGGATATTTGAAGGTCTCACAAAAGTTTCCACCAATTCATCTGGAGTTCTTGTTGACTGGTGCTTTAAACATGCCAGAATCTAGTAGAGTTCATAATCAGAGTTTTTTTAACAGCTGTTAAGTTGAGTTAAAGAGGGTAAAAGATGCTATTCAAATGTAGATATTGAAATTGAGCCAGATTCCAGGCACCTCTATTCCTTAAAGTTTACAGGTCTGTTTTTGCAAACTTACAGGAGGTAAAGTTCAAATCCATACTTGTGATTAAGTAGGAACAAAAATAACCTTCCAGTTATATGTCTGAAAGCCTGTTTAAAATGCAGACTGATGTGCTTCCAGAAGTATCTCACTAAAACTTTAACATACAAAGAAAGTGTGGAGTTACTCCCCATCTTCAACAACTTTCTACATTCCACTAACCCTGTCACATCCACTGTGCCACAGGTGCCTGATCCCTTGACATCAGGATCTGACTAGAAAATACACCTTCTTGCAGCAGGGTATCCTGCATCAAATGACAGGCACCTGGGATAAAAATCACACCATGCTAAACCTTAGAGTTGGCTATGTCCCTTGCTAAGTGCTGGACTGCTAATTGCAGGACTCACTTCCACCTCCAGTAATCAGACAGCACGCTGGTGCTTACAGCCACTGGCCCTCCAAACCACAATTGGGGACATCTGCTGCTGAGCTCTGCTGGTGCTCTTCAGGGTTATCTTCTTGCCTCAATGGGAAGAAATCCTGGAGGATTTGTTTTCAATCCCTTAAAAAGTGCTTTGTAAAGGTTATGACCACAGGGTAGGCTGAGAGAAAATATTCCTGATAAAACCCATTCTTAAATTATTGCCTGCTCTTTGCTAGGTAGGCTGAGTACCCCACCTGCTCTTATTTCCTATTGCTGGAAACTTGACTACAGTGTATACAGTCTTGAGCACATTTCAAACTCAGCATAGCTGCACAAGGTAACTGGCGTTTTCTTAAAAGATATCACTTCAATAGATTATCAGGTTCACAGCTGAAACAACAGAACATAGTTGCTTGCTGAAGGACATGGAGAATGTTTAACACGTACTACAGATGGCAAGTGACAAAAGACCACGGAACCAAAACTGATTCATGCCGACAGGGTCTTGAATGAAACTGCAGCCCCTGCCAGTAAGCAGAGCTGTCAGAAACCCCAGGGCACGGCTTGTCACAGCCAGCTCCAGTATTCCCCCTTACGTCCCCAGCCACAATGCCACATCACATTGCCACCTAGTGGACACCAATATTTAATACTCAACCCTCAGTCATAGGAGCATAAATAGTTTCAGTTTTATTTTTAATTAAAAATAATAACAATAATAATCTTACTCTTTTCAGTTCAGTCCCAGACTACTGCACTGCATATAAGTGCAGGAAACACCCAAACTAGCAACTTCAGCTTTTACTGGTTTGTGAAGGTGTCTGGAAATAATGATTCCTTCTCAAAGTCAAAAATGCGTAAAACAGTATAGCTAGCAACTAGATTTCTAATTAACAGATTGTTTTTTAATTATTCTATCGTGTTGTTGAAGAAATTCCTCCATTATAAAGCAATACAAAGCTGCTCATAATTAAAACCTGTTTAAGGGCATTACCCCTAAGAGAAAAAAACCTCTGGAAGTTTTAGCACAGCTTCTTATAGCAGCCAGGCAGGTTTTGTGTGAGAAATTTAAGATGTGTGGTACACATCAAGATTAATGTGTACATAGAGAGGCAGATGCTGCTTGCACTGACACTGTTCTTGCCTCACTTCTGGCTACAAGATGGGATATAATTAAGAACGGAAGTACTGGAAGTTAAAAACAGTAGATGCTAATTTGAGAAAAGGCATCCCTGGTGTATGTAAAAGCTTCCAACTTAAGAATGACATCTAGTCAAGCACAAGAACCTGCAATTGGATCTGTATCTTATCAGTTACCTGATGCCTACATTTTTATCCTACAGAAAAACACTAGAGAAAATAAGTTCACAGGCTTTTACTTTGAAACTTCCATTTCTATCCTGCCTATGGCTCACTAACTTAATGAGGAAGCACACGAAGAAAATGGTTAAGACTGAGAAGAAACTTCTTTAAATAGCCAGAATCCCCTGCTCCACAGAAACCAATACAGCTCTCTTACGGTCCTCTTAAAAGATCTTACAGATCTGTTATGATCACTTCACACCCTCTTTGCATTCTTATTTTGTGAGCTTGCTGGCCCCCAACCCAGCCCATCAGAACCAGGTAGTTGAATAGTTGTAGCTTGACAATCGCCAGTTCAGATGTCAAAAAGTGGCACTTTGAGACAGAAAGCCAGCTGTGAATACCAAGTTGTGCAAGTGCCCACTGGAAAGAATAAAATCATAGGTTTGACCATACTTCACCCATTCATTTTGAACAAACCTAGAAAAATTGGTGGTTTTGACCTCAGCTTCAAGAGCATAAATCTAGATCATCTTGACCAGAGCCTTTGATGTCAGTAAAGTCACGCCTAATTTACCCCAGCAGAACTGAAATTAGAGTCTAGCCCAAGGGTAAAAATGACTTTCAAGTCACCCAGCCTGGTCCTCGCCCTGTGCAGGTTTGTAGCTGCACCACTGTGACTCTATCCTTATACCATCCCTTCCTATGACTTGAAGTTTGTCATCATTTCCTTCTAACCACAGGGTAGGAGAGACTTTCAGGGTCAGAGCTGATCATGGGACTCTGGTCTGTGAAGGGAACTTTTCTCCCAGCCTTCTCACACAAAAGCATTTATCTGCATTCTCTAATTACATACAACTACAGCTGAGTAAAATCAGAGAAACCCACTAGACAGGATAACCTACATTTTCTTCAAGTCTAAGGAAAGTCAATGAGTAGTTCTGAATTTAAAAAAAAAAATAAAAATAAAAAAAAATAAGAGCTGTATATGCTTTGGTGTTCTTAAAACTATATTTTTTCAGAGCAGAAGGACTAATGCAAGTCACACTATTCAGGGAAGGAGGAACTGAGTGTCAAAAAAGGAGGATGATAAAGCAGGAGCAGAAGAAACTAGATCAAGTCAACAGAAAGCAAGTTCGTGATTGGATTTGGCTGCCAAAATATCCTCCCATATCTCCCTCTCCTGACCTTTAGTAAATTATATCCTATGCTGCTCTGTTTCCCCATGGAGCCATAATGAACATTTACTTTCCTCTGGCTCAAAGAACATGTTCAATAGAGGAAAGCCAAGCAATCTAAAAAAGGTTTTCAGAAACAGACTGACAGATCCACAGTCACTGGTTGCCATACCAGGGTCTTTAGCGAGCATATCCCAGGGCAGATGAGGGTCTGCACTGAGCACATTTCATGATGGCTCCTCCTGGGGGGCACCAAACAGGCTGTGAAACCTCAGGAACCGAGAACGTGACTGGAAAAGGCCACAAGCACCCTGCTCCAATATCAGCAATAGCCCAGCTTGGACACAACAGCTTCCTGAAATCCCTTCCAATACAAATATTCAAAGATTCTACCAACATCTTTAAAATTTCACTTCTTTTTAACCTGAGTTAAACAAGGATAGAGGAACAAAGACTCTCCAGAAATAAGCAGGGCACTATCAAAAAGCATGCTGTAATAAAATCTTTAAGTGAGTGTTAAGTGAATATTAAACACATAATAATGCACGTTGCTACAGCCAGCAATGAAACTGAACACGACAATCAGGGCAAGACAGTTTAGAACAAATGCCTTGACAATCCATTATTTAAATAAAAACAGTTATTTCTGAATTTTTCCTACAGCTTGCATTAATTGAAAGTCATAGGAAATGTGAGCTTAGGAAATCAAGATTAGACAGAAAGCTCCTCAGAAATCACTAGAAGGAAGAAAATAGTCTTAAGTTTTGGTATTTTTTAGCAGTTCATCCTAGACTAGGCCTAATTTCCTGCCTGGGATTAGGCCGTTCCACAATGCTTTCTGTTTTCATGGATCACATACAATGCACAGGGCTGGTTACAGTAGCTCAGGGGCAAAACAAGCAGCACCTTTGTCCAAACATAGTTACAAATTAGGCATGAGACACTATGGTCTGAAGTCAGGGTGGCTAACCCAGCTATTTCACTGCAGGTTTACTAATCCCAGTGCTAGAGAGAGATCAACTTTATACTTAATCTAAATTACAGAAACCTGGTAGGTATCTTCACAGCCAGTACTAATCCACTCTGCCCGGAGCTGTGTTATAGTAATTTAAGCTAGGGCTCTAAACTGGTTTGTGAGGAACTGGCTATCCTGGATCTGCATTGTGATGGGACTCCTCTCTTTGGAGAATGTGGCAGTAGCAGTTTACACCAGGTGGTATTTGTTGTGCATGAAGCAAGGTAGCGTTAATTCAAGAGATTAATCATAGTCTTGCTCACTTTCTATACCAGGCTTTATCCATTAATTTGTACTTGCAGTAGAAGCTCTGTAAGTCACATCAGTGACTGAGAGAGCTATTGTAAAGTCCTGATAACAGAAAGCTGGGAAGTGCACAAGCAATGATAAAGAAACAAAATCAAGGTTATGGTATCACAAAAGGAACTTTGTCTGCTTGGCCAGAAAAACATTACTTTACAACATAACTTCCTTATTGTCCAGCAAGTGTTTTGCACTACTAATTGTAAAAGTTGGAGAGAAACCTCAATGTGAGCCTACTGCAATGTTAACCATAAAGCAAAGATCGCCACTTTGTATGTGCAGTTCAATGAAGTATGAGTCCACGATGCCTTTTCTGCATTTACTATAGAGTGCTAGAGAACCAACGGAGGAGTAGAGATGCTGCAACATCATATGCAAGACAAAACTACCCTGCTTCATGTACAGCACCTGGGATCAAACTTTATGATAAGGCACAAAACCATTTACACCTTATCAATACAAAACTAAAAAACAAGCTCCCCAAATCCAAAGCCATTGCACTTGCTTCCTGTGAATTTCTGACCTAAAGGTCATTTCTGCCTTGATATCAACAGAGATACTGTGCTGACGTGAGCGGTTGCTCCGCATTTCTGGCTGGTTGGACAGTTTGGTTTGCTGCACCAGCCTTTTTAGTTCTGTTTTCTCCTCACTGTCTACTCCCCTGTACAGGCCAGAAACTTTTGTGTTTAATGCCAATCACAATACTTTGTTGGACATTTGTACTCCTGTAATAAACAGTAAGAATAATAGGAAGTCACGTTTGAATCTACATCTGCTATCCCTTTCTCTAAAGGCTGTGATGGATGGCACTGATAGATTTATCCATAATATGCTGAGCATTACTAGTCTCAGCTGTTCATTCATCTCTTTGCCAGAGGTGATTGCCTTGTGGCAAACACATGCCAATGCCGTAGCTTCTGTAGTTTGCGGCTTGGCAGATTTAACTGCAGTTATTCACTTCTGTAATTCCTGCAATGTAACTTCTGCAGGAAGGTGGGGTAGGCACCTGAGAAAGGGAATGTAGCCTTAACCTGACAGAGCTCATCCGTCGCAGCCAAAAAGGTCAATTTTTTCATAACAGAGATTTCAGATATGCACCCAAAACAAAAAAAAAAGCACCTTCTGACATGAAGCTACATGCAATCTAAGAACGGATTCTCCCTATTTTCTGTTTGATCACTAAGTATACTAAAATTATTTCTTCTCCGTGCAGTATTTCCCATTACAGGTTTAAGGTGAAAAACAAGCTTAGATTTCCTTTTCAAGCACCCTGATGTTCTTCCTATAGTACAAGTCAAACTGACCCTATCCCAGTTAATAAATATTTCCAGTGTTGCTGCTCTCTCTGTATCCTGCTTAAATGTAATGACACCACAGCAACAGTTCCCGGCACTCCAGAGATGATGGGAAAGTATAAACAGCGCTCCATCTGCAGTTCATTTGCTATCACTATAAAAAAAGAGCAAAACAAGCCTTTGACTGATGGTCGGTTTCCACAGTTCAGTGGCAACAGCTTTGCAAATGAACTATTTCAGGCGAGAGCTGGTGGCAGTTATTTGATAAAATGCAGCAGTTCTGATAATATGTGGATTTTTCTATTATCTTTTTTTTTTTTTTTTTTAACTTGGACTTTGTAAATGGTAGTATTCAAGGACAAGCTTGCTAGGTCAAATTTGACCCAGGTTCTGAATGTGTAAAAGCTGAGAGGTAGAGATCACTGCAGGAAAGATTAATGACACTATAATCATGAATTTGTGCAGCTACATAGCTGTGCACAGAGAAAAAGCTTTGTTTGGAGGCATGGTAAATGAAGTCTGGGTATGTTCTGGGGATACTTTGGTTCCTTTTTCAATATGGAGATATTTTATCTCAGAGTTATTCAAATACACTTGAGTTACTATATGCAGGCTTTAAAAATTAGTATTTTCTTTACTTCTGCCTGATGATCAGCAATTTTGTAATTTCCTGTTATCATCAAAATGCACTCTATTTAACATTACCCAGCTAACCTGCACTGAAAGATTCTCATAATATGCCCAGCTGGCCCCTTCAATATTATGTTTTTCATGCTGTTGCAATGCAATCAGTGTGTGATATTTTTAATTATTATCTTTCCAAACGTGTAAAATTGAACTTTGATTCTCCTGAGCAAAAACATTTTATAGTTCATCAGTTGTGATGTACTAAATTGTAAAGAACACAGCTCTTGCATGAAATGGTAAGAACACCTTAATCAATTTGGGACTACATTCTTACCTTGTGAAATCAGCTGAAGCTCCTCTAATATCATCAGTGCACTCATTTACATCTGCTGAAGAGCTGGCATCTGAGGGAGGCAGGGCCATGCCGTGGGGGAGGGGGGGGGGGGGGGGGGGGGTAGGAAGAACAGTTGATCTCATTGCCCACTGTGTTGAGTAATTACAGGGGTCTTGAACCTCAGGCCAGTGGGACAGACCTTGATAGGCAGGGTATGGTAGTCTCTACTTGTATTACTAATTCCTTTGTAGCTCTGGGCACCTCACCTGATCATTGTCAAAGTTTTGGTCCAATATTCAAATTTGTTAAGTATCTGTCATCAAAGTCAGACAGGTCTTCATGTATAGGTGCTTGATACACAGCTGGTTAAATTTAGCACTAGGGCTGAAATCACTTGACTGAAATTTTCATCTCCTCAGTGCAGTGTAAATACCACCCGAGTGTCACTATGAGCATCTGCAGTTTTGAAGGTTCACATAGAAACTGGCCTCTGCAAGGGCAGAAACTATTTCTTTCCTTTGACTTCAGTTCTTCCTTCATTTGCAGCTGATCTGGTCCCTGCAAAAACTGGAAGGTGAAACTCTGAGATCTGTTAAGAGATTTTTCTCTCTTCTTCCTGTCATTAAACAATTTCAGTTTCAGCAATGTTAGGCCCAAGAAGCAATTCTGGAGGAAAATGGATTGTAAGAACATGACCCAAATGTTTCTGACTTCAATGAAAAATTCACTGAATTCAGTCAGACATGTTATTTGATGAGCTCTTCTCCTGTCTTCCCTGTGTTTCCAGAGGTGGATAAATAATTCAGTCAAACATAAACATAATCACTTTTGAAATCTGCTGAATAAAGGAGTCTTCCTCCTGATCATACTCTGGGTCTCAGTTTATTTCAGTGGAAATACTTTGTGATTAAAATACTGAATATTACAAGATTACCATCACATTCCCAGGTCAGTCTGTGAGAATTGCTCACAGGCTCTAAGTCTCCAAAGTTCCCAGATATTCATGGGCCTTTTTTATGTTCACAATAGACTGGTCTCTTCATTAACTCCTGCTGTGCTCAGATCTTTCATCTACAGAATGGTAGTTCTTCACGTCACTGTGGTGTGGAAAGCATGAATCCAAACACTCCTCAGGTATTATGAAGAACTAGTTTTATAGAGGCTGCCTGCACAAATTTGCCAGATGTGTTCAGAGTTTATTGTCCCTTTTAGCCCGCACTGAAAGTCTAGGTCATATAATGTGGCTGTAATTACATGTTGGCATTCCACTCATGACTGGACCTGCTTCTACTCCAAAATAATACAGGAAGGTAAAAAGCCTGTTCACATCTAAAAATCAGTCCTGCTTGGCCATTTATCTCTCTGGTACCTTTCAGAGCTCCTAATTCAAAGCTTGACATTCTCTACTAGTTCATTAAGTGAAGTATTTATTGTACAGCTAGGAAATCCTGCATAATTTGGTCTTTAATTGTAGCCTTTCACCCTTTCTTTTCTCAGTGACCAACTGGAATTGCACTTTCTGTTGTTTCTAAACCATTCATTCATTCATGCTGTCCACCAGGATATAATCTTTCATTTCCAGCTGGGAACCACTTGCAGCAATCCCCTGTTATACACCCAGAAATTTAGCAGTATGAATGAAAGCAGTGACACATATTAATCAGTATGCCATGTTTTTTCTGGGTATGAAATTTCAGAATATCCGCTAAATTGTAAAGTTTGTTTGTAACTTCATCTACCTCTCCTTTCCTCATAATTATTTACATGGGACCATTGGGAGACAGCATGTCATAATATTCTTTCATACTTGCAAACCACAAACTAGAAGAAAGCTGAGCCAGGACTAATGCAAACAGACAGAAACAGATAAGTGCATCTGGCTATGAATAAACAGCAAGTTTTTTGCTTCCTCTTCTGGAAACTTTCTTGGATTGTGTTCCACCACAGTTTATTCTTTTAGAGACAAAATGGCCTGCTTCAGTAGTTGCATAATATTGTAAAGCATCATCAGATTCAGGCATCATAAAAGACTTAAAAGTCCATGAGCAAAACTAGATCTATTTCTAGAGCTAATGACCCATCATTTGTATAGATTAATATCAGGTAAAGAAAATAATAAAATAGACATAATCAGCTCTACCTATACAAAAACAACACTAACAGGGGTGAGAAGTTAAAATTGAGCTAGCTGAGTTGAATCCACATTGTGAATGGCCAGGTTGGTCCCCCACACAAGTTGCTTTGCACACCTGCAATACTATCTGTGTTGTGGAAGGGACAGTTTGGGGAAATATCCATAACAAATCAAATCACACTGGAAATGCCATTTGCCTGTTGAGCAGAATGGATAAACTAATATTAGAAACCTCCACTTTAATTTTTCCTGTCTCCATTCCATGGTAAATTGTTATCTATTTATTTTTAAGTACAACAAAAGGTTGTACTTTTCCACAGCTATTCCAAATGTAGTCATTCATCCTTTTTTAACAAAGTTACAAAAACATTCACTGTGGAGTCTGAGGGATGCTAAACAGAAATTGATTTCAGATTTAATAGTAATATTTGTCATAGATTAGTAGATATTTTCAATTATTTCTACTGACTCCTCTAAATCTATGTTCAAGGAAGAGTTCTCAAAGAGATTTTTTTTCCAAAAGTAATGATTTTTCTCTAAATTCAGGCTGTTATGTTCAAGCCTGTAAAAAAAAACTGTTACAGAAATCTAAAACAAAAACATATGTTTTCTATTTCTTTAAAGAAAAAGTTCTCTCTTTTCAGTTGCACTTTTTAATGTTAAAATTAAATACTATATTGCAGAAAAACAAGGTCTATTTACTGGCTAAATGCTACCAAAAGATAAGATCTATTTATCACTTACAATTTTCAGTGGCATGTATATGGTCTTTATTTATTGAGTTTTGTTATTTACAGTCATTCAACAGTTACTTATAAAACTTAATTTTGTAATTTTCTCTGTTATGTTTCTCAGTTGTATATCTTATCTCTTTCCTAACTGAAAAGACTGAGCTTTCTTACAGAAAGGATTTCCATAGTTTATTTCCAAAGCTTTCGACAGCACTCTAAGTCTGTTCAATTCATCCGCTGTGTAAATAAACCAGCATTTCAAACAAAAGATGAAAGTACTGCTTTTGCAGATATCCTCCCTGTATAACCATTTAAACTAGAACCAAGAGTTATTTTGCTTTCAGCACACGAGCTTGCAAATAAAAAGCCTTGAGTGTGAACTTTGAACTATGAATACTGATCTACAACAGGGTCTGTCCACAGGTATTGTCACTCAGGCACAGGTAACTTTCCCAAATTTGAAAGAGCTTTGTGTAAGTTTGGGAGTTTTTTTCATCAGATGGCCTTGAATGTACTGGGCTTACCTGCAGGAAGGGACCAAAGGTAGAAGCTAACTATATTGGATGGTTTTACGTTTGTCTTGTAAAAAACTTACTTTCAGCTGCATTTACTCACCTCAAACAATGAGATCACTATAAATCTATCTGCCTCACTATGGCAGTAAATCAGACACTATTTATACCCAGAGCTTTGAATACTTACTGCCTGGTAACACCAGACAAGACTAAAGAGGGGAAAAAAAAAAAAAAAAAAAAAAAAAAAAAAAAAAAAGGAGCAGTTCTTAGGTCTTCAAGTTAGTGCGTTTCCCCATCATGGAAAGTTTTTCAAACAGGTATTGCTTATTACTTTAAGCTACTGGGTTTGAGACTGATAATCAGTGAAATCAGTGATTTGAAATTTGGTCTGAAGAATTTTGCCAAAGCTGGTACTGAAGTTTTAACAGCTCGAAAATAATGAAAGGCTAGGATATGCATAGATTATTGTAAATAAATAACATGGTATATCAGGAAGAAAACGAAGAAGGAGAGTGATGATAGACAGTGAAAGACCAAACTTGTGGGCTTTTATTTTTTTGCTGAAAATGTTTTGAGAAGGTAATTTTCAGGAATTTAAAATAACAAAGAAAAACTACATTTCCCTATTTGCACTCTCATTGAGGTTTTAATTCTTTAAGGTAAACTTAGTCTGATGAGATATTTTTCTAAAGAATTTATTCCATTAAGGGGGAAAGAGATAAATGCCCCAAAAAAAGGGTTTAGCACAGGCATTCAAGTTCTGCCATTGGAAAGGCTAAGCAGCAAGCTAAACAGATCTTGAATGTCAAGTCACTTTCTTCATTATATTTCGTTGTAGTTAGGCTTGGGTGAACTTCAGAAAATTGAAGTGTGTGCATACATGCGTCCTTCTGTTTATGGAGGGTGCAATAACTCTGGATGAGCTGACATATTATGACAGAGAATAAATACAAAACTGTATAAACAGATTTCATTGCCATTGGTAGTCCTTAGACAAAACTTTCTTGTATCCACATACTGCCAAACTCAGTAAAGACAGGATTTAACAAAGCTCAATGTAAAGTCCGAAACAAGGATCTAATTCCATTTTAATGGATATTATATAAACCCAGTATACAAGAATTTCATTGCTAATCTAGGAGAAGAAAGATCAAGATCTGGAGTCCTTATACAACTGTAAAATGCAAGCATTTAGTTCAGCTTTCCGCAGATCAAAGAATGTGCTACTTTGTGATTATTATTTTTAAAATGCTTTTAATTAATCTCAGAACAAGCTGCAGCTAAAGGTCATGATTTAAGCACTTTAGACTGCAGAGATGCAGCTCCAAGGAAAAGTGTGTTTTTGTGTTGCTAGGGGAACCCTTCATGTGTGATGGCAGCAGAAACTCTCTGAAAAACAAGAAAGAAAGGGTAAGTAGGTATTGTTTAATAAAAAACATGAAAAGATTAAATCAAGATACAGAAAATCATTACACATAAAAAAAGGGACTGACAGAACACTTTAAAAAGCATTTTAAGAGAGTTTTTAAATATTTAATATTAATAGTTCTAAAATATTTATTTGTTAAAACTATATTTAATTATTCCAAAGGAAGAGTTTAGACTAGAACTGTTGCCAGAGATTGCTTAATGAAATAGATTAATGGTGCCCTGAAACGACCTCAGAAGGCTGGTGCTGTGTACATGAAATCAGTGGAAGGATGCAGACTGTAGACTTTCCATGACATTTTCTTAAAATCCAGTAATCTGTGAAACTTTCCTGGCTTCAAAATTTGTCATTAATCAAATCTCAACAAATCTGTCAACTTATATGCACAGTTTTGCCACATTTTACAGTAATCTTCTCCACTGCCAGGGTGCCTTGAAAATCCCTCTGAACTGAGCCTTAAACAAAGACTTTCTCTGTCTGATGTGGATTGAAATCACTGCTCTAGATCATCACTAAAAATTATAGGGTCAGGGTCTCAGCTAACCTCTGCCTATTTGTATCCACTGAGCCATAATATAAGGACATAAAGCTATTAGAGAGCATCCAAAGGAGGGCTACAAAGGTGATAAAGGGCCTGGAGGGGAAGATGTGTGAGGAGCAACTGAGGTCCCTTGGTTTGTTCAGCCCCGAGCAGAGCAGGCTGAGGGGAGGCCTCATGGCGGCCTGCAGCTCCCTCACGAGGGGAGTGGAGGGGCAGGCGCTGAGCTCTGCTCTCTGGGGACAGCGACAGGACCCGAGGGAACGGCATGGAGCTGGGACAGGGGAGGGTCAAGCTGGGGTTAGGGAAAGGGTCTGCACCCAGAGGGTGGTTGGGCACTGGGACAGGCTCCCTGGGGCAGTGGTCATGGCACTGAGCCTGGTAGAGTTCAAGAAGCCTTTGGGCAACTCTCTCAGGCACGGGGTTTGTTTTTTGGGTGGTCCTTTGTGGAGCCAGGAGTTGGATTCAATGGTCCCTGAAGGTCCCTTCCAACTTGGGATATTCTGTGATTCTATGAAAGCTGATCAATGGAAATTAGTATCAAGTAAACAAGTTTTTAAACAGCCTTAGTAGATCTGTGTAAATACTTGAAATTTTGGCCAACTGCTAACACTTGAGATACTTGGTGACACTGAAGTATTAAGTGAATATGGCAGCTCCATTAGGTAGCATGTCAAATTTTTCTTCTTTATCTTGAACAAATTTATCTAAAAACAGAAGTCATTTTCACTTGTTGAAGGGAAAAGGAGGACTAATCGGGTATCTTTGTGCAGGCCTTTTTATTACAGAATTGCTTTCTGACAATTTGTTGTTTAGTAAATAAGTTTAATTAACATATATGGGAATTTGTTTATATCATGAATATTTCTGGGAAAAAAGCTTTATGGGTAGGTAAGAAATAATGATTTCATACATATTATATAGGACATACATATAGTTAGAAAATGCAAAGAAAGTTGATACAGTGCAAAATTATTTGTAGATAGGCTCTTGCTTAAGAATTCCTACACCTGTTGCAGAAACTATGAATTGTTACATGTGAAGAACAAAAATGTGTGAAATGCCTACAAAAGTATTTGGTAATTTGGATGTTTCTCTGTACGGTATACTTCACACAAAGCTTAAATGTCAAGGAATCCTCCACTGAAGCACTGACAAAATTATGAAAATTATTACATACTTTTTAAGCCCGCTGATATATTAGTTAGATTGTCCATAGAATTCAAGTCAGCAGCCATAAACTACAAAATAATTTATCAATTATAATTTATCAAAATAATTTATCAAATTCCCCAGTAGTATTTCTATGCACAGGCCTCAGGTCTAGTTGTTGCATTCCCAGATTTTTCTTCTGACAGTGGGATTATTACAGATACTGACAATAGCATATTAAAATGCAGACTAATAAAAAATGGAAAATAATAATATTGGAAAGACTACTTGTCTTAATACAATAATATTCACTATTTGACCTTTTTCTTCTCATGCTCAAGAAGAATAGAATGTCATAAACAAACTTCCATAGGGACAAACTATATCATAGATAATCTCTTTTGAGAATAGCATGCTTGCAATAATATATATGAATTAACTTACTGTAATTTATGATATGTAGGACTAGGACTTTTTAGTGTATAACCCTGCATTAAATTATGTGGCCCAATGCATCAGACTTTTCATTCTAGTAAGTTCAATGTATACTAGACATTTGCAATAAGTGTTTACTTTAAAAGCCTCACAGAAGAGGGCACAAAACAACGTTCTTTAGTTTTCATTATTCATGACTTGTTCCAGCTTAAATCATA
Source organism: Netta rufina (assembly GCF_964035555.1). Taxonomy (NCBI): domain Eukaryota; kingdom Metazoa; phylum Chordata; class Aves; order Anseriformes; family Anatidae; genus Netta; species Netta rufina. The sequence goes on from NC_140127.1 coordinate 44,627,454, forward strand.
ATTTTCTTTCTGCTTCAATCTGCTTAGTTTCACATTACATTTCATGCTTCAATAGCATTAATAACAGAACATTGAAAGCTAAGGCATATTTTAGTTGAGCTTACAATAAAGACCAAAGCATAATCCATAACAGTTGCCATTCATGACTGCATTGTTCCAATATTATATTTCTATAATTGCATTAACTTTCACAGTACTACACCAGCATGTAACCAAATAGCACATTGGTGGCTAAGGCCTGGAACAGATGGGGTTCTCATGAGCCAGTTCCCCAGCTGTTATGTGCCAGCACTGCTCTGTTGAAACCAATGCAATTGCAATAATATCAGCCAAAGATCTGCTCCACTGGATCATATTCTGATGCATTTGAATCAACATATATACCTCTACCAATACAACATGCATCATGAATGGCATAAAAACAGGCTGTGAAAACAATTGTACAGTGCCCCAACACAGGTCAACTGGCCGAATAGCACATCCAAACACACATCTAGTCACACATACTTAGGAGAGGAGCAAAAAATCTGCAGATGTATATCACATGCACTTCCCCATGTAAGGGTCCATCTTTACTGGGAGCGATTAGTGAACTGGAGACCTCTTGATGTACAGTTTGCATCCAGCTCATCATACTTTGTACCCACTGATATTCCTCCCCTCATTGCATTTTTAATGCTTTATGAGCCCATTTCTATTTTTGACTTCCACAACATCCAGTGGCGATGACAATAGGAAAAACAGCTCCTTTGTATGTATTTTTAATGAACTGCTTGACATTTTCATTAAATCCTCACTAGTTCTCATCGTAAACACTAAATAATAGGTCCCTCAATTCCTTAGCAATCTGTTTGCCTTTCTAATCTCCCTTCTACATGGATATACCTTCAGAGCACTCTGTGACAGGCACCCTCACCTTTTTTTCCCTGAATCCCTCTGAACATAATTCCCTGTTACACAGGCCTGACTGCTCAGTGCTTTACACCTTCTATGATCATTACAACATACAGGGCAAATAAAGTACAGACTGGTTGAAAATCAATCCTGATTCAATAACATTTTATACCCAAATGCATGACATAATATATGTTTAATCATACAGGAACTGACCACGGCTTGATAGAAATCTTCCTGTCTCTAGTAGCATCAACAGAGCAATGTTAATTTATACCAGATGGACATCTGGCCCAGCCTGTGTGAAGAAACTGTTGAGGTAGAAATTTAATATCTAAACTAGTACAAACCTACAGAATTCTGCAATTAAATTAATTTTGGATACAGGATTAGTTATACTTTGATTATCTATTAAAGAAGTCCTATTTTTACAGTAAACAGAAACTTGAAAATAATTTGAATCAAAATTTTTGCTGCTTATGTACTGTCACTTTCATGACACTTACCCTAAGTGTATTTATTATTAAAGTGGATGAGTGACATAACTCAACAAGGTGAGAAGAGTAACCTGGCACCTTGGGTTGCTCCCCTGTTTTTGTACAAAAACTAGGCAGAGCCACAGTCACAACCAGCCAGTCACATGCATGTTTACATAGAGATGAAGTTTGATACATTACAATGCCCTTGAGAAGCCATAAAGCCTGAAAATAAGGGAATGTGAGAATAAAATATTCACCCACTAACCACAACTAGGGGGTTTATGATTCTAGAATTGTTGAAGATACTTTTGGGACCAAGGGTTGAACTAAGCCAGTCTTACCGAGAAATAGCTTATGCAGCAGTCTTTTTGCCCTTCTAACTCCCCCAGTTCTTATGATGCTTTTCTTTCCCCCTTTTGCTTTCTTCCTTCTTTATGTCAGGATATGAGAAGGAAACACTGAGAAGCTGGAGCTTAAATTATAAGACCTGGTTTGGGTATTTATGGCTGCTTTCAGAAGGTGGGAGAGCTGCTGAGGCCAGATGCCCAGTACATGCTTGGTGATTGAAAAGTATGTAGGAGGAAGCTTGCTACTTATTGCCTTGGCTTTCCACAGTAAGCCTGGTCTCCCTACACTCACTGTAGTTTCTGTATCTTTTCTACTGCTGCATCTAAGTGATCTCTAGTTTTAAAGTCTGGCAAAGACCTGAAAAAGAGATAAACAGCATAACATAACAGTGAGCTGCTTTTATTAATTTTCACCTGGAATTCTAGAGATTTAATTAAATTTCTCCAATTTTCGCCATTGCCAGGAAGTGTGACAGAACAGAGAGTGATCACCTGACTTTCTGCAGTTCTTTCTGGGCACTGACTGGCAGCACAGTAATGCAATACAGTGCTAGGGGAGGACATGTTGCAGGCAAAGTCCTTCAGAGAGCCAGAGAATACAACAAAGAGAATACAACTTCACCCCCATAGTACTGAATGTTGATCACTTTTTCCTCGTATTATTTGACTTGGACTAGTCTGACTTGTTTTTTCAATGCAGTGATAATTGGAACATTTAAATCATAGCTCTAAGCAGCATTTCTCCATAGTATGATATCTAAATATCATTGTTTCTATATCCAGCTTACACGTATTCTGATGAAAAATATGTTGCGGAAGGACAATATAGGGAAAAGCAAAATGCATCCCTCATCCAGAAGAAAGTAATCATTCTTTTGATATTTCAATATTAATCTGTCATAGTCTCTTTGTGCGTATTTTATTGTCTGATCAATGGGGAACTCTTATAGACCTATCAACAGATTTTCTGAAGCTTGGAAATGAGGCAATCATGGACTTTAAGTGTGACAATGTATTAGCAAAATGGTGAGGATTGTAGAACAGTGTAGATACTATATAACAAATTGTTTATCCATTTTACAAAATGCCAGTGTCTGGAACCTTTATAGAGATGATGAAGCACTGAAATATGAGCAGTTTGATAACCTTATTTTTAAGAGTGGGCTTGAATCAAAGATGTTGAAGCACAGATGAGGATTTCATTCTGTAGTAATATCCACTTGATACTCCTTACCAGTTGTTTCTATTCTTTCTGGAAAGGCATCTTCTAGGTATACATTTCTGCCAGTTTGTCCTTCAAAACCATCTATCAGGCATTCAGCTCCTTAACTTCACAATTAACAAAGTTATTTGTGATACTGAAAAGTGTTCTATGCCCATATTTTATTAAACCATGTTTTTGTCATTGAACGTGATCACTTGTATTATTATTAAAATAAATACCAGAAATTATATGGAGGCATTGTAGAGATCAGGAAAAAAATATTGAAAGATCCATGAAAAATGGCTTTCCCTTTGGATGATTTAAACAGTTATTCTGCTGGGGCTATCTCTGTATATTTCTTTTTGTAAGAACTCTGGACCGAAGACATCTTCCTGAACTTTGTGGAATCATACCCAGACTGATAAAACTAAGGAAAGATTAAGTGACAAGACCTGTTCCTGATCAGCATTTTAAGTCCCTTTCGAAACAAATCCAAAACAGTTCACCACAATGTAAAAAAGCCCATAACTCCATTATGATAATCCTATGTCATATGTTATGGAATGATTCTAAGATTCCCAGTAAGCCAGGTACATGCAGTACAAAAGAGCTACATGAGCATGAAATAATGGACCTACGTCTTACCAGTTGCTAGGACCAAGCAGGAAATCTATGTACATTTCACCCATTTTTGAGTGATAAGAGTGATCTTGCAATGATGCACTACACATAGTCCAACTAGCAAAAACCTTACATGTAGATGTTTGTTTTGGTGTAGCAAATTGGCAAGAGGGTCAAAGAACCAACAAGATGGACAAGAAAGCCAAGGAAGAAAATAAGAAAGGAATAGAGGGAATATGAAGTTAAGAATATCTATATATATATTAAAAAAAAAAATGCATGAATTATAATTCTACTCATCTACTCATCTCAAAGAGTTTATTTCTGGCCCTTTACCCATAAGATTTTTCCAATGATAATATGGTATAAGCAGTAATAAGAACTTCATGAATGATGTTGCAGAAAAATTATGGAAAAGAGATCGGATCCTTTGAGTTTTGAGGGAAATTTTTATGACATTGTGCTTGTGTGCTGAATGCTTGTCCTACTATTCATGTCTCTATGATTTTCTTACGTTTATGAAACATTATCATTCCATATAACCAAAATTAACATTAGTTTATTTTCTGCCCATCTCACATTTTACACATAAACACAGAATGAATTTTAATGTTTTGTTTAAATCTAATGAACTCAAAACCTATCAGTGTTAAACCAATGGAAAAAAGTGTTAACAAAAATGTCATCAATTATTTACATAGTCTACAGAGAAACCTTGTGCTTATATGGTGGTAATATTTAAAAAAGAAAACTGTTTCATCTAAAAAATAACAAACAGTTGATAGAGGTTCTGAGAAAATTATCTTCAAGTTATCTGAATTTAATCCATGAACCAGTGCAGAACTTCAGAATGGAGTACAGCAGCCTTTGGATAGCAGACCTTGTGCATTATCTAACTGCTTAATTTAGTCACTAAATTCAAAAACATAGGCTCTTTGGTGTAGACAATATAGTGTCCTGTTTTGTTATATTTGTATAAATCACAAGTGTTTAAAGTAAAAAAAGTCCTAAATACAAAGCTTGTATAAGGACTAAGCAGTATTTTGCTATATATTATACATTCAGATAGTAGTTGTTCCATAAAAAACAAAATATGCAATTATCCTGAAAAGAAAATGCAAAGGATCTGTTTTCAATTTTAGGTTCTCTAAATTTATTTCTGGGAACTGTATTACTTTCAGGAACTATGGGTTAAATGGGAGGAAAAACAGGAGCAATTAACTTGATTTGGCAGTTTAACATTGAGTTCACTGATTTCAGGAATAGTTTCTTTTCCACCAGCTGAAGACTTTTCCAGTGAGAAAAACTGATATTGATATAGTAAGAACAAGGAAGAGCAATGGCTTCTTACAGTGGAAACTCAGAACAGTAATGACTGTTCTGTTTTAACAGAAATTTTTTTAATTTAATGTTTTGAAAGGACAAACATTTTGAAAGCATATTTCCAAAATACATCTGCAAAATAGCTTACCATTCTCCTTTACTCACTGCTTCCATGAGACTCAGCATTATGCTTCATGGTTACTCAACTCTGCAGAAACATTTTCCCACAAAAAGACTGGTAAAGTTTTTTGCAAAAGCCTAAGCAAAAGCCAATGTGGAAGTACATCTCCAGTATGGATCCCTGACATTTTTGGAAATGACAGAAACAGTAAAATCCGAAACAGATCATTTCTTCTGATCCAACGTTGCTCAAAATGATTTCAAATTGTACATAAAGTGTATGACATTCATGACCACAGATCAGTGCCATTATTATATATTTTTCTAAACCTATGATTAAGTTATCAGCTGCCAAAGCCATGTCTGACTGTGGCTGACATGCACTGTCCTAATTTTTTTTGGATGACTAATACGGGTGCTTCAACGGCCGTTCTAGTGGGAAGGAAGATCTGTGAAAAAGCCCCTCTGGCAGATACAGACATAGCTATAGATGCTAATTTGTAGTCACTTTAACACTCAGACGAAGAAATCTGCTAGCTGTGAGCTGTCTTGACAATAGAAAGCAGACTGAGTTTCCATAAATGTTGAAAAACACCTGAAGAAATATATGTTAGTAGAGAAAAAAGCAGGTCTGTCAGTGCCCTAATGTATAAGGGCCTACCCTTGAGATCTTCAGTTGTGAAAGTTGCTATTTTTAATGAGTATGACAGACAAAAGTCTGTCTATATCATACAGGTAAATTTCTATACCCCCAAAAAAGTATTTTCTGCAATTCCTTTTCTTTTCCCTAGCAAGCTTTGAAATTTTAGCTGTGCAAGATGGATGAATGAGGACATATTCTTGTCTTTAGAGCTTACAGCATCTCAATTAAAGTGAAGATATTTTTCCAGAAGAATGTGTTATGTATTTAAGAAAAGAAGTTCACTGTGGGGTGACAGAGATCAACATTTTCTTTCCTGGAAGAAGCTTTGTTTAGTTTCCATTAAGTAATGAGCTGCTAAAAGATTTGCTGCTATAAGAATCCAAAAAAAGACACCTTAAACACACTAAAGCAAAGCATTGTCCTGTGGGACAGTTGCATAGTACAAGTTGGTGCCAGTAGGCACTCTGTCGCTGATATATGAACTAGAAATAGCTAACACTGAAGATTTGTTCCAGAAACATTCTTGAGAAAATTGTTTTCCTGAAATACATAATCATGCTTATTTTTTTTACATTCCAGTGTTTTTACTGGTTTGGTAGCCTTGACAGGAGGCATGAATCACAAACTTACAAGAAGACAGCATTCTGCATTCCTTTCTGTGGAAAAGTCAGGCCTTAATGATTTTTGCAAGATAGACCAAGGGAATATGCAACACGAACATTGCTTGCTTGACATTCATCTACATAAAAATGAGAAGACAGGATACTTCTGCAGTTAGAGCTACATATAGACAATAACAGATGACAGTACTGTCCAAACAATGGTTTTTATTCTTTACTTAGTTGGGTCATATCTTGTTTTATAAAACCAATCATTATGGAATACTCTGTGAAGTACAGTACTGGTACACATGAGTGAGAATGACAGAACTAAGAGGCAGTAGAGGCGGATGAATTTCATGTTGAGGAATTGTCTCTCAATATACCTTTTTCATTCAAAAATTACTCAGTATTTCATTACTCGTTATTTATTTCAACAAGATAACTAATGTCAACCCATAACTATCTGTGAAGATAATTTTTCTGAGTGCTGAATATATACCATTTAATATACAATGAACATATACAATTTAATATCTGAACTGTTTGCTCAACTTAGCTTCTTGATATTGTTTCCTCTTCCTGACTGGAAGGTCTTTCATATTTCTAATTTTGTTTGAAACAAACTCTATCTAATCATTAAATTAATTTGATTTTGTAATCAAATTAATCTCAATTTATTGTCTATTATCTCAATAAAGTCTAGCATTCACTTTATGAAAACATATTGTTACAAGAAGTAAATAAAAATGAGTATAAGCATTTGCCAGAAAAATGGTGAATATTTTTGTAGTGTTTTTCTGCTTTGCTGCTATCATAGAGTTGTCTGTAAAATATATCAGCAGTAAGAAAGTAATAAACAATTGACCAACACATATCCATTTATTTAGAAACAGTTCCATGGTGAAGATTTGAGCCTATGACTTTGTGTATGTCCTCAGTTGTATGAGAGGATATGTTTTTTGTCTAGCCACAGTAGAAATCCTTATCTTTAGTTTCAACTTGTGAAAGTAAATTTGTTATTATATCAAGCCATAGGTCCCTTATACATGCATCTTTCTCTAAAACCAGAATTATGTGGACCTCAGAGCAATGTTATTAGGCTTACAGTTCTGCTGTAAGGCTCTTGGGCTTTAACAGCAATACTAAATATCAAAACTTCATGCATGCTTATCAAGAACTAAGTACACTTCCGCCAAACTGGAAGACCACAGATTTCAGCTCACTCTAAACACATTGTAGGCAGCTGAAGGCTGACAGAAATAAGTACCATTGGCTTCAGTTCTGAATATTCCTTACATAGCCTGGCCCTAAAGACACTCATAGAGATGATGAATATTTTCAGAGGTACCAAGACTCCACACTGACATCCTACACTTTCATACTAGAATAGTTTTGAAGTTGTTTGAGAACAACTTTGAAAAAAAATGTGGATTAAAGCAATTCTTCCTTGCAAGGGCTTCAAAGGAAGGATGGAAACACACAGACTGTTAACTTCTGCCAGTTCAGCTTGTTGGACCTGCACAATGTGAACAGTACTATTAATTTATGCATTCGCATAAGCGTTTTCCTGGGTGAGCACCAGGAAAATATGTTAGCTGTGGAGATGGTAGATCAAGTTCTACACAGATTCCACAGGTATACAGTTTGGGTCAGCTGATACCACTTCAAGGTCTCTCTCTATGACTGGGAAAAAAAAAAAAAAAAAAAAAAAAAAAAAAAAAAAAAAAAAACGCTATTACTTGTAAAAGAGCCACAAATATTACTTGTACAAAGTCTGAGACTCCTTCACTTCTTGGCCCTTGTAAGTGCTTGCCAACTCATAGGTTTAAACACTTTATTCATACAGCAGACAACCTGGACCTCAAATCTGTTTCTATTTTGAATTGGGGTAAGCAACTTAATCCTCCAGGGACAGTTTCAATTTCTGTAAAACAAAGTTTGAAGGCACTATTTTCTCCTACAGGGAACATTATGAATTGAACTAATTAACACTTAACAAGTGTTTAATATTTAAGAAAACTAAGTGCTATGGAGAAGTGTATTGGGATCCTGTTTATGGTAGAATACTTGCATTTGACAAGTAGGTGAGAACTAGCCTTTACCCTGTCTCTCAGCATCTCTTAAGTGCCCTGCATCCTTATCAACATTTTGTTCTCTGTGTCTTCTACATGTATTTACCACTTCCAGACAGCAATTACTTTTATCATCCAAAACTGGCAGTTATCTTACAAGTCAAACTTTGTTTCACTGTTACTCCAAAATATCATGAAAATAAATACTGTAGGTTTTTCCTTGCACTTTTTATTTCAGGCAGACAATTCTCTACTCCCTCTGCTTCGAAAAATTTTGAGTGCAGTCATGGTTCCACTATCAAACTAGAGAATACTCTGAGTTTTACACTTAACACTTCAGCTACTGTTGTATAGTAAATACTAACGGTGACAGCAATGAAAGGAAACAGCCTTTCCTAGTTGTAAACTCCTGGATGATCTGCGTGGTATGAAGGTTCTAAATTAAGAACCAAAGCGTTCCATATTTCTGAGTACAAGCGTAAATTAAAAGTAAGCATTTACAAAATACTTCAAGCCCCTGAATAACAGCAGGACATCACAGTCCATTCCACAATCTTTTTTAGACTGGTCCGCTGATGTTTTATATACAGCTGGACATACATCTGATAAACATCCCTACATTAACAGTACTTTTTTTTAAAACACTTTGCATAATAAAACAAAGATGTAAGTAATATGGAGCAAAACAAAATGCAAACACCTGTAGACTTTCAGAACTTTGAGATCTTCACAAAACTTGCATCCTGGTTTTTATTGCACAATAATTTTGAATATTGAAATTCAATAATTTTGAATTTACTGAGAGGCTGGAATTTTCAGAGTGAATGAAGTCCAGTCACCAAATGTTCAATTTCTAAAATTCAAATACTTATCTGAGTTTGAAGTATGTCATGAACTTATCATTGTACAGTAGAGATCGTTTATGATGTATTTGGTATACAGGCATTATATTAAGCAAACATTTAAATGTGCATGCTTACATTATATCAAGAGTATTCAAACTAAAAGAATGTCAAGCCAAACTTTTCAGAATTGTATTCTTTACAAGAAAAGCTCTTGAGGGGATACATAACCTCTAAAGACATTACAGTTGCAGTGTCCAGTTTAAAAAACTCCTGAAAAAATATGTCAGAACCAATTTGAATGATCAGCTCTAGATTTTCCTTATCCTGGTGAAGGGGAAAAGTATGAATCTTAAATACTTATCATCATTAGTGTTATCTCTGTAATACTGCCTCAAATGACCACATCAATCCTCATAAACCAGTAAAGGAAAATGATCTCTAATATGTGTGCAAAGCCAAATAGGTTATCAAAATTTATATATCGACATGGAAGGATACATCTAAAGGGTATCAGTCCTGGGTCTAGTGGTATAAAATATTTCACTAGTGACCCAAATAGCAGATGAGAGAATAGACTCATTAAATTTAGAGACAAATGTAGTCTGGTACATTGTAACTACTTCAGAGGACAAAAATAGGATTCAAAACATCTTGATGAACTGGAGATAAGAATGGAAAACTTGAGATATTTTTCATGTTGTAGAAGTGCAAGTACCACACTCATCAATAAGAAACTATACTGAGAGAAAATGGGGAAGAGCTATTGATGGAGAAATTCATTTGGGAAAGGATATAGAAATTAGCTGACCACAGACCAGCTATGAGTTAAAAACTACATGCTGCTGCAAACACAGAAACGGCCTTCTGGAATGCAGATAGGATGCAAGTTTGCAAATCAACTCTTCATTCTGCTTAGCCCTGATAAGGCTTTAACTGGATTATTGTGCCTAGGTCAGGGACCACACTTCAAGAAATTTATGTACTGGTCAAAGACAGTCCCGAAGATAGCAATAAAAATGATAAAAGGTCTATAAAATATGAGTTATGATAAAATACAGAAAAAGTGGGATTTTTAACCTAAAAGACCGAGGGAAGGCTTGATTACAGTCTTTCAGACATGTAGAAGGCTACTTTATATCTCTGCAGAAGTAACAGGCCAAAATTCAAGCAAGCAAATTCAGATTACATATTCCAAAAAAAATTTTTTTGAGAAGACCATGAACAGCAGAAGAGTTTGACTGAGTTTTTCTGTATCCATACTGAAGACTTCAGAGCATGCTGACAAGTATCTGTCATGAAGGACCCAAAGGTTGTTGTTTTTGCCTTGAACTAAATGACTTCAGGTCCCTTATAGCCCTATGATCCTGTACTTTTGGCTTGCTCTTTATTCTGTTTAGCTGAAGCACTGAAAGTCGTGACATATGCCTCATGCAAAATACATCCTGTTTCCATGAGCCCCGTACAAGCTTCTGCTTCTCTTCCTCCTACTTTCACTTTCTACTAAAAGGAAAGGTCAAATTATTGTTTTTCTCATTCAAACCTCTTGTTTTACTGAAATTTCAGCTTCTCAGTAACGGTCTAGAAATTTCAAGGCTCAAACCTATGAGATAGGAACATTCTGGTCCTTATCCAGTTAAACAATGAAGGGCAAGAACAGCCAAACACATGCTTACTGTTTAAGGAAGTGTGCCAATATCTGGCAGATTGCTCAGCAGGCTCATTATCTTGTAGGATTGAGCCATCACAGGATCACGGAATCACACAGTCACAGAACAGTTGAGGTTGGCAGGGACCTCTGGAGGTCTTCTGGTCCACTCCCCTGCTCAAGCCGGGCCACCCAGAGCAGGTTGCTCAGGACCATGTCAATGTCATTCTGGAGACTGAGCTGTATGTATTTAATTCAAGTAGACAGAAAACAATAAACTAAATCTTGAAAACTGTCTCAAATATCCCCAAAACTTCATTGTTTAATTTACAACTTCAAACAATTTGTACAGCTCAAACTGAAAGGACAGAACTGATGCAAGTAACCACAGGAATTAAGAAACAAATCTTCTTTTATTACCAACGATGTCATTAATCCTTGTATGGAGACAACCAGAAATGTTGGAGTGTAGGGAAAACTGTATTATTTCTTTCAGAAGCAGCCCAAGTTTTATTATGATTTTTCTATCCACAGCTTGTTTGGAAGTATTGTAGGGAGTAGCTGAAAGGCATAAACCATAATTAGAAGTTGAACCATGCCAAGACACCATGGGCATTGTTCAAGAAGTCATGCCAATTGACATCCCAAACATGCAATGTGAAAAGAGGGTTTGCCAACAATTTGTAAAAAATTATCTCAGCATTTTATTTCATTTCAGTATTAACATTGTTTTAAAAAATGTCAGCCAGTTACATAGGGTTTGGCTGCAATCCAGGTGTGAAACAGTGATGAAGAGGGCCATTAATGCAAAATGCCAAGCCCTGAGTTTCATGTCATTAATATTTATGACATAGTGTGAAGAGCCTTATTTAAATGCCACTTGGTGTGTGGGTTGGGGAGGGGGAAGAGAGGGATGGTAGGGGAGGAGAGTTATAGTATTTATGCTGAAGTGTCAAAGTCTTGACATGGAACAAAGCCCTTTACAGACACAGGGTAGTAATAATTAGCCTAATGTTTGGATAGTTACACTTTATTTGACCTCTGATTTTAATGGTATAAAATTGTAAAAACTAACCATCTTGTCAAGCCGCCAAGGGAAATGCATTTGGATGGGTATTTGAAAAACACATGTAATTGTTAACCATCACCTATTATTTTGGGCAAATTGCCTGAAACGTACTGAACCTCAAATACTTATTTCAAGATGGTCTGGCCCCTCTGAAGTCATGTTATAATTTCAGGCAGACAATATGCTTTGTTTAACATCATTCTATAACTCCTACCAGTGCCTGGTGAGGTCACAAAATAATTAATTTCCTCCTTTTCCATGCTGTGGCAAGAAACTGCATGCTTCAAAAAAGTAGTGCCCTAGACCTTTACAAGGTCACAGGAGGTGATCAGACATTTTCACATCCATGACTTCCTTAAGTGATGTTTTTTGTACACTGATGAGATTTAGTGTTTAGGTCCTTCCTTAATGAAACACAACTCCATTGTTAGTGTACTCTGTGCTGGAATGGCAATGCTCTGCATTTTGTCACATGAACACAGCGAGTCGCTTTCATACTTTTATACAATTCACATAAGATTTTCATGAACTATGTAGCTAGTCCTCCGTTCCCTGTTTTTAATTGCAAATTGTCTCCTTCTCTTGACATAAGTAGTCTGTTTTATGTCGTTACTTAATTCCTACAAACTGCTGTGTTTTTTCAACTTATGCTCTTATGTCAAGAAATAAATGAAGTGCACTATACACATCATATTTTTCATGCAGCTGTCAGGCATGCTTATTGCTTACATAAAAATACAGCATTGTTTAGAAAAGAGAAAAAAAATAGAGTGAGTTGCTATAAAATATTCCTTTTTAAAGCAGAAATTCCTTGGAGATTAAATTTTAGAAAGAAAATGATATTTCATGGTCTGCAAAGAAAAACATGCTTTTCAAAATGCAGACAACAATTAAATCAAATTTACAATTTTATATGAAGAAATCATCATATTTGTCGCACCAAAATATAAAATGAAATAATATTGTAATTAACTGTTGAAAAATCCTCTTAATATGCACTAATATAAAATTGATAGTGTACTCTGTTACTCAGGAAATGTATTCATTTTGTAGTCACTATCTCCTGTTTCTATTCACAGAAGGTCAAAGCTCAGGCTCAGCAGGAATGTAGGAACTCTTAAAGCAAGGCTGAATGAACCCCCAGGCATGTTTTCTTAAATTATGTTACAGTTGCTCTGTAACTATATCCATACAGAGTATCTCCTAAAATCCATACGTTAAGAATGGGTGATTGTACTTTGGACTACAAAATCTGTCCCAAAATAACAAAGAGGTTAGTTTCTCAATGATTTAAAATTGATAACCAATCTAATACCATGCAGAAACTCCTTCTAATGACTGTTAATGACATTTTCTTTCTAGTAACCTATTTAGGTTAGTCAGGACTGAAGACAATGATAAGGAATATCAGAGACATCTGAGACATCCGCATCAGTAAGTGGAAAATGCAATGGGAAATTATATTCATTAGTTGATTAGTGTAAATAATGCATGACCCCCCAAAATTTCCAAAATGTTAAAAAGTCACTTTTTAACATACATTATTTTCACTAATCAACAAATGAGTAGGGATTTTCCTACGTGGAGCTTAGTGTGCAGTGCTTGGATCCTGTGACAATGGGGCTCTGGAGTACTTTGTGCCAGGCAGGGGGACTGCAACAGGGTTAGCATTTCGAGAAGTTACCCAAGCATGGCGTTACTCAGTGTAGCTCTACTGGTACCTCAAAGCAACACAACACAATAGAACCAAATTCTGGAAATTAGAAACCACTCACCTCAAACTGAGATCACAAAATCTGGGAACAAGAACTTTAGCAGACCTTTCTCATAATGCGATCCTGATCTGTGCCTGTGTTAAATAAAAGCTGATCTCCAGAGCCCCACTGTGCAAAGTGCATTTCTTTGGGAATTTTGTAGGAAGATTATATTTGTATGCACACTCAGTGTTTGTATTTCCCTTTTATAAACACATATGGTGGCTCTTTAAATCTGACTTTGACTTCTCTACATATGCCAGCCTCATCTCAGGGTTCATATTGAAAAGTTCACAAATACTGGATGCCATTTCTAAAGAACTCTCATTTGAAGGAGAAAGACATCCTCATTGATAATTCTAGGACGGCCATGGCCAAAATGTACTTAGCATCCAGGCTGGCTAGAGGGTTTGCCCAATACTTTTCTACTGCAGCAACATTAGGTTCAGGGGGAACTTGCCCAGCATCTGAAACTGTTCCATTTTTATGAAGCATTTTCTACTGCAGCACTAAGACTATATTACCTTTCTTTATTACCTCTGTGTAATGTATATGTGTGTGTTTCAATAAGATTATCGTTTAGTCATATTACTGCATTCACATAATTGCATCAATCAAGCAGGCATTTTAGGCACACAATTCCTTGGCATCTGATCAATTTTCTGCAAAGAGGATAAGGTCTTTGATCTCACTCTAAAGGGGGTCACTAGAGTACGATACCAAAGATGCTGAATGCTGATTTCAGAAAAAAAAAAGATGATCAGGACATCTCAAAAACAATTGTTTAGGTTAAGAGTTCAGCTAATAAGGTCCCTGACTCCTAAGTGCTATGCACCTCCTGGGAGGTACTGAGACCCTCCAGCTGCCCTTGTGGTTAATGGAGCTGAGGATACTCTGTATTTTGCATAACCCAGCTATAAATGCATTACACTTAACTGCATAATCTCAAGGATAAGAGAACATCTGTCACCCAATAACAGCAAACACCATCTGGGTTTGTATCATTGTATTCCTACTTACTTGAACAAATGAAGCTCAAGTGACACTGGGCATTGCTTCAAAGGAAAAACAAAATGTATTTACACTTGTTACTTTGCCCTTTTGCACATTTTGAACAGCGATAATGAAAGGCTTTGCCTACAAAAGCATTCATGAGAATAACTGCTATTTCTGTTTTCTCAGCTATCTTTTCAGAATTATATCATTTTTCTCTAATCATCTCATGGAAGATATCCAAAGTAGTCATAAAGGAACTCACATCTCATTCCTTCTAACCTTAGCTAGTAGCCTTTTTTTTTTTCTTTTTCACTATTTTTAAAGATAATATCAAGTGTCCTACTTGATCTTTTCAGCTTCTGCCCCAACAAAAGCTGGCTGGTCCTCTTCTGCTTCTCTTTGCTGGTGCTAAAACAAAGGAGCTGCAATAGCAGCACAGTATCTGGCCAAAAATCTTTTCTGTCAGAGTAAACTAGACCTCTGGAAATTTGCCAGAAGAAATGCAGATGAGTTGGTTTGAATACTTTGTACTGCTCATAATTTATGGTGATTTCTTATTAATATTTTTAATATCTGGAGGAAAATAAAATTATTCTGCAGTGTGGAGTTAGTTTGTAAAGTTGTTCAAATTACCTGACTACATAATTGTTCCTCTTCTAGCTTCTGATTAAGGCAATTCCTCCTGTCACTATTAAACAGAGAGCAGAGCACATGCCCCAGTCTAAAGTTGGAAATGGCTCTTTAGAAAGCTTTGGGAAATTCATCATTTAACTCAGTACTACAGTGGACTCAAAAGACAGTTACTCACAGCAATTGATGCTGTGTTTTCCAAACTTAGCCCTTAAGGGACTGATGTGCTGTGCGCCCCCAAAAGAATATCCAACTTGAAATGCAAACCTAGGAACTAGCGGTAGAAGAGGATGCTAAAGTAGGCCAAATGAACCAAGTATAAACACAGCTCTGAGAACTAAGAGGAAATTAGTGAATAACTAGAACAGCTTGCATAAATCTATGGAGACAAAAATATGTTTATTTGGAATCTTAGAATCCAAAGCCAATTTGTATCTAGTGCTGGGTTGAATTTTTCAGTAAATACTTTAAAATGCTCATAATTTTCTATACTACTCATAGATCCTTTTATAATTTATAGAAACATCTGTTTCCCTAACTATGTACAGAGGCAACTTTTGTAGGTAGGCTTTTATACTTATTTAACCAATTCCATCCCTGCACACACACTTTCATACACACCTTCAAAGAATAAAGCATGTTTGAAATGCCTGCAAACTCACACGTAAAGTTACAGATTTAAAACACATAGCATTTCTACAGCCCACAGCTGTCTTCATCCAGACAGCTGAACTCCACACTAGCATCTTGATTCTAACCATAAAACTGAGAACTGACCTCCCAAGGTAATGCATATTATTATTATATGTGTTACAATAGCACTTGAGAAACCAAATTACATCCTTCCCGGTATTTAGAGCTGTGCAATATCTGCGATATGAGGCTGCCTTGTAAATTTAGAATGTTAGCTCCTAGGGGACAGGCTAGACGTAGGAGGAGAAATAAGCTCATAAGCAAGAAATGTTAGAAATCAGACCTATTGACTTCCAGTCCAGGGCATTACACAACAGAATATGTCAACTATTACATTATCATGTTAACTATAACTGCCTTTGAAGTGAGATGAGACTTGTGTACTTCCATGTCTCACACACACATACACAAAGAGAACTTTCCCAAAAAACATTTTTTTTTTGGTTGTGATGAAGTGTCTGGAGAGAATTATAGGTGTTTGTTTGTTTGTTTGTTTTTGTTTGTTGGTTGGTTGTGGGATTTTGTTTGTTTCATTTTGGTTTTGGTTTCATTTGGTTTGGTTTGGTTTGGTTGGTTTTGGTTTTGGTTTTGGTTGGTTGTTTTTTTTTTTCCTTGTAATAGAAAGCAAGTTCCAAAGGGACAATTTTATTCTTGCAGTGGTAAAAGCAGTTTAAGTTTCCCTAATAATTAAGTACTTCATGGCAGTGTGTGAAAACTTTTGGTATATATATCAGTATTTCTAGGCTGGTTGGGTAAGAGATTTAAGAAGTTTCTGAGAGATCACATGCAATAGCATCCCCTCACTGGTAGAGACTCCAGCAAGGAAAAAGAGTAACCTCTGTTGTCCCTTGGTTCATAATCAATACAGACCAAAACCCTTTCTCTCTTTGTCTCCTCTCCCTTATGCTCATTTAGAGTAGTCACCTCAGAGCATTACCTGGTGTCACCTACAGTACGGGAAAGGAGACAAAATATTCAGTGTGAGCTATAGGTGGGTGGCAGGCTTTTAGTTGTCCTGTAAATGTAAAAGCAGGCAGTGCTTTCCTTCATACTTCAGCAGCAGGAGTAGGCCCTGCTTTGCCAGTTTGCTGTTTCCTAGATGTTTTCTTTCTTAGAAGAGAAAAATTGGCAACTTTCTTCACTTCCAGCCACTAACATATGTTCACGTATCAAGCAACTTAATTGTCAGTACACGGAATAATAACAATTAAGGATCAGAGATCAGTCCTCTAGTTTAAAGTGAAAGTGAAATGTAGTCTATGCCCAAGCCAGTCCCACATGTTTATAGCATTTCTTCTGGGCAAAGTC
Source organism: Netta rufina (assembly GCF_964035555.1). NCBI lineage: Eukaryota > Metazoa > Chordata > Aves > Anseriformes > Anatidae > Netta > Netta rufina. Next base: position 44,644,699 of record NC_140127.1, read on the forward strand.
AGTCAGATTGCAACGGCTGCATTGCAGGCTGGTGTGCCAAGGCTATGTTCAGAGCACTTCTCTTTATGGGATTTCTGAATATACAGTGTGAATTGACCACACCTTTCTCCTCTCCTCAGGAATACTTCAACATGGTATCACTCCTCCTATTTGAATGCTCTTGCAAATATTAATGAAAGAAAGTTCACAATCTCTTTCTAAAGTAAAATAAATATTTTATACCTGTTTTCCAGCTCAGCCATCTGAGGCAAAGACAATTAAGTAGTGTAAATTCTTGCCCATGAGAGTTGCTAAATTATGCATTATTTTGGTCAGGAACAGTTTTTTGTTTTGTTTTGTTCTGTTTTGTTTTAATTTATGGCCAGAAAGTAATAATCATTTATAACAATTAATCAGTTGTAACAACAATTAGTTATAATAACAAGGAATGGTAAAAAACATAATCCTAGGTTGTAACAGTGGTAGAAATGAAGAGGAGGAATTTTGACTCCTTGCTATATCAAGCCACTAAAAATAATCCATTAGACAAAAATGGCAGAAAACCAGATGGAAGCATAACTAGGATCCTACTTGTGCATGGCATGGCAAGAAACTGCACTGTTGGCAGCCCTTCTCGTGAAAGTGAGAACTCGAGCCACTAAGACATTCAGTGTCTTTCTCTGATTCACAGCTCGGGCTTTCTGTCTATCTCTTCACAGGTATTTTATTTCTGGTCTCCACCTCAGCCACAGGTTAATTTGTGAGGTGGAAACTCCCCCTTCCGCTGAGCAAGCCGGTGCCAACAGTAGAGCAGGCTGAGGAGGAGCAGCTCCCAGCCCGTGCTGAGCCTCCGTGGCACACACATCTGGCCATTTCTAGATGCTGTCCCGTGCTGTCAGGACAGACCTGAGCACCAGGTCCCTCTGCTGCTTGCTCCCACACAGGCAGGGTAAATCACATCCAGGCTCCAAGAGGAGTGCTGGCAGCTGTGGAAATGCAGGGTGAAGTGCTGCACGGTACACCCCAGCTGTCCCTCTGTTAAGGCAGGGCTGCCTTGTTTGCATGCCTGTATCAAAAAGTAACAGCCACAAAATATCAAAGACTGTTTTTCCTCTCCAAACTGACTGCCTGTTGTTATTTCTCAAAACATGAGTCCATCTGCGTCTTTCCAAGCTATGGATATGTGGCGACATCTGCGTCATTTTGAAAAAAGCGTGTGTGTTTGCTTCTCATGGGAAGTTGGAACTTGCCAAGAAATAATTGTCAAGACTCTGTATTGTTTTCACTTTTATACCTGTTATTCCTGAGCAAAAAGAACTTGAATCTCCTCTCCTTCCCAATGTAAATCTGAATTAAGCTCACAGAGCTATGGAAAATAAGGTACTTAAGGCAAAAAGAACAAATTTGTTCAAAGAACAAATATTCTTTGATCCAGAAGGTATCTATTTAGTTCATCTGATCACAGAGAGAACCTACTCAGTTCTCACTGCACATCACTGCACTTTCTGGGTAGCCATGGTTCACAGGGCTGCTATGGCTCATCCAGTGTCTTAGCCACTCAGAGACACATGTATTCAGACTGATAGACAGTACTAAGAATTCCCATGACAGAAGTAAAGGCAGAGACAAGACCACTTCTGTGGTATACAAGTCCTAAAAGTGTTATTTTTGAAAAAGCTGAATCTGGTAGTGTAAAGAAACATGGCAACAGCTTTTAAAGCAAAACTATCAAGGTGAAATAAACACATTAGCATCATCTAGATTTGGCACTTCCTTACAGTTCTGACAGAAACACCACTTTGGATGCAGATCTCCCAAAGAAGATCGACAAAATGTTGATTTGAATAAGCTTTTAGTTTTTGTTGCATTGGCATAAATCTAGGTAAACCCTAGTGAATTGAATCACTTAACTCCTAGAGAAGAACAGGGAAAAGAGAAGAATTTGACCCACTGCATAGAGTGACTGTGGTTCTCCAATGTATTTAGTTTTGCAGTAATGATGAGAGTATGACCATGAAGTGGACAGCAAAGATGAATCCAGGTGTCACTGCAGCCACTTCCCATCCTACATGTAAGCCAGTGCTGTTTCTACTGCTGTACTGCATTTGGCAAAGTCAATGACAGGCAATAATCTGTGCATCATATGTCATTATCAGAGTAATGTGCAATGTGTTCTCTTCACCAAGGAGAAAGAGGTCCTAAAACTAAGCACAGGCTTCTATCTTAGGAGATTTTGAATATTACAAAACTACTGCTAGCATTGACAGGACAAAGACCTGGCTTCTGATCTTCAAATGTGTTTTTTTGCAAGGATTGTCCAGCACAGCTTTGCACACACAAAGTAGCTCTGTGAAGTTGAGTCTAACATGCCAAATGTGTTTCCAAAGCTACCAGTGCCCCAGCTGGAACCACAGAAGCCACTCCTTGCTAAAAAATACCTGTCTTTCACAATTCTTCTTTTTTATCTTCATTACAATTAATTTAATTTATTTCAAGGCAGTCGACAGCAAAAGCAAAACATTTTGTTCCTGCTCTGCAAAAGATGTGGAGACATCCCTGAGGAAAACCAACCACACAATGGCAACACTGTTCATTAAAAATCCAAGATCTGCCACGCAATGCTGTTTATAATTTATTCCATCTGTGGCTGGAGGGACATTATTGTGATGATCGAGGTGATAAGTTCTAGAAAGAAATATAAATCATTCATTCAAGTATTTCAGATGTATTCTTAAAATGCAGCAGTAATTCTTCATTATCTCCTTCTTAGGAGACTGCATTTGGAAGCCACAGCTCATCCTTAACCAGTAAAAGTAGTTCACTTACAGACAAGGGAACTGTAACATGAAATGTTGAAAATGAATGAGAAGACAATACAAAGTAAACAAAACTTAAATATTTGTGCTTTTCAAAACCAAATTTTGTTTTCCATCACATATTTAAAATTTGATTTGCATTTCCCACGATAGGAACTTCTTGCACAATACCTGAAAGTACAGACTTATGGGAATAGAATACAATTTCATAAATACTGGTGTTTATCTTCAGAAACTCCCAGATCAGTAAATCAAATCATAGTTTTACCCATTGGTTGTAAATCTGTAAAACCTTAGCTACTAATGGCATTATGTAGCAATCTGGAATCAACCCAAGACAGCTTTCTGGATGAAAGAAGTCATCTTCCTATAGGAGTGTCCTTGGTGTTTATAAGACCTCTATCTTAAAATCACATTAACATAACACTAGAAAGATAGGGGAAGTGTTAGATTTCCTCAGAGGGCATCTTATCTCTGGGCACTACTAGCTTCTTTCTCCCAGACATGATTAGCTTATGGGAGTCATACGAACTTTTTTTGAAGGCCACAATTTTTGCTTCAGAATGGCTCAGACTGTACCGAGCTGCAGGTATTTTGAAAACAAAATTAACTTTCCATACAAGGTTAAAAATACTTACTGAGCCCTCTCCCACATCAGACTGCAGGAGCTGAATGCTACTATGCTATCAATACAGTCAGTATATTTTTCAGGAACAAAATATAAACATTGAGTAAGAACACTTAATATAAGTTTGCTAAGTACTTTTGCTTCCTTTCTTGGTCATGGTTATGAGAAACTGTTTGTTTAAATGTGGAGGAAAATGAATAGATTTCCCAGACTTCCCTCCTTTGCCAGCAAATACAGTGTTCACTGTACATTGCATAACATGTGGTGAAAAGGAAAAAAAAATAGATTCTCTTGTTAAAATACTTGTTGTCACTCATTAATTTGCTGTGAGTTTTTTTTTACCTTTTCCTATAAATGTGCATAGGGCCACCTCAGTGTCTACTGACATCTCATGGGATAGGTTTGGTTCTTAGGAATAATGGGAAAGGTCTCTGGTCTGAATTCTGCACTCTCCCCTACGAGCATTAAGTCTAGTAGCTTTCCTACTGCTTCTACATAAATGCTGGCAAGGACCGGGCAGACGGAGTGCTCTGTGCAACTGCCCGGAGGAAAACAGCTCTTGACCTGGTGGTTTAGTCACAGCAAATGTGCGCATTGAGAAGACGTGTGGTACTGTGAAGAACAGAAGGATGCAATTCCAGCCTCACACCTCCACTTGGTTGCCGAGATGCCCAGCAGCAGCGCTGAACAAGAGAATCAAATGCTGCAGAGCAGCCAAGCATAGTGCATGAGTTAAGCCACAAATAATAGGAGAGCACGCACTTAAGTGAATAGCATATGCTGCCTCAAGCTTTCTTCTTTCAAGGAAACTTTCTAGTTAGTAGGAACAAAGCCCACCACCCATCTGGAGGCTGTTCGGCAGTGTGCAATAAGTGAGATTTTTTTATTCCAGCCGCTTTCCAGTAGACTGTGTTAACATAAGAAAGTCATTACTACTTTCATTATTGGCAAAACTGCAGTGTCCTGAGGGAGCCAAGAGATGTGAACAGGCTGAGACTCATCTAGGACAAGGAAATCTAAGTTGCAGTTCGGGCACATTAATGAGTGAGCCATACACTGTGCTCTGTGGATGAGGACCTCAAACTTACCAGTGACAGACCAGTGCCTCCACAAGCATTTCAAAGCCTTTACATAAAAATAAAGTAGAAAGGGCTTCTTTCCTTAATTGCTGAGATAAGTAACTTCTGAGAAGGAATTTTAATTCAAAGTACAAAAATCATTTCCTATCAGATCCACAGAGACGGATTTTAGAGTCTGATAAAGCCAACAGTAAGAGGAGTCCATGTTTTAACTCATATCCCTTTTCAATGAGTTTCTGTCTCATCTGTGTGTGTCAGACATCTGTGAATCATTCTGCCAAAACTCTGGAAGCTGGCTAGGAACTACCAAGCACAAGTGAAAGCATCTGTGCTCCACGTAGCACAGCTGTATGAATGATGCTGCTCGCCTGCCCGCAGAGCACACACCGTGCCAGCTGTTTGACAGGGTGAATGGGAAGGGAGATCGATGAGAGGCTCTCCGAGAGAGCCTGGGGCACACTTCAAAAGCATTTTTTTCCTTTCACTCCTCTGCTTTTATGTACTGCTCATATTGCTTTGGTTATTTCACTTCTTTAATCTGATCAACATTAACAAACAACAAGTACTCCTCCCAGCACTTATTTTTTAATAATTTCTTTAGACAATGAGCTGAAAGTCTGATACTTTGCCAGGGTCAGATGGCTCAGATTACACAGCTGCGTTCCTGTGTTAGCACCCAAGGATTTATGTAGAAGTTTGCATTCTACTTTGTAGTCAGTGAAAACCATCAAAGCCTGCAGTACAACCAGCTTTCTGGTGGTCAGTAATGTCCTGTACTGGAGGGAACATTGTTGTTGATTACACAAATGTCTTTATCTTTAATGGCTTTCTTTAATTTCTTTCACTTTGTTGTATTGTGCTTAACTTGGTGACCAATGTGCTATGCTGAGGAGTGAAGTATCAGCTATATTTTTATAATTTTTTGAATAAAAACAGATTAACCTTAACCTTAATTACCTCTTTTATCAGTGCAAAGAAAGTAGTTATTAAGAAAAAGGTTTTCTCATCCTTTTGAAGGCCTCCTCGTCTGTGTTTACAGCTCTTTTTATTTGAGCTTAATGAACATTTGTGCAGGCAATGCTAGATTGGCATGAACAGTACACAGAGTGAATTTCAGGCCTGTTAACAGAGATTTGCTATCTGTGAATTAGATTCTTGATTAAATAAAACACATTTTGGCAGGCTCAGATTTGCTTTTTAAAGGTCAAGACATTCAGTCAGAGAACAGAAACAATACTATGGACAAAACACAAAGGCCCACTCCATGTCCCAAGGACCTTTATGAAGAAGTACAGCTCTGTGAGAAGTATACAGTGAGATCAAAAGGGCAGCAATAAATCAGAACCACTAGTGTGCATGTTCAGATAATGATAGCTCTCTGTTGCTATTAACTTCTATTTCTAAGCACTATGAAAGGAGTTTTCTGCAGAAGATCTGAATACGAGCAGATAGTGTGCTTTTGCGAAGCTGTGAAAGATATCTTCAAGCACTGGTGATGACAAGAGCACAAATGAAATGTGATGAAATGTGATAAGAACACTAGAGACACCAGAAAAAAAAAAAATAATTGATCTTTAGATTGGAATGATATTGATAGGGTGATGGGCAATATGCAGAGGGACATCTCTTCGACTCCTTCCATAAAGGAATTAAAAGTAGGAAGGAAATGTTAGGCTATCTACATACTGATTTGCAAGGAGTGGATAAGAATCATTTAAGTTCAATGTTAGCAGAAGCAAAGAAGCAAAAGAGCAGGTAGATTTCAGCCTGAAGTAGAAGAGCTCTTTGTTCTGGGAACAACAGAACAAATGCAACTGTGTTTATTTTTTTGTGACTAACAGATTTTTAATTAATTTATGCTAATGCTCCAGGCAGCAAAAAGCCCACACAGGAAAGACCTCACTGTCTAAAGGCTGCCTGGGATGGTGCAGACCTCCAGTTGAAGCTTCAGGTCTCTGCAAGGCTCTCTGCTGCACGGGTACTGTGGTCTCCTGAGAGGTTCACTATTGCTCTGACTCTCGATGAGTGCATTAATAGTGTGTCTCTTCAATTGGGCTATTATTCTTTGAGATGTTCACACTATTTTGTTATCTTTATCCTTCCATCAGGTTTGTATGATGCTGGCTACAGGATTTGAAGGATCCTGGAGTTAAAGGAACTGACAGATATTGACAGATGTAGATAAACACACAAACTGAAAAACCTTGCACCTTATTTTTTCTTTTTAATTTTAGCAAGAGCTTCAGAAATTATTGAATACTACTATTAATGAGCATAGCTCTTCAGAAACAGTAAGAATCCTGGAAAAAGAAAAAAAAAAAAAAAAGAAAAAAGAAAAAAGAAAAAAAAAAAAAAACACTCAAGTTTTGAATGAGAGAGGTTGTTTCAGTCTGAATCTTTCCCACTGAGATGTGAAGTGACCCAGCCGTCTTAATGCTTTGAGCCACTCTGAATGAGAAACAGCCTAACCCTTCAGGGACAACCGCAGCAAATAAGGACTCTTAACAAATGAAAACAATAGTACTATGCATGTTTCAGCTGAATGCTCAGCAGGGTTGTATCTGTGTTAAAATCTACATTCTACAAGTTTTTATGACTGGAAAGCACTGGGGCACTTCCAGCTTTTGCTTTCTACTTTAGTGACTAGCTTAAAATCAGCTTAAATTTCTATATTTTCTTCCTATATTAGAGGATAGGAGCATTACAGGATTTCAGTTTCTGTTTGGTTTGTCTGTTTGTTTGTTTGTTGTATATTCATATATATATTCATACATATATACATTTTCCATTTGGCTGTAAACACGGAACTCAATCATGTCAATACAAATCTAGTCAGCATTGTCATTTCCTCACAAGATCTGTAAAGTCAGCTGTCAACACACAGAAAGAGCTCTTCTAGATCACTATCAAAGGAAAACGAAATGACATATAAAGACCATGTACCACACGCACACAAATCCTGAATTTCAGTCCATTTTGCACCTCTGGCCTCCTGTGGAAAGGATCAAAATAGCACAGGATGTGTATGTGTTCAGCACGGGGTGAGCTGACAGGGAAGGCTGCAGCCCGTCAGCCCAGCCACACTCAGCTCTCCTCACAGGCTGACAGAGGCTGTGCCTCTTTTGGGTTTTTCAAGAGTGCTCATGGTATTATTTGAGCAACAAGAACACCACATCAACTTCTGCTTCCACATAACCATTTTACATGGGAAATAAAAGAAAAACAAAATAAACTCAACAAGATCAAATGAAAATTAAATATTTTTTTCTTCAGGTCTCTGAAAAAGACCAGACAGACAGATGGATGGTCAGGTGTGGCTCGTGGCTTGCAGGCAGCTGGCAGGAGGTTTAGGCTCATGAAGAGCCCCTTTAATATTCCTGACTGCTAGCAGTATTACATGTTTATTTCCATATCACTGTCCCCATCTATCTAGCTCTTTCTGGCAGTTTTGTTCTCACATGGTCTGATTCCTCTCAGTCTATAATCTTCACTGAAGGCCTAAAAGTGGGGTGGGCAGCTAGTGTTCTTAATCTGAAAGAGGTACTTGTCTCCTCTGTTGGACAGGAGACTATTTTGCTTTGCAAGAATGAAAGCCACAGTTTGCATTTGCATATGGTACCAAAGTGAATGCTGGCTGAAATTTCTGAAGTGACACAAAGTCAGGGTTGCCACTTTCCAGAATCAGAAATTGCCTACAGCCCACAGCACACCACTGACAGAGCTCTTCCCTGCTCTCCTAGAGATGGCACAAGCTGTCAGAAGTAGCTGGGTAGCCCCTCAACTGTGGGAAGCATTAAAATTTAGCTCCCTGGTGGCTTAGAAGGATAAACACAATACAAAAAGCAAGTGACTCATCTGTTGTGATTTTAGCTATGTATGAGAAAAACTTTTTCACTATCCTAAGTCAAATCATGAAATCTTTCCATTTTGTTAAAGCCATGTGTAATACAAGACTAGGGACAACTATCTGTCTTCACAGATATAATGGGAGGACATTAATTAATAGAAAAGCTTTTAAGATATGCAATTTGTATTTGAGTTCCAAGAAAAAATGTTTTATTCTGTCATTTGTGTTAGTTTTACAATGGCACTTGAAGGTCCAATTATGCTAAATGCTGCAGAACCACAAGGCCAGGGACAGGCCCGGCCTCAGAAACTGAACAGAATGCAACTTTCCAGTGATTAAATGTAAGTACCAATTTGAGAAATGCAGCATCAAGCATGAAAAGATATTGCAATGTGGACCTAGTAATAGCTCTTAGATTACTCACTATTTTCCTGAAAAATACAGATTTGCTTCTTCAGGAAGTCAGGGTGGTGCTGACCCAAAGCTATTTAATGGGAGAGTCTAAAGATCCATTTCACTAATTTGCTCTACAATAGTTTTCTTCTATTTACTAGACAGAAACTAGTTACCTAGATCCTCAGGTCAGCAAAAGCTTAAAAACAAATTATGAGGCAGCATGAGCAGCCACTGGAGGGAACACCTTTTCATCTGATTTCAGCTGATTTGGGATCAGCAGTGGTACACTGTGAATAGACTCATTCAGACTCCCTTGGCTGAACAAATGTCTACACCACAAATGTCTTGAGAGATGGTCATGAAACCGGAAGGAGAAAATGCAAGGATCCTGAGCATGCCATACCCCTCTAATAATAATAATAATAATAATAATAATAATAATAATAATAATAATAATAATAAATAATAGGATCCAGAAATAGAGACACATTCATTTACAAGTATTTGTAACATAATACAATAAATACAATGATGAGTATTCAATCTCAGTATATGAGATTGAAAAGAGGTTCTTATAAATTCTCATTACATGAGAATACTCTCATACATTTCGTTCTTGAGTATAATTAAAATGCCATACAAGCCCATATATTGCCTTATCAGTGCCATGGTTTTCCTTAGATACAATCTTATCTCTTACACATTTACCTTGCTTGTTCAAAACACTGAATGTTTTGTGGTTATACTTTTAGGTTATAATTGCAATGTTATGTGTAAGTAATCTTTCTATTCATCTTCTTTATTGTTTAATTTTTGCTGAACTTTCCCAACCATAGATTGACACTACTTAATTAACAGACTATGTCTACAAATTCCTAAAATGCCCTGAAAACATTTTTATGCCCTATGCATAATACTTCAGTGATATATTCTGTGTTTACCTGTAGGCTTTTTATTGGACTGGGTCCAAACCTCCACTCTAACCACTCTACCGTAACTTAAAAAAAAAAAAAAAAAAAAAAAAAAAAAGAATATTTGATGATGTACCCACCCAAGCAAGAGATATATTTGTTGCACAGCTTCCAGTACAAAGAAATCCTGACTCCAATTGTGTTCTTTAGAAAGTGTAGCAATGATTTTTTTTCATAATTATTTTTCCAGAATCAGTAATGTATATAGAACACCATTGAAGTTTGTTCTCATCAGTAAATCAGTAACTAAAGTATGCTTACTTATAATGGGTTAAAAAGAGTTAATTTATTCAGTTAAGTACAGTTAAGCTTGGTCAAAGGAATACCTTGTCTTTCAAAAATGTCTTCCACTGGGAAATGTTAAGCAGATTAATTACTTTGGAATCTGGACAAGATCATCTCCTATTAGTCTAAATAAATAATGTCAGTGAAAGTACAACTTTAGATACATAAAATGCTTAAAAACTTTGGCACTAGCCAAATCTATTACTTGTTTCTATTTGTAGTGGGACTTCATTGTGATACAAATTTACTAGGCACCTTAGTATATAGCAGATGCTTCACAGAGTTTCTGATTACACAGCAGTTTTCCCTCTTCATGGTAAGACAGAAGCAATGAAAATAACCGCATAAACATATTCTTGCATGTTATATCCTGGACTATGAAGATTTCATATTGATAGTAACAAACAGAAAGATTGACCAGCTCTGCGCCACTGAAATATTCCTTGGGATCTACTGAGGCAGAAATCATATGTTCACCACTAAGATTCCAAAACATCAGGAAGCAAAATAATACCTGTTTAACAGCCCTAGAGCCTCAGTAAGACAAAATTTAAAAGAACCAAACTCAGAAAAGCATGTCTTGAAATCCCAGGCAAGATCCCAAAGACAGAAGAGAAGCAAACATTGTTCCATTATTTAATAAGGAAATTGCAGATCATTTTGTCTGACATCAATGTCAGGAAAACTGATGGAAAGGCTGGTACAGGAAGCAATCAGTGTACAATTAAAGGATGATAGTACAATTAACGCCAGTCAACATAGTTAGATAGAAAATTGGGTTGTCAGAAAAAAACTTCCTGTTTTCCCATGAGATTATGTATCTGTTTGATAAAGGAAACTCATACAGATTTCTCTAGGACTTTGACTCATAACCTTAGGGATATGGTTTAGTGAGTAATATTGGTGGTAAGGGGATGGTTGGACCAGATGATCTTCAAGGTCTTTTCCAACCTCAATGACTCTATGATTCTATGATTTACAGATATTGTAGTTAAAAAAAAAAAAAAAAAAAAAAAAAAAAAAAAAAAGTAAAGTATGCTATAAATGTGGTCTATATTAAGTGGACCCAAACCATACTGAATGATGTTAACAAAAATAGAAAATTATTGCTGAAAAGAGATGCAAATGATAAAAAGTTATAGTGATAAATAACAGGAAGGGCAGGCCATTAATACAGACCAACTAAGATTACTTAGTAAGGTCTGGACTATATTTTAACAGAGGAGACAAAATTGTTCATCAAAGAACAAAGAACAGAGGTCTCATATCCAGGATGGAAGATGATATTATAAAAAGCAGTGACTCTGAAAAGAAATAAATGGTAATAGTAGACCCAAGTAGACATGAGTTCTCAAAGCAAAGTGTAGACAACAGGCAAAAGTTACTCTTATTGCACATGATGAGGTAGGTGTTGTTGGTACTATTACAACTGTCAATGATTTCAGAGAGATCATTACTTGGAAAATGTGCTGATTACAGCATCTCCAGAAAAGCAAGGCCTTGTACTGACAGAAACTATACTAATAATGTGTGATGATAGGGAGTCTTTAGAAACTAATTTGTGAGAAGTTTATCAGAGAATTATGGTCTCTGAATACATAAATGGCATAGTAGATGGCTTTCTAATCTATCAGAAGCAAACAAACAAAAACCAACAGGAGGATCCATACATGCTACGGAAGACAGATAAATGAAAAGGCAAAATGGTAGAAACATTCAGTAGCAAGGAAAATTAACTGTGTGAACAACATACTAGAAGACATGTTGGATTCAAGTCCCTATATAAAAACAACAGTCTTTCTAAAGCCTTGCATTAACACTGAATTTTTGGGTGAGTTTCTGTGGCATACTGTTAAGAAAATATGAAGAGATCACCATCAGAGTAACACACTTCAGCCTATACTGGATTCAGAATTCTCCTCCTCATATACACTGAAGCAGCCCATACAATCCTAAAACAGTGTGGTCCCAGTTGCAAGGATCTGTACCTGAAAAACATCTGAGTAATCTTAGCTTTATATAGTCCATCACTTTTTTATTTGAATGTTGAGGTCTCCTTCTTCCAGCAACCATAATTAAGAAAAATGCCCTTATACTTTGTCTTCATATTTATCTGAAAGGTTACATACAAACCTAATACTTAAATTTGGGATGACAAACTAAAAAAAATACTAATAAACACACCTATTAACTAACTAGCTAGTAGTTGCTAAAAAGATGGTTAAAAAATAAACTATGTATTATGTCAATTAAAAAAAAAAAAAAAAAAAAAAAGTTCCTTGTGCAGCAAGAAGGCCTAGAATGAAATCTGGCCTACATAAGTTTCCTACTTACCTACTAATTCCTATTTAAACTCTGTCAAACTCCGTATCTAAATTAAAAAACAGAACAGGTTGATCACAGCTTCAATTTTCAACATGTTAGAAGCCCAGAAGTGTCTGCTGAATGCAACTGGAAATGGACTATGTGGGTGGACATTTGAAGGGGATTGTAGCCTGGCCCTTTGAACAAGTCATTGCACTGGGTTTGCTTCTATCTCTTGTGACACAACCACGCATAACCTCCCTGATTAAATCAGGGCTGTGTCTACATGTTCATTGAAGATGTGGGTCTGGCATGTCAGCACAAGAAACTAGCTAACTAAACAAGGAATCATGCTCAGAAGTCCATTTTTGCCTAGCTGCATCACCCCGGTGATTGCCCAGCCCCGTGTCCTTCAGCAAATTTGCACTAAGCTTGCTGAGGCAAAGAATACACTGGAGGACAGGCATAGGATTCAAAATAACCTTGGTAAATTGGAGAAGTGGGTCATTATCAGAGGATGAAATTAAAAAGGTTAAAGAAAAAGAAAGTGCACTTAAGCAGAAGTAAACGGGTGCACAGGGAACATCTGACAACATGGCAACTATTTAGAAAAAGGGAATAGAGTACAGTGGGTCACCATGAGTCAACAAGATCAGACTGCTGCCAAGAAGACATACCCGAGGGGGGACTATATTAGCAGGAATGTAGCCTGCAAGGTACCCAAAATATCCCTTCCACTTCATTCATTATTGATATGTGTTCAACTGGACTACTTGATCCTAGCTCAATGCGACACCACCGGAATGGCAGAGATGATCTGGGAAAAGTCCACAGTGAGAAAGAATGACTGGGGGACTAAAAAATGTGCCATTCAAGGAAGAATGGAAATAACTGGCACTACTTAGCTGAAAAGAGAGAAAGCTGGGGAAAAGAGAGAAACTTGGTAACAATCTTCAAATTTATTCTGAGACTTTCAACAGAAAGTAGAATAGGTTAAAATTTGAGCACACTGGTCAACTGACATATTAAATGCTAATATGTTAAACTCAAATTCCAAATTTTCGGGAGATGAAGTTAGACAGTATTTTCCAGACAAATGTCTGTGTATTACAAACAAGTATGCAAAGCCACTGCTTTCCTGAGGTTAACAGCAATTTTGCATGGTACTTTGATTGACGCAAATGCTCAATCACATTCAAATCAAAATAGGAGGAAGCTACTATTTTACATGGCTTCCTGTAGAACATATGCAATGGTATCCCAGAGGAGAAGGCAGGTTATGCAATGAGTGAGCAGCTCTGCAAAACTATGTTTATTTCGGAAGCATTTCCAGTAATTATTCTGAAAGGACTGAGAGAAGGAGCTGATAAGACATTCTCATGATTTAGTGTTTTCATCACTGAAGTAACAATTAGATTTTAAATGAATTAGATTTTGGTTGCTATTTTATCCTCTTCATACAACTTAAGTAATGGGAGGGAAATGGAAACTTGCTTTAGTAATATTAGACTTCTTCCACTGCATGCATGTTCGCATGTGTGTGTGAAAGTGCTGGCAAATAAAGAAGTAGGATAGATTCCTCTACCTTACCATATTCTAGCCTCACTGGCAATTTAGTACAGTCCTAAACTTGTTTTAGGAGCCAGAAAGGTCCAACTGTTTTCCAGATTTAAGGGATGGTAGAAAGACAGCCAATTCCCACTTCTTAGCAATGCTAAATGTTGCTCCAATTCATCTAATGAGTAAGTCAGACAAATAAGTCAACCGTGGTGACATTAGAAACCTTATTTTCTTCCATTTTAAAGGGGAATGTTATAGAAATAAATTAGTTTCTAATATGTTTAAATAAATAAAGGGTTCTTTCAGCATAAATATTTTAGAAATAATTCTCTGATTACAAACTTATTTGTTCTATATAAATACTTGTTCTTACATCTGATCATGAGTTAGCAGCATCTCTGATTTATGTGCCTTGCACATACCAAAAAAAATCCCATCTTCCTTATCTCCTTATGCTACACTATTTGCAAAATATACAAACAAAGACTTCAGCTAAAAAGCTTTTCTATCAGCCAGTCCCACTATAGAAAGGCCTTCTGCAGGAAAAGCATTCTGGCTTCTATACTGAGCTCACAAGCACCCTGCCTTGCCACAAGTAGCTTTTAAACTTGAACCGGTGTCGTGGTTTAACCCGGCCAGCAGCTAACCACCACGCAGCCGTTCGCTCACCCTCCCCCTCCCTCTCTGGGACGGGGGAGAGAAATGGAAACTGAAGCCCGTGAGTTGAGATAAAGACAGTTTAATAAGACAGGAAAATAATAATAACAAAAGTAATAATAACAATAACAATAACAATAACAATAACAATAACAATAACAATAATAATAATAATAATACAATTGTGATAATAGGAAAATAATAATAATAATATGTACAAACAAGTGATGCACAATGCAATTGCTCACCACCCGCTGACCGATGCCCAGCCTAACCCCGAGCAGTCCGGCCCCCTCCCCCCGGCTAGCCACCCCTATGTATTGTTTAGCCTGACGTCAGATGGTATGGAATACCCCTTTGGCTAGTTTGGGTCACCTGTCCTGAGTCTGTCCCCTCCCAGCTCTTACTGCACCCCCAGCCTGCCCGTTGGCAGGACAGAGCAAGAAGCTGAAATGTGCTTGGCTTAGTATAAGCACTGCTCTGCAACAATGAAAACATCGGGGTGTTATCAGCACTCTTCTCATCCTAAGCCAAAACACAGCATTCCACCAGCTACTAGGAAGAAAATTAATTCTGTTCTATCTGAAACTTCTGTTCTAACTGAAACCAGGACATCTATCCACCCCTTATTCCATACCATTTATGTCATGCTCAGGTTACACTCTTTTCCATACATTCTAATTAGTTACCTATAGTAGTCATGGTAGTGATAACATACAGTATTATATAGTAATTAGCATAGTACAATTCAGTTCATGGGCTATTCTCACCCAGTATTAAATCTCCTTGAGGTGCACACCGGACTTCTCCATTCTTTTGCATCACCCACCAAGTGTATCCAGGTCCCTGAGCAAAAACAATTCCACGAATAGGTTTGCCTTTTCCTGAGGCAGGAGTAGCCCAGACTGTTTTACCCAGCATATTTCTTACATGCACTACAGGAACTTTATCCCCATCTACAGTACGTAACAGGTTTGATTGGGCAGGTCCAGCTCGGTTAGCAGATCCCCTAGTATTGACTAACCAGGTGGCCTTTGCCAAATGCGTATCCCAATTTTTGAATGTCCCAGCGCCCATTGCTTTCAATGTAGTCTTTAACAGTCCGTTGTATCGTTCAACTTTCCCGGAGGCTGGTGCATGATAGTGTGATACACCCACTCAATACCATGTTCTTTGGCCCAAGTGTCTATAAGGTTGTTTCGGAAATGAGTTCCATTGTCTGACTCTATTCTTTCTGGGGTACCATGTCACCATAGGACTTGCTTTTCAAGGCCCAGGATAGTGTTCCGGGTGGTGGCATGAGGCACAGGATATGTTTCCAGCCATCCGGTGGTTGCTTCCACCATTGTAAGTACGTGGCGCTTGCCATTGCGAGTTTGAGGGAGTGTGATGTAATCAATCTGCCAGGCCTCTCCATATTTATATTTCAGCCATCGTCCTCCATACCAAAGAGGCTTTGACCGTTTGGCTTGCTTGATTGCAGCACATGTTTCACAGTCATGAATAACCTGTGCTATAGCGTCCATGGTCAGGTCCACCCCTCGATCACGAGCCCATCTGTATGTTGCATCTCTACCTTGATGGCCTGAGGTGTCATGGGCCCATCGGGCTATAAATAATTCACCTTTATGCTGCCAATCCAGGTCCACCTGAGCTACTTCAATCTTAGCAGCCTGATCCACCTGCTGGTTGTTTTGATGTTCTTCAGTAGCCCGATTCTTGGGCACATGAGCATCTACGTGGTGTACTTTCACAGCCAGGTTCTCTACCCGAGCAGCAATATCTTGCCACAATGCAGCAGCCCAGATGGGTTTGCCCCTACGCCGCCAGTTGTTTTGCTTCCATTGCTGTAACCATCCCCACAGGGCATTTGCTACCATCCATGAATCGGTGTAGAGATAGAGAACTGGCCATTTTTCTCATTCAGCAATGTCTAAAGCCAGCTGAATGGCTTTCACTTCTGCAAACTGACTCGATTCACCTTCTCCCTCAGCAGCTTCTGCAACTCGTCGTGTAGGACTCCATACAGCAGCCTTCCATCTCCGATGCTTCCCCACAATACGACAGGACCCATCAGTGAACAGGGCATATTTCTTTTCATTCTCTGGTAACTGGTTGTACAGTGGGGCTTCTTCAGCACGACCCACCTCCTCCTCTGATGATATCCCAAAGTATTTGCCTTCTGGCCAGTCCATAATCACTTCCAATATTCCTGGGCGACTGGGGTTTCCTATTCGAGCCCGCTGAGTAATCAGTGCAACCCACTTGCTCCATGTAGCATCAGTTGCATGATGCGTAGAAGAGACCCTTCCCTTGAACATCCAGCCTAGTACCGGCAATCGGGGTGCTAGGAGGAGCTGCGCTTCAGTACCGACCACCTCCGAAGCAGATCGAACTCCTTCATATGCTGCCAGTATCTTCTTTTCAGTTGGAGTATAGCGGGCCTCAGATCCTCTGTATCCCCGGCTCCAAAACCCCAGGGGCCGACCTCGAGTTTCCCCAGGTTCTTTCTGCCAGAGGCTCCAGGTGGGGCCATTCTCCCCGGCTGCAGTGTAGAGCACATTCTTTATATCTGGTCCTGTTCGAACTGGCCCAAGGGCTACTGCACGGACTATTTCCTGCTTGATTTGTTCAAAGGCTTGTCGTTGTTCAGGGCCCCATTCAAACTCATTCTTCTTACGGGTTACTTGGTAGAGTGGGTTTACAATCAGACTGTAATTTGGGATGTGCATTCTCCAAAACCCCACAACACCTAGGAAAGTCTGTGTTTCTTTTTTGTTAGTTGGTGGAGACATAGCTGTTATTTTGTTGATCACATCCATTGGGATTTGGCGACGTCCATCTTGCCATTTTATTCCTAAAAACTGGATCTCTCATGCAGGTCCTTTGACTTTATTTTGTTTTATGGCAAAACCGGATTTCAGAAGGATTTGGACTATTTTCTTCCCTTTCTCGAAAACTTCCTCTGCTGTATCACCCCACACAATAATGTCATCGATGTACTGCAGGTGTTCAGGAGCTTCCCCCTGCTCTAGCGCAGACTGGATCAGCCCATGGCAAATGGTAGGGCTGTGTTGAACACTTCTGTTCTAACTGAAACCAGGACAACCGGACATATTTATTTGTGTGTCATTACCACAAATCCTTTTCATGTTTACAGCTACCGCACATCAGTTCTGTCATCCAAGCTCTGGAAACAAACTGGAAAGCTGGGTGTGAGTTAAGATACATGGAGCTTTTTCACAGCACTTTTGAAGCCAAAACCATGCAAGACTTTTTCCAATTTTACCATTCACTTCTCTGTTATGTTTGGCCTTCACCCTGTCCCGTCACCTTAAAAATGAAAACAGCATGTTCATTATTATTCATGAAAATTCATTGGGTATGGAGAAAGTATCCTTTTTTTTCCCCCCAACCATTCCATTTTTGTTTCTTTTGGGAAAGACTATTCTATTCTTTAGTCTGTTGAACTGATGTTTTACCACAGAATTCACAGGAAGACAACCATTTGCATCAGCTTTACTGATTCTTATCTGTAGGATGGATAATGGAGAGGCCATCAACCCTGAGCAAAGCGCAGGGTGCTGCTGTCCTGCCCAACTTCTTTGGTACAAAGTCACATACATGCTCCCCCAGCCTGGGCAGCTATCCACAGTCCAGGCAGCTTCACCCTACAGGGTCCCAGGACCTTGTGGCATGAACAGGGATGCTGTATGCTTACTTCTCAGCCAGCCTAGACTTCAGTATTGTTGTTTACGGGGCTCAGTACAACACATATCTGTTCTTGACTGGGCTTTACTGAATGCTACTACAGTAAACATGCTTATTTCTATTAGTGCTCCTCCTAATTATACGAATTGAGATGGTACATATTGCAGCTGACATAATATCATTGACCATTACCTTGTTATTCTCCTATGAGACAGAGAGAAAATCCTATTCTATTTTAAATACCAGTAATCAAATTATATATTTGCATTCATCCTTTTGTAAACAATCTCCTGTCTCCTTACAGAAGAGAGATTTCCATCTGTTTGCTTATTCCTAGCTTTCCCAACTAGACCACCTCTGATAATTCTGCAATTGTGCTTTGAGATGGGATGAGCAGCACTAAGGAACCATTATGAGACATTCTGGGAACTGCTTGTTGATATTTATGGAATCTGCATTTTATAATTCTGTATTTTACAATTCTCTTATATTTCTTAAGCATTCTAACATAGTGTTGTTTTCTGAAAGCTTTGCCCAGCTTAGAAGTTTTTATTGCCATGTCTAGTGTAGCCTCAAAAGTCTTTTCCTGACTGAAACAGTTAATTTAGAAATCTACGAGTTCCAGGACAGGTTTATCTTCTTTTTTCTAACGTACCATACTTTCCAGGTTTTGACACTAAACATCAACATCATTTATTGCTATGTTGTCCCTTTATGTGGTTTGCCTGATAATTCTGAATTTCCCTGTTGAAAGATTTCTCTTTGCCTGGACTAGTGGCTTGACTCCTGTGGCATGTCTTAACCAGTTTATCTTCACATCTTGCTCTTTGGTCACCGTGAACATTTCTCCTGAGATTCCTTGTACAACAGAGTTATGTTGATGTAAACCTTCCCTTGCTGTGCGCTCATATTACACAAACTCTTGAAGCCAAAAGACAGATGTTGCACAAAGACACAGAAGGAAAAAAAATCCCCCAAGCTCAGGGACAGGCTCTTAATCCCTTTGCCGTGAAGCTCCTGCTGCTGCCTCTGCTCATGCTGCAGAATCCCCCTCTCCTGCCGGGGCTGGAGGCGAGTCTCTACGTGCACTGCCAAAAATCACAAAGGTGTGCGGGGATGTGTGCTATGTCTGAGCACCCTGCATACACTGAAAGGCTTTAAGAGGGGCAGAAAACCCTTTACTTTCTATTATCTTTCTCAGTTTATCATGCAGGAGAATCATTTTAAAGACCCTGTATATCCCTTTCCACAGAAACCTGCTGCTTCTTGTTACTGATACTGACCTCCAAAGATACTGTATGTGATGACACAGGAAACTATGCCTGTGCATCATACTTCACATAAGGCTTTTTGGGAATGCGGTAAATTATTGTAAAAGTGTGCACATGATAGAGTGGAACTACAGTACAGGAAAGTGATGCTCAGTACTAACCCAGACTTTCAATCCTGCTAATATCAGAGGGGGAAAAAAAAGTAGCTGTGAGTCTGGAGCATCTTCAGAGCAAGGCTGCGTTCATTGAGTGTCTAAAGCGAACTTAAAAGCCTCGCTGGAGGCAAGAAGGATCGAAAAGCCAGGGCTTATATCGACACCCAACCGTGAATCACTCCACGGAGCCTCCCGATTTCACCACTTTCTCTAAGCGGGCTTCGCCAGGCCACACCTTGAAGGGCAAATAACCGAAGGCGGGGAGGTGTTCCCTCGGCAGGCGAACAATTCCCTTCTTCATCGCTTTGGGGTTTCTCCCTGCCCCGGCCAAGCAGTACCCGGAGGACGCCTCCTCCTGCCGCTGCCCTCCTCAGCGCCGAGCAGCGGGGGCGGCGGGGCCGGGGGGCTGCTGCCGGTGCCCCGCGGCGGGGCTGAGCGGTGCCGTGCGGGGCAGAGCCGAGCCGAGCCGAGCCGAGCCGTGCCGGGCAGGGCAGGGCAGAGCCGAGCCGTGCCGTGCCGGGCGGGGCGGGGGCGCTGCGGGAGGTGGAGCCGCCTGCCCGCCGCGGGCCGGGGATGCGCTGAGGTGCGGCGGCGGGGCCGGGGCTTCCTCCCGCCCGCTTCGGGCGAGCACCTGGGCGCCGGGCGGGGGCGGCCCCCGGCCGGAGGAGGTCGGGCGGCGCCGAAGGGGGTCGGAGGGAGCGGGCAGGGCTGTGGGAGCGGAGCATGGAGCGCAGCTGCCGCCCCCCGCCGGAGCAGGAAGCGGTGGAAGCGTGGCTGGACGATCACTGCGACTTCGCCCGCTCCTACTTTGTTAGGAAAGCCACAAGGTAAGGCTGGCGAGGCGGCGGGCGGAGGCAGAGCCTTCCTCGGCGGCGAAAGGGCGCTTCTCGCTTCTCCTTCGCTGTCCCCCGAAGGAAAGCAAAAAGCCGTTCCCCCACCCCCACCCTCGAAAAGAGCAAGGACCGAAAGCAGCCGGCGGCGGCCCCGGGGCAGGCTCCCCTGGGGGGCTGTCCTCGTCCCTCGGGGGCTGTCCTCGCCCCTCGGAGGCTGTCCTCGCCCCGCAGCAGTCCCCGAGCAACAGACAGCGGGCTGCTCTCTGCCCGGCCCCGCCGGCCCGAGGGAAGCGCGGCGAGGCGCTGGGAGATGCCGGCCGGCCGGGAGGGGCAGTTAGGCGCAATTTGTCACCCCCACACTGGGACTGTCCTTAAAGAGCGCAGCCGAGCCCCTGGCTCTTTAGGTTTAGGGGCCGAGACTGGGATTGGGATTGGTGCTGGGATTGGGATTGGGGCTCGCCGTTCTGCGGCCGTCGTGGCCGGCAGGGGGCAGCGCGGAGCCGGGCTGCGGCGCCGGGCAGGCAGCGGCTGCGAGTTCCCCTGCGCCCGGGGGCGGCTGCTCCGCGCTTCCCGTCCTTCTGCGGGTTTGGTTTTTGCCAAGAGCTAATGTAAAGGTCCGAAGATCTCGTCTGGGCTTTCCCCCCTGGACTGACATGCTGCCCTTTGGAGATAAGACGAGGTATTTGCTCACCGTTGTCACACTTCACCAGTGGGACTTCGAGTTGAAACTGAGTAAATTCAGCTATTTTTAGAAGTGGAGTCAGGTTTCCATTTTGAATATTTTCCGATAAACAAAGCAGTGGGGATGCTGAGCACAGGCGGTCTGCGGCTCCCACGGTATATCTCAGTGGAGAGCTCGGGTTAGTAAGTCCTGTGGTTTGGTCCTTGGACACACCACCTCCGCGGGCTCTCCTCTCCTCTCCTCTCCTCTCCTCTCCTCTCCTCTCCTCTCCTCTCCTCTCCTCTCCATCTGCTCACTGCTGCTGATTTACTTCTTTCCTAAGTCACTTAGCAGGGATGGCTGCATTCTGAATGAGACTTGCTGCTCTTCTCTGCATGGGATGGGGCGGTAAGAAGAGAAATCCCCATTAATAATTGACTCGCAGCAAGCCAGAAGGCTTTGGGGGTCACCTGCTTTCTTGTGACCATCTGTCATGCAATCCCTCTTTCCTCTGCTGCTTCTTCCTTAGCAGAAAAGTAATAAAAAATGCCTTTAAATAAGTCTTTAAAGTGTTGAATTTTAAAAAAAGTCTGTGCATGGGTATAGCTGATGGAAGTGGTTAACTTTGATATTCTACAGAACACTAGTGCATGGTATGTAACTGAAGGGTTGCTTGTTTGCCCAGGAAATAGGGTGTTAGCAGCTTTGAGAAGTAGCATTTTATTAGTCCAGCTTGTCACGCTTCCTTTGGAAACTGGAAGTCCTATTGAACAAATAGGAATGCTAATTAATAGTAACCGCTGTGTCAGATTTGTTTTCCCCGTGGAGGGGTTTGGTTAGTCTCTTTTCTTACGCTGAGGCAGCTTTGTGTTTGAGTAGGTCTGAAGCAGGCACTAGTTCCCCAAATGCAATCCAGTCATGTCTTTGTGACAGCAATGCCTCTGCATTTAGAGGTTTTGCAGAAAAACTATTGACTTGGAGTTGTTGCTTCGCAGTAATTGTGATGGTTTTATAGAGATGAAAACATTGTATTAGTTTTGAAACTCTTCTCTGTCGTTTTGCATAGAGTGCCTTTTTTCTTTTTTTTTTTTTTTTTTTTTTTGCATTACTGTCTAAATAGCAAACTATAAATATTTAATAAGGAATGCCTCTTTCATATGTTAGCTTGTATTTGATTAGGCAAGTTGTGAGTTATTCGATTCTATGGTTCAAGTTTTATTCACTGAAATGATACCCTGTAAACCTGATAAAAGGTTTAATGTTCTGATAAAAGGTTTAATGTTCTACATTATAGTGCTATTTTGGAGCTTAAAAAAGGGAAAAAAACCCACAACCCACTAACATTTAATGCTATTCTTTGTTTTAGTTGCAACTTTGTGCTACAGCAGTACATTGAACAGACTATGCCGTGAATGTTTCGGTTAATTAGCATTAGATTTATTCTGTCATGTAAAACAATGCTCCCTGAGCTAGTTTTTACTGTTTTCTAATCTTAATTTACTGCTGATCTTTTTGTTGTTGTTTGTTTTTTTCTTTTTATAATATGCATAAGTCCTCACAGGTCCTGAAAGCAGTTGACCAAAAGTTAGTTACCGTGGTATCTTACAGAGCAGAGGCATATCATGCCTAGTGATGAGGAGTAAGATATGCAAAATTGCTAATGGCAAAAGTTTCGCTCTCTGTTCTTCAAATGTTCGCATGCAGGAACAGATCACCAGCAAAACCCCTTATTACAGAGTAATACAAGCCCTTTCTACTGATGATAATTGGCTTAGAGTCAGACCCTAATTTAGCAATTGCATTTTATGCTAGGCATTAATTTTTGTATTTATATTTCTGTGTAATTAATTCATTCTTGCAGTGTTCTGGTAATTCTGCCTCCAAAAAAAATTGTTTGTAGAATTAGGTGTCTAATTAATACTAATAAAATAAATACTTCAGGTGACCTTACACTGCAGATTTTATTTATTTATTTATTAAGTATGGGAGTCATATCTTATATTCCTGGAGCAAGTGATAACTTTCATTTTGCATGCGTCAGTTTCATGTTAGTATCAGTTTTCATCATTTAACTTATGCATTTTCTGACATGGTGGCACTTCAAAAGAAAACATTTGCTTTTATTAGTTTGTATTAATTGTTGTTTATAACGTGGGTGTGACAACTGGCAGAGTTGATAGGCTCATCAGTAGACTCTCTGGATGCTTGGGGAGAAGGGCGGCAGGTCCTCTGGTTAATGATTGCTTTTGTCCTCACCCCTAAAATGTGTTGCAGGAGATAATTATATCCACAGGGTTTACACTTTGTGTTTTGATCCTGCAAAGCCTCGAGGCTGACGGTGTCTGGAGGCAGGCCACATTGCTGCCTCCCTTAAGTCTCCGATGGCTAGGTGCACTGACAAGTCCTGCGATAAAGCTCGGATGATTGACTTCCACCTGCACAGCACAAGGTTGCAATCCCACAAGCATGTACAGATGAATAGCTTTAAATCTATCCCTCCTAACAGTATGTGAATAAACTGTGATCCCATAAGTAGGAAGCTACAGAATCAGTTATTTATTACTTTCTTTTGTACCAGGGAGACAAATAGTATATGGAGATAATATAAATAGCTATTATCCATGAAGTGCTACAGGCTGATCAAAGTGCAGAACAACAAAGGGGAAGTATGTCACCAGCACTCAGTGAAGTTTTATCGGAGACAAATTTGGTTCACTTAGGGATTCAGTCTGCTGGTTGGCAGACCTTCTGGCTGGAGGGTTTCTTACTGCACACTTAGGGGTTCAGGAATTCATAAATGCCTGGCTCCTACTACATCTAAGCAATATATTTTATTCCTTGCTTTTTGTTTCAGCTCCTCTTGTTATTTTTCCTCTTTCAAAGTTTTAGCATTGCGTATCATATTTTGGCTTCCCAGAAAGCAGAGCAAAACAATACTTATTTTAGATTGCCTTGAGTTTACCCATAGTGTTATTTAAAGACACTTTGTAGCTCATGTTCAGAAGCTATAAAGTATAATTTGATGTTATTGTCACAAAACTGTACTGCATTTACGACTGAATCTGTTGCCGTTTTTGTCTTCCTAAAGTTCTATCATTCTATATTTCCATAAAAATAATTATTGCATTTTCACGTTCAAACTTCATACTTATTTTAACTCTATGTGGAATACTTGTGTTTTTCTAACTTCCTGCTTGTCCCTACTCTTACAGATATGAGAGGGATTCTCTTTTGGTGCTCTTTGCGATCACAAGCAGCAGGCTGCCAAAACAACCAAAGTAAAAATTCTTCTTGGTTAGAGACATCTGCATTGTTCCAGACAGTTTTTGTCTGGCTTCCTAAACGTATGGCACAACAGATATAAATTATTAAACCAACCCTTGTATGTCTCTCACTGGAAATAGGGTTATTTTGTTATAAATACATCTTGGTTTATTAAACAGGGCTGGGGAATATTTACAAATGAATTAAGGTAGGGTGGTTTTTGGAAAAATTAATGTCCTTAACAGCATGGTACTTCATAGTGCTTCACTGAGGATTCCAGAAGTGGCATTTACGGGGAACCTGCACTTTGCTGGAATTCAGAGATTGCACAATATGAATATATCAATTACATTTATTACTTTGAAAATAACTTGAGTAGAGTTGTTGTTTTTTCTTCTTGGTGGTTGGCGGACAATCAGTTTGTAATGTGCTGCCTGGTGTACTTAGGACACTTGCCTTCTAGTCTCCATGTCTAGAGGGCTTTTCAAAAATGCCATTCCTTTTGAGCTGGCGACTTATGTTTAATCTCATAAATATTATCTGTAAGGATGTCGTTGCTTTGTTTGGTAATGTGTGCTTATTTTTTTCTAATTAAAAGGAAATGATTTTTTTTTTTTTTTTAGCAAGTGTATGAAAATTCAGATTATAAAAGACAGAAGAATATAAAATATTCTGCACTGAAATGTGTTTTGGTCTAGCTTTTTATAAAAAAAAAAAAAAAATTGTTTATGGAAAAAATACTAATCCTTAGAATATACAAGTATGAGCCATATTCATCCTTAATGTGACCATGGTAAGTAGGCAGTGGTTTTTAAACTTCTATGATTGAAGGACCTCTTACAACTTTCCAGTGGAGGCACAGAATTCTATGCAAATTTTTCAAATATGCTGAAAGTAGATTTGCTTTTCTAAATTACTTGATGTGAAGCATTTACAAGTGGACGGCAGACCCACTGATTCTTTGGACCATGTCTAGAAAACCACAGGAAGCAGTGGTGTTAATGCAGGGACCTGAATGTTTTCTTCCACTTACTTTTATTAGCTATTTACAGAACTTTTCTGAGAAAGGAATACAGGGGAAAAAAAAAAAAAAGATTTCTATGAAATCTTGGAAAGTTTTCTTGTAGGTCTTACAATCTCCATAGTTATTTCATTTATAAATAATCTCTATACCCTTTTGCCTTTCTTGACAACTGCAAAGTACATCCCAAAATATTTTGATCTCCTGATTTCTTACCATCCTGAATGTTTTTTGAATGTTATCCACATTAATGAAGTTGTAAATGTGATTAAGTGTGTTTGGCATTTATTCTTGGAAATAAAGTTAGGTCTGTGCCTGAGTATTTTGGAAACAATGCTTAAAACAGCAAATACTGGAGACTGAAGAAAATATCATTTGAGAAACAGTTACAAATGGTTAGTAAGTGATTTCTATCTTTAATTACCAAAAAGCTATAAGCTGAACTTCTACACAGAATCTTTGGCATGAAGGTAAACTAGTCAGCAGATAGTACTGAGCATCTGCAAGGAGAACAAGTTTTTAGTACTTACTGTTTGCCTTAGGCAATCAAGAAACAAATAGGTGTGTCAGCACATTAACTAAAATACTACTGGTGAACCTTAGCGACCAGGTGAAAAATAAGATGGACTATGGTTAACATCTTCCTGCCTTCTTTGGGTTCGGGGTAACTTTAGTATTGTATTACAGTGCTTGTGCAAATACCAATAGGTGTTTGAAATTCATTTCCCTTCTTGTTGCTGTTAATAGGATGAATTTAGAGAACAGGGTCTAAATTTATGGCAATGGGAAAGAAAGTGGAGTTGAGGTATATGTTGCCCTTGTGGGAGACAGGGAAGTTAGACACTTTTATTTTTAAAATTGTGAAAGTTCACGAAACTTTTATGTTGGGTATCTATTGAATCTTCACAATTGCCAGCTGCTTACATGAGGAGGAAATTCATGTATTTGTCCAGGATTAGTATAAAGACTATGGATGTAAAATAAAAATACCACATCAATGTGATTTTTTGAAGCTGAAGGGAGGTTTCTAGGGTGTAGAAATTTTGCTAGCTAACAAGCACAAGGATAAAATTCATGACACATCACCTGTGATATCGTCAGATCAAAGAAAGTACATTTAAATATCATAGCCTATATTCATGTTTATTCAAATATTAGATTAAAATTGAACTGTGTGGAGAATATATGATCCAGAGTAAGAAACAAAGCCAGTTTAGACAATACATTCTTGACTTGAACTAATATGCAACAACCTATTTTCATTTTCAGCATTAAAGAGGAGGCATTTTGCTTTTGTCATGAATAAATATAATTAATAAAATCACAAAATATAAGTCTTTATTTTCCTTACTGGAAAGAAACGTGTATATTTATATGGAATGCTTCTTGATTTATGAGATTTACTTTTTTTTTTTTTAAAGGGGGGGGGGTGACAGCATTAAATACAAAAGGAGCTATTTACAAAGTGCCAGAAAAGAAACCCTGCTTAAATGGCCCTTGTGAATTACTCAATGGTTGTAATTTCACATTAGGTCTGGCACTGAAAATATAGCCACAAAATATATTTGCTTGGTAAAAGATATATATTTTCCCATTTATTTGTGCATTATGGTGAACTCACCCCAGCACAGAGGGCCAGCCCAAAGCCTCTGCACCACTTAAGTCCTACTTAACCCCTATTTTGGGACTTTAAGTGGAACTGAACCAGTGCCTAAGATTTATGGGAAGTCTCCAGGCAGGTGTACACTTAACTTTTAATCAGTCATTCACCAAAGCCACTGGCATTGTGCTATTGCTTTCCACAACAAAATAATTAGATCCATGGTTATTTTTACGATTTTTTGAGCCTGGAATGAGAAGTAAACATTTGGAGGAGAACTAAAAGGTCATGTTTTAGAATTTGACCTTCAATCTCATAGGATTTACTGTGTCTTTCTTTATACTGTGAATAGAAAGCCCATTTTAGGGAAGACAGCTCTTGTTAAAAGTTAGGCTTGCAGTTTTCTTAAAGAAAATGTGAAAATAGCTTAGAACAGTCTGATAATGAGTTTCCCATTTCTAATAGTTTTGCTTCAAATAATAAGTTGACCTCTGCCTCCTATTTTAAAAATAATATGAGCATCAGACAAGATTTATATTATTTCATAGTTAGAAAAGTTAATTTACATGACCATGATTTGAGTCCAGAATCAGAATTCTTCATTTGGATCTGTATTCAAATTGAAATCCATCGGACAACTTGCATGTTTAACATTAAATGTAAGTTTATATATTTAACCAAGTTGTGCCCCAAAATTGACATCAACTTTAAGTCATATTTTGTCTTCACAAATTCTTTGCCTACCACATAGGAATAGCATCTCTAGTAACTATAAGTGGACAAGGGTTTAAGGAAAAGCAAAAAGCAGTTACTGTCTTTGTCTTTTTTTTTTTTTTTAGTTCATGTGTAAACATACTTTTACAGTTATTTTTAGTATTTCCATTTAATGAGGTCTTGCACAGTTTATTTAAATCTTTCCATAGCTAGAAAGGAAACAAAACCACTTCAAACATGATTGTGAAATAGGATGTACTAGAAAGAAAACGGGAAGGCAAGTTGAATATCCAAGATGCTTGTTGTGAATTTCATGCTCATTTGTTAAAATTGAATGGATTTCAATTTGTTAACCCGTTAAGTGGTTTCTATATCTAAATTATGTCAAGACACAGGAAAGAAATTTGAAGACACCTAGTGGTTACATTAAGGAAAGAAATTGAGAAATAGATATCAGGCTTGGCTTGAAATATTGTTGACTTCAACACTAGCAGGATTAGGCCACAGGAATTTGGATACTCAAAAGCTACCATTCTGTAGTAGGCAAGTTTGGATTGAATCCCTCTCTTGAAGTGTATTACCAGTAACTGCTAGTTTAAATGAAAAGCTAGCAAAACATCCTACACAACTGCTGAAATATTACATGTTGTATACTTGAACAATTTATGAGCAACAGAGAAAATGTATGGGAAATTATTTGTTGTTTCACTAAAATCCATTCAACATCTGTTACTTTCATGGTACTGTAATTACTACCTATCTCGGTGCAAGATGAGTAGGATGCAGCATACTATCATAGTTGCCTCTCAGTATTATTTTTGTGCTCTGTTTTTGCAGATTTTGTCCAAAGATTCTAAATGCTCACTGAATGGTCACACGAGTATGGTCTTACATAAGTGTGAGCAAAGCAACTATAATTTTGCTGTTACTCTTTAAACATCTTCACCAGTGTTTTTGTGGGTTTTTTGCCTTTTTTTTTTTTTTTTTTTTTTTTTTTTTTTTTTTTGAGATGTGGTGCATTCTGAAGATAATCTCAAGGACACAAAGATGGGTGCAATAAATTATTTAACGTTCCCAGTGTGTGAGTAGAATAGTAATTAGTGTCAGGTCGGCATGTTTTGATAAGTAAGGCACAGAAAATCAAGCTGAGGTTCTTTTGAGGTATAACTGCTTGAACTGTCTCAAGCCATGTCTCTTCCTTGTGCCTATGGTTTCTCGACCACTGATTTTTCTATTTTTGTTATCTATTCAAATTGCAAACCTCTTGCTTCAAGGAAGGTTCTACTTCCTGTACAATCTTTAACGCACCAGTGCCAAAGAGTCTTAGCTCTTCTAAAGTTCCTGAGTGATAATGTGATGCAGATAATAGGTGTGTAGTTGGATACAAGTGATTACAAAGATGATCACACAATCTTTTCTTTTTTCCTTAAAATGTTTTATCTTCCATTGTATTTTCATCTGCTTCTCATCCCCTCTTGAAAACTCCTCTCAAATTTTATCATCTGCTGATGAGATCACCTGCCAAATTCAGCAGTCATTATCATGATCCTTTGAAGTTGAGAGGAAAGACTGAAAGAAGTGACTAAAGAATGGTTACTTCGTAGTCATGCTTATGAACTCTGGAATAAATCATAGCTTTCTCAGGTGGAAGCTCACAGCGCAGTAAAAGATCATAGTGCAGAGAAGGATGTGTGCAGCACATGAGGAATGAGTGCAGATGTCTGTATCTCCCTAACCTGCAGTGACTGAAAAGCTTTGCTGTGATGGAAACATTGCATTGGTTTTAACTATCTGTGTAGACCACTATGAATCAGTATCTGCTCCTGTTTAACACACTGCTGTAATTTCTAAACTTACTTTCACCTTAACATAATTTTTGCAAGGGCGTCAGCTCTTAACAATGCCAGTGCTTACTGAAGGCTACTCGTATGAATAGAGTGGTCACAAGTGTTTGTTTCTTCACGTAGTCCTTTCAAAACCACATCTTAGTCACGTTTAGCACTTGTTACTAATTTCCAGTCACTTACCTGTGGTTCAGTATGTGTCTGGTGTCAGATACCTTGAGCTAGCCCCATGATGAGAAAATAGTTGTTTGTAATAATATTCGTCATACATTGTTAAATAGGATAGAAAGTCAACGAGCAAATGTACGTCAAGACTTCATCTCATAGATTTCAAATAGAGCTAGAATATGCCAGTTAATGTGAAATGCTAGTTCTTCCACCCATAACTGTATGAGTAAAACGAGCTAAATAGTTTCCTTGTTAGAAGAGGCATTCAGTAAAGGTCAGTGAACACTGTTCTTATTCCAGCTGAATTTGAGCAGCTTTCCTGTTGCCTAAACTAAAATGCCTAAATGGTTTGAAGTTGAAAACCATGCTTTAAAATGTATAGCTAAGGATTTTTTTGGTGTTGTTGTGAACCTACAGAGCTGTTTGAAAATTGCGCGCTGTGTTGGCAATTTATTGGACCATCATCTAAGGGACATTAAGGGGGAGAGGAATATGTTGCTTGTAATTATGCAGCTTCACATACAGTTCTGTTCAATGTCAAAGCATTATATAAGTAATGCAGACAGCTAACAAGTAGCCAGTCCTTATTAAAGAAATGTAATTACTTTCACTGGAAAGGCTTTACAGTTATGTTCCACATCCCTCAACAACCTCCAGCAGATAGAGAAACATTAGAAAGTTTATTTTACATAGCTTTTACCTTTTTGGCTTTTTACTAAATTATTTCATGGCCACAGCGTGAGAAGTGGTATTAGAATTCAGCATATATTGTTCTTACTGATTATTATTACTCCGCTGTTAAAGCCAGAAGACATCATTACACAAAAGTAAAGTAGTAGGAAAAAGGCAAGTTTCAAATGATAAACTGAATTTCTGCTTTAGCTTTTGTTTTGTCCATAAGGGAGACCTAAATCTTTTTCTGCCTTATGTCTTGTATCAATATACCCACCTATGTAAATTCAGTGTACAGAGATAAGCAAAATGGTAGCATTTTATATTCTCACTTCCTCAAGTGTAAATAAGCAGAAAATCAGATTACTCTAAAATTGCTGTCACTCAGCAATAGTACAGGTTCACATCGATCCATTTCCTAACGTACCTAGACAAATCACTGTACCTAATTGCTA
Organism: Netta rufina; assembly: GCF_964035555.1. Taxonomy (NCBI): domain Eukaryota; kingdom Metazoa; phylum Chordata; class Aves; order Anseriformes; family Anatidae; genus Netta; species Netta rufina. The sequence continues at coordinate 44,675,590 of NC_140127.1, forward strand.
GCTAGTTGAAAAAAGCTTCCATCCGGTTATATGTTATTACAGTCTCTTTAAAATCTTACTTTACATGGATGCCAGTCCTTTACGTTCAAAAATCAAGTCAGCATGCACAAACGTGAAACTGGCTCACTTCACAAGACCTCTTTTCAAACTATTGATCATTCTCTATTTACTTTTCTGTGTCTGAGACATGCACACAGCTCATGTTTTCAGGTTTGTCTCTGAAGCTTTAGTGCTAGATGCTCAATTTTGTTTAGAAAAAAAAACCCTAAAATTTCCAAGTAATTGATTCTGTTGAGATTAATGTCAAAACCAAAAAGAACCCAAATAAAAAGCACATATGATGACAAGTTATAAGCAGTGATTTGAGAAGTTGTACTGTGCTTACCTAAAAAAATTTTGCATTTTGTTCTCTTTCTTAAGGATATTTTTGGTCATTTTCATTACTATTTTTTATTCTGCTTTCTCATTCAATTTTAAAATGAAAAATCCAAATGTTATCAATTGCTAGATTCTTATTTTGGCTCTCACTGAAACAGCTTTTGCAAGTGTAATTTTGCCCTGCGCAAATTATATTACATATTTCAACAATACATGGTCACAACTCCCACATCTGGTATTTATGATGATTAAGTACTATCAAATAATCTTGTTAAAATCGTAGTCTTAATAATACATTAATTTTCCTTATGTTTTTTCACTGCATGAAGTATTTGGATGAGATGACTTCACAAAAAGTATACATTGCTGCTGTAATCCAGAAGGATCACTGGTAGCTTTTATACTTAAAAAGCAGAGTTTACTTCCTTTACTAATAAGTAGCTAAGCAATGAACCAAAACCCTTGCAGAATAACAATGGAATTTCATTGTGTTCTCTGGCACCATGTTTCCAGTAATTGGACTAGCATTGTATTGCTGGGAAATTTATAATAGATGTTGACTGAGGTATATTACTGCTACGGTAAGGGCTGTTCCAGGAGCTTCATGGAAAATGTAAAAACAAGGAATGAAATCCTAGCTCGGTGGAACTCTGAGGCAAAACTCCCACCGCCTTAACTGTGTCCAACATTTCATTCAGTGGTTTTGGACAAAGACCCTTACAACTCAAGACTCTCATCTTCAGAAGATTTACAGATGTGCATCACACACGTGATGTGTGACCACATTGACCAGTCAGCCTTGAAGGTCAGTGAGGCTGTGAATGATATTACCCATCTGTGTAAAGTTTTGCATGATGATGAGGAAAAAAAAATAGTCTACCTACTTATTTGGAGTTGCACTGGTGTGAATAAAAGAAGGACTTCGTTTCACAGTGCTGTATTGAATGATACCTGCCTTAAAAAAAAAAAACAAAAAACAAACAAAAAAAAAACACGTTTTTTTGAGGTGGGGGCTAAATTATTAAGTAGTTCACAAAGAGGTGGGGTGGGTAATATTATGATTTTCTTTTGCTCAAGTGCTCTCTTTACACTCACACTGTTTCCTAAATGAATTCAATTTTTCATAGCATGTTTTCCTACAGTTGAGGCCTCCAAATTGTATGTGATTGCAGAATCTGAGGAACGCTTTCACAACTGATATAAGACAAATAACTCTCCTGTTATGGACTGCTTCTTAATAAAAATAGTACTGGTGGATTTTAGATTTCAATCAGTTATATTACTCTGAATTAACAATTAACAACTATACTGATGCATGTAACTGATCAGAGGCTGACTACCCTGATTAATTTCCGTGGTTTCATTCAGCTTCAGTCTTGAAATTCCTGTGGTCTGCTGAGCAAATAAAAAATATCCCAAATTTAAAATATGACCACCATGAAAGGCTTCCAAGAGATCAGACTTTTTAATAGGATATTTGCTGTTTGTAGGGCAAACATTATGTAATTCAGAAAAAGCATTTCTTCTGAGAGTAGATCATGTGACAAAGTTTCCTCACAGCATAGAGTAATTTTTTTTTAAAAAAAATATAGTGATAAGAAAGTATAGTTGTTTTTTTTTTTTAATGTATGTGTTTATGGATAATTCAAGATGGTCTGCATTTAGGGATGATATAATTGAAGTTCTAGAGATTTAACATTAAAAATATATTTTAAAAAGTTTAGTATTAATTTTTAAACACTTCAAAAACATTATTTTGGGTTGAATTAGGCAATGAGTTTCATCCTCAAGGAGCTTAAATGGGAGAGGTATGAAAGCATGTTTTTATAGTTTTGAAGAGGTTTGAATTAGAAATATTCATGTTTCTTTCTGACAATTTTAAGCAAAGCTTGAATATTGACTCTCAAACAGCATTTTTCATAAGTTGTGAGACAGCAGGGAAAATTAACTTAAAACAATGGACAAACAACATAAGAACAACATAAAAATAGGAGAGATTGCAGGTGCTTTGATGGAATTGAAGTTCAAAATTATCGTTTAAAACATTAAGAAATGGTCTAGAAAAATAGAATTAAAACAGAAAGCTTTGTTTTCACACACACAGAATTTTAGATATATATATATATACATGCACATCTTATAAATAATTCCATATCTTAGGAATGGGAGGGACCCGAACTTTTCAAGCACTAAATTACAGTGTAGACTTTTGATCTCCTGTATTCTGAAAGCCACAGAATAAGCAGTCTTCCTCCGGCCTATTCACGTATTTCCTCTAGGTGGAACTCTAAAGGTGCACTCATGTCCACTGTATGAAAAAGCTTAAAGTTATCATCTTTGTAGTGTTTTCTTCAAATATGTGTTAGTTCCTAAATATTTTTAACTTATATGATTTACTACATTTTATTTTTGTTTTACAGAGAAATGGTTAATGCATGGTTTGCTGAGAGAGTTCATACCATCCCTGTCTGCAAGGAGGGAACCAAGTCTCAGAGTGAATCCTGTGCTTGTCACCAGCCTGCCTGTGCTGAGACCACCAACTCTGGGACACCAGCAAGGAAAATCTCTGCTTCCGAATTTGACAGACCATTACGACCTATTTTTGTCAAGGACTCAGTAGGAGCAGTGAGCTTCCTCTCTGGCTCTGAAAAGAAGGAACAGATGCCTCTGCAATCTCCAAGGATTGGGACCAGTGCAGGGGATCAGTGCTCAAGGCTCTTAGAACTTGTGAAAGATATTTCTAGTCACTTGGATGTCACAGCACTTTGCCATAAAATTTTCCTACATATCCATGAGCTTATAGCAGCTGATCGCTATTCCCTGTTCTTGGTCTGCGAGGATAGCTCTAACGAGAAGTTTCTTGTAAGCAGACTGTTTGATGTGGCTGAAGGCTCCACCCTAGAAGAAGCTTCAAACAGCTGCATTCGCCTTGAGTGGAACAAGGGCATCGTGGGCCACGTGGCTGCTATCGGCCAGCCTCTGAACATCAAAAATGCCTATGAGGTAAACCAAGAAAAGCTATCTTGAACAAATCTTGAAACTAGAAAAAGCTGATGTGATTTTGTCATTTTAGCATATGTATTTGGAGCCTTGTTGACTTAGTGGCAAACCTGACACTAGATTTCCCATTAGAATAGATGCATTACACATGCACACAGATGCAGAAACTTGTAGCTGTGACTAATGTTAGAGGAATGGTAGCATCAAAATCAATTATTTAAGTTTGACAGTCAGATTTTCAGCCCTATCTTAACCAGTTACATACACACCAGTATTTACATTTCTAGCTTTGGATACATAAATGTTTATGTATAAGGACATAAGATACTTCCACACGAAAATGAATGAAGTTATAAGCATGAGTAATTATTTGCAAAACTACAGTCCTGTGACTGAAAATAATTTTGAGAAGTTTATCATATCTGGGGCACAAAGAGCAGGATCTGAATGAATAAGAACAGGGTGAGGCTTTGAACTGTATAGCAGTCTCCCAAATGAAATAATACTCGGCAGTTTGCATAACTTAATACAAGGCTAGATGAAAAAAGAAAGAGAATCCAGCACTGGGAGAGGACCTGTCTTACACCTCCTTTTAACATCTCTTCATTCCAGGCTGTTTGGATATGCTTATTTTGTGCTTTGAATCTAGGGACGATGGAAGATTTAGTTAACTAATAAAAGCATAGAGGGCAAAAAATTACCACTTCTGATTGATCATCTCTTGGTTAATCTCAGTACTATTCTTCAGAAGCAGCAAGGAGCACAGTATGATTGTATATGTTGTTTTAATATTTAGCAAACACTTATTTAGGCACTTTGTGGAAAAGCTTTTATTGATATGTCTCCAATGGGGCATCATCTATCCTTGTATTTTAAAAGTTCTCCCTTGTCATCATGCTCAACTGGAAATCAATTATTAGAGAAAGAACAGCAGCTTTATATATAGTTATATGTGTATTTTAGTGAGATTTAAAGTTTTATAACAACATCAACTGAAAAAAAAGATGTGAGTAAAAGCAAAAACATTAACCACTTTCAGGACACTTTGTTTTTCTGTGGCCATATGTCTTTCAGTATGTTTCTGTAATTTCCTTTTGATGATAAAAGCTATACTAGAGATAGTTACTCCATGCATAAGTTCTTTATAATGATGGTCTAGGCTCAAGAAAGGCTTCTAAAATTGTTTTCTTGTTCTTTCTGGCAGTTGTATTTATCCACAGGCACTCATGTTCCACATAAATGTTGTTTTGTTGTTTTTGTTTTTGTTTTTTCTGTTAACCCACTCCAGCAGTAACAACTTTGCTATCTTAGGTAACAGTTAATAATTATATAAAGGTTCCATTACTAGCTCAGTCAGATACTGTACTTTTTTAACCTTTAAACCAGGGAAGAAAAAGAAACAGTCTTTAAGCAAGTAGTCAACTAACTATTTTTTTCTCCTATATCAGGATCCACGATTCAATGCAGAAGTTGACCAGATCACGGGGTATAAGACTCAGAGTATTCTTTGTATGCCAATAAAGAATCACAGGGAAGAGGTAAGTTGCAGCATTGGGTTCACTTCATGTAATACAGTTTCCAGCTATGCTAATTCTTTCAACTTTCATTAGCTGTCAGTCATTATCTTACAGCATAAATCCATATCTTTTTTTTTTTTTTAAAAAAAAGACTGCGTGCTTATGATTGCTCGGACTTTTATCTTATCTAGTTCAGTAATGTAAGCCAAAGGGAATTGTCAAGAAGAGTTTAACCCCCCAGATGCAGAAGTAGAATATACGAATTTAACTTCAGAAGTGCTGTTCATGTTTCCTGTACCTAGTATCTGTCAGCATTAAAGTTCTCTGCAGGTTTATTGGTCTATCTCAGTGCACACTCCGATTGCAATTAAGAGTTACTGTGCTTTAGCTTTGGTTTTATCTAGGTTATGTTCTTTAGAGTACATAAATTATTTTTTATCATTGTATAAAAGGTTTTTACATTCTGTTAACTGAGCTCATAAGTAATAAATTAAGAAACACATTAAATGCTTAAGATCAGGCATTGAAAACACATGGTGTTGATGTGATTTAGAAAAGTCATTGATAAGTCACGTAATGTAAAGTCAAATTACTTCAAATATAAAATAATGTGAACTCCTGCATGCATTTCCCATCAGTGCTACTTCTCACAGAAGTTCTACCTTCCTACCTGATACAATTGCAGTAGGGAGAATTCTTATTACAAACTTAAGTCTTCTAGCATTGACCACTTCAAGAGTACATTCAGTGAAGACAAAGCACAAAACTGGGATCAGAAAAAAAAAGCAGGCACCACTGTTTTACTTAGGGAGGCAGTTAGGATCTCTTAATTGGTTGGGTTTTTTTTTGTTTTGTTTTTTTTTTGTTTGTTTGTTTGTTTGTTTGTTTTTGTTTTTGTTGTTTTTTGTTTTTGTTTTTTTGTGTGTGTGTGTATTTTGTTTGGTTTTTGATCCTGAAAGCAGTAGCCTTCAGGTACATCATCAGTTCTTAGGATACTTGCACAGCATAGGGTTCTTTATAGAGTGCATCAGAGCTTTAAGATGAAGATCTTCTTTCCTGTAATTCCTTTATTTTTCAGAGTGTTTATGTCCTGGTTTCAGTTAGAACAGAAGTTTCAGATAGAACAGAATTAATTTTCTTCCTAGTAGCTGGTGGAATGCTGTGTTTTGGCTTAGGATGAGAAGAGTGCTGATAACACCCCGATGTTTTAATTGTTGCAGAGCAGTGCTTATACCAAGCCAAGAACATCTCAGCCTTTTGCTCTGTCCTGCCAACAGGCAGGCTGAGGGTGCAGTAAGAGCTGGGAGGGGACAGACCCAGGACAGGTGACCCAAACTAGCCAAAGGGGTATTCCATACCATCTGACGTCATGCTAAACAATATATAGGGGTGGCTAGCCGGGGGGAGGGGGCCGGACTGCTCGGGGTTAGGCTGGGCATCGGTCAGCAGGTGGTGAGCAATTGCATTGTGCATCACTTGTTTGTACATATTATTATTATTAGTTTCCTATTATCACCATTGTGTTATTATTATTATTATTATTATTATTATTATTATTATTATTACTTTTGTTATTATTATTTTCCTGTCTTATTAAACTGTCTTTATCTCAACTCACGGGCTTCACTTTCCATTTCTCTCCCCCATCCCAGAGAGGGAGGGGGAGGGTGAGCGAACGGCTGCGTGGTATTTAGCTGCCGGCCGGGTTAAACCACGACAGTCTATCATTTGCTTCCAGAAAGTTCAAACTTCAAAAACAGATGTTGCCAAGATTGTTTTGAAGATATCATACCTTCTTTTTCTTGCCTTTCCATTTTTCATAAACTCTTGACTGAGTTTATTTGTTGAATCTAACTGTAGCTGACTCAGATGATCAGCCAGGATTTCCTTTCTTCAGCTATTGCAAATTTTGGTTTAAAATATTCTTTCAATTTTTCCAAGGACAGAACTTGAAACTGACTTGACACTATCTTGCGAACAGTGCTTCTAGTCTTCCTCTCCTAGTCCCAAACCCACTTCGAAGTCTTCCCATTTCCAGCTGGCAGCAGCCACTGCTGGCCCTGGGCCAGCTGATGAGCAAATCAGATGCTGTGTGGAGCAGCGTTCCATGTCAGGCTGATGCAAGGTTTTAAATTTCACCCATGCCATCCCATTTTCTTTTTGTTGAATAGAAGAAAAAATGCTGTGTTCTATATAAGCGGGATCAGAAATGAAGTACAAGATCTTGCTAGCCAGGGAGCACCAAAGTGCAAACTTCTCGTTGTGCCTTTGTGGTAGGTAGGGAAAGAATAAGAACTGTAGTCTGTTAGTGAAACACCATGACTTACAGGCTGAGTAAGCCTGCAATTGGCCGTATCTTCAGCTAGGTTTCTACTCCTAAGTGCATCAGCAAGTGGAAATGAAGCAGGGACATGTTTATTTTGAAAGCTTCAGCCAATGTGAAGTTTGAAGAGTCTGTTACACTCATTCTTGTATGCAATAATTTGAAGGGGTTAAACTAGAAAATCTCTCTTAGGAGAAGATAACACTTATTTTTTCCTGAATTTGAAGTCTATACCAGAAGGTTTTTGTTCCTCTCACCATAACAGTTTGCTAACATGCTTCTGGAGAGATTTTGGAGTCAGGGAAAATCAGCCTTTAATTTGCCATCTGCTTTTTCTGTTTAAAAAAAAAATAAATAAAACAGAATATGGGCTCCTCCCTGTGATAAATAAATAAATTCCCAAAGCCCCTCTAGAAATACGGAGGCTAGCGACTGCTTCCTTAGCCCAGGATGTCAGCAGTCACAGTCAAGAGATGATTCTGGAAAACATCCAAAAATAAACACTGAGAATGAGAAGCAACTGTGACTTTTTTGTATGTTTGTTTAGTATTGGTACTATTTTTTAAAACAAAAGAGTAAATAATTGAGATTAAGAAAATCTCATGCTGATTATTAAATCCTCTGGGCCGGCTGAAGTACGGAGATTTTTCCAGTAGATGTTTTTCACATTTTCCTGTATTTCCATGAGGCATGTGAGAAACCAACATCTCACTTAAAAATAACTACTAATAAGAAATTCCATAGATGAAAAGAAGAGCTCATAAAAAGGACTCAGGAAATAATAGTAATCTTAAAAGGGCAAATAGTGAAAATGAGTACCTCTGCACAGATGCATACCAGAAATGGAATCACATTCACTTGATAGCAGGACTCTTTTTCAGTCCCCTACTTGACCTGTTCTTGCTGACACAAATGTCAGAGAAACGTTGCATTTCAGATCCTGAAAATTCTGTTGACTATGTCATCTAATATCAGATCATAGAAGCTTGTACAGTGCTAGCTTTGTAACGAGCTTTTTCATTTTCCCATGAAAGACTGCAAATACAAACTGACCGAGCTTGGTATGTAGCTTCAGGGGCTTTGAACAAAGTTCTGGCACTTGGAAATCAGTGCTGTATAATGTCTAATAATTAAACAGAAATTCCATCCACCCCATCATATGCCAAAAGATTGCCATGTGACGCTTTCTGTCGTGCTAAACTATATTATTTGTTGTTTATAACCATTGAAGAAAACAGTGAGAAAGACAGGCCTTGAGTAATCTGAATTGCCCTCTGCTTAAAACAAACAACAAAATGATTCTAGGTGAAATCATCTAAAGCTATCCCAGTATTTAAAATTGTCCTAAAGTGAATGTGAAGCCATAGCAAAGACTCCATTTTTCATCCTAAAAGAGTTTCTCTTCTGGTGATTCTTCTGTTGCAGCAGATATGTTTAACTCTGTAAAGTTATTCGCATCAATATATGAAATGTGTAGAGTTATCGAGACATCAATCTATAGACCTACTCTGTGTATCAGAGAACACCTCAAAGCCTTCAAAACAGAGTGAATTAGCATCCTCAGTAGTACAAAAAAAAAAAATCAAATGAAAAGTCAGTATTAGCCAGCTCATACCACAGCTATCAAGGCTATTTCTTTTACAAGAAAAAAATGATGGCCACGGGATTTAGCTGTAGCTATTAATACTAACCATTCTAGTGCTATAGTGTTTATGTAGAAATCAGGGATTTATCACTAGTGGCAGAAGATCTAAGGTTCGCAGAATCGTGTAGGTTGGAAGAGACCTCCAAGCTCCCCTAGTCCAACCTCTGACCTAACACTAACAAGTCCTCCACTAAACCATATCCCTAAGCTCTACATCTAAATGCCTTTTAAAGACCTCCAGGGATGGTGACTCAACAACTTCCCTGGGCAGCCCATTCCAGTGCCTAACAACCCTTTCAGTAAAGAAGTTCTTCCTAACATCCAACCTAAACCTCCCCAGGTGCAACTTTAGTCCATTCCCCCTCGTCCTGTGGCTGTTCATATTATGTATGTGAAAATGCATTTTTGGTGTGTCCTTAAACCTTCAATTTGTTTTCAGAAGCTCCAAATGCTACTGATTTGCCTTCTATAGTACCCTTAATGAAGTGAGTAAATGCAGTAGCACTTTTTTTCCCCTGATTTTGCTTGGTCTTGGATTCAAACACCCAGAAAAAAGACTACAGAAGTTGTCGGAGAAATTCTCAAGGTGATAATTACTTGCATCTGGTTTTGTAGACATTTGCAAACAAACACTCATTTTGGAAAAAAAAAAAATCTTACAGAACTGAATAGTGAATGGAAGTCATTAGCTTGAAGCAACTTATGCAGTTATTGAGAACTGATACAAGGCTCAGTACAGCTGTCTGGTTTGCAATATCTGCAGAGGGGATGGTTCCTGACTGGAAGAGTCATCATAGCTGTAGTAGAATCTGTACAGGAATGTGTTTTGTTTTTTTTTCCTTTCTGGTGTGCAAAATAATTTCCACAAAATACTATTTTGGTTTAAATCCTATTAAAATCTGTAGGATTTTCTTATGTGAGAACTTTTAGTTGAATTAACTGAGACCTATCTGCTGGGCTCTGAGCCTAAAGTATGTGGAATTGAACTTCCCACTAATTGGCAAGGCAAATCTTCTGTTCTGGCAATGATCACTCCAATTGTTTAGTTGTGTTTTGTTTTGTTTTAATTTGCCCTGTCCTCTCACTGGGAAGCTTTTCGGCATACATCAGGGTGGTATTCTGTTTACAACAGCCATTCAAAGTATCCTGCTGAACTTTATAAAACATAACCAGGCGTGTTATGGTTAGCCAACTGAATTCTTTTTTCCCACAATGCCAACTTCAGGTACAACGCATCACAGTGACTGCAGTATAGCCAAGCTACCTTGAAACAAACTACCTCCAGTTCCAGTAGCAGTCTTACTGCAGAATTATGGAGATCGGTAATTTGCTGCTTGGGAGGATTTTCAACTAATGCTGAGATGTATTATAGTAGCTAGACTGCTAGGAATCACACAGGCTACTGTTGTCAAGAATGGTAGAAGAGGATGTGAAAGTTTTTGTTGATTAAAAATGAAAGTCTGTAAATACAGGGCTGTCCCTATAGGATAGTTTTATAAGCCTGATTCAAAGATGTACAAAAGCAGGAGAGCAATAAGCTTAAAACCACTGTCTGTCCTCTCATGTGGATATGTTTCTATCTTTAAAATGAGATAAAAGTTGAGTTTTTCTCTCCCTGTTACCATTCTTTGGCTTAATGTCACTTTTCTTCAGGTGTCAGCAAAATATTTTTTATTTATTTATTCTCAGGACACAAAATGGTATTTTTAAATCAACTGAAGTCAGAATCAACTAAAAAAGGTACTAGCTCCCTGTAGAGCTGGAACAGCTTTTACAGAGTTAGGCCCGGAGTCCTAATATACAAAAAAAATATAGCATGAAACAATCCAGGTAAAACTCATATCTCAGTCGTCATCTACTGAGAGATGCTCCAGGTAGCCTGCTACTTTTCGAGGCAGGAGGCAGCTAACAGGAGAAAAGAGTGAAAATAATGTCCTCTGATAATTAGAGGAAATCTCTCCCTGTAATGTGGATCAGGTTTTATTAAATTGGATAACTAGTAGAGCTAGAGAGGAAAGCTTACAGAACAAGCAGCAGCACTGGAAGATTGCCTGTGTTGCCAGCAAGAGTAGAGTTAGGAGAGCTGTGTTCCGAGGTGGTAAAACAGGTACGGGTTCTGACTTAGTAATTGGTGGCTATTTTTTCCTCTTTTTTGGGGATTGACAGAGAACTACTCCACCATCAAAACTGCTTTCTGTGTTCATGACGTATGTCTGTCTTAAATCATCTGAATGGAAAATGACAAAGTGTTTGGTTTCTGATTCAAGGGGATTTTTTCCAGTGACCTTAAAGAAGGCTAGACCAAGGACTGAGGTCCCTTACATACAGCATGTTTGCTTCTGCCCACCCCTTTTGTACTTCCAATACAGCAAACCTGGATGAAGGCTCTTGCTAGGAGCTGCATGACTAGTTTATACAATGCCAACCTAGTCAGACTGGGAATAAAGCTCATCAGTTCGTAGCACTTGACAGCTTGCTGGTTACTTTAAGGATTAGGACACAAGATTACAGGTCTCTAAATGTAAGCAAATAATAATTACTGCAGTGTTTACTCTCCCTTAATCTTGGTTTTCTTCGGTCCATAGTACTTTCTTATGATTTCCTCTAGCAGTTATCCCCTTTCACGGCTGTTTTAGCCCCTCTCTGGCCTAGTAGTTTTGCCTTGGGTGAACAAGAAGTATGCAGGATAATTCAGTAGGTATAACAAGACAGTGACAAATAAAAAATACCTTTGCTTTAGTGCTACAGGACTCCCCTTTCAAGAAGGTTAATTTGGTGCCTGCTTGTAAAAGAAGTAATGAAAGATGAAGTAATGTGCCTATGTAACTTAATACCTTTTTGTTAGACTGGAGCAGAGCATTCATCAGTGAATCTTCAAGTGGGCTGTCATTTTTTATTTTTTTTTTACAGTGTTCATCAGGATTTACAGAGAATGTTTTATTTCAGATATGAAGTAACGTGTCTTCTTTATTGTCATACAGATTTCACACTTTAATTTACCTGTTATCTGAGTAAGTTTTCTGTATAGCTGAGCTCATAGTAGTTACACCAGCACAGATTTTGAATCAAAGGTGACTGTGAATGCAACTCCCAGGTGGAGGGATCAGGCCTGTCGTCTTTTCAGATTTGTTTATAGCAAGTTTCAAAAAAAATTAATTTTTGGTTTTCACACTGTTAGGATTCACTAAAATGCAAGCCTGTGTTCTCCATGGCCTAAAATGCTTTCACATGATTTAGTTTTGTCCTAATTACATAATTACATCAGTAACAGGAACAAACCCTCCTGAGTTTTTACATCTCCTCCTAATTACCTGCTTGTAGGCAAGACTCCAATGTCTAACTAATACACATCTTAGTGAAGTTCGCTTGAATTTTTACTGATATAAATCAGAATAAGGCCAGAATCTGGACCAGCTTAATCTTTAAAACTGATAACTTCATATGAAAAATGGCACATACTACAAAAGTCTCTTTAAAAACTTAGGCTGTCACTGAACAACAGAAAAATATTTTGTCAACTGCTTGCCTTTTTTTTTTTTTTTTTTTTTTTTTTCAAAAAGAAGTGTTTTATGCAGTTTGTCATCTGCATAAAGTTTTTATCATCATCAAGACAAGCAGGATTTTTTTAGCAGGTTTACTCTCCTCATTACTCCTTCCTCCTTCTGTTAAAAGCTTTTATTGGAAGACCTTAACAAAGATACAAAAATGACCATTTCTCTTGAAGCACATGCCTTTTTTTAATGTATGAGTAACCTGCAGGGCGAAATAGTCTTTTTGCTGGTGTGGTATTTTTACTGTTTGTTTTTTTTTTTTTTTTAGCTTTTTTAAGCACCACAGGTCTTCCTTTCATTGGGGGAGGTGTTTATGCACAATGAAAGTACTCACCTCTTAATTCTTAAACTCCATAATGATGCCTCTGAACTCATCATAATTGTCTTTGCCTGTGCTGGACCAAAGCTGGAAAAAATAAATAAATAAATAAGAACCCCCCAAAAAGACAGTGGTGTGGGAAAAGGTCTAATCATTAGCCTTTTCACGTGCGGGTTAACGTAAAAACATATACATTTATTAAAGGATTTGCTTACTATTCAAAGTCTGCTTTAGAAGTATATATGGCAGGTACATTGTTATTACAGTGAGAATGTTCACTAGGTAAGAAGTTTTCCCTGAAGTCAAGGAGAAGTTAACTGTGGGAAGAACTGGGTTGTATGGAATGGACTTGACAGCTGAGCTTTATTTCAGATGGACATTTTTGAGCCCACAGTTGGCACTGATTCATGCTGCAGAACACTGACCTTGTAACATCAGTATTTTGGGAATGCTGGTGTGAGAGATGGTAAATTGTTGTCTTTTCCATTACAAAAACATAACTATATCCCCTCCTTCAGTATAGCAGTTACACATTGAAATGATTAACAGCCAAGTACAGTTTTTTAAATATGCACACCACACAGTTTTTTTTCTGATATTGTTTATCCAAAAAAGCAAGATGAAAATATGCTGTCATTAACAACTTGTAATGGTCTTACACTACTTAGATTTCAAACAAAGCAGATTGTTTTGTTTTGTCAATCATTTACTTCAGATCTGACAAAAATGTCTGAAAAGAATCAAAAGTTTCACATGTACTTTATGGCTTATTACCACATACCCATTCATGTTATTGTATTCAGCTTCATCTGTTCTAGCAAATTCTAGCCTCAGAGTTTACTGCACTGCAGATTTACTGGCCTTAGCAGAAGAGGAGATCCAGCCATTTAAATAGATGTAACCATGTTAATTGTAATGAAGTGCGGGGTTTTAGTGAGTGACTTCTAGCTCCTCCCAGTTTCCAGCCTACATCTCCTGCCTCTTGCTCTGGTGCTAATCCTCTCTTTCACTTCTGAGTGCCTTCCAGTTTTAGTGTGCTGTGAAGTGGCATGGTTAACATGATTCAGAAGGGTACATATATGGAAGTAAAAGGGTAAGTGGAGGCTCCAGGAAAAAGTTTAAACTAGTTTACAGGACAGAATGGTTACTGCCAGTAAACAGATTAAATAACTGCAGTAAGGAATCTAGAGAAATACTATCCCAGTGAATTGTTTTTTTTTGTTTTTTTTTTTTGACTAAATGCTCCCTGTCTTCATACAGACTCACATGAAAGTCTCTTGAAATTCTCTTGTTTCCCTTGGGCTCTGAAAAACAGACCCAAATTACCACTAAGACATCTATGTTGACTATGTAAGAGCAAGTCCAAAACAGCCATACAGTTTCATTTCTCCCAAAATAGCAGAGTTGGAGGCTACATTAGAAACAAATCAATACTAAGCAAAAATCTGAATTTCACTTTTATATTTAGGAGTAGTTTTGCTGTTTGCCAGGCAGATTGGTTTGCTGGGAGGCTCTCACCAGCATGCAGAATTGAACTCCACAAAGACTGGCAGTAATAAAAGCATCGTTCTTCAGCTGTGTTGTACTCTCACATTCATTTTACATTTCTTTTAAATCTAAATCAACATCTTTTATTGCAAAATCACATTTCCTGGCTAATTCTTTTCTGTGTAGAAAGTTGCAAAAGCACCAGTAGCTCAGTCATCTCTATAGGACTGTTTTCTGTTCTGTAAGAAATCATATTTTAATCTCCCAATTCATGTAATTATGTCCAGAAACGCGAAATCAAATTTTATCACAGATTATTTCTACACTAAAAAAGCATCATCTCAAAACTTAACACAATTTAGACAGGACTTTTATAAGAATAAAACTAGATGTGTAATCTTACCAGATTCCATTTTTTTACACTCAAATCCCAAAGCAGACAACCCAACAAGCAAGTAAATAGAGCTGGTCTGTCAATGTCTTTATAATTATTTCATAAAGTGTAGCAGATCTTTTTATAGTTCGTGTAAGAACTCTTTGTTACTATCTATTCTCTGATTTATGTGAGCAGCCTTAATTTATGAAGCCAGTTAGCTGCTGTTCCTAATACATAGTGCATTTGAAATCTAAGGATTTAAGCCATGTGCCAGAAGCAGAAGGAACTACCCAAGGAAGAGTCTTTAATGTTGTTCAAGGCATATAGATTTGTTTCTTAGGTCTGTCACAGCTGTCCTGTGAATGATGTTTTACCCTTGGCTTAGCTTCTTTACCTGTAAAACGATCATTTACTTTTTCCTATAAGTATGTCTGGAAATAAAGTCCAATGACAGATTCCTTAAAAATGATCTAATTATTCCCTTTTGAATACACTAGGTTGTTGGTGTGGCTCAAGCAATCAATAAGAAATCAACTGGCGGGACTTTCACTGAACAAGACGAAAAGGTACAGAAGCTGGACATTTCTGTCTGTTTTGTTGTCACAGGGGATCAGGGAATAGATATGCTATTGCTTTTCACACTGATCAGACATCTTAAAGTTACTAAAAATTAACCACTGAAACAGTAAGAATTCGTGGTAGTATTGCAAAGTTCTTTCCTTATAGAGCCATGAGAAATGTGGATGTGACATAGTTTAATTTCTCTTTTCAGAATGGTATCTCTCATACATGTCAAATACAGGTTTACTCCACAGAAATGCACTGTAGGACAGTTCCATAGCTTATAATAGACATCATTTTTATGAAGTGTTTATAGCTCTCTTGGCATATCTGACAATGCATATTTGAATATTAAAATTTGCATAGTTATTATTTTTTAAATATTGCATCACTTCTCAATACAGCAATTAGAGAAAGAGAAAAGACCTTGGATAAATTATAAACAATACATAAGATAATCAGTAGAGTAGACAGCACCTTGATTCCTAATTCTCACAATGAAGTTGCTTTCCAGACATTTCCAGACTTCACGTTTAGATTTGTATAGCAAAAGAGGCTGCACAAAGGCTGAAGAAATTGACTGAATTTTCAGCAGTAAAAATAAATAAATAAATACCAGGATTTAATGTTCCCCTTTGAAAACTTTCCCCTTTAAAACAAAATGCATACTGAGTATTTACAGGATATAAGAAGTAATCCTATTCAAATAAGGAAAAAAAATGCGGTTTCGCTATGTTAGCAGAATTTTGTTTCCATTTCCCAATGTAACAGAGGCTGATTGTCTGCACCAAGTTTTTCTAGGTAAAATCTGTATTATTGCAAGACGAGTTGGTTCCTCTGTGCTGCTTCTTACCCCAATCCTACTTGTACCAGGATAAACTGAAAAGACAATTAGTTTAAAAAGGGAGAAGAGATTCTTGAGGAAATAACAAATTATGAGTAACTGGAGGAAAAAAAAAAAAAAAAGGAACGTGAATGCCAAAAATAGCTTTAAATATCAATTAATATTTCAAAGTTAAAAAAAAAAATGTAGGAGCTTATCTTTGAATAGAGTTAAGATGCTGTGAGACATTATCTTCATCAGGTGTTTATGCTTATTTGTCTTCAGGATTTTGCTGCGTATTTGGCATTTTGTGGAATTGTTCTTCATAATGCTCAATTGTATGAAACATCTTTGCTTGAAAACAGACGTAATCAGGTATGATCTACAGGTTTGTCCCAGGAATACAAAAATTATGATGGTCAGCTAAAATCTGCACCTTTTCCTGTCGTTTCTGATATGGTAGCAAATCCTTGGCAATTTTTAATTACTCTAGTACTGTGGAGCTCTAACTGCACTGAGAAGTAGCTTGGCACATTTCATCTTGGGCTGTGAAAAGTGTGGGGGAAAACACTAAAGCTACATGTCCAAAATTCATCCCATGTCAATATACTTTGTATTGCCTGAAGTTATCCTGTGGCTCACTCTGTGTACTACGCAGCCAGAGGCACGTATACTCCAGAAAATTCAGGTAAAATTATCCCTATAGCATGGCAGGGGTTATACAGATTGCTCTTTTAGTCTCCTACAACTATAAATAGTCACTAACAATATTTTCTGTAATGATCAGACAGGAAACTAAATTTCCTAGAGGAATGTAATTTTATTCTGTAGCCATCTATGTAACTGATGGGTTGTTAATGCCCTAGCCTTTGCGGGTAGAATATCTCTGCCCTACATGGTACGAAAAGTTTTTGGAGAAAAAACTAGGCAGCAGTTGTTTTAATAGCGTTCTGGTAGGTCTGAGTTTCCATGTTATTATTGGTGTCTGTAAATTGGTACAAATTTGGGTAATCTTTGCAAATTGGTTCCATGCTTCCTGTGGGGAAAAGGGAATATAATTTGACCACATCTAAGTAGCTAAGTCCTTCAGCAGCAGCTTTGAAATATGGCAGCCTGTACCTAAATGATGTGTTCACCAAATGAGCTCATTAAGCTCTGTTTGAATTACAACAGATAATAGTTGTGCTCAAAAGTCTTCAGTAATTTAAATATCACAGTTGATGTTTTTACAATGCACACATGAGCCATAGGAAACTATTAGGTTTCCTAAGGGCAAATTACTGTGTGCTGTCTGGACTTCTCAAATTTCATTTGATCAGCTGTTAATGTTGATCTGACCGGAAACATCAGACAGCTAACTAGGCTATCTATTTTCTCCACCAAACTGGCTAATAATTCCTGTTGCCTTGCTGTCTGTATGACAGCCAAAACTTAATTTTTGTCACAGACACGTGTTCCTTTCATTGATTCAGGGAAGAGAAGAAGAATCAAAGAGTAGGAACTGTAATTATTGCTTACATCACAATCAGTCAAATTTTCACCAAAGACCTTTTTTTTTCCAGGTGCTTCTTGATCTTGCCAGCCTGATTTTTGAAGAGCAACAGTCTTTGGAAGTAATTCTGAAGAAGATAGCTGCCACTATAATATCGTTCATGCAGGTGCAGAGGTGTACCATCTTCATAGTGGATGAAGACTGTACTGTGAGTATGTTTCCTTTGTTAAAAGGCAGAAGTGCTGGGAAGTCCCTGGGAGCGGTATTGGCTTCCCTCCCTTCTGATTCAATAGCATTTCAGACCCACTTCCTCCCCTGCCCTTGCTTTTATGGCATCCAGTCAGGGCAGGTGTTGATTTCAGAGGATTAGGTCTTTGTGTAGGCCAGGCTGCCATTTTATGCAGTCATTTTGCATTACCTATTGGTAAGCTATGGCTCTAAGCTCTCTCCCGTGGCATAGATCTGAATGTAGAACTCTTAAAACTCATTTTATTAGCTACTGATGTAAGACAGGAAAAGGGAAAAGGCTGGGTGAAAAACAATGTGGCTTTTAGTTGATGTGCAAAATCAGTTTTGACTGTACTTTTTATTTCTTGAGTATATCTCAACATGGAGTACCTAAACAAGGTATCTGAAGAGAACCGTGGCCTCTCCCAAGATCCTGGCTCACTGAAGCAAAGCACAAGCTCCTTTCCTATCTGCCCAGTTTTATTTCCTTTGTATTCAAAATAGGCTGCAGAACAAGGAGCAGGATGTTATGTTGCAATAATATTTCCCTGTATTTAAGAAAGTCATTCTTAGACAGGAATGTGGAAGAGGAATTTATATAATGTATGTATTCAGATATTCACACAGTCCCTGCAAGTCAGCCAAACTCTAGCACCAAGTTTCCAGTCTGTAGTTTGAATGCTTAGTACAGAGAGAGTCTAATTTCTCTCTACGTTTAGGCTTCTCAAGCATAAAAAATACTTATGTGAAAAGAAAGACAGAGATCTGTCAACATGTTTAAAAGGCTTTGATGTCTTCGCCTCCCCAAGCAAAGTAGTTATTATACACTCCTGGTCTGGAATTGGATGAATGTTAGAATATGGAAGTTCTGTGCTAACAGGTAAATTTGGCACAGATTATAAATACCAGCATTTCTTCTCAGAATGATCAGTAGAGATTCAAGACACTTCAGTGACATATAAAGAAGATAATTATGTCACAGGATTCTGCACCATTGCTGCTAGATGTGAAATGAAGTTAATTTTATACTTGTCTTTATTACAGAATAGGTGTTGATAACTGCCACAAGCATAAGCTTTTCAAATGAATATGACTACTCTAATTTATAACCATGCCAATATATTAAAATATCCTCTTGGTATTCCAGGATTCATTTTCTAGTGTGTTTCACATGGAATCTGAAGAATTAGAGGATTCAGCTGAAAATCTGAAGAGGTAAAACAATTAAAGTTTTTTTCATCATGGGAGAATGTTGAAGAAATTTTGATTTCAATATTGTTTTTCATAATAAAGGATGTGGTACCACACCTTTCCATTGGGTACCATGTATTTCTGCTATGAAGCGGGTTTTGCCCTGAAACGTACATAGACAAATTGCCTTAAAAAGAACACTCTGAGCAGAATAGGAGAACAAGGCCTGTTCTCTTCATTTTGTCAGGTCAAAGTACCTAGTTGCATCTCAGGGTTAAGCTGTGGAAATGGGCAAAACACAAGAAGTAAAAATCTTATTTCATGGGCTGCTCTAGAACTGGTCTGTAAGAAATCTATGTGGGTGACTATGCTGTAGAGCTGACACATCCACATTAGTAGATACCAAACAGTGTATAAGCATATGATTTTAATCAAAAAAAAACAAAAACAAAAACAAAAACAACTTTATAAAGAAGGATAAGCATTATTCTTATTTTGTAGATAGGAAAGGTGGATCAAAGGACATGACTAACAAAATCAAGAATAATGACTGGCAGATTTTTAGGTCTTCTTCAAGAAACCACTACAAATTTAAAATGGGAAGGATGGAAAGAAGTAGAAATAATTGTATTAAAATACTCAGATTACATAGTTTCCGAATTTACTCTGAACCTTTGTATTTAAGTTTTGAAAATTACTGTCTTTGTTACCTTTCTGTCATGACAATAAGTTGTTTTAAATAGTGTCAAGAGTGACAAAGAGTACCTAAAACACACTATGACTAATGTAGTGTCAGGAGAGAAATTGAAATTTCTATACCTCTTTGATCTTCTTTTTTTTCAGTGAACATTTCTTATATGGAATGTAATTACATATATTTGAAAATAAACTTGAAAATGCATGGTTTAAGCAAATAACTGTTGAGATGTAGTAGGATTTTAGACAACATACAGTCAGAAAGTTCAGATGTATAAAATGGTACTAAGATCATAGAATAACTGTTTACTTCCTCTTCTATACTGTGGGAATGGCAGAGACAAATTTTACCTTCCTATTCACTATCCCACTCATGGTTAGTAGTTAAGGGTTAAGGCACTCAAAATGTAATTTACTGCTTGCATGGGCCATTGGTAAATTATTTCTCATAACTGACAGGGAATGTTGGAACCTTAGCTATATAGCTGAATTTTGTTCATGGGACAGCACCGTTATGTTGCAAAAACTGTTCTACAAGTCAGAACTACGAGTTAGAACTTCTGCGTTGTTTTAAGGTCACAATTTCAGGCAAACAAAAAAACAAAATGACGTGGATTAGATGGAAAGTATTATGTTACAAGATATAATTTCAGGCTTATTATGTGATCAGGGACCCTGAATTAAACCCAGATCAGACTTTTTCAGAATTATGGGGTATTGCCTTGTATAACCAAGTTGGTGAAATGATGAGAGAATAATTATCTTCCTCAAGCATGGTGAACATCCTTTGGATATACACTTACACCAGAAGGTGTAAAGTCGAGTCAAATGTCTGATCTTCAGTCAAATCTGAAATAAACTTAGGAGTAGGAAATTCACAAATGTTACCAGCTGTACCCAGTCTAAAGAATATGCGAATTTCATCTAGTACTGACTTTTCAAGAGTGTGAGATCTGTGAATAGTTTGTTTTCAGAGTTGTTTATTTCAATATAAACTCAGTTGCTCATTCTTTATCCTTCATCTGTATCAACTGAAATGATTTGTTTATTTCTTTAATTGATATTTGATGTTAACATTTTGGAATGTTAAAGAAATGGTGTAGTGTATAAATTAATCCACTGTGTCATTTTGTGATGCCAGCTGGATTAGGGTACAAAATTTGAACTCAATTCTGTTATATAGCTGTTGGTTATATCTTTCTTGGCCTTATCTGTGGAAGATATTTACAGTTACTTGCTTTGCATAATGAATTGGCCTGTTGTCATACTAAGCAGATAAAAATAATATTTTATCCCTTAGGGACTATGATACAAACAAAATCAATTATATGTACGCTCAGTATGTCAAGAATACTATGGAGCCTCTCAACATCCCAGATGTCTGCAAAGATAGAAGATTTCCCTGGACAGTAAGTAAAATAAGCTTACCTTTGAAATTCAGAAATGTTTTTTTTCTGTCTCTCTTTCAAATCTTGCTTGCTTTCCCCTCAGTATTTTTTTTTTTAATTTGATGGCCACAGTTAGAATTCCACAAACACAGAGGAAGGTACTATGTTTCCTTTATAAAATTCTTTATTAGTGAAGAAATGGTACACTACTCACACAGTGAGCAGGGTATTTCTATAGCCATTATTTAAAAAGGTTAGCATTCATTTGTCAATGGAAACTGTGATGTGGAGAGCTTGCAGTTTATTCTCTGGAAAGCATTTAAGTGAAGAACAGCTGGAGGCTTTCACAGCAATTCTCTGTAGTTTACTGTGATTGTTGGGAAGCTCTCAAAAGTTCCTTCCGTTTCATTCCCTCCTTTCCCTTCTCGTTCTAGCAAAGATTAATGGTATGTATGCAAGTTCTGTGCTGCTTTTGAGAAGGAACAATTTCACTTTTCTGTGGAAGTTTTTGCTTCACACTTCATCAGGTGTGAGCTTGTGGTGTGGTGCACTACTGAACGTACAGATACGGGAGAGCTAGGAGGGCAGGTCACTTTGCAAAACTCAGATTACAATCAGGTTGCGTTCGAAATCATCAACATAAAGCAAAATTGTAATTCTGTGTTTTCCTCTCAGTGCAGAAACTTGAAAAAAACTCTTCTTACTATAGTTAGAACTGTTAGATAGATGGTTTCAGGGAGAGAGTAAGAGGAGGGGTGAGATTTGTCATGATCAGCAGGTTTTTATCAAACTCTTTGTTTTGTGTCACACAACCAAAAGCTCAGAAAGTAGTGTTGACTGTCATTGTTCCAGGAAGAGGAAAGGAGGAGCAGCAGCATGGTGGGGAGCTGTGTTGCTTCCCTTTTTCTCTGTGCAAGGTTTCACTGATGTTTTGCAGGGGATTCTGTGAAGGACAGAGCAACACAGGAACTGAATGCTCATCACTTCAGGTATAGGGCCCTAAGCTGTCTTAACTGCAGGAGTGGAAGTTAAAACAGAATCAGGTGGATGTGCTGCATTAGATAAATACAGATATAAGTGACTATTTTGAAGACATTGTAAAATACATAAAAGGAATACTTTTGGAGTCATTTTAAATGACTCTCTGAAACAAGCCTTTCACTTTGTCAGTAGGGTTAAACTTCTTACACATTTTTTCCCTGGAATCTAGATGATTTACACCTTATGCATGTGAAAGAAACTGGTAAAAGAAAACAACAGTTCTGCTAGAAGGAATTTTGGGTAATGTTTTCCAGTGCAGTCACAGTGGCTGCATCTCCACCACCATACAGGAGCAGTCTCAAGGCTGGGTGGAGGCAAAATCTTTTGAAAGCTGACAATGAGGGAAATCCCAGGCGTACCTAGTAACCTAAAAACCCCAGCTTGCCTCTTTCTTTGGAGAACGTTCAACAGCATGCTTACTCACTTTATGAAAAGAACTTTGTGCTTTCTAAATGCGTTGGCAGCCTCAGCTACCAACGTAGTGACGTGAGGCAGAAAAACGGCGTGGGTTTCTTCACAGGAGAGCCCTCATGTTGCCTGCCTCAGGTTCAGGCTATCTATAAGGGCAGGATTTAAGCCAAATGCTAAGATTCAGCAGCCATGCCTGTGTGTTTTTTTCCTGAGCCAACAAAGTTAGAGTAGTAGAGACAAAGTTCAAATATCTACAACACTCATTAAAACCATTTATGCCTATTCTTGTTTAGTCTCCTTCCTTTTCATTAATACTGGGACAAGTATATTTTTAAACAGTGTACACTGTGGTCTTCTCCGATCCAGACAAGCTTGAGTTTCAATGCACCTCAAATTTACTGTGAAACAGCAGGTTCTCCTCAAGGTACCTGTAAACCAATTTTCGTGCAAACTTGACTTACTGGTTCTTAACTGCCCCTGCTTGAGAGGTCTAGCAGGGAGAGATGCTGATTCCTAGCCTTTTTTACAGCTCATTTCACAGGTACATCTTTTCAGCCTGCAGTTCAGAAACCAGCAAATCCTACTCTTGAGTTGTTCTATCTATCGTGTTGATAATGGGCTACTAAATATTAAGTTCCCGGAGTCATGTAAAGTAGCTGTCATGATATAATCCTTTCATCTTTTCTTCAAAGAATCATACTTCCTATTGCCATTTATAAGCATTGGAGTATTCAAGCATTAGAGTGTATAAGCATTAGCCTGCACAGAAAATCTTCAATCCCTTGCACAGGACAAGACAAAAAAGCAACAGCAGTAAAAGCAAGCAAACCAAAACAAAAAACACAGCCAACCAAACAATCCACCCCCCAGCACTTTTGATCTGAAATATTAGTGTATACACACTTTTTGTGTCACATACAATTAGAGACTGACCTTCATATACTTCTCAGCAACTGCCAAATTATTCCAGGGTCCAAGAGCAACAGAGCAAATCTAGGTCATTTGCTCACCAGATATTTGAAAAAGGTGTATTGTCATTTTGTTCCACCCTTTCACCTTCTCATTTCCTAGATAAAGTCAGTGCTCTTCTCTTGGGGCATGACAGCAAAAAATACATCCAGCCTAGCAACGATAAAAGGTCTTAGGAAGACTGTAGTATGTTGACCTAGTCAGAAAACTGGTCATTCTTTGGATCATAACTTGGTCTCCGCTACCAGACTTTTCATTACGTCACTGGGTTAATCAAAGTGTCTCAAATGAACCAAAAGGGTTTTACAAAAATTTCAGTCACAAAATGCACAATTAGCTTAATGCCAGGTAGCTACTCCTGTTTTATGACAACTGTTCTTTATGTGGCCATACTGTAAGTGAAGGGGATATGCTGGAAATGGGAGAAGTCAGTTATTTTCACAGCTCTTCACATGATGAGAATAGAAAGGTGTCCTAAAGCCCAGCTGATCCATTTTCAGCTGCACCAAGTTGAATACTTTGTCTTGGTGCAAAATTGTCATTTTTGTGAAAGCAAAATGAAAGAACCTATTACAAAATTAACACATTTTTAGCACAATTACACAAGTCACTGGGAACTCTGATGATTATCATCTTTACCTGTATTATTATTATTCACTAAATCTTGTATCAGATGTACTGTTTATTATACCATCCAGCCAAAGATATGCAAACTCTTTGAAGACATGACTGCTTTTTGAAGGAGAATGTGAACCAAGAATAGCTGTAGGCCCCAGCTCTACATCATTTTCATTTCAGGCACCTAAGCATTAGTCTTAAAAATAGTAACTGTATTTTTTTGTTTGTTTAACAGAATGACAATGCAGAAAATGTAAATCAACACATAAAGAGTTTGCTGTGTACACCAATAAAAAATGGGAAAAAGAATAAGGTGATAGGTAGGTATCTTTACAAAAAGTATTTTTGTACTTGTCATAGCAATATTTCTGCCTCCACAGTAAACTCTCAGCAACGTGGAATCTAAACACAGGGGAAGAGACCCTTAATTGTCATGCTTTCAACTAATAAGTCCATTGCAACCTTGCCTGTAAATTGCTTGCCTTACAAGTTACCAGCTACCTACAACTCTCCTGTGATATTTCACCGTTTTCGTAGCTTCATGCGCTTGATAGTTTTCTATAAGTAAAATTATTTTCACTGTTTCCTTTTCAGAGAGTCAGATACCACTCTCACTGTTACAAGGCAGTGAAAGGAAGACAAGTAAATCAGTAAATAAGCTCTGAGCTTTTAGGGAACAGAGGTAGTACTCTGAAAGTATAGCATGTGGGAAGGCAAGCAGGCTGCGCATACGGTGACAGTTTTTTGCAAATAAGATTTGGCTACAGAAAGATTCATACATGAGAAGGTTAAGTGCTATGCAGAATTGTTGCTATGAATTGCCCTTTAGAGTTGCCTGCTTCTACTAGTTGATTGCATAGGAAGGCTACAGTCCTATTACAAGACACTAAATTTAAAAGCCCAAATCTACCTAGCGCAAATACTGCTGCAGCATCTCCTTTGCCTTTTCTTGAACTTTTCTTCTTTTTTAAAGAATGCCCAATGGTTTCCTGTGGTAAAATTTCCATAAGTAATTTGATGTCGCTTAGGCCCACATAGGCCTAGATACTTATGGAAACTTAGAAGCCTATTTATCTTTAGGTCCCTGGAAATATTTAGGTGGCCAGGGTCTGGATCCTCCAAGATGAAATAAATGCCTAAATTTTCTTGAGGATCTGGTCCTAACAATGCTTCATGGAATAAGTGTAATGAGTTTTAAGTCTTTCCACGAGTTTCAGATTCACCTTAGGCAAGAGGAGGATGCTTTTGAAAATTACCAGGGCCTCCCTGTCCCATGAAGAGCAGAATGCTTGTCAGCCTGCTATGCTGGCATCAGTAAGTTCCACAACCAAACAGAACATAAAATATATTAATTTCCAGATAGAAGTGTGAATTCAACTTCCTCAGCTTTACAGAATTTGTCAAGAAAATGTTCCAAGATTGCATTTTTAATCGTCTTCAAGTAATTGTGCTTGAGAATTATGACAAAACTACATAATCAATGTATACAGTAAATGCAAGACTCTTTTTCCATGAAGACAGCTCTTTTTGTAAAATTCCTGAAGCAAAAAGAGAAGCATTGTCTTTACTGAATAGCATTCTTTGAAATTTCTTCTTATACCAGCCTCCTCGATGATTTTTTGTATTACTTTGTTTTCTGTATTCTACCAGACTCTAGAAGACAAAGATGAAAATTGAACTGTTGAGTTTTAATTACATTTGCTTCGCTATGCTGTTAACTACCGATAAAGTTACATCAGATCTCACATGGAGTTTTTCTATTGTTGTGGTTTTGTTTTTGTCTTTTTTTTTCTGTGAAATTTCAAACTGAAAGTTTCAGTCAGGCAGCATTTTTAGGTGGGCTTTTCAAATCTGAGCAGTTCTCAATAGGAGATGTTCTTCAAAGTCCTTTCAGGTTTCACAGCCCACCTAATGTTCAAATCTTTAACAGGGCAACATCAAAAACTTGTTTCAGGGACAATACCTATAGGTTCCTTTAACATATTGTATAAAAATATTTTGTCTTCCTTTTTTAAGATTAGTATACCCAAAACCAGAATTTGGAGAGTGAGATGTGCAGAGGGGTAGTGAGGGTAGGAAAAAGCATCCACAGCAAAACCAAGCAAATATTACTTGAAGAGAGATAAAAAGATATATATATTTTTTTTACTCTCCTGACTTGTACATTTTTCAGATTTGTGTTGAAAACTTTATAGAATCTTTCTGTGGTTTTGTAAGTATGGCCCAATAAAAGAAATTTGAACACCTTTACTACTAACATGAGGACCCCTGAATGCTTTTGAAAAACATTCCAGTTAAGAGCCTTAAATAGCACACAGCATATTTGCTGTAGTTTTCTCATTTTTTAAAAGGCATTTATGTGTATCCAAATGCTGTGCCTTTTAAGAATTCATTTGCACTTGTGGCTTATTCACTGTTGAATCTGACTCTTGTGTTTGTTACATCACAGTTGCTATGGAAATAATTATAAAGTCATAAACAGTACTAAACGGAGATTTGAAAGTGAGTTCCATGAGATTTTCCCTGGGTTTTATAAGTCAGCTTCTTTTTCCCAGGGATGGTTAATCTTGTTCTTAGTGAATCCTTATTCTCCAAAATCATATATTTTTAATACCATTTAAGTATCTACTAATCCATTAAAGTGGCATCTTCTTTGCAATATTCAAATACCACAACCCCTGCCCCAGTGGTTTACAACTGCAACTGTAATCTTACTGATCTCTCTAGAGGAGCCTTGGATACTAAAGTTCTTCAAACACAATATAATTTGGAAATAGGATGGTGTTCGTATAGTGTCACCAGACATTAAAATTTCTACATGCTAGGCCATTGTTCTTCTAAAAATATAGCTTACATATGTGCAACATTCTTTGCCTCCTTTTTTCTACTTACTGTAAAAGGGAAGATATAAACTAGCTCCGTCACAGACTTTTTTAAAAAAAAATTATGGTTTTTGATTAAGTCTGTAAACATACGATGCTAGAATTACTTCCATATAAAAAATCATTATTACTAATAAAACCTTAGAGTAACCGATTATGTTCACTGTTGATTCTACTGTTAAATAGTATTTGTTATAATTTCTTGCCTATCAATAAAGAGAAAGCAAATCCGTCCTCCCGGACCTTATGGTGGCAAAGTGTAAGGCATTCAGATTCTGTTCATATAGCATATGTAAATGAAGAGTAGCTCTGCTAGAGCAAGAAAACCTGAAAGCTGGTAAACAGTGTTCTGGAAACATCATTAAATAGTTATCTTATCCTTGTTAAATACATATTTAATGTAAGCTGGTTAAATGCATATTTAATAAATTACTGTTTCTGCTGCAAAATGTTCTTCATAAAATACATAAAATATACAAACTTGTAAGCAATTACAATTTATATCAAACAAAGAATACTGCATTTTCTCATATTTTTTATTATTTTTTTTTAGAATTCTTAATTTGCAACTATGACTTTCACTGGGACGGTTATTTGCAACTGATCAGGAAATATTAGTGTTTTTTTTTTTATCTTTAAAACTGCTAGTCCTTACACTTATGAGAGTGAGAAAACATTTGAACTTGCTTAAGACAATAATCACTCTCACAGCAACTTAGGGCAAAGCCATGTTTTTATGATGCAGCTGCTTTAATTCATACTCTGATTTCTTAGCAAAAACTGCTATTTGCTAGGTGAAGCTAAATTGAGGTATGTATGTGAATTTCCCTCTGCTTAAAACAATCTGAAGGCTTGATAGAAGTTACCTGTCAAACCTCTCAATGGCAAGTGCACAGAAAAGTCTGGCACTAAAGAGCAGAAATTATTAACAAAAAATAAACAGATGCAATCATCAGCAATTTTGAAATTAACAATATGATTTCAGTAGGATGCTTTTGGATGACTTCAGTAGTCTTTGGAGCAGGCCGTAATCCAATCGCATCCTCATGGAGTCAGCAAATATATTTGAACTTCAAGCCTCAACATGGCTATTTTCTGTTTATTTCATTTATTTAAAAAAATTTCCAGTACTGACTCAAATAAGGAAGTGAAAACTCGGTGTACCAATGTTCTGACTTTCATAAATGTTCTTTTGGCATGCTTACAAAAATTTAATTAGCCTCCAAAGGACAAATAGTCTTTAGGGATTAAATCAACCTAGAATACTATTAATAATAAAAGTCAGGATGAAAACTACCCTAGAATTTCACCCAAATTTTTGGTTTATAAATCCTAATAAATGCTTTTGGGTCTACCAAGTAGTGTATGATATTTTAGTATTTATTCTGTAATACAGTGAACTCGCTCTAATGAACTTTGGGATGAAAAATTCTATAGCACTACGACATGTCACTTTAATGTATTTGGTGGTTTGTACTGTGGGCTAAACAGTCTTAGGCCTAATTTTTCCCTTGATGTACCATACCATAGATGGTATTTTGGCAATTCTCTGTATTCTTTAAATTTCTCTATCCTGACTTAGGGGTTTGCCAGCTTGTGAATAAGATGGAAGAAAACTCAGGCAAAATCAAGGCTTTCAACAGAAATGATGAAGAGTTCCTGGAAGCTTTTGTCATCTTTTGTGGCTTGGGGATCCAGAATACACAGATGTATGAAGCTGTAGAAAGAGCAATGGCCAAACAGATGGTGACACTAGAGGTGAGCTCAAAATCTAGGTGGTCTTTAATTGACACAAAACAGATCCTAACTTCCTCCAGACCTTCACTGTTCTATACAGAAGTGCAGCTACTCCCATGAATACTCAATAGAAATTGTGCTCCCCCATGAGAACAGCATTTGGCCTGCTGAGTTGCACAGGAATTTTTCTGCTGGTTTCTGTATCTAGACGGCAGACTATTTCATTTGGTATTGTATTTTAACTTTACTCATGAGATTTAGTGGTGAACTGAGCACATCTTTTCCTCCACATGAAGCTATGCATTGGCAGCGTAGCTGGTTTGTTCAGTTGCGTAGGAAGAGGAAATGGTTTGGGGGATTAGGGGCTTCCTTTTCTTGTCTGAGGTTTTCTGTGATGATTTTGGCTCAGTCCTTTAGACAAACTGGTTTGGGGAGTAACAGCAGCATTATTGTAGGTTTTCAGCAATTTCTTCGGAGTCAAAGACTCCATAAAACCGTATCAAGATGAACGTCATCTGTCTCGGCCTTTGAATTGGCTACTGTTAAGTTTAATCGCTAAAGAATGCTTTAATCTGAGAAGCTGAGAGGTGATAGCTTGAGGCTGAAAGTGAAAAAATTGTAGATTTGGATCTCCTAATATTCTTTATGTAAATAGAGTGTTTGCAGGTTTCCTAAAATGTGGGTTATGTACCTAGTAGCCTCTAAAATAAATGTTACTGCTCTCAGATAAGCCCATATTAAGTCATGTTCAATAGAAAGGTGGTAAAATTGTTGTCAAAATAATTGAAGTTCTTTAAAAAGAAGCTGCCAGTTTACCTGGCAAATTAGCAATTCTTTCTCCTACTATAGCACTTTATAGATAATATATGAAGTCCATACCTATAAATCCCATAGTGGGAAAAATATTGTGGGTTAATATATAAATTGGCAGCTTTAAAAAAAAAAAAAAAAAAAAAAAGTTATTCTTAAATGCTAAAAAAAAAAATCCATAACATTTTCATGTCCTGTGTTCTCACAGCTAAAAAACATGAGCTTATTTTGTTAATTTAAAACAAACATATTTTCTTTCAGACTTTTCTGCCAAGTTTCATTTAAGGCAAAACTTTCTTTTATGTCTGAATAAACTCCTGAAAGGATTATTATGGCAACAATGTCAGGCTCGTAATTATAGCTGTTTCATGAATTATTTGTCTTTGAAAGTGGAGCATGAAAATTTTCCAAAGAGAAAATCAGAGTTCTTTGCTCATTTATAGAAACTATTTACATTTTCTTGGCCTAATTATCTCAAGAAGATTCTGTGCTGTGGGAGATCTGTAAAAGCTACAGATATCTCCCCGTATGCTTTTGGAGCTCCTTAAAACCGGAGCAGACCCTGCATGGACACCAGATTTCATCAGCAAGTGCAACATGATGCAGCTGCAGACTAAAAAATTCTGCTTTAGTTAAAACCCTCCCTCCTTCTTTTATCACATTGTTCTTTTGTTTTTTCTAAGGTCTCCTTTTCTCTTTAGGTTCTCTCATACCATGCTTCTGCTGCAGAGGAGGAAACGAGGGAGCTGCAGGTAACAGCGGTAATTGAATTTTTTACTATTACTTCAGAAATATTTCATTGATGTAACAAAGAAGGGCAGTGCCTTACACAGACGTGATCTCTACACATGTGGAAGCACATTTTCCAGAAATAAAAATTACAGTGAAGCTAACATTACGATGTACAGAGAGCTGCAATTACCTGAAAGCCAGAAATAGAAATAGACACTGACACAATGACTGCCATTCTCGTGAGCTTAAAAGACCGCAGCAGTTGGTGCAATAATACTATCAACTCCCAATGATCAGGTATTTCAGAAGCAAACTCTCATTAATCTTTTTGGCAGCTAAGTCTGAATTTTGCATATTTTATATCTTTGGTATAGCTTTATGACCTATCAACAGTATGTGGCTGCTCTAATTTAAAACCATAGTTTTCAAATACTTTTTAATTTGTGGACTTCTGAAAAAGTTAGATCAGAGGAGAAAAACCATAGAGTTTCAACCTACTGACAATAGCTTTGGTTTTCTTCTTAATTAGCCTACGGTTACAGACCCTTGCCCTAAAAATCCACGTGGTACAGTCAGACTGTTAATATTCCTGCACTGTCTTTTAGTTGAATCAATTAAGGCTTCATTCCTAAAGCATGGAAAAGAGATAAATCCTGCTCTTTAAATATCTGCTGTCAGCATGTACCCTTTCAGACACAGGATCATTGCTACCCTTTTTTTTGTCTCTGTACTCACAAAATAGAATAAACATTGATAGTTCCAACATTTCATTGTATTTTTTTCCTGAAGCTATTTGATGTTTCTGTGCACTGAAAAAGTTACCAGTACTTGAACAGAGATGGGGCAAGTGAGTTTATAGATCAAGTCACTCATGTTAAAGACATCAGTTTGCCTATGCCTAATTTTAAGTTTTTAATAAATAGTGACAAAGGCAGCACCTGCTACCCAAGTTGAAAAGCTAACCTTCCCACCTTAGATTCTCCTCTTAGTAATGGGAGAGAGGCAGGTGATTCTAAAAATCGGTTTGTAGCAAAAGTCCATTTTAAGTAAGGATTCAGGGAAATATGTAAGATATGTAAGTGTGGTGGTTCCTTTTGTATGCAGATGATTCTTTCCTTGAAATCTAACTTAAAATGTCTGCCAAGGACAGGTGTAGAGACTTTTTTTTGGGGGGGAGGGGAGGGTAATGGGGAGTAGACAAAGACTTTACAAGAACTTCTATGAAATCGTGCTAGTATTTCCCCCTAATTAAGAATAACCTCTACAGTATTACTTTGTGTTGACTATCTTCCCATTAACACTTCACAATAAGATTTCAGTTTTGAAATTATGTGGAACACCTAACTGATAAACCCATCTCGCCTGAAGTGATAGACAGATGTTGCTTGGAGTTTGTTCCAGGTGTCAGATTGTACAACACTGATTTCATGTGTGCAGATGTGATCCAGGTGACATAACAAGTCAGTACCCATGAAAGAGGCCCTTACTGGTGGCTAAAGCTAACACACTGCATATTACAACTTCTGGTCTACTACTAAGGGTCAGCAGATGAATAGCGATTTACTTGGCTTCAGGATTCTTATATTAAGCCAGACAAAATAGATTAAGGTGATCAGTCTGGATATAACTTTGTGTGATTTGCTTTAAAATAATCTGATACAACAGAATTTTTCACTTTCACCATTGCACCCACATAGTGCCAGAATGTCCTATTGCATCAGTCACTGCTTTTGGGCATGGATACTGTCTGCAACCTGTGCTCTATATTACAAAGCAAATGAAACACTTATTTCTTTAGCCATCCCGCTTTTACCTGATTTTCTTTTAAACCATATTGAAGTAAAACAACTGGAAAGAAGTAGTACTGAAAACTCCACCTTTTTATTTACTAAAAAAATGATATTAATTTTATTTGATTCTAATCTATAACATAAGAAATCATGTACGTGTTAACAAATTTAACATCTGCGTTTTGAGGGGCAATTGATACATATACTCTGAATTTTATAACTAGAAAATGTAGAGCTGTGATACACAGAGATGAGTTGGAAGATTATTGATAGAACTTACAGATTTTTAAAAGTATAGTGTTTGTTGGGGGGTTTTTTTGCATGTCTACTTTAGAATTTCAAAGTAAAGGTGTATGATTATACTCTAAATACATTAAAAACATTATTCAAGGGTTTTAAATATTATCTGACCAGAGGTAAACCCTAATTTTTCAGGTTTTTAGCCCTGAGAAAGCTCTGCCTGTGGACAGGTTCTGGCTACCGCAGTGCTGAATATGGATTCTGCTAGGAAATCTTTGTTCTAACAAGTCTACAGTGACATCTTTCCTCGCCATTTTCAGAAAAACACCAACAGTTACAGATTTTGATGTCTGTATTTTCATAAAAACAAACTACATTGCCTTATTTTCTCAATCTCCCAATTTCATATGTACTCTTAGTTGTAATTTCTCTTAGGTGACTTAGATAACAGACTGTTTGACCGTGTAATCCTTTACTTATCCTCTTGATCTATGGAAAAAGTGTTTGTTAAATCTGGGAAGCAAATAAGGCAATGTTAAAGAAGTAAGGCTAAGGAAAGATAAATAAGAAGTACTTATGAGGTTTCAGCATAACGTGAAGGAAGTTAAAATTTAGTATCTCACTACTTCTCTGTTGAAAAAGCAGATAGTTATGTTATGATTTCTCTTTTCTTATGCTAAGTTTTATTCTCTTGTTCTCTAGGCTGCTGTAGTACCATCTGCACAATCTCTCAACCTAACTGACTTCAACTTCAGTGATTTTGAGCTATCGGATTTTGAAACAACACTGTGCACAATTCGAATGTTCACAGACCTCAATCTGGTGCAGAATTTCCAAATGAAACATGAGGTATAACAGCTGTCAGATGCTGCTTCACATAATGAGACAAATTAATTATTGGAAAATCAAGATAATAGTGAAACAAGCCTACAGTATAGAAATAAGTGAAAACCTGTGCTAAGGACTAGTTTCAGGACATTTCAGGACTATTATTATCAGAAACGGTGTAAAAGTCAGTAATGTGCCACAGTAAAAAAAAAAAAAAAAAAAAAAAAGGCAAATTTTGTTCTTCACTGGCAGAGGAGTAGTGTTTAATGCGCATGGAGTAACTATATTGTAGTTCATGTTTGAAGAGATACAAAGAGATACAAATTAAATTTAAAAAATCTGGGGAGAGAACTAACACTTTAGTATATTTAGGAAAGTTTGAATGATTAAGCTGATTTTTTCCAGAAAACAGAATATTGAGGAGGGAGATGTTAGCGACTTTTCAGTAAGTGAAAGACTGTTAAAAAAGGGACAGTAATGTAGGTTTTCTGTGTCCATATAAGGCTGTAAGAGAAGTAAATAGCTTAGTCTTTCCCCTACAAAAGATTAGATTAGATGTTAGGGGGACTTTATATTTATGGAGATAGTAAAGACTGAAATAGATTACTTAAGTGGACTGTGAAAATTCCACTGGAGGCTTTTACCAATAGACCTAGTTGTAAATATGCATCTGTCCTTGGTGATCTAGACAGGTATTCTGATTTTGCCCTGAAGTTAGACTAGGTGATCTCTTGGGCCTTCCAGTCAATACACATGACTTCTATTAATAAAAACATTCATTTATAAATGCTTTAAATTTTGTTCTTATATTTTTTGATAAAACTTCCAAAGCTTAGTATCAAAATGCAAGATTCATTTGGAGGACTGCATAGACAGATTAGCAAGGGAGAACAGGTATTTAATTTCTAGATCACCAGCTTATAGGACAATTTAGATGTGTAGAGTTTCAGCACAGAAAGCAGTACTATATTACCTAGTCTGATCTCTTGAATATCACAGTACTTAGTTTTACCTCTGCAGTAAGGCCAAAAACTTGTACCTCTTTAACGGGTACAACCCAACAGAGAGAGGGTGTAACTTCTAATTCAGAGTGGAGCAATTCTACTGGTTTTGAACCAACAAGATAGCACCATGACAATAGACATGTAGGTACGTATATCGGTAGAAGCAAGAGAGCATTAACATCTTAGAAGCTACACCTCTGTCTTCCCATACTAGAGCTAAAGATAACTGGCACTAGCAAAATACTCCTTATTTAACAGTGAAAAGGTACAGAATACTGCTGCTTTTGTCTGTGCATAATTGTTCATCTGTATGAGTGACACTGAATTTTCATTTCTGCCACCTTTCACTAGGAACACTAAAACTCATCTTGAACAATCTAAGGCCAAGGTCCTCAGCCAGCATTTAACATCCAGCAGTATGCTGTACACATTTAAACCAAGGGATCTGCATTAGTACACATCCAGTTACTATCTGGCCTTCATGCCTTTCACTTTCTTTTTTTTAAGTAAAGTATAACCCACAGCTTGTAATAGCTTTGTGTAAAAGATCCAGGACATACTTGCTTCCTTCATAAGAAAATACAACCTAGCAATATAGTAATTGCTGCCTTTCTATCATACTTGCTTTCCAAAGTCCAAAACTGCTTGTGTTTTGACAAGCTGATATGGGTGAAAAGCCACATGTTCATTGTCAAAACAACTCTTAAGAGAGTTCTGCAATTCAAAAATAAATTGTCTCTATGACATACGTTGTTACAAGCAAGTATTTTTTTCTCCCACTTAGCTGAATATAACTCAGTTTCTGAATTAACAACAGTTATTAACTAACATAACAGATACTAACATTTGGCCAGTAGTAATAA
This sequence comes from Netta rufina, assembly GCF_964035555.1. Lineage (NCBI taxonomy): Eukaryota > Metazoa > Chordata > Aves > Anseriformes > Anatidae > Netta > Netta rufina. The sequence goes on from NC_140127.1 coordinate 44,710,491, forward strand.
AAAAACAAAACCACAAGTGTTACATACTCAAGGAGAGGCTGAACTGGTGGTTGTAAGCACATTTTTATCTATATTGACAAGAATGACATACAAGTATGTTGTTATATTTGAATTTAATTGAGGTAAAAGGAAATTTTTCTGTATGAGAGTTTGCAAAAGTATCTTGAGGATGATTTGTTGTCCTAAAAAGAATATTTTTTAAATATATTTACAGTTAACTATGTGGTACTGTTTCTTAAAGGTTCTCTGCAGATGGATTTTAAGTGTGAAGAAAAATTATCGGAAAAATGTTGCTTATCACAATTGGAGACATGCGTTTAATACAGCACAGTGCATGTTTGCAGCTTTAAAGTCTGGTAAAATTCAGGTATGTTTTGCTGTTTGTAGTTTAAGAACCTTCTGGCTAACTTCTGTACTGATGAAGAGTTCCAATTGTCATGTTGTTAAGATGTTCATCCTTCTACCGGATCGCTAATGAAATCAAAGTTTTCTACAAAAGACTTCTGGCTTTAAGTGCTTGGTTTATTCAGTTGTTGCCATGTTGTTATGTATCCAGTTTCAGGTAAATCCTCTGGAAACTTTCAGGTGGATGCTCACAATAGGAATATCTCAAATAAAGCATGTTTAGCATTATATCTTTTTTAAAAGTCAATGCATGTGCTGCAAGCAAGTCTAGAGGCTGTAGAAGAAAGGGATCAAACGGACCGTAAGAAAAGGAAATAGGTTTCAATGATGCTTCCTTATAATCAACATGTTTTGTTTGTTTGTTTGTTTTTAAATTTATACACAGAGCTGAATACAGCTGTAGACAAACAATAGGACGTTTTTAGAGATAAAAATTTAAATGCTCATTTCGGTGCTTTTGAACAAAGTTTCAGCTTTCCACCTAAAAGACTAATAACTTCAAAAACAGTCTAATCATACTGTGTTACAAATACTGAAGAGCCAGATGATCCCAAAAATAAGAAAAACTTGCATTCGAGACTTTTCCAAAATATGTTTTCAGTTTTACTTTTTATTTTTCTTGAAGAAAACAAAATGTTCCTGTTCATTTTGAATCAACGTGTTTCTCAGTTGGATTTCGCACCATTGTTACTAGTTGGTTTATGAAGAGACAAAGGCAAATACATTCATATTCCTTCTAGTTGGAAAAGAATGGGACATGTTAGATTTGCTCTGTGTGCAGTATGGCAATCTCAGATGCTTCTGATAGCTTGCTTGCTATTTTTGGAATCCTGTCAGTCTCCACTGCAATTTCCATAAATTGTTTTATTCCTAACTGCATTGGATTCACTCCACTCTCATTTTCATGTCCTAGATTCTGGGCTCAGAAATTGCATTGAACATTAGTCTCTCAATTTCCTTTCATCTGAGAGGAAAAACAAGCAATAGGACACACATCTTCCTAAGAGAAACATAAAATCAGTCATTTCCAAACTGATCTGACTAGACTAAGGACAGGCTGCATTATCTAGAACACAGACACAATCCACAGAAGTTGTAACTGCTTGAAGAAAATCTGAATTTTTGGTTGTACACAGGGCACAGCCCCTCAGTGGCTGTGCTGTCACTAGCTGTTCTTCAAATTCCTGTCCTGACTGTTGCGCCTGCTATTCTCATCCCATTAAAAAAATGCTGCATGAATATTGTAGTTTTGTCCAACCTCTGTTTCTCACATTTAAGTAAATTTTCTATTCATTTCTATTGAACAACATTCGTGGTATGAAATACTCTTGAAAGAGAAACTGTAACCTCTCCACTAATCTTTGCTGAAGCTCCAGAATAAGCTCTTAGTAATGAATCTGATGTTGCTTAATTTTGTTATCCATGGGTTTTGAACTTCTGTTAATGTATTTGCCCAGTGATCAATGTAGAGCATGCCATTTTTCCCTCTTGATTATTCCATGGACATTTGGGAAATTTGTATTTTTTTCTACTGATTTAGGGAATGTAGCGTAACTTCTTTGAGGTTATATAGGAGCTGAACTAAAAGTAATGGAGCCAGAACTTAAAAACAAACAAACAAACAAAAAAATTTACTGTTGGCACATAATTTTACATTTGTGGCCTCTTTTGCCCAGAGCAGTATCACCTATGTAGGTGAAGACAAGATGGCAGATATAAAACACATTGTGCAAAATAAATCCCTGTTGCAAAGCTAACTCACTTCCTGTATTTCTCTTTGCATATAGAGCAAACTGACTGACTTAGAAACACTGGCTTTACTGATAGCAGCTCTAAGCCATGATTTGGATCACAGAGGGGTGAACAACTCTTACATACAAAGGTAAGTAGCCTGAAAGAAGTTAAATAAAAACAATCAAATACATAAAATCACAGAACTAAACTAAGTACAGTCTAATTGATTTGACAGTGTGAGACTGTGCAAAGGAAGGTCTTTACATAGGAGTAAGTGCAAGAACAGTCTGAAACAGGCCAAAGACACATAACCTCGCTGAGCTAGCTAACTGCGATGGCAGATGACCTGAACTCTTCAGAGACTGTGCAGGGGCAGCATCTTCCTGCTGCTGTTCCATACGTCCCATCCCCCAGTTCCCACACAGAGATAGCAAAAGGTCCCAGCTTCTAAGCGACAGCATGACAAAAACGTGCAGCTTTTCAGATTGCTTGCTGTCCAGCCAGCTGTTCCCCGTCTATCCTGGGCCAGCCCAGAGCTGAGCTGTGGAGCCATCCTGACGACACAGAGCAGTCACCGCACCATTTGGAACTCGGATCATTTCACCCATGATTTAGCCATGGTTTTCCAGAATTCAGAGTTGATTTGGATAGGGCATATATTTAAAACCACATTACAAATTTATGATTGGTTGGCATTATTTTGGGTTATCTGTACTCTAACTTTTGATCAAGTCTGAAATTACAGAAAAGCCTTTACAAAGCAAAAAGGCAAGATGTGTTTTAATGCCTTGAAACAAAAAGTCTTTACTAAACAAAATATTTCAGATTGAAGTTAGCAAAATAAAATCATCTGAACTCTTCTGAAATTTTCTCCGTATTTTATTTTTTTTTAATAATTTATTAATAGTTTCAGATCAGCACAAAATGTGTTTTTCAGTGAATTTAGTATTCACTTCAAATAACACTACATGATTCTTTGATTGAATAAATAGCTTGACTTAAAACATGATATAATGGTATTCCTGTGATACAGCGATGTGTCCTGATCTGACCAGAGATGGGGAAAAGATACCCAGAAATGTATACTTGTATCTTTTTCTGGCAGAGCTGGGGAGTGGTTTTGAAGCTACCTTTGGCAGAAGTGGTCAACTGTTCTCGCTGTGTGTAAAGTAAGATATTAGGGGAAGAAAAGTTTGTTTCAGGCAGAGAATACTGAAAGGCAGAAAATAAGTAAGCTGAAGGAAAGCTCCTGCCTTTCAGATACGTGTCAAAAATAACACTAAGATCAAATGTGTAAAGCAAAAAAAAAAAAAGGCCACAAAATTGAAAGAGTAACCTTTTTGTAGTTCCCTAATGGGGAAAATAGGGGAATCCAGCAGTAACTTGTAGCCTTGCAGTGATTAGAACTGGTTAGCTATTTTTTGCTTTATTTATTTAAAAATAAATTTCCTGGAAGACATCTGGAGATGCGTCATCTCCTCTCAAAAATGTCCTGGGAAAGTGTCATAGACAGCAAAATCTAACATTCATACATGCTGTAAAGCAGAAATGATCACAGCTGAATTCTTTTTCAACAAAACAGTTCCATGAATTTTGTTTTTAAATTCCACATTTAAATTAAATGAAAAGCAATTTTTTTTCTAGAAAAGGATCCCTTTTGTTTCTTCTTGGAAGCAGAGCAAGTGGGGACTTGGCATATGATTTTTTTTTTCTTTTTATTTAAGCAACTGTTTCAAAAATTAAAATGGTCCTGGTAGCAGAAATTACAGGAAATGAACTGTTTAAAGGTCTTTTGTAGATATGCAGAGGTTTTTGTTTTCTTTTTTTTTTTTTTCAAACCCACATGTAAAGTAGGCAAACACAGAGTATGAAAACTGCATAACCAAACCACTGTGTTCTGAAAGCAGTGGTGTCCTTTGCCCTGGCTTGGTGGTTTAACAGAAATGCTATGTAGTACAGAACTAGGAGCTTGAGTTTATTTCCAGCACTTGTGTCTTCCCAGACAATCAGGGTCTGTAAGTACTGAGCAAGCTCTAGTTTGGTGCGCTACTTGGGAAGATAACGTAAGATTTTTCTCACATATTTCTCTCTTCGATCAAGATGAACTTCAGGGACATAGCATGCATCCCATTTAACTCAATGGGAATTTCACTCAGCGTGCATTGGCACAGTCCTACAATTTGTTTTCTAACAGAAACACGCAAGCATATTTGCTGTATATTTTCCTCTTGCAGTGGTCTCAGAGGATGTGCTGGGCAGCCAGCCCATAATCCCCAGGGACTTGCATCCTTTAATCTCCCTTTGTGCGTTTTTGTTTGTCTTTCCATCTTTCTCTCCACATTTCTGTGCTTCTGAAATCCCTGGAGGCTCCTCTCATGACTTTTGAGTTTCTGTGTGCATGTACTTTACATAGGGACTCAATCCTGCAACCACTTAATCATGTGAATGATCTTTAACCATACCAAAAGTCTTACGGAACTGTACACTAAAACAGAATTTCTCACATGATTAAACGTTTGTAGGTCAGATTATAATTAGAGTGATATTTTCAGGATAAGCAGCAAAACAGACTTCCAACAGAATCTTGTTTTAGTTAAAGATATGAGGTAACCAATGTGGGAACAGGATTTGAAAATGAAGACAGAGTAGCAAAAGCTAAGAAAGTTATGCAACGAGGAACGGGGGAAATTAGAAATCCTCAGAGGAGGAATTTTATGTATTTTGTCTAAAGCTACTCAAACAGTAATTATTTTTTTTCTAGACTAAACTTTAAATTCTGTATCCATGCACTTGGTTTTATGCTGTTTTTCCACTGCCTGTAGTCCAACTGACATCTTGTTTCCCTTTTGGATTTTGCCCTGGACAAAGGGAAGGTAATGATACTGCTGTAGTTTGGTCATGAGAATGGTGACGAAGTATCAGTACACTTGCTACAGCCCAATAGGAAATTATCTGCGCAACATTTGGGGGCCTGCACCAGAGTCCATTGAGGCCAGCAGGAACTTACCCATTGACATCTGTGGGCTTTAGATCAGGTCTGCTTTATGAGTTGCAAGCTCAGTATAGCTGATGAAATATGCCAGGCAGGTGTGCAAAATGTAACAGAAACTGAAACTCACTTACATTCTCTTGGTGAAGAAACCTTTCTTGTTGCTTTTCCTTTTTGTGGAAGAACTCTGACCCCTTTACAAGACCTCGTTTTACGTTCACATTCCTTGCGTGCAGCTGGTCTCTACAGGTAATGGAAGGCAGAAAACTGGAGTTGTCAGTGCTCTAAGTAACACTGTTGTCTTTTTATCTGTACTTCTCCTACACCTTTCCAAATATATTCATCTTGTTAGCCAGTCATACAGAAGGGGGAAAGGAACTGGTTAAAAACAAGCATTGGTGGGTGGGGATGAACAGATAATAAAAAGAGGAAAAAAAAAAAAAAACATTAAAAGGGAAATTATTTCTGGATGAGCATTATGTTTAATTTGATTTCTCCATCTGATTGGTGTTTTTGCTCTTCAGAAGTGAACATCCACTGGCTCAACTCTATTGCCACTCTATCATGGAGCATCACCATTTTGATCAATGCCTGATGATCCTGAATAGTCCAGTGAGTGCCTCGTTTTTGTGTATGCTGAAAAGAAACTGTTCCCAATTTTACTTTTTATTTTTAGCTTTTGGATAAATTCCTGCTCTTATACATTCCTAAAGTGATCTGTATTCCTTTTTGGGTAAAGAAAACAAATGCAGCAGTTTTGAGATCATGGTTCCATTTCTGAGGACCACCAAACCTTTCCAACTGTTGCCTGATAAGGGAATTCTTGCTAATATCCTTGAATACCTGCCTCCTTCGACCAAAGGAAACAAAAAGCTTTCTTGCCATTTTCATGACCTCTTATGAACCACTGGACAAACCCAAGTTCTTGCTTTCATTTCTAAAAACATTCCGGCCTACACATACACAGAGCAGTCCTGATGAGACCAAACCAAACACTGCTTGATGTTTACATTCCAAAGTGAAGCCAAACCTAAGCTAAGTAAATATGCAAATAAAGCTACATTCTTCTTCTATTATTAACTAATTCTAAGACCAGTTATTCATCATGCATGATCATTTCAAAGCTGTGTGTCTCCAATGTTCATGTATCACAGGTGTGATACTTCTGGCATCCTTTGTATTGCAATGATTCTCTCCTGTTCGGACAGGAAAATATGGAAAAATGTGGAGGCAAGTTGCCATGTCACCAACTATGTAGTGCTTTGGTTTGACAATGGGCTGCTGATCTTGTCTTTCTATGTACTAGCTTGTTATTTATGTTGCTTCATGAAAGGAGAGTATTTTAATTTACGTGAGGTGTGTAGGCAGATAGTGGAACCTGTTACCATTCCTGTGCTTAAGGGAAGGGTGGGAAAAAGGAAAGAGAAATGCTCTGATACAGCTGATGGCAAATTTATTTTTTATGAATGAAAGGGACTTAAAGGCTTTGCTGTTGCTCTGCCTGCAGTTTCATTTTGTAAAAGTCAGTTATGACGCTGTGCTGCACAGCTTTCATTCTGCCATTACTCAAGAAGACTGGAATTTTTATTTTTAAATTGGGGAATCCTCAAAAGGAAGCAGATAAAAGAATGACAGCAGATACCAATAAGCAACTTGGAATGATTCAGTATCTAAGACAGATTTTAGCAAACTGGTGTGTTGTTGCCTATTTTACCAGTAATGCTGTTGTTTTTTTTTTGTTGTTGTTGTTATTTTGTTTTGTAAAGGGAAATCAGATTCTCAGCAGCCTTTCCATTGAGGAATACAAGGCCACACTGAAAATGATAAAACAAGCCATTCTTGCCACAGACCTAGCACTATACATAAAGTAAGTCAGAGGCAAGTTTGGCTGGGCAGTCGCTGCTTGATATTTGTGTTGTGTCAGCACACTGTAAAATCTTTTAACTTCTTTTAAAGGAGGAGAGGAGAATTTTTTGAACTTCTAAGGAAGAAGCAATTTAATTGGGAAGATCCTATGCAGAAGGAGCTATTTTTGTAAGTAAATGCAAAATGATTAAAAAGTCAATTAATATTAGGTGCCCAATTTTCCGTGCCATGTTGTTGTGAACTACATTAAAATCAGCAGATCTGTGTGCTCTGGATGTGTACAAACTGGTACAGGTGACACAGATCACTTCTTGGGTGTGAATTACCAAGCCTGCAGCCTATAATAATAATAATTTTTGTTAAGTAGCATGTGGAGTTACAGAAGCATTTCTATTCTATAGGATTCCTAAGTACCATGTTCTTTTGCTGTGGATACTTTAAACTTAATAATTGAATTGTTGACACCCATAAATAAAGATTTAGGACTGGCAGTTTGTTTTAAACGGATTCCTTTCTGGAAGTGGAAAAATTATATATATATATATATATATATATATATATACATATATATATATATTTGTTAATCATAGAAAGACACTTTGTAATGCACAGCTAGGGAAAAGCAGGTTTACCTAGGCTGTCTCAGAAAGGAAGACCGTCCTATTTCAAATTCATTGCCTTTAAAAACCTGTCTCATTTAATCACATTCATGTCTTTTTTTGTTTCAGTCCTTGACCCTCATACTGCCAATAACGATAGTAGTCACTGTTAATGGGAGGAATAAATTATAGACTCACAGAATTATTCCAGGTTGGAAGGGACCCTTAGGGATCATTGAGTCCAACCCCTGGTTCCACACAGGGCCACCTAAAACTCAAACCCTGTGTCTGAGAGCATTGTCCAAAAGCATCTTGAACTCCGCCAGGCTGTGCCCACTGCCCTGAACAGACTGTCAAAGCTCCATGCCGTTCCCTCGGGTCCTGTCACTGTCCCCAGAGAGCAGAGCTCAGCTCCTGCCCCTCTGCTTCCCTCGTGAGGGAGCTGCAGGCCACCATGAGGCCTCCCCTCAGCCTGCCCTGCTCTGGGCTGAACAAACCAAGCGACCTCACTGCTCCTCAGACGTCTTCCTCTCCAGGCCCTTCACCATCTTTGTAGCCCTCCTTTGGATGCTTTCTAATAGTTTTATGTCCTTCTTATTTTGTGGTGCCCAAAACCACACGCAGTGCTCGAGGTGAGGCCACACCAGCGCAGTGCAGAGCAAGACAATCCCTTCCCTCGCCCCACTAGCAGTGCTGAGCCTGATGCATCCCAGGGTACAGCTGGTCCTTTCGGCTGCCAGGAGCAAATGGGCTGTCTGTCCAGTCGCAAAATAGAATGAAACAGTTCATTTGATGTGAATCCACCAAATGAGTTGATACAGATTTGCTCATTTCCATGTGCTCATTTCACACAGGTGAAAGGGTCTACCACATCAGCAAGCCTTGGACATCATTATAACTTCGCTTTAATTTCACTTGTTTTTCTGACTTTAATTTCCTTGAAATTGGATATTCTATTTACTAATCACTTGTCTTGGTGTCTACATAAATTTCACAATATTCATAAATTTCTTTGTGCATTACATAAATTTCACAATATTCATAAATTTCTTTTTTTTTTTTTTTTTCTGTAGAGCAATGCTGATGACTGCTTGTGATTTATCAGCCATAACCAAACCATGGCCAGTTCAGCAACGGGTATATGTTTAATTTTAAGGCTTCCTAAATACAAACTCTGCATGACGTCTTCTGCTTCCTCCATCCAACCTGTATTACAAAGGCAAGGGTGGAACACAGAGCCTTAGGAAGCAGTCCTTCAAAGTGCTAAATGTGGATTGAAGACTTTCTCAGGTCTTTGCAGCAAGATCTGTGCATTTAGCTATGTCAGCCCGTTAGTAGGTTAGTCTGAAGGTGAATCATGAATCTCTGTTTTTTGTAACATTTCAGTGTTAGTAAAAGGTAGTCAACTGATACAACAATATTTAGTTTCAGCTGGCCTTTATGTGGATCATTCCAGCTGTTACCAGTGGTAAGACACTTCTGTGCGATTTTATCCATGTTACTTTGTCAGAGTAAGTATCAGCACATGCATGTGTTTCTTCTGTGCACAGACCTATATAAAGAAATTTAAAGGCTAGCTGTTAGGTTGAAGATTCTCATTATGGGGAATCCCAATCTGATGTATCCTAAGGAGACGTAGGAAACTCAGAAAACAGTTTTGATCATCGGTAGGCAAGCAAACTTTTATAGCTCTCAACGTGTGAAATCTCTTGCAGATTGCTGAGCTTGTAGCTGCTGAGTTCTTTGATCAGGGCGATAAAGAGCGGAAGGAACTCAACATAGAACCAACAGTAAGTGGAAGATGATATAGAATCACCTCTCTTTAAACGGCTTCTGCAAATAGCACTTCACTTGTCTTTTAAAAGCCACCGCTTCTGTCAGTGACCAGAATTTAGGACCAACTCCTTCCCTGTCTTCCTAGCAGTCAGTTGTCTTCTGTGGTTCCCAGACACCAACACTACGTCATTATCTCTGAGCCAGAAGAACAGATAGCATTATCTCTTCTAAATCAGTATTATTAAATTGTCTAGGAAGTACATTCCTAAATTCGTACGTATTTGCAGCCTGTCCTAAACAAATAAGCTTTTCTATTCCTCTAGCTCTGTCAGTCCAAAGACAACCTTCTAAGGCTAGTCATGCAGTCAAATTACCTGCATTATAACAAGTACTGATGCCTCACTGTGTTGAGCTTGCTGTGTTTTTAAGGTGCTGCTTTTTGATTCCAGACCCTTTGTTTTTGTTTCATATTTAAATGCATTTAAACATAGAGCTTATTAAACATAGAGCTTATTTACTTCTTATTTGCAGGATTTAATGAACAGAGAGAAGAAAAACAAAATTCCAAGCATGCAGGTTGGATTCATTGATGCTGTTTGTTTGCAGCTGTATGAGGTATGGTGCCTTAGAACTGGAAATACCTAAAACCAGAACTGCTCAGTGTACCTTCTAATAGTTTCAGATTTAAAATTAGAGCAAAATTTGTTGTAATACCCAAGTTAGAAAAAAAAAAAAAGATTTGATATATATATATATATATAATTGAGTGCATTATCCAGTTGGAGAAATGATTATTTTAGTATTTGCCATTCATGGTATGTTTGGCTGATTAATGTATGCTGTTTTAATTTTTACAAATCTAGTAGTAATTGCTGTGTTCTGTCGACTGGTATTAGATCCCTGGGTTATATTTTGGATTCTGCCAGTGAGCTGCTGTGATCATTAGGGAAAGACAAAAACGTCTAATGCTTTGCTATCTGTGGAAAGAATGGTATCCATGTACTGCACTGATAAAGAGTGTTGTTTAAAAGTTCTATAGCATTCAGATTTTTTCATGCAAAAGGTGATATATGACACACATAAGAAATTCACCTGAGTTCAAAATTTCCCGTCCATTTTTTTCTCTCTCATCACACACAAAAGCAGTGCAGGAGAGTATTCATTAAAGTGTTTTTCATCCTGGTCACAAACTGCATAAGTAAATACTTGGTCAGATAAAATGTGAAACAAATCATAATTCCTAACTTTTTTAAACCAATAAAGCACTAGAGTGAAAGCTTGTCCACTGAGACTGTAGCAAGTGTTTTACAGGCAATGAGGTAAAAGAAAAGAAAGTTGAGGAATAAATAGTCTAACCTTCCAAAGAGAGGACAAAGGTGATTATTCAGCTTTTTCATTTTTACAAAGTAAATCTTTCTAAAAAGAATCCATATCCACCAGTTGGAAGAACACAAAGGTAGAGGAAGGAGGGAACTACTAGCTGCTGCCCCCTGCATGTTTCTGTGTTGTAAAAATGTTGTCAGGAAAATAAGGCAGCCTTTGCTGGGAAGCCTCAGAAAGCTGTCTCCAGTAGTAGCTAAGCTGCTGAAAGAAGACTAAGTAGCTGAGCAAAGGTACACACTATACAGATAGAAAATTCTTTGAACAGGATATCTGAACAAGTCTGAAATGTCCACAGCTCCAGAGACTGTATAACTGTGCTTTATTTGCTGGGAAGAACTTTATTTTCCCATTTATGAAAAGATCAGAAAACATTCAGTTATTTACTCTGAAGTATGCACTGCATCACACATCAACAGTTACCAAATAATATTAGTACAAATTGTACCTAGGTCTTGTACAGTTCCTGCAAGGAAATGAGGTGTGTGAGTAATTATTAGTGACTTAGTCCCTGCTTTGTAACTGCAGCTTTGTTTTGCTGCACTGAAGACAATCTAATTCCTGGTTGGCAGCCAAGAGCACCTACAAATGTTAGGAGTCTTCTCCTTTCTCTTTAACTGGGGAAGAAAGAACGAGATGCCATGCATACAGGAGGGGCTATAAGCATGTACATGTTGCCTCTTACAGCTTTCTGCTTATCACTCCTATTTTTCGTCCTGTCTCAAAGTCTGTCCTGAACAGGAATGACACATTGCAAGCTGGCAGCATCTGGGACTTTATGTAGGCTCAGAGTAGCCAGCATGTGTCCAAACTGGAGAGATAAGTGAGCATGACTTATCTGCAAGGGCAGAGAGCGCTAAAGAGAATGGGGAGCCTATGAGGAAGTGACAAAACCAGTAACAATAATGGTAAATCCAAGAAAAGGGCTACAGTGTGAGCTGACACACTGTTTATTTTAATTGGAGTACAGGTAGGAGATATCACCTGCTTACACAGATTTTAGTTCAATGAGTAATAAATGGTAAAACATAAGCAACTTCTATGTTACTTTGAAAATGAACAAGCACACATTTCACTCACAAATAGTATAATGCTAGAATAGCAAACAATAAACAGGATCGTAACTACAGTGATTTCACCAACTATTTCTTAGCTTTCACCCAGTCAGTATGAATTTGACAAACAATGCAGAGGTGAGTGCCCAGTGCAGCACTGCAAGTTTGTGACTTACCATGTTATTCAGAGTCATTCAAATCCCAATGAACTGAAGCTGTGTGGTTTGTTTTAGACAGATAACCAGTGGAGTTATGCTAACTGATCTGCATGCCTTCCCTTTAAGTTCAGGAATCTGAAAAAAACAAATGCATGTTTCACTCTTAACTTTTTAATAGAAAAAAAGTGTACCATTTAGTAGTTGCTGTTTAGATATGTTCAGAGAAATAAATCAGAAATACTCAAGAGATATTTGAGAGCCCCATTCTTCTTATAGTGGTGTAAATCAAGAATAATTCTTTTAGGTATACTGGAACTAATGACACTATCTAGAAAGCAGAAAGGAACTATGAAGATTTATACAAGTTGATAATTCACTAGAGTAGCCATGTGAAATTCTGACTTTTGAAATATATATAGTGACCAGCAGAGGAACTGGGACTTTTCTCTACATACTTAACAGTCCTCATAGTAGTTCTAGAATCAGTGGTCTCACTCTTGCCCATACCCTGTAGTCCAGCACTGTCTGAACTATTAAACTCCCACTCCACATTTCTGAATAGGGTGACTTCATTCCAGAAGTCAGCAGAACCCTTCATGCAAGTAAGGACTAAGTGTCACTGTTGTGTGAGAATACGTATTCATCACTTCCATCAGAAAAACACAAAAATGCTTATTCTTCTATTTAATTTTCAATTCTATATTTAAATACCAACCCAGTTTTCCTTCAGTCTGCTATATTGTCACAGCCACATCATGAAAAATACTTGATAGACTTCAGTTACAACTGTTTCCCAGAGGCACCAAGTGCCAAATGGAATTTATCTACCAGGTGCTAATTGCTTTGAATTCAAATATTTTGGGGACAACTCCTCTGAATCAGTAGTGACGTCATCAGTGAATATGGTCACACTGACTATAACTGCTCTGCATCTGATTCTGATTCCCATTCCAAGGTCATCTTTATAATGGCAGCCTTGCCACATATAGAAAGGGCTGGCTTGCAAACAAAGTCCATCCATGGTACTTCACTAGGAATCCTGGGCAGGTCATTAGTGTGTAACACAACAAAATTAAGATGGTTCCTCCTGCACCTGTGTATCATGTGCTGCACAGACACTGTCATTCAGCCCAATTTGCTGGGTAACTATATTCATGTTTGAAGTGCAACAGGATGTTGATCCTTAAACATCAAGATACAAACTCAGTTTCAGGTATAAATAGACCTCGTATTTCAGTCATTCTGGTTTCTCTAATGGTCAACTTTAAGAACACTTTTGTTGTTGTTAAACTGTTTTACATGTTTTACAATTTATTTCAGGCCCTAACGCATGTATCAGAGGCCTGCTACCCTTTACTGGATGGCTGTAGGAAAAATAGGCAGAAATGGCAATCCTTAGCTGAACAACAAGAGAAGAATCTGATTAATGGAGAAAGCAATCAAGCCAAACGGAACTGAGATGCCGATTTTAAAACCACAAGCTTAAGTTCACATAGAAGACATAGTAATAGGGGAGTACTGCATTTTACTAAACACTGTATGGATTTGGATTATGTTTTGCCACTGCTGTATTATTTTTCCACATTTCAAGATATAGCATGACCATGTATATGTGAAGGTTATATAAAGATCATATATTTCTTTTATTACATCTGAGTGAGATCAAAAAAGATCTGTAAAGTTAGTTTATGCTACCCTATTACCACAAGAAGGTACGAGTGCAGTTACTCGACTGTCTCTGAGAGCCTATTACTTTATAGATGTATATAGTTGTTCAGTGATCATGTTGTGGCCAGTATCTTAAAGACTACTGCATTTCGCACCTTTTTTCCTCTTCCAGTTTTGCTGTGTAAGGTTATAAAAGAAATGAGTGGTCTTGCCTCTTCTCTTCCCAGAGGCTGTGAAGAAAGATTGGGACTAACTCTGGGGAGCTTAATCCAGCATATACTGTGCTGACTTCTTTCAGGAGACAGAACTGGGCTTTGCAGTGAAATAGCCCCAGAATTTGTGTACCCAGTAGCTTTTTCATGCGATAAGAATGTCTTAGCAAATGTCTTACATCAATTTTTTAAAACCCTGTGAATTACTAGGCAATGGAGAATTTAGGAATTATGTGGTACAAGTGTCATAATTATCCATGGATAATGGAAATTGCTTGTTGTTGATGAAATGCAACATAACTGACAGGTTGCCTTGGAAGAGCGATTCCCATAAAAGTCTGCAGGAAGCAAAAAGAGAAATGGAAACTAAACAGGATCATTTCTATATGGTTTTAACTTCATTTTGAAGTTGAATTTAACATCATCATAACCAACAAACTAAATCACAGGCAGGAAAAGTGGAAGAGAATGTGACTGCAAGAGATGAAATCCGAATCAGAATGATGCAGGAATGGCATACTTCCAGTGACCATCAAGGACCAGTGCTATTATGAAATGGCTATGACCACTTTGAAGAAAATTTAATGCTAATATCTTTTAAAAATCATTTTTAGCAATACTAGTTAATGTCAAAAATGATCCACCATGTTTTAAAGGAATATGAAAAAAGAATACTGAAAGCAAATATAGACTAGAATGCTACAGGGATTTACCATCTGTATATGAGGCATTAATGTTCAGAAAAGTAAGAATTAATTAACTTGCACTAGGAAAAGAAGGCATTGATGCTTCTTCAAATGAAGATGAATCATAAAAATTGTTTTGAACTGATCATTGGGAACCAAATCAAGAAAATATACAAATAAGACAACCTAAAAAGAGTAGTACAAAGAGAGTACAACTGCTTTGGTTGAGCAGGATTAAGAGACTAATGTCAGCAAGCTAAAATTGGTTAGTGGTAAGCATAACTTCAGCGACACAGAGACTGAAAATGTTCATTTATTTATTTTTTTATCTGTAGTAAGGACTCTAGTTAAAATCAAAAAAGTATAATGTAAAGGTCATACACTTAGTATTATACTTTGAAGGACAGGAGTTATTTGGTATCACACTAATCCAGAAAATTCTTGTTGGAAACTGCAATAAATTTGTCTTCCCAGGAGACTATCAATCTCACCTCTAGTAGCTGGTTAGAATGACACCAAAAACAACTTCTTTTTATGCATTTAAATAAGCAATACCAGCAGCTAACAAAAAATGAAGCAAGTGCTTCAAAATGTTCCACAAAATATGTTCAATTTTAAAAAAATGTAGAATAATGTATTCTTCCATTTTGCAGCGTTTCTGCCAACCTGTATTATTTGTCACTGATTAAATCCCATCTCAAATTTCTCTAATGACTACCAATAATATATTATTGCAGCTGTATTTGAAAACTTTTTTTTTTCTACAGAAGTATTTCTCCTATGTTTTTTTTTGTTGTTTTTTTTGGTTTTTCTTTTTTTTGGATTTTCCAAGAAAGTATGGAATTCAACAATAATTAAGAATTCCAGAGCTATTGTTGTTTTGTGTTCCATATGTGTATTTATATGCATACACAGTACAATATATGTATGTGATAGGTCATAGACATGCAGAAAAATGGCAGCATACTGCCCCCTCAGTCTCCCACCTCAAAAGAAATACAATGTTTTTAGGTACTTTTTGATAAATAGGAATCTTGCTTCAGGATTTGCATAGTCCTTGTATATTCTTTTCCTTGAATGTTTGAGATGCTGAACTATAATTATTATGTCAACTGAGGAAATACGTATTTAATATAAATATGAACAAAGTATATGTATATAAAGATGTATTCTTGCTGGTATGGTTGAGACTAGTAATTCATGGTGACAACACCGCGAACCAACTGTGGTGATATTACAGTGTAGTGATGTATCATTTACATTAAGGTTCCAGTATTATATTTCTTTGCCATATTGTGTGTTCAACAAAGCTTTATTATGATATAAGCTTGTAACTATTACAAAAGAATGCTGGATTCTTACCTTTGACTTGAAAAAAATGCACAAGCTGCATTTTTCAAAGGTTCACTTAGAACGAACAAAGTTATACAGTATGTGCATATATTTAATTACATATTTGTACACATTTATCCCACAGAATCTCTTCCACTACAAAGATTGGAACATTCATAGAAATATAGTTCCTAGTAAATAAAACATTTAAATACCACAATATACCTGTATCTGTATATATTTCTACAAAAAGAAACCCTTTAACTACTGGTTTTAGAATCTTAAAAGCATAGTTTGCTGTACTTTGTGAAAATTCAGAGAACAATCAAATCGCTTCTGTAGTGTTTCACTCTGCCTGAAGGCAAAGTCAAAGGGTGCTGGTTTCGTCTCATAGCTTTGTGTGGACTGTTTGCAGGAAGTTTTATTTTATTTCATAATGTAGATAGGTGACAGTATGAAAAAAAAAAAAAAGCCAGGCTGTTTTTTGACTGAATTTCATTGCCTTCAGAATTCAAATCCAGCCATGCCACTATCATAAATTTCATCATGAATTGTGTATCTGATTATTTTAGTAGGCTTTCAACCATACTCTGCCCTAACTTATATTATTTAGCTAAAGAAATCAAGCAGAAGATACAAGAAGAAATGGAGTTTAGCACTTTATCAGTTCAGTCTTATGTCTGCTAAAGCTGTTGTGAACTTTGTTATTTAAGTCTTCGGTTACAGAATTTGTCCCACTAATTTTTAATCCTTGTCTCAATTAAGACAGGTTATGATCCTACTTGTTCTCAGACATGCACGTATATTCTTTTGAAGTCACACCACAGTACAGGTTAATGCTTAAAATACACTTTTCTTTTTGTCCCCCTTTTGAAAAAAAGTAACTTGTCATGTGTACTAACATATACAAAATTATTGATTAACCCTAGGTCTTCTAGTTAAAAATAACGAGGCTCTTAAGCTATAGGTAGTACTTCTCTTCCCAGCAGGTTAGCCACACATCCAGTATTAGCTGTGGAATATATAGGTTTCCTATTACCCACAAAGAGTGGAGAAAAAAAGAAAAAATGTAATTTTGATTTTGGAGATGGAATTAATTTTTTTTTAAGCAGTAGCAGTTTAAATTCAAGAGCAAATCACTCAGATCCGTGCCAGAATGCAAATGCAAGTGGGCTAGTGATAAAAGTGAATAATCTCTTGCATTGATAACCAGCTGATCTCTCTTTAGAAGAGATGGCTGAAGCCTGATTTTATGCATCACTTTCTGCCAACTCAGTGCATGTAAAGCTAAGTTTTTGAACTCCAACCCAATGCATTTTATCTGGTAGTGGCATGAACTACCAGTTTTGGAGCAGTCTTATTCTTGTGTAAGATTTTTCAGAATTACTGAGTAACTGACTGTGCAACTTATTACACAGAAAGATTATGACAAGGCAGATCTACCCCTTAAAATTAGGGGATGTTCCCTGAGTGAACTGGTTGGTGCCCCTCACAGTTAAGCATGAGAAAATAGAGAGTGTTGATGAAAAAAGTGCCTCATTCATAGTTAATTCTTACACTTTTAAAGGTTTTACAGAGACCTAAGCTTTCAGGTAAATTTTTACATTAGCTTTAGTTAAGAGTCTTGTCTCTGCAATGCTGTAGGTCGATCTTCACATCAAATCACATGCACTTTACATTCCACAAGGTTTCAGCTTTATTTCACACTCCCCTGCTCTGCTTCTTTGGGGACTTGCACTAATTTGAGAGATAAGCTTGAACATTGGAGCTTGAATAAAAATCTGACTTTGGCCTGAGTATGAGAAATAACGAGGGCTGGACTTTTTGGGTTGGACTTTCACGGGAAGAAGAAACATCACAGAGTCTGGCCTGGTAATTGGTGGTGACACTTGCTAAATACAGCAAATTGTGACTTCAAGATCCTTTATTTTTGTCATTGCTAGATGAATGGAAATCGCATAGGAAAGTTTATTTTCCACATAAAGCCTGTTTCCATAGAGAAACTCATATCTAAGTACCACTGTTTGTATATTTATGTGACAATGCTATGTAATAGCTAGTTTCCACTAACTTTCACAGCATGAGCTTGTCATGCCAGGGTCTAAGGTATGCTCAAGTGTCCATTTAAAGTCAATTACGTAAATTCAGTTTACCTCAGAGGGTGTCGGCTTGAGCTCAGTGGGAGACTGGATAGAAAGTGAAGGAATGGGTCAAATCCACCTTTTCCACCCATAAAGAGGGACCAAACTCTTACCCTTGGTAACACCTGCCTCACCTGCTCTTTACTGCATTCAGCTATTGCTGCTGATGCCCAAGGTACCTTACAGGTGTAATCAAAGTTTGAATTTGAGCCCTCTGTATATTCACGTGGCAGACACATGCATGTGTCTCTTGAAGAATGTAGTGTGAAATGCACTGTAAATAGTTTTAATATACATTTCTATTATTGATTAATAAAAATCTTAATCACAGTCACTAGCCACTGAGTTTGTCCACTTGTATTCTTTTATCTTAAAAATATTTGAACAAATATATAGTTTCTGGGCACAGTATTTTTGTACTAGGTTAACTGGGTTACTCTGTATATAATGTTCTGCCTTTAAGTAGTATTAAAGTCTTCTGAATGTTATGTGTTCTCGCTTGCTTCTGTCCTATGACTATTTAGTAAAACTAGTTACATTACTTAAGAGAACCATTAGTCCTTCTTAATTGTACAGCTGATAGCGAATATGAGATTCACATTATTTTTGATGGTCAAACTGCTGCTTAGTTACTTCCTCATTCTTCTCTTTGTACTGTTTTCATGCTTTTTAAAATAAAAAGGACAATGTCAAATAATTTTTACTCTTTGTTAGCTAGCATTATTGAGGTTAAATTTTCAACACCTCACTGTTGCCTGATTCAAGACATCACTTCTGCAAATACATATTTTACTGCATTTTTAATAACTTTTCTAGCACCTAGAAATTCTGATAAAAACTTTACTATTAATATCAAGATACCTCTAACATGAGCACTACTGACATGAGACAGTGGGGTTTCTTTTAACAGCAAAAAATAATTTGCTGCTACTAACCACTAGAGAGCAGTGCAGCTACAATTGCTAGGAGCTGTCAGAAACCAGGTTGGTAGTAGGCAAATAAAACTGTTACACAGATCCATCTTCAACATTTGTCCCTGGCTATCAAGTCCTAGGTAGCATATAAGAGAGATTGAAATAGTCAACCCAGTGACTTCCAACAAAACTGTGAAAATTCTATTCTTTACACCAAAAGCTGCATCATGTGCAAACTGCTGATCCTAGAAGTAAATCTAGACCGATGGGCTGCTTGGCACTGTTCTTTGGCTATTAGGTTCTCCACAGCAACACTTCTGGCTTGACTTTTTTTTTTTTTTTTTTTTTTTTTTAGCTCTAGGCAAAACCAACAAGTATGTACATCCCTGACAAACAACAGGCTCATTCAAAAAGTTATGAAGGGCCAGATTTAGTTCAGTACAAAACCCAAGCACTGTTTGCTCAAACCAACTGCAATTTGTGAGTGCAACTGAACAACTGCCTGTGTATATCTACATATATCAGGTAACCAGTTGCTGCTGGGACTCCAATCTTTCCACCCCATTCACCAACCTAAGCATGCTTCTGCTTGGTGTTCACTGGCCTGCTGAATGTTTGAATTCATTTCAGAGAAATGGCACAGTTTTCAGCAGGAATACTGCAACACATTCCCTACCCAACCCAGAAAAGAATATCACCTTGAACTAGGGTATTTTGTTGAAGAGGTGAAAAAGAATATTAGGCTCAGTCTTTCACATCTTGCACACTGATGACCGTTTTTAAACAACGGGAAAAGATGATAGCCCCTTCTTCCACCTTTTTTTAGTAACAGTGGTGACAGCTGTTGCTGATGTGCACCAGTGAAGTCTCACTATTTAAGATCTATACAGACTAATTCAAATGATGAGTTTGCTGCAGTACTAAGCTTCAGGATCTAAGTTTATGGCATCTAGCAGCCAGTAAGTTTTTCAGCCCTTCAGAGGAGAGTAGCATTTTTCGGCACTTATGGAGCCATAACTTTAGAACTTTAAGTTGAAAAATACCACAAGTTACAAACACAGTAATTTTTCACTTCAGTATACTCAGATTTTTTTTTTCTAATATTTGGTTGCGTGTACTTCCTGCAGTATTTCCAAAACTCTATTTTATTTAACACAGAAATTAATTTTTACATTTCCTGAGAGATTAAACTGGTCTTCAAACAGCTGTATTATTTTCTGTTCTGAATTTGTACTGTCAAAAATAAAATCCTCTTTCCTGATTAAATATGAGGCTAAGCAATTCAGCCTGCTGTTGCCCTCCCAACAGTTCATAATGGCTGATAAATAGCTCTGTACTTTACATAGCTTTCTTTTCTTTAACATCATCAAAGATCTTTAACAAACACTGGGAGTAAAACACGCAGTTAAATCATTCCACTAAGTTACACATGATTAGTTCACATACAAGCATTATTTATTATTTTTGAGCCTTTTTTGTAGTAGTAGTAGTAGTTGATCAAGTCACTGGGATTTTATGACATAAATGGCTTTTTAATGTAAGGGAAGTTCAGTTCACAGATAAGTAGAGAGGTTAATTTGATCAAGGTCACACAAAATCTATTTCTTAGCTGGACAGAATTAAGATCTGGGTCCCACTTCTGCTTTTACATAAGACATGAAGAAAAGAATGTTTGTGTTGAAGTCATCTTTCCCTTTCATTACGCAAATGCTTAATTACCTGAGCTGTGTAGGGTGCTCCCTTGCTATTATGCTGAGCTCAGAAAAAATCCTTATTTTACAGATTGAGATTAGATTCAAGTCACTAATCCCGATAATCACAATAATCTTTTGTGGAGTTTGGAGCTGTATCATAGTCAAGAGAAAAAGTGTATAATCAGCAAACAGATATGTTGAAATGAACCAAAAGGCAAGTTCAAATTTTGGAGAAACTGAAAAGATAGGTGCAAACCGTCAACACTGTACACCGTTAGTTCATTAACTACTTCCCCAGATTTGACTGCTACGAAGCATCTACCCAGAAAATACAGGATAAGAGTACTAAGATACATGTTTAAATCAAGCCTGACTCAAAGCCCTACAGGTCTACTGACATTAGTCTGTATGTGACAAGTGACAAATGGCACTAATACTCAGAAATTTGTGTAACGTTTACTGGAGAAGCACGCTGTTATTTATGTTGGCAATAACTCAATATCACTTCCTCTTCATAATGACTAGGACAGATTCTACTGTTCTTGGTAATCCTAGGACACGTTTTAGGGTACACTAGTAGATGACGAAACTAACAGAGTTAGTATTTCTTTAAGAAAACCTTGCATTTTGCTTCTAGATTCTTTTTTTTTTTTTAACCTCCAGTTTATTGTGAAGTAGCCTTTGTACTGCAGATCTCTCCAGTAGTCAACTCTCAACAACATGCACCACTTCATGGAACAGAGCCGTTACACACATATTATAAAGGAGCATATACAGACACTTCAGAGTAAGTTTTAAGATCCACAGTCCACTACTAAATAATCAGACAGATGCATTCTATGCTCCATGGAAATTCCTAAGTAATCTTCAAATGGTGAAGTTTCATGTTAAACATATTGCACTATCAGCAGTATCCAGATACTGCTTGAAACGGTTGGGACTGGCCCTGTTAACATCTTTGTTGGTGACGCAGACAGTAGGATGAGTGCACCCTCAACAAGTTTGCCAATGACACCAAGCTGAGTGCTGTGGCTGACATGTCCCTCCATCCAGAGGGACCTGGGCAGGCCTGGCAGGTGGGCCCGTGCAAACCTCATGAGGTTCAATGCCAAGGGCAAGGCCCAGCAGCTGGGCTGGGGCAATCCCAAGCACAAATACAGGCTGGGCCAAGAACCGATTTAGAGCAGCCCTGAGGAGAAGGACCTGGGGGTGCTGGTGGATGAGAAGCTCAACATGAACTGGCAAGGTGCACTTGCAACCCTGAAAACCAACTGTATCCTGGACTGCATCAAAAGCAGTTTGGATAGCAGGGCAGGGGAGGTGATTCTTTGCCTCTGCTTTGCTCTCGTGGCCTCAGGATGATCAAAGGGCTGGAACACCTCTCCTGTGAAGACAGGCTGAGAGCTGGAGTTGTTCAGCCTGAAGAAGAGAAGGCTCTGGGGAAACCTTACAGTGGCCTTCCAGTACCTAAAGGGGGCCTACAGGAAAAATGGGGAGGGACTCTTTGTCGGGGAGTGTAGGGATAGGACAATGGGGAATGGCTTTAAACTACAGGAGGGTAGGTTTAGATTAGATATAAGGAAGAAATAATTTGCTATGAGGGTGGTGAGGCAGTGGCACAGGTTGCCCAGAGAAGCTATGGATGCCCCATTCCTGGAGGTGTTCAAAGCAAGGCTGGATGGAGCCTTGGCCAACCTTGTCTAGTGGGTGGCATCCCTGCCCATGGCAGCGGGATTGGACTAGATGATCTTTAAGGTCCCTTCCAACCCAAACTATTCTGTGATTCTACAAAACAAACAAACCAAAAGCCTACAACAACAACAAAACCAAACCAAACCAAAAACAAACTCAGCAAATGGGCAGCTGGAATAGGACAAAAGCTAGTTCGAGTATGATCTAATCCTGCTGCAGCAGAACATCCAGTTACAATACATACTTGGAAATTGTTTATGGAAGAGATGGCATTAGTCAAGCTACATTGAACTCCTTATTGCTAGGCCACCCATAAGTTATCCTAAGGTTGGCTTTATTGACATAGAATTATGTTTACTATAGCCATATAAATATAACTATTGTGGTTTAAACTCTCAGTCAAACTTCATGACAAGGGATCTAGATGTACTTAAATGACATCAATGCCCAGCTATCCTTGCTATTCATTCCTGGACATTTAGAAGATTCCTGTATCAGAAAACATGCAGAAACTGTCAAATCAGTTCCCAGTTACCTGACAGACATCAGTTAACCTGCATCATGTTTTAACAGGTATGAAGAGACTCATATCTTTCTTTATATATATATATATATATAACAACATTATATGTAATAATATTTATATAAGTATATTACTTTTACACTGGCCCCAAGCCAGTACCACTCTGTGGTACAGCAGAGTTTACTGTCCTTGCTAATTTTAGGCTGAACAACTTGAAGACAAGCCACAAAACAATAAATGGGATAGAGGAATGCAACCCACTGCAAAAGCATTTTTGCCACCCTGATCTTTGGAATCTCATTCTGAATTATCTTCATAATACAGCTTGATGTGTTTATCATGGGCTGGCACGATGAGATTGGCAAAGCAGTATAAGTTAACCATTGATTTCCATCCACCTCATTTAAAGATCAAACTTCAAAGTTAAGTTTGCCTTCTTCTAGTATCCCACAGCTGGCAAACTGATGAAAGCCACAAATACAAGAATCCACACCTTTAGCTTTCAAGATTTCCATGCAACCAGCAATACTAAACAGATTTTTCAATGCAGCATCTAAACAAAAACTGTAGCTTTGAAATCTACACAAAGAAAAGCTAGACGAAGGGGAAAAAAAAAATAAAATAGTGAGGTATTCCAACACTAAAAAAAAAATACAAAAACAATCTACAATCTTAGTTATAATTCTAGAAGGAAAAAGAAAGCTTTTGCAAGAACTCAACCCTGAAGTATACATAGCATCATTCTTTTACATGCAAAAAATCTGAAGTCAGATTGTAGTATGTTAATAGTTCTAAGTAACTCATAAAGTGTGAGTTAAATCTCATAAAAATGTAGCTGCTTGTTCTGACACTAACATTCCACCAGACCTCAGGGGAAGAACAGCTCCTTGTGCCATCAGTGCCACATCAATGCAGAGACTCCATAAAACTCATAAATATCAACCACCTGTGAGATTCTTGCTTAACTAACACAGCTGTGGGGCTGATCTGGAGAGGATGCTAAGGATTCATGCTCAGTGAAAAGAAATGCTAAGGAAGGGAAAATGGGGAAGAAATGAAGCAACAGGCTGTTAACAGAAAATTCAGAACCAACCAATTGCTGCTCCTATGGTGAAAAGGTTTGTAGCTGGCCGCTTAGCCTGACTTCTGAGGGAGGCCACAGAATCACAAGTGGGGAGAGGCAAACCATGAGATCGCTGACAGGAAAAGCACATCTGAGAGAAGTTCCTGCTAGTTTAGGACTCACTCCAGAAGACTCGCTCTCTTTTTCAAGGTTCAAGAGAACTGCTGGACTAAGTTGGATGCAGAAATGCATACATAATTTGTGGAACATCACTACTCTGAGTTTTGTTTTCAGAGTTTAAGAAGATGGTTTAAATGAGGAGAGCAAGCAGCAATGTTAATTTTGTTTAAACACATAGAAGACTACTCCAGATATTTAAACATTTCTTAAATGAAAGTAGTCAACAGATTCTTGGAGAGAATGTAGGACCACCTAAAAATTAGAAAAGTTCTCTTGAAGTTGCTCAAAATAAAAAGTAGTTTCCTATTTGTTCGATTTCATATGGGCCTGAAACAATGTGAATTAGAGCCTTGTTGCCATTATTCAAATCACAGAATCATAGAATCATTAAGGTTGGAAAAAACCTTCAAGATTACCTGGTCCAACCATCACCCTACTATCAATCTCATCATTAAACCATGTCGCTAAGCACCAAATATACTACTTTGAAAGTATCTACCAATAAAAAATAAAAAAAATCCAAACAAGTATGTCAATCTTTTCATATAAAAAATGCTGCATGCTATACATATGCACAAAAATTATATATACATATTCTTCTACACTGAACTGCTGCACAGCCTCAGTTATTTACTGGATTCAAGACAAGTGACTACACCACTGACAGAAAGAATATTTCTGCAAAGACTATAAAAAGGGAGACTGTAAATCTGGTGAACTATAACCTGGCATCATATTTTCATTTACGTCTATGTACTACATAAATAATATAGATTGGCAATGATAACTACAAAGGTCAAGGGATACTCTAATACAATAAAAAAGAAGAAATAATCCAATTTACAAATAGACACTCATCTTGGCCATTTTTGGAGCTGGCTGAAGGCTAAGATGGGTGTCCATGAGTAACACAGCACTGGACATGGGCTGTGATATTCTTTGAGCCATCGAGTTGGGTTTAGCAGGGTGCTAATACAACTACACATCTCCAGCCTCAGCACTGGTTGATTTTTATCCAGTTCCAATCTCCAGACTAGCAGGTGTATATTTCCCTAAGTCAAATGACAGGATTATAAGAAGGAAAGGAAGATAAAAAGTAGCTGGTACAGGAAGAATGGAAGACTGCTGCTTCTTAGTCTTAGAGAGAATAAAAAGGCATTTCTAAGATGAAAGACTGTAGCTACAAGGGGCGGGAACTACAGTAGCTGGAACAGAGGAAGATGAGAGAACAAGCTGCAGTCTGCAGAGTACACGTCCACCACCCCAATCCTTGCCACCTGTGGGTAAACCTTCTCATGAAGAAAAGGGATATGTCTGGGGGTTTCTGCTCTCTCCCAGCTGCAGAACCCCTGGGGGTACAGCGCCCTCCCAGGAACCATGCATTCGGCACATAACATTAGCATTGCTTTCAAAGTGAAGCTGTCTGGAGGGAAAAAACACAGTATTCTGGTAACTAGCAAGTATCACGGTGTTGCACCTCAGTAAAACCTCTTGCTGCAGTCTGGAATCCACAGGTGGACAAGATTATGATAACATGAGGCTGTTAAAATTCATTAAGCAGAGCACAACCCCATCACCTGTGTGCTAAGCAAAATTCAGTTCAGCATTCAGGATTTACATTTTGAAGCTAATAGACGATAAAGCTAATGCCATCCATAAGAACAGCATATTTATAACCCTAAATTTGCTACAGACAAATTTGGTACAGGCAAACTTGCTCAGTTTTAAGAAGAGCTATTGTGTGGGAAAGAAGAAGCTAGGTAAGGGTAGGCTTAAATTCAGCATTATCCCTGAACAGACAAAACCTGGGACCTATGGAAATCAACCACATCAGGTATATTCACTTTGTGGCATCTTTTTTTGTTGTAGGAATGGGTAAAACAGATAGCATTCACTGAGTGTGTTATAATGTACACAATCTTTAGAAACTGCTCAGAATTTAAACTGAATGAGCACATGAATACAGAATACCATCACAATTTTCATAGCTCAGCGCTAGACAAGAAGAAAGTGAATTGTTTTCTGAAACTACATGCAGACACTCAGTAAATTCTCCACTTGATGTTTATTATGTAGAGTAGAGGAGATTTCTGCCAATAGACAAGGTAGAGATTTCTGTTTGGTTTGTTGGGTAAATAGAGTTTCTCTAGTTGTATAGAGACTCGCCCTCAAGCATGACCTTCTATACACCAGAGAGAGAAAATGTCAGTAAACTTTCTTAGCCTAATCATTACTTTCACTAGATAGACAATTTTTACTAGAAGTCAAATAGGATGAAAAAAAATGAATGGATTAATGATTGTTTATAAAGAAGAGTAATAAAGATATTATCATTTTGGGCAATAAGGGAGAGATTCAGCAAGCTGTCTAGTCACGATTTGAAAATTTGATTAAACTACAGTAAACCTCTCCCTGACAAGATCAGCACAACAGTTGAGCTTTAGCCAGCCACATCATTGTGTAAATAGCTTTCATGATAAGCCAGTTTATAAATTCTTTTTGCAAAGCTCGGCTACTTCACGGAAGTCCTCCTACAGACAGAAAGATGGCGTTTAATGGTGCTTGGAAAGTAGACAGAAATGAAAACTATGAAAAATTCATGGAGACCATGGGTAAGCCTTACTTTTCCAATGCCTTCTAAAAGCTTGATATTGCTATGGCTGACTCCAAATTCAAGCTGTCTGTGCACTACCTTCTGGCTAACTTGTCTTATGCTGTTTGCTACTCTGTCCTAGTACACTGTCCTGCATTTACTTCCAAAAGATTCTACAAAGAGGTAGAAAAAGATTCTGATTTTAATTACATTATCTTAAACAATCCAGCTAATTCCACTAGAGTTATTTCAGCAGAAGAATCTCTAAGACTTCTAAGATTACATTAGTGGAAAATGTTCAGAGAATTTGAATGGTAAACTTTAAACAGAATTCTATACCAGGGATATTATTTTGATAACATATAACTGGTTTAAGAACTAGGGAGGAAGGAAACCATTGGTCTTCAATTTTACAGAACACACACGATTCAAGTCATTTTAACATGTGGATGCTTATTTTAAGCTTGTACAAAATGCCTGTAATATGGATATAAACAACTATTCCAGTTGGCTAGTGGTTTGTATTATGTCTGTACTACTGAACACTGCCTCAGTAAAAGGTGGAGAAGAATAAAAATCTGGGTCAGATTGCTGGGCTAAACTCAGTTGACCACATAAATGTCACTACAAAGATGCAAATATGATGTTCTCTTTTTTTTTTTTTTTTCTGATTTATGTTAATTGATTTTTCCAGGTGTTAACGTCATGAAAAGGAAGTTAGGAGCCCATGATAATCTGAAGATCACTATTCAACAAGATGGAAACAAATTTATTGTCAAAGAATCAAGCAACTTCCGTACCATCGATATTGAATTCACTCTGGGAGTCAGCTTTGAATACAGTCTGGCTGATGGGACTGAACTTACTGTAAGATACTTTTTATATGATTATATATTTATTATATAGTAACAACTTTCTGAAGTACAACTTCAGGATCAATGACCTGTTTTCCTAGGTTCTAATTTAAATTTGACTTTTAAAGTCTGACTGTCCAGGAATGCTTGCATCATATATACAAGATCACAAATTAGTTTTAACTATTAATGGCTTAACACTGTAACAGGAAGCTCAGCGTTCTGTACAGTGCCCCAAAAGTAGGGTATCTAGCAATCTTCACATGCAAAAACCCAGGCACGTGCAATTTCCCATTTGATAATACTCAAGTACACCACCTAGAGTGTAGTGAGGGTATTGTAAGAAATTAACTATACAGAGAAAAGGTAAAATTAATTGAGCACTAAAAAAAATAGCTTGACAAATAGGGAAATAAATAAACTATTAGTTTTATTAATATTTCATTTTTTTTATCCTGTCTAACTATGTCATAAAAACTTGATTATACTGTTTTAATCTCTGCTCACCTTAAAGCACTCCTGTAAGTCTTTAAATCAAATCAGATATCAGATATATTTAAATCAAATCAAAATAAACACATAATGCTGTGTTTATTGTAAAAAAAAAAAATATATATATATATATATATATATATATTTCCCATCATAGGGTTCTTGGAACCTGGAAGGAGATAAACTTGTAGGAACATTTACAAGAAAAGATAATGGAAAGACACTCAAAGCATACAGAGAAATCGTCAGCGATGAACTCGTTCAGGTGAGTTGAGCAGTCACTCGTATGCAACTTAAATACATAACAACCTGAGAATAAGCACATTTTCAGAGCTGTTTCGAAAGTAGAAAGTACTTTCTTCAAGCCAAGTAACTTCATTTGTCTTCAGTTAGAATCCTCAAGTCTAGTAATAAATTAAAATTTAAAACTATAAAATAAAACTTTAAGATGTGATTTTTTTCCTACCCATGTAAACTGTATCTTATCAACACATTCTGACATCTCTGAATACAAGCTATATATGGAAGGTACATACATACTACATATATAGCATACATAGTATATATGTATACATATATATACGGTATATATATAAGTATACATATACATACTTCAGTGCGAGGGCCCTTTTCTGACTTCTAAAAGCCTTACTGCAGGAGCTCATACAGGATAATGCGCTCAGTGTCTGATAAGTGTCCTTTTCAAACAAAGCTTGGGGTTGGGGTGGGGTGGGTGGATGACAGAAGGGAAAGCTCGAGACAAATGGGAAATGCCTCACTGCTCTGCAGTAAGGCCGGAGACTGAAGTGAATCACAATGTTTCAGGATCCTTTTCCACTAGCTGGACACAAACTTCTTAAAAATAAATAATCAGGTGTGAGATCTGAGATCAAAATCATACAGTCTAACCTCTAACATTTCTTTAAAAAAAAAAAAAAAAAAAAAAGGCACTTGTTTAGAAATGTTATTGGGAATACAGCTCTTCAACACCTTGGTGGTTTTTGTTTGTTTGTTTGTTTTTAAGCCTCCAAAAATTGTTCAAATGTTTGCATGGAGAATTTATGGCTATTGTCAATAGGCTGCTTTCCTTACATTCCTTTCCTCAGAGCCCTTATGAGGTCCTGTAGGCCCCACAATTAATTAAACTGCCTCTGCTGTTTCTCAATAGAATCTGTGAAATTAGATTTTATGAAAGCAGTCACTGATTTTTCTTCTTAATTTCTGAACAGACCTACGTCTATGAAGGAGTTGAAGCCAAGAGATTCTTCAAAAAGTGCTAAATTCTTCACCCAGAACAGCACTAGAACTGAAATCCAATGATAAAAGGCCATTTTTCTACATATACCGTGTTGTTTTTCCTTTTATCCCCTCACAGCACCTAAAAAGTTGTGATCACTTACTGCTACTGAAAACATGTTTGTTTACATTTAGTGTTTTGCCTTGAATAAACAAAATTCAATTACAATTTGAAACAAATGCTAAAGTGTTATTTGTATGAAGTCCTACCTGACTGTGAAAGGCTGGCAAAATCGTGTTCTATAATCAGAACTTAAATATTTTTGCACTGGTTCTTAAATGGTGACTTAGTTTCCTTACCATTATATTTATGTTGATTAAAGGTTTCTCTGTGTGCTGAGTATTGTGTAATAAGGATGGTAAAACTTACAAGAAACCTGGGAACCCCCAAGCCTCTAAAACTCTTATACGTAAATATAAATGCACAGTAAATAAAAATATGGCCAGATAATACCTCTCACTTCAATGGTTCAAATGATATCTCTGATGCCTTGCTGATATCAAGAGGAGTAATATCAAGCATTTGCTGATGACATACAGATATCTCACATAAAGCAGTTTCACTATATTTGTTTTTTAAAGTGTGGACATGCTTTTAAAACATACAGATTTGGAATTGTTCCAATACATTAGGGCTCAAAATTATTCTGTTTCAGGAAGAATGTCAGAGACTTCTTTTCAGGACATGAATAAAAATATTCAAGGTATTTTACCACGATAAAGAATGATTTCAGACAAAGCTGGCTTCAAGTACTGGTGCTTCTGATGGGTGACAAATACATGTACCATGTTCTGCTCACGTCGCTCAGTCTGTAACTGCTGATTTCAGCCCAGACTCAACTCCCTTGAGTCGCATTATTTCCTAGGGGTGGCAATAAAAATGCCTCATGAGGGTCAGCTTTAGTCTAGATCTGCTGTGTCCCCATAACTAAGCCTCCCTGTGGCGATTCAGTCCTTGTCCCCGTGTCTAAAGGGCATCCTCTTCCAGCCCTGCACGGTCGCTGACACAGCAGCAGAACACACCTGGGCACTGTGGGCACTTCTGTCCTGCAGCAAACATGCCCCAGGACTCTGCTTGTTTCTGAGCTCTTTGCACCTTCCTCCTTCTAATGTCGCAGTGAGAAAAAGGCTGAGCCATGTAAGGGCATTGCTAAAAGGTTGTACCTCCACGGAGACCTGAGGACAGCCCCGAGCTCTAATCCACAGCACGAGTGCAGCTGTAATCTCTTACGGCACATCAGCACACAATTCCCTGAGGATGGGAAGCAGCTGAATAACCGTCTGCTGTCTGCTTATTCATATGCTGCTGGAGCTCCTGGTTTCCAATATTGTTTCTTAACAGCCACATTTACACTTTTAATTTGTGTGTTTGTTTTCTAATTCCTCGCATTTTTTTTTCCACTATTTTCTTGGCTCTCTTGACTGTCTTTTTGCTGGTTTGAAAAGAGAATGTTCTTTCTTCAGTTACTTCTACAGCTAAAGCCTCTCCAGCCTATGCTTTTGTAGTCTTCAGGGTCTCAGAGCTCCCTCTACTGGCAAAAGGCTCTCATGACGCCAACTGGATTCGATTTCAGATTAGGGAGCCCCATCCTTCGTCAAAACAATTCGGATTTTCTCGTTTCCGGTATGGATTGTAAGAGATGTAAGATTGGAGAGCAAATGTACGAAAAACTAAACAAAAAGAAGGGATAATTACTAGGTAGGGTTTTTTGTTTGTTGTTGTTTTGCAGGCTTTTTATTTGGTTTTTAATATTTAAAAAATTATTTTAGCAAATTCTGGATTACATACAAGGCCATTAACTGAAAGGTAAATTAATAGGAAGGGAGTGAGAAACAACCTGAAGATATAAGTTAAAAAGTATTCAACAACCCCAAATACTTCAGGCAGCTGCAAGCAGCAGCTGTACTTGAAAAATAAGGAAAAAAATAGTAAAGATTCAGTCTCTAATAGCTGAGGTAGGATCAACTGTAATCTGCACGTAGCACTGCTTTTTCTCTTGATGCAAGGCTAAAAGTGGTTAATAGCTCTAATGAAGGTGATTTTGTTTAGTATAATCACCAATTTCTAGTCACTCTTCTAGACAGAATGAAAACCTCACTCCTTCCGAGTGAACTGGCAGGTCTGCCAGAGGGCGGTACAGGCTGTCCAGCTTCGTTTCTTTGAATTTTTTATGCAGTTTCGTGTTTTAAAGCCCACGGTGTGCATGAATTCCTCCACGCTGGCTGAAGGTGTCCGAGCTGCCACCAGCTTGCGAGGACAAGCACGTTTTTCCTGGGTATCTTCCCACCGAGACTTCCCAGGGGAGCCTTTCTGTTTGCTCCAGCAAGCCCCCCGCCCTCCAAGGAGCTGACACGGCAAGCGGGGAACATTTATTCCCACACAGATCCCTGCGCAGACTGACAGAAGCAGCTCTGACACTGCGGCACAGGGCTGAGGGAGGCTGCCACAGCTGCAGCTCCCTCCCAACGGCCACCAACGGCCGCCAACGGTCGCCAGCCACCCGTCACGTGAAGCGGCAGCCCCTCCCTCGGGTGTGGCCGCGCGGCTACGTGCGCTCGTCTCCCATTGGCTCCGCGCGCGGAAGGGCTGCAGGCGCCTGCGCAGTGAGCGCCGCCCCCGTCCCGTGCCGTGGCGGAGCTGCGTGAGGAGATGGCGGCGGCGGCGGCGGCGGCGTCGCGGCGCCGGGAGCAGGCGGCGGCGGAGCGGGACGCGGCGGCGGTGGCGGCGCCGGCGCTGTCGGGGCAGTCGTACTGGCTGGACCTGTGGCTCTTCGTCCTCTTCGACCTGGCGCTGTTCGTGCTCATCTACCTGCTGCCCTGAGGTCGGGGGGCCGCGGGCCGGGCCGGGCCGGGCCGGGCCGGGCCGGGGGTGCTGAGGCGGGCCCGTGCGGCGGGGAGCCCCTGACCCGGCGTCTTTGTGCCCCGCAGGGCCGCGGAGAGCGGCGGGAGGCGCCCGGCAGGAGGCGGCCGTGGGGAGCCGCCGCTCGCACCTGGGGACCGGCCCGCCCCGCCCCGCGCTGTGCCTTCGGAGACCATGGGACGGGACGGCTGCGCTTTGGTGCTTTGTGCTTGAGTGTCTGTGGAGACGCGTGCTCTTTGTAAAAAAAGCGAGCGGAAGGACGGACTGTACTGACAATAAAATGCGGCTGTCACAGAGACGGGAATTGTAACGCAGGCCTCATTGCTCGAAAGATGAAATGTAGCTCTGCTGTCTCACTTTGAGAAGCTGAGCGCGCTCGTTTGTGGGTAAAACAGTTGCCCTGTCTGGTTGCTGTACCGTTCTCTCTCTGTACCGCAGCGTGCAGGAGATTGGTGCTGCAGCAGTCACTGAGCTTCCTGGAACGTGGCAGCGTGTAAGGGCAGTTGCTGGCCCCACTGACTGAGTTAGTCAGTGCTGAGCATCTGGCTGGGAACAGTGAAGGAGGGAGTTTATGAGAAGAGCCTTCCTAGGCAGGTTACATGTGAAGTACACTGCTCCCTAAATCTGTGAGCAGCTGTAAGTAGTACCAGCTCTTCAACTTCCGTGTTTCCCCATCAGAATTTTGTACGTCTCTGACTATAACGAGGCCTTCAAAGCACTGTTATGTTAAGGAATATCTCATGTGCTCAGGAGAAAGAAAAGGAAGCTAAGTACACAGAGTAAGATTTTTACCAGATAATCAGGTTTTAGAAAGAAAATCTTTAACTATGGGTGGAAGCAGTTCAGTTGCCTTGTGTAGTTTTCCCTTGTAAATACCCTTAATTGTGAGAAGTATATATATATATTTTTTTTTATTATTTTTATTTTTATTTTTTTTTCCCGGGAATAGATACAAAATATAACTGGACTTCAGAGACTCAAGTGTAGGGTATTCAGCATCCTCTAACACATCGAGAAGAGGCTGTTATTGAGTTAAATAGGTTTCAAGTCATGAAAGTGGGTACACTTTTTTTTTTTAATTCCTAAACAATTCTTCAGTTGACAATAGCTTCAGTTATCTATCAGGTTCATGCATTCAGAAGTGAGCTTAAAGCTTTATACCTATACCTGCTAGTATTTATGACAGGGGTTGGTAGTACTTGTTAAAAAGTGGTTTCAGCATTCCTGACTCAGGATAGAAAAAGCTGAACTATGTTTGCATTCTCACACAGAGGAAAATTGTTTTTTTTAAACTTTTATTTCAAATGAGACTATTAAAGAGACAAGTTTGCTACTGTGTTTTTTTCCCCAACATGATTTCACACTGAAATCTCAACAGAACAACCTACTACGGAAGCACTGTAATCACTGTAATGTTCCATTTCTCTTTTATAAGGCAGACATGAGAAAAAAAAATGTTGACTGAATCAACTTTAGAAGGTTAAAAGAAAGCTCAAGCTATTCTGTGGCCATTTATATTTTTCCTTCAGCCAGGTTTGAAAGTTAGGGTTTTATGTATCTCAGGAAACAAAGCTATCAAAGCACAGGCTTCTGATACTTCGAGCTCAAGCTGTTTCATACACCCCTGGAGTACCTAAATATGCATATAGAAGCAAACTTCACCTCACTTACCCCTAAAGAGTAGAGCTATAAAGTATACTCCAGCAGTTGTCACTAAATCTATGGGATTATGGTAAGAAATGCATAAATAAATTTTAATAGGTAAATAGCTAAATAGCTTATTAACAAACCAGTATTTAAGAAAATGAATTTTACTTCAAATATGCTAACAACCACCTTCTCTTCAAAGCTTACAAGCATTAGTATTAACCATCATCATTTAAAAATGTGGTTCTGGAAAGCCAAGGTATGGGGATCTTGGTGGGGGTTTGGGTGTGACATACAGAAAGAACAGAGACAAAGATACTTTAAGTTTTTAATCTGATAGTTTGAACAAGCAGAATTTGCAAGAAAATAATTCTAAAGACTGAAAAATATATTAATTACAAGACTTGTTAATGTATTTACTGTTACAAAAATCATCTAGCCTCTTATACAAATCTATAGCCAGAAGGGGACATTTATAAAAAAATAAATAGGCACCCTAGGTAAGTCAAAACAAGTTATCACATATTCATTAGCAAATATTACATACATACATGGAGTGCAGAGTCAAATATAAAAACAAAGGTGCCTGAATTAGCTGTCTGTTTACTATTAAATACCTGGTAAACATGGGTCACCTAAGTAGTTGTCTGGTAAGATTGTTTCAAGCAAAGCAAGAAGACAGAAGTACATCTAAATTACTGCAGCTACTTTAAAAATAAGTTTACCAGTTGTGCTTACTGGAAACCAAGTTCATTGGCATCAGTAATAGGCATTCATATTGCTTTTTGTACAGAAGTATGAACATTGTTACGCGTGTTTAAAAATAGCTGTTATCATTCACAGTTGTTGCTGTGCTATTTATACATAAAAATACTGTCATTTCAAATACAAGATTTTTGCAAACATTTTTACAAATTATACATTATATACAAATTCCATAATCTTTGTTTTTTACACAAGTATTAGAAGACAGTTTTACTTAACTGGCTATGTATATTATGTAACATGGCTGTAGGTACACTAGAAAAGATTAATTTACAAGTTGAAATCTTTCAAAAATACTACAATAAGGAATCTTCCAAGTTCTTACATGTTCAAGGCTTTTTTCCCCTATTCGACTGATTTGCTTAGAAAAGGATAATTTCTAGTTGCTGTTTTCCAGCAACCATGCTGGAACCCTAAACATGCATAATTATTTGCACTATAAACTCTAGATATTTTTTTTTCCAAGTGCTACAATAAGTTTTGATCAAGACGACAAAAATAAGATTAAGATACCTGGTTTGTTGCATACATCATGTTCCAGTTTTATAGTATAAGAAGTAGTTTAAAACACTGACCTTAAAGAATAACCAAATGTGGAACTTGGTTAATCACGCTAAATAAACAATTTTCAACGTTTTGTTGAAGCACTAAAACTCACATAAGTTTTATAAACATTAAAAAAGCCTCTGAACTAACAGTGCAAGCATAATCAAGTGTGTTTACCATGCATTTTTAACCTGCTTGCATTATTTTCTTAACTAAAAGGCATTTACGTTTAGATGTCATCAGCACCACCCCAATTTTAAGTTTAACACAAATAATTATAAGGTTCGGCTTTTCCAGATCGTGTCAGGACTTCCTGACATTAATTCTAAATTACACATTGTGCAGTGTTACAACAGACTGGAACAGAAGCCTAAGCCGATGCTTCTGATACAAGACACAGGAGGTCGTTTCTAACGCTCAGGGTCACCAGGAGGGTAAAATAGTGTTCACCCTTCTTTCCTCCCCCATCCTCACTGCTCCATGTGCTTTGCCTCAGCAGTCATGTAATACTTCCATGCACTGATTTAACTTCCTAACCAAAAAAACGCCAAATAAATCTGCTTTATTTCTGAAGTAAGTCAGGTTAGCAAAAGACACGGTAAATGCCAGACCTGCCTAAATGGCAGGCAGAGTGCTAGAACAGAGAGAGAGAGGAACCTCTTCTCATGCCACCTTAGTCTGAACGGCTGCAGGTTCAGTCAGACTTCCCTGCTATTACAGTACTTAGCCATTTGTAGAACTGTTCCGAAAACAGAAAAAAATGTCAATAAAGTTATGACTGATCCCTATTAAACATTGCTTAAAATGTCAAGCTGAAAAGATAGGAAGTTCAATAAATAGCAACATTGACTTTGTGT
Source organism: Netta rufina (assembly GCF_964035555.1). Classification (NCBI taxonomy): domain Eukaryota; kingdom Metazoa; phylum Chordata; class Aves; order Anseriformes; family Anatidae; genus Netta; species Netta rufina. The sequence goes on from NC_140127.1 coordinate 44,746,468, forward strand.
GCAACTGTAGAATAAATCAGAACAGGACATAAACAGCAAATATGCCTAAAGTACTTAAGGAGAGGCTACAGGTAGGATGGAAGCTCACTCTCCACAAGGAGCCACATGGAGAAGACAAGGGGCAATGGGTCACAAGTTGCACCCAGAAAGACTTCATCTTGATCTAGGATATTTTTTATTAACGGTGAGAACAATCCATTGCTGGAACAACCTCCATAGGGAGGCACCTATCTAGTACCCTGTCCAATCACATCCTGAAAGCCACCAATAATAGGAGGTTTTCAAGGTTCAGTTGGACAGGATGCTAGATAATCTCATCTAAGCTGCCTTTTCACAAGAAACATTGGACCTGATTATCTTTCAAAGGTTGCTTCCAACCTGGGCTGTTTTACGATTCCGTAATTCTAAAACCTTACCGAAATGCATATTTGATAGCTGTATAATACAACCATATTTAAAAATTAGCATCCTATTTTCCTATACCAGTTTGTAGCTTATGTTGTTAAACTTAATTTGACTAAGTTAAAGTATATAGCTTATAGGGTGAACAAATCTCATAAATGTGCAAGTTCAAAAGTGTGTACAAACAGAGCAGGTATATTAATAGGATAACATTACTGCCATTTACTTGAATTCCCTTCAAAAATCTTACCTACCATTTGCAAAACAAAACAGTTTGTAAAGAATTATTATTAAGGCTTTTTAAAAAGTTAGAAAATCTCTGAATGACCTTGTATTAAAGACACTTGAAGGTTTGTGAAAGCACAGACTCTCAGAGAAGTCAGCTGAAGAAACAACGTCCTGCTACCTGTCATGAAAAATACTGCTCCGTTGTATTTACTGCATTATATACGGTAATACATTTACCATTTTTGTTTAAGTATTTAGTGACCACAGTCCGAAGGAACGCTTTTTAAACTGCAACTATTTAAATCTTAGAAAAGAATAAATCAGTAACATCTAGTTGATCCCACTCATGTAAAATGCATATACCTAAAGGGACCATTTTCAACCTAAAGTGTAGAAGATGAGACAAGTAACAGAGGTAAGCATTAAGGCAACTACAGTAATAAATTGAAGAACCAGAAGTTTAGCACCTCTTCTCCTCTGCTCACCTATTTGCATATTCATGTACAAAGTCATAACTCCTAGGCAAAGTACAGCCAACTGGGTACCGACTTACAGAGATTCAAGGCTTGTGCCCGTCTACAGACTATGTGAAATGCAACAGTCAGATTTTTATTTTTATAGCTATCTACTGCAATGTATACCTTCCACATTTGCCTTGTACCTTTGCTCGGATGTGGGATGCCTGGGCTCATGAGTAGCATGGTAGGGAGCATTCAGTTCTACTCCAGCTGGTGGTGGATGCTTTTCTTTGTGAAAGCTTCCACTATCGGTAAAATACAGCTTGGGTCTCTGATGATATTTCATCCTGTATGTGTCAGTCATACAACTGTCTACTGAAAAATAAGTTGTTAGGGATACACTGTCATTGCCATCCACATAGCCAGCACTTGGTCCCATATGACGAGATCCTTTCTTTAAGAAGTTCTCAGACACTGTCCAAAAGTCATTAACTGATAAGCTAGGTGGAGAATCTGGTTTATGAACAAACAACTCATTCCCTTGAAATGGCTCTTTGAGCCTTTGTTCGTTTGTAAATACATTTGCTTCTGATGCAGACTTCAAAGGTGTACCTGCCTGCCTTAATGGGTTATTTTGCAACGCTTCTGTCACTTTTACATCAGCTGCTGAATTACTTTCTGATCCTGGCAAAACATTCAGAGCATATTTCTTTGGAGGTAAAGGGGGAGGAAGATTTTGGTAAACCGCTTCTGGCACCCAAAGAGCATCTGCCCTGCGGACTGGGTGCCCGGCATGCTCACAGGGAGGGGGCAGCACAACGGGCCTTTCCAGTGGGTTCTGCGGCACAGAAGCCAAAAACCCCATCTTGGGAACAAACGTTCTTGTGTGAAGAGGCTGTGGATGGGAGGAGGAGTGAAAATCATTGTTGATTGGCTTCCTTCCACAGATGTTTTCTGTATAAGGGTGGGGTACGCCATCAGCACAATATACTGATACATTCATCTTCTCAAACCTGTCTGGATTAAGCCACTCTGAAGAATTTGGTTCGTTTGCCTTGTTCCTACTTTCTGACTTCACCACCTCTTTAAGAACTGGCTGTAGAGTTGATGATGGGAGAAGTTTCCTATTACTCTCAGGCATTTCAGCTCTAAAATACAAAAACACAGAGGACATAAGTATCCATTAAAGCTGGAGTAACAATGACAAATGACGCAAGCAACTTTTACGGTGACAGCTCTGGTAACACTGCCTAGGTATTCTTGACCTGACATAAGCCATTTAATTAAAAGTTGCATTAAATCACTCTGAGCTTCTTTCATTTGAAAGGTACACTGTCCCCAGAAAACTTTGTGGGATATTAAATAGTCATAATAAAGAAATTCTTTCAAGATTCAGGACTGTATCAAATATGAATTTGGTTTTCTTCTAAGCACCCTTGTGATTTGAGCTGCTAATTCCATTTTTCAAATGCTAGGTGTTACTTTGGGGAGCTAAACTTGCATTTTAATTCTTGATTTTCAAGAGGTTCTGAGCACTTACAGTTCAAATCAGAAACAGGTATACTGCAGCAGCTTCTAAACAGACAATACCCCCTTCCTGCCAAACTTCTGAAAACTTTATTGGGTTATTGCATTAACCACAAAATTGGTTAACCAATACTTGTTATATAATACAAATTCAAAACAAAAATATTAAAACCCATTGCTCCAGTAAGATGACTACATAAATTATTTGGTTCCACCCACTAAATAACAAAATTATTTTTTTTCCAAGAGCAAAGCTTTTATCCCTATAAATTATGTAAAATGCAAGAGGCATTTTCTGTCAAAAAGATTTAATACCTTATCTTTTTTAACTATACTTTAACAATACTTAATATTGTTTACTATCACATTAGATTATTTTTTTTAAATAATACTATATAGTAAATTAATATTAGTATTAGTTACCTCTTCACTGGAGGACTGGGCACCTGCAAATGTAATTCTGTTGGGAAATTAACATGAGGTTTGTAGTTAACTTCTGAATTGATGGGGTCCTTCCTCAAGTCTGGGGGTGGAAAAAATATTTTAAAGCAAAAATACAGTCCAACTCTTTTTTGATTTCTTAGAGGTTATACACAAACAAAACACAACAAAACAAGAAACGTAATTCTTGCCAAGATCTGACAGAAGTCAAAATAACATTTTTGAAAAAAATTCTTCACAGATCAGATCTTATATTCATCCACAGTAATCTGGAGGAAACGTTCTCTCTCTTTTTTAAATGTTGCCGGAAAAGAGGTAATTATCACAATTTTGTCCACAGTTTGTCCACAATTTAGTCCTATAGAGATATTTTCAAGATACATGTCATCTAATTACAAATACATTTTCAAAAATAGTTTTTAATGAAAGCACCTTTATTCAGATATCCAAAATAAATTTTGTAATATATTACTACTTTTGAATTTTCACATGACCTATTAACAAATTACAATGTATACTGTAAGAGTAGGGTTTTGTTTGTGTTTTGTTTCTTTGTTTGAGAAATGCATTATGCATCCTTGAAACATTTAAAAAATGCTAGAACTGTTACTTCTCCTACAATAACTGTACAGTTTGCAGAGAAATGAAGCAGACAGAGAGCATTCTCACTCACATGCCCTAAGCACACAACATAAGAGTGCTCAGGCCAGCAGTACTACACACACTCTAGAAGCTCCTTCTATTCACAGACAAAAGCAAAGAATTTCTCTCTAAAAATACACAATTTCTGAACAAAGCAGCTCCTAGTCAACAGTGAATAAAAGAAGCATTGAAGAATCCATGTTGACACCACACAGAAGAAAACACACTCTTGGCAACTGACAAGCAATGGTCCTTCTGTTGGAAGACAGTTACTGTAAGTCTTCCTAATGCAATAATTGGTCCATTATAACCAGTCACCTGCTCTGCAGTCAATCAGAGTTGTATTTTGTAAATATATGGACTATATCCATACAACTACTTTGCTTATTTCAGAAAAAGTGGCAATGTACTTCACAAAAGGCAGCCTACACTGCCTGAATTCCAGTGGAATGATCTGATTCAGCAGGCAGTACTAATTTACCCTGTTGGAAATTAGCTAACATAGGCTGTCCTCTTCTTATCAGCCAAAGCTATAAAAATTTGTATCTATTCTTAACTGATGTAATCTTAATAAGTTGTGGGTTTTTTAATATTTATTATTATTATTTGCATGTTTTATTTTCCCCAGTTTTAAAGTCTTGGAAGCATTCTTTTGACTCATGAACTCATTTTTTACTTGAGTCAAAAACCCAACAGAGGAGAACTAAACTAAAAACTTTGGGGCAATGCTGGAGATTTACTTCAAGGGTCAGTATCTGCCCTATCTTTTAACAGATAAAAGATTAAAGAAGTTAAATCTTTGACAAAGACACAGGTTGTAGAGGCTAAAAAGGCATATACCTGAAGAGACAAAGCCTTCAATACAGCTTTCCTTCGAGCCTTGAAACTAAAAAAAATTCTTGCTATTCCAGCATGGTAAACAGTACCACAACCCTAGAAAGAACACTTATGTGAAAACATGGTTACTGAATGAGCCCTTGTGACACTGGCAAGGGTCAAGTGACTAACCTGAAAGGAAGTTCAAAACTTCTCCAGCAGGCCATGGCATCAGAGATAACTAACACTGAGGTAATCAAATAGAAAACATTTCATTCTGCTACAGATTTTAATGAACTGTAAATCACTTTACTGAGAAAAACACAGGCCCTGTCGCATTAATTCCTGTGAATATTTCAGTTTGGTATTTAATCACAGACCCCTCTTCAGCATACACTCTAGGAATAAATTAGTCAAATAATTTTCTAGATTAACCGTGTCTGTAGCTAATGTTTTTAAGTCTTTGAATATACACGTTTTTATACAAGAGCATTCCTACTTAAAAATCACATACAAGTTGACCATACATGTACAAATGCTCTTTAATTCCAAAACCCGACTGATGTGAAGTGCATTCCAAGCCAAACTCTGAAGGAATTTAGCACACCAAGTCCTTCCAAGAGGCAGTATCATAAATCTGTCAGGAGGCGGCAGCAAAGGGTAGTAAACTGTTTCTTTAGCATGCCTATGGCACACTCAACCAAAGCTGCTCAGCAATACCAGGTGATTTGTCTTCAGAATTCCAGCTAACTTAAAAATAGACGTGTTATTTTCTCTTCTGCTGACATGAGATCCATGCAAGGTTAAAACCAGGCGCAGGCTCTATAGGGAATTTTGGCTCCAGATTCTTTGCAAACCCAAATATGGGACACATGAGCACTGCGCTCAGCTGCAGACTGACAACCTTATCAACAGGTCACAAGCAGCTTACCAATAAGTAAAGGTAGCTCTGGTTTCTCAAATACAAGCCAATCTTAAAAGATTTATCAACAGCTATTTTCACAGCTGAATAGCCAATCTAGATTTGTAAAAAGATTAATACCCATTCTATAGCCAACAAGTAAAGCAAAAGTTTTTTTCCTCTCATGACTTAATTTACATATACAGAACATTTGCACAAATCTGCAATGCCCAATTTCTGTACATAAAAAAAAAAAAATCAAATTCTTACTAATGTTTTAGCTGCAAGTTTCCTGTAGTTTTGATTTCCTGATGAGTGTTTTTTGTTGTTTTATTTTTTTTTATTTTTTTAAGTTGCCAGTGAGAATGTCCTGTGGTAAATTCTTCTCCCTGCACACGGACATTTTTCTGTGTTCAATTGAAATCACAGATGAACTTACTGGAAGCTTTGGAGATGTGGAACAAAAACTGTTCCAGAAAAGAAGGTAAACACATTATAATTTGTTTAAAAATACTGTATTTTAAGAAAATCTTTAAAAAATAATTTTATTGAATAAACTCTGCTTTTAGAACAACATGCAGTTGTAAAACTTTTATTATATACTTCTTAGCAGATTTTTTTTTCCTTGGCTCTTAACATCCAGGCAAAATGAAAATACAGTTTTACTTTTTTTTTTTTTTTTTAATACTTGCACATGCGAGAGCTTAAGTAAGTTCTGAAGTGAAACAACTGTTACCAGATGACTATCAACTGTTATCCTCCCTTCATTATGATCTGCCCTTCCTATCAAGTTTATTGGGTCTTTGTTTTAAAATCTAAACCTTAACCTTTGCTTTGTTGATTTTAAATTTCAAACTTCTTATATTCATAAAGTGAACAACAGAAATGAGAGCACTTAAAATTTCAACCTTTGAGGGTTATTTGACTGCCTTTGGAAACCTTCAAAGTTTAGGATTTCGTTCTGAGGGTTTTTGTTTGTCTTTCATCTGTCATTTATAGACACTCCAGAAAGACATTTGTTTGTTTCTGGTTTGCATTAAGGAAAGTAAGTAGCTGGATGCTTCAATTCACTACTCAGTTCTTCAAACAAAACAGACATAAAGACTTACAGCAGCAGAAAGGTTAACAACTGGATTTTCCTTTACAAGCACATTTTAAATATTACTGTACGTTTTTCCTAGGATGATACGTGTGGTTTTTTTTTTTCAGAAGTATGGTTTTCTGAAGTCACAAAGAATTAAAGGCAGTCTGGGGGTTGTTTCCATATTCACAAGAGCTTCCGAATGATTCAAGATTTTGGTTGAAATTGTCTCATACTAGTGAGCTCAACAACTACTAACAGAAAAAGCTCTGGATTTACAATATTAAAAACACCACTCTGCAAATGCGATGCAATTGTTTTCAAATGGAACGAATTATTAACTTAAGGCATTGATGCTGAGCACATCTTTTTTTTTTTTCTAATCAGCATTCACCCCATTTGAATTACCATTTTATTTGACTGAAGGGATAGTTCAAAAAGTACTCTGAACTTTGAAAAAAATAAGATCTAGAAAATACAGCTTCTAGGTTTAATTGCTGGCCATGTGGGACACTTGCTTTAGCGCAAGTTATCTACTGCTTGCTAGTAGTGAAAGAAGCAGCCATTTGATCTACATAACCACTGTGTGATACGTTACTATCTTTAAAATGTTCTAACAATAAGTTTATTTTTGTAAGTCAAGGACAGAATTCCTGAACCACTGAACAGTAGCCTCATTCAGCTCCTGTTAAAATCGGGAACTGGCAAAGCACAGTTATGCAAACAGTGGGCATAATTAAAAGTTCAAGGTTATTTTCCCAAGAAGAGACAATAAGTTATTTTTTCAAGTTGCCAGGAGCAGCTAACAAACATTTCTTATGTTTTGTTCCTCTCTCAGAAAGGACTAGATATTTCCTTGTTGAAGTACCATTTTCTAGGAATCTATATGGTATTTACCTACCAGTTCTAGTCGTGGTCACGATATTCAGAACCATAACATAAGGCAGTACAACTGGTACCTGTAAATGACTACTACTCTTTTTCCTAAAGGTGTTCTGACACTTTTTACACAAGCAAAAAACCTATGTCTAAATCTTTAACCTTGGCCATGTACATAATCAAATTATTCAGATTTATTTTCAGCCCATTTATCTTTTACAGTAAAAGTGGTTTTCCAAAACTCGCACACGTGAAAACTTCACATTTAATTTAGAATTACATATGGTTTTGTTATGAAACTAGTTAGTGAAACAGAATTACTGGAAAGATGGGAATTTTACACCAATGCTTTATGACAATTACGTTTTATGATGACTGTGAGGATCACTTGGAATAGGTACCAGTTTTGAAGAAGTATTTGTAACATGATCAAAATTTTAAATATAATCAAGTACAGTACACAGTAATCTCTAGGGAATACTTAGCAATAAATTGGAACACTGTTTGAACCCAACTAATTCTCATTCTGACAGTGTTTTTTATATTTTCAGTAGTGGCTTTTTTTCCTTCTTTGCTACCCCAGTGTTTATATACTTTTTTCCATTAGTAATGATAAAAACAGTTATACTACAAAACTACAGTAGAAAAAATATCATACAAAATTAGATCTTTGCATTCCATGCAAAATTGGGTTTGAGGGCTTTTGTTTTTGTCAAAATGAAAAAAAAAAAAAAAACAAGAAAAAGAAAAAACACCAAATCAGTTCTCTTTTTACAACCAAAAAGTAATTGGAATAACAATGTGGTATGGCATATCCATCACCTCTCTCAAATTTAAGTCTTAGAAGAATCTGTAGCATACAATTCTTTGAAAAGTAGTATGATACCTATAAAAAAAATCAAACGTTTCCTGGGGAAGTGCCTTAATATTTATTGCACCTCTTTGTACAAGCACTATTCCATTGTTCCAGCAACAGTAGATAATGATTTTGGCTGGCCTCATGCTGACCTATAATATTTATACGCCACGGCATTTATAAAAACCCAGCAGACATATTAGTATGTAAAAGGAAGTAGATTTCCTTATTACAAGTTGTTTCTTCCTGATATTGCTTCTTATCTTGAAGGAAGAGAAAGGGTACCACAGCATACCCAGACATTTAAAAAAAATCTTCCTTAGTATCCACTAAGAATATTCATGGAAGTGTTTTTTTTTTTTGGGAAGACACAGGGAATGGACAGAAAGACTGCATTTAATTTTGTCTTTTTTTTTTTTTTGGGGGGGGGGGGGGGGGGGGCGGGGGCACATTAGAGATTCACATTTAACCATTTGCATTGGATTAAAAAGAAAATACTGATTAAAGGCAGTGAAAGTGAATGCCAGCATAATGTCATCCAAAAATCACAAGTACTGGTAAAAACTTGTGTTTCTGGTGCTTGTACAAAGAACCTACACCAGCCAGAAGTTACACACTGGCACAAAACAGCCACCAACTCCATGCCTTTCTTGACGTAGGTACAAACAACATTATGTGTTGCCATTAAAATGATAACTTTTATACATTTTTCACTTTTATGAAATATCAGGACAAACTTGCAGCAACATTATAAAATAAAAAAAAATCAGAAATCTATCCATCTCTTATGTGATATCAGTATGTTAGTATTGCAATATTGGTATATGTAAATTATTTCTAGAAAGCTTCTTATTCTTTATACAAGTTAAAATTCTTACCATAAAAGTTTCTGTTCTGCTGGGATACGGAATGTAACACATTTTCAGCTTTTTTGGTTGACAAGTTCTGCTCACTGTAAAATAAACATACACATAATTTGAAAGGTTCAACTACTGCCATGTGATCACAAACATTACTTCCTTGAATGCATACAAGCATAAAAATTTTGCCTGTGTGTAATTTTGGCACTTGTTATCATTACTGCCACATTTCTGACTAAAACACTTTACAGAAGATACATAAAATAGTGAAGGTGGCACTTGAATACTTTTAACACACCTAACATGCATGACAGGCCGCAGTGACGCAGATGAATTTAGGATGAACTGCATCCTTTAACGTGGACAGTTGAAAAACATACAGTTCATGGGGCTGGTGTATCCCAGTTTGTTCTGGAGATTGCACATGCCCACTCATCCCAGCCCCACTGTAGAGGAGCAGGATGTCCACTGCACAACACAGAAATAATCAAGACAATTTGTTGTGTAGTATCACCGTGGTCTGCTTAATAAAAAGACAGTTGATTTCCAAAGCTATCAACAACTTAACAGAGATGTGTCACTAGTGAGAAAGGAATACAAACTGCACTTTTTCCTCACTATAAACAAAAAAAGCTTCATAAAATTTTTAAAGAGTGCATACTAACAGAGATCACAACTGAGAAAACACAACTGTTTTGAATATCATTTTTCTAGAGTGATTTTCAAGCAGAACAGATGACACACAATTCCATTTATTTGATTTTTTTTCCCCCCAGTAATTACCACTTAGTGCAGCAAAAGAAAACTACCAGTGTGGTAGTCTATTCCAATTTATCATCACTATCACCCATGTCCAAAACAGATTTTCAGTGATAGTAGGTTACACCTTGATTATTTCAAAGTGAAACACCTATGCAGCAGCATTTATGAGAAGCTTGAATTCAGTGCAGAAATCCCTCAACATTTTAAATACGTGAAACTTGTTAGCTAACATTCTATCTCGTCCGTTTTCCTAGTTTCACATTTTGCTATGCATTATTTTTGCTATTTATTGCTTTTATATTCATACTTTGTTGCAGCAATAAAATTGATATCGCTACTTGGTCTCTCACTTTTTCCTCAAACTGGAAGAAAACCAGAAGATTACAGTTGCAGATGCAAGAGGAAAATTCAGGAGAGTTATTAACTTTTGCTGTTCTAGTTAAGCAAAAAGTGTGCCTTACCAACCCTGACAGGGAGCTGACAAACACCCTGCTATTTCCTTCCTTCTTCCAAAGTAAAGCAGAGAAGATACATGGTGGCAACTTTGCTATAAAAGACTCTTGTTATTGAAAGGACAGGAAAGTAAGAAAAACAGTGAAAGAAAAAGGCAGAAAGAACCTAAAACACAGGAAAACAGAAGTCATTTTTTTCCACCTTGTCAAGTAATTCAGGTAATTCCTTTGGATTCTGGTACTGGTACTGCCAGTCATTTCTATACACCAATCACATAAAATCTTTCGGAAGATTTTATTGGTCTAAAGTTTTACTGGTCACCCAATAAAATTGGAAAGTCACAAGAAATCATGTGTATTTAGATAAAGTATATTTTTTCTTTGACAAAAGGTTAAACAACAGTGTAAGCAGATTCCTAATGAATCAAGTTATTTACATTTACAAAAGTCTCTCAAAAAAGATACAAGGAGTATTTGGTCATCTCATTAAGTTACCTATTGAAGGGCATTTAAAAAAAAACATGGTTAAACTGTAGAAATCACTGTTCAAGGCAACTATAGACACCACAATTCTAAACATGGTTTAAAGGGAGTGTACGTGCATTTATTTGTATCATTATTCAAATATTCATATTTATTCATATCATTATTCAAATAAAGCCCATAAGGGTTTTGCATGGTGCAGTTTTGCTTCGTTGGTTGGGAGGTACAGGAGCAGAGAGAGGAACAGAGAAAGGAAAGATAAAGGCACGGAATAAAAGTGTTTTAATTGGAACTGGATACCGTAGTCTCAGTCTCCTGTTTGGAAAGTCCATAAAACAGCCAAGTACACTAGGGTCAGAAGAATACAGCTCCAAAATACAACCATTATTATCCTCTTTACTCTTTCCATAAGCACCTGCTGCTGGCTACCAGTGCAGACTGAAAGAACTCTAGATGAACCTTTGGTCCTGTCTTGGTATGTCCATTTCTTTGGCCTTTTTTATAACTTCTGTATGCCAAATAAAATAATTCCTTGGGAAACTGAGAACTAAGCAAATGATTGTTTTTGCTTTCTTGAAGTGCCAAAATAATCAGAGACATTTTATTTCACCCAGAAGGTGAATTCTGAATGTTTTAAATCAAAATTTTGCTTTGATATCTTTCTACATGCTTTATGAAATACATTTTAAATTTTGCATCTCTACTTAGAGAGGTCAGAGCAGTTTTGTTCTTTGTACCTGCCACTCCCTTCCCCAGTAAGAAAAGAAAGTCAGATGAAAACACGTGTCCAAATCATGCTCAAATCTAGCAATCATTTGTGAATATGTTTGGTCTAATAACTGCGCTTTTCCATTTTATGGATATAAACAAAATTTAGAATAAGAATATATAGATTCTAGTAGGAATTAATTTCCACATACAGTTTAAGACACACAGTGCAGAAAACTGTATGCAGAAGGTTGACAACTTTATCTCACAGCACCATAGAATCATTTAAGTCGGAAGGGAGCTCAGGAGATCATCTAGTCCAACCCCCTGCTTGAGCAGGGTCAGCCAGAACAGGCACTGCTCAGGACCACATTCAGCTGGGTTAGGAGCTTCTCTGCAGATGGAGACTCCAAAACCTCTCTGGACAGCATACTTGTTACTGCAATTCTTAGAAAGTTCACTAAAATTTGGCTGCTAACCATTCTTTTTTTTAAGCCAGTTTTAGTAATTTTACACTTCTCAAAGATTTCAAACATCTCAACCAATTATCAAGTGACCAATATATACCCTAGGTGTTCTAAAAATCTCAATTTCAGAACAATGACTAGAAACAATACACAAGCATCATGTACTGCCATTCCAATCTTTTCACTAAGGGCCTGTCCATACAACTATTACAGATATGATTTGTATAGACAGTTGTATTCCACTGCAGGTGGCAAGTTACCTGCAGCTTGAAACCCCTGTAGTTAAAGAATTGTAGCAATTATTTGAAATTAACACACCCTGCCCCTCAGCAGGGCTTCAAAGCTCTGGCTCAGCACCTTCCAAACAGAACTGAATACTGTTGCTGCCTCAGAGTTAAGATAAGACAAGACTCACAACTGCACTCATATTTCTAGATATATTGCTAGTTTTCCACATACATAGCATAAAAAGTATGAAGTTCCAAAAGTATACTTACTTGACTGTATATGAAACAACACATGAACATAATTTATTTTTCTGTACAATCTATATAAGTTCTTACGAGAACTAGCATTACCTGCAGGAAGTGCTGTCTTTAACGTTCTTGACCTCAGCTGGATTGATTCCTTCAGTAACAGGAGAGTCTGGATTTGCAGATCCATTGCTGATATGATCACTGCTTTCATAACCAGATTCTGTCCTCTGGATCTGCCAGTTATCACCATGGATTTTTCTCTCTGCAAAGCCTTTGATTTTTTCAGCGTTGCCTTTCCCCTCTGAATCCAAAGAGCTTCTACTTCCTGTATCCTGTTTTGTTTCATCTTCGTATATAGTCATTAAACATTTCTGGATTTGGTTCTCTTTTGGCCAATGGTTAAAGCTCCGTTCTTTTTCATGTTTAGACTTACTGTTCGCAGTTGCCTTGTGCTTCGGGCTATGCTGTTTCTTCTCAGTCTCACTGAAAATGCTGTCTACATTTAGCGTCTCCCGCATGGGTTTCCAGCCTTTACTTCTGCTTCTGCTGCTGATGATACTTCCTTTGTCTCTAGAGTCTTGACTGCAGTCTGTGTCATAGCCAGTGACACCATCAGTCCGGGTCCTAACCACTGGTTTCTCCCCAGCTGTAAAAGCTTCCGTTTTATTTGTTCCAAGCACCGGTACAGAAAGCTTTGCTTGGTGAGGTGCGCTGTCATGCTTATACGGTCCTCTCCCCTGACTGCTGTATATGCGCTGATCAGTGCATTGTCTAAGTCCATTCCCAACCGGAGGAGATCCTGACTTAAAATAGGAACGATCTTCCCCGGTTAAATCTGGTAAGAAGGAAGAGGGAGAAAAAAAAAACCTGCATTAAAGTTCTCACAAATAATTTTACTTACAAAAAATAACATAACAAATATTAATTACAGTATATATTTTTCTTATATTATCTCAACAAATTCACTACATGTTTCAGAACAATGCAAACTGAAGAACGACGGAAAAAAATCTTGGTGCTAAAACCTGTCTAAACCATTGATTCTCTGGTCATATTTTTAAAGTGTACCTCTTTGTCTCCCAGACTCTTTTCTTGGTCCTCTGTCAGCATCTTTTCGTAAAGATGAGAAGTTTTTCATATCAGCAGCTTTCTGAGCACACTCTCTGGATATGTCCTTTAGCCTGTCCTTTTGATCATTGTTAACTAACTTAGCTGCAAAAAATATATATATTTTGTCAATTATCATTAATAAAAACTTTTTCATGATCAAAATACACAACTGTATTTGCATGTATGTATCATAACATTTATATTTTATAATTAGCACTAGTTAAAAAGATTAACGAATTATAAACCACAGATTCTTAGGAAAACAGAATATGTATAGCACAGGTATGAGCATACAGGTATCTCCAAGCAGTCCACTAAACAGAGCTAATGAAAGCAACCAAAGCAGCATTACCTCAGGCATGTCTTAAAGGAATGTCTTATTAAGACTGAATACTCAAGCCATTTTCAAAGCATGTACTGTTTACCTCAACTTTTATGAACTATACTACAAAATTAATCCAAGTTTAATCTTGTCTAAATGGGAAGTTCTACTCTTAAGAAAACAGTAGTCACTGCTTAAGGACAACAAATTCCTCCCCTTTTGGGTCATCGCCTCATCAAAAAAAGAGTTATCGAGATGTGCATTCTCAAGTTTGAAAAGATTTAGCAATTCAACATTGAAAGAAAAGACAGAAGGGAAACATCTCTCAAGTAAGAGGAGCCAACATCTCTCCCAGTATGGGAAGTTTGTAGCAAATGCACAGACACATGAGACAGCAGTCACTCCCCAGTATTGCTACTTAAAGCTTTTTTGGTTGGTTGGTTTTGGAAGTCTGGTTTACTGACAGAATAGATCATAAATTACATTAAATGTGCCTTTTAAAAATAATAATAAAATAAGTATTTCCCCCCCCCCCCCCCCCAGTATAACCATCAGTTAATATACAGGATTAAAAATAATACTGCACATCACAATACTGTTGGGAAACAGTGTTCCCCCAAACAGCCAATGATTTGCAGAGCCACATGCTCCACCAGATCAAATCAGTTTAAACTTTCTAATGGGCTTTTTAACTGACAATATGACTGGAAAGTATGAAGTTGTTTGAGAAAAGGATGCAGGCCTCAAGCAGCACTTTAGTACAGGAAGAATGAGGGGGTAGTTATGGCACCAGCATAAATATTTCATAATAAGCCACGTATTGGGGTTGGGGGAGGGGAGGGAAGGTACATACCTGGACCTCTACCACCACTAGCCTGAATGTGGCTTCTGCTGAAGGCTGAATTATCTGGCTGAAGTTTTTTATTACTCCTTTGACTAGCAGAGTCTCCAATTCCATTCTCTTTCAAGTGGTCTGACTTAGGAGCAGAATGCTTCTCAAATCCTAACAAACAACATATCTGTCTTTAGAATTACAGGCTTCCTAATTTAAATCTTCCAATGTGTAAATTCAAAACTGAATTCTTAACTTAGGATTAAGAAAACAAAAAGAAACAAGCAACCCACCACAGTTCAATATGCTAGGCAGTAAGGTTTTGTAACATCTTGTATCCTGCCATATTTATAATGGCAGGCTGCAGTAGAATAGGCTCCACTCCTTCCCTGAAGCAGTGCATGTCCTATTGCGACTTATTATGTAAAGAGGATACATGTCAAATTCAATTGGCCTTTTACATTACTTGTATGTTATATTTAAAGTTTAGAAAAAGTGCATGTGCATACACATATGGTAACACACACTCCAAATATCTCTCTGTATTTGTATTAAGCTCTAGTAAAATGCTATAAAAAGCATTTTTTAAGCAGTATTTTAAAAAGATGATGGATGAGTTTAAATTAATAATATTTTAAGCAGTATTTTAAATGTACCAATACACGCTTAAGAACAATTGCATATACAAATATACTAGATTTTCTTCTGAAAGAACTATTTTACACATAACTTTAGTAATGACTTATCTTCAATAAAAAAATCCACTCCTTATCCATGTGTCTCAATTTGTATTCCCATAACAGACAAAACAGACAGTTCCAGTATTAAGTATGTATACTAGTATTTTTTCTTTTGAGACCCTTTAGATAATTACTGATAAAAGTGTTTAAGAACAAAATCAGCTAATCCATTACCCCCTCCCTTATAATCCTCATTTCATAATTCCTCTTAGTTTATATCATTATTAAAAAAACGAATTACCTAAGTCTTCCCCATTTCCTCCTACTACTTTGTTTGGAGACCAGTGAATAATCTGCTTCGGAGCATCTTCTGGAGATACAGCTGTGCCATCAGGGTTAGCATAAAATAGCAACAATGGCTGAAAGTGACATCGAATGCACCTGGAGACCACATCTTTCCATTTTGTTCCGATCTAAGAAAAAATAATCTTTTTGTATCAAAGCCATCAAAGAGAATTATAGAAAGAATAATTCAATCAACAGCAAGTAACCATGTCCTAATTTTAAAGGTACGTCAAGATTCAACACTGTAGCATAAGTTTACGTAAATTGTGGCAAGAATCTAGAACCAGTATTACACTGGCTAACAGCCAGAACATCAATTACTGATGACTATATTTGCAGTGTTAAGTCTTTCATAAAAAGAATGAAAAGTTCAAAAGTAGACAGGATGTGCATTAACATCATGAAGTATCTCGCATTTTTAAGTGGTGAAGTTAATTCTATAATTCATTTGTGAAACTGATTTAGTAAACTAAAGGTTCAAAAACAGTGTTTTTTTTTTTTTAAAAAAAAAAGGCATTCATTTGACTTGTTTAAGTGTTGTGACAGAAGAATGCATTCTAGAAAACTGAAGATCACTAAATTTGGTAGCAGTAAAAACAGGATATTTACCTCTTTTACATTAGCATCGTCGAACAGCACCCATTTGCAACTCTTGGTGTGAAAGGCAAAGGCACAGTAATGTCGGCTTGTGTAGCAAATCATTCCCACAAGAAAAAGTTCGCTATTTTTGGCATTTTCATCTGTAACCCTATAGAAGAGCTGTAAAAATATTAAATATTTTTAAAAGCATGTAACACACTTACACTTGATTTCTAGGTCAACTACTGGCACTCCACCAAGACAATTAGAATTAAATATCCCGTTGCATTATTCAGTTTTTCATTAATAATGATCTTTGCTCCTAATAGGTCTATTTTAACTTTTTTTTTTTTTTACATAGCTGTTAGGGCAAAATGGTAATTCTGGATTAATTCTACAAATTTCAAATTGAGTATGATATTCGTAAATTTTCAACTAGGAATTTATCTGTATTCCTCTTCACACTTAGGTGTAAGGCCAACACTTCTGACAAGGCTTTTTCCTCTCAGAAAAACTACATTAGGCAGCACATTATACAGAATGTTAGCCATAAATTTTGAAGTTAAATTGTGCTGATTTTGATTTTTAAATACATATAATTACATACACATATGCATATATTTGTATTTACATAAGATTTATATAAAATTAAATTCTAGAATAAAAAAATAGTTTTAGGTCAGATACCCCAGGAAGATAAAGTTGTGTTGCCAGATTCCGCATAACCTCTTCTGTCAGGTCAGAGTGCTCTGAATCCCAGACTAAACCAATTGTCACAATTTCAGGGCAATTCATAAGAACACGACGAATTTTTATTTTTTGACCACAGTTACTCTAGAGAAAGGGAAAAAAAAAAAGCGTGGTGACAAGGAAAACAAATATGTTAAAAGGAACCTCTAGGTTCCTTGTTGAGTTACTAGGCAAAACAAAAAAACAACTTATTCAAATTCTCGAATTGAATTATGATTTTTGTTTCTAACAATTTACAGGTAAAAAAATTCATCATCACTTTTTTATGCTTTTAAAGTAAATAACATAAACACTGATGAAGGCTACAATTAAACTTCTACATCCAGTCATCACCCTAAAATAGAAGTTTCTGAACATATGCAAGTCACCATCATGATTTTGTTACTCCTACCCAGGAAATTTAAGGTTATTTCTATACTTTCTTATTCCCTTCTTGATGATTCCCAGATTAATAGTATTGATAAAGCATCATTTGAAGAAGAGAAGGATGAAGCAGAATAAGCTAATGGAGACTTTTTTTGGTTGATAAAAGTACAACATTATTCCAATTAAAGACGATTTTCTCAAGCTCTCAGTATATATGAACGAAAGGTGCTTCATTCAAACAATACACCCATTCAGACTAATCAGAAGTATCTAGCTGTATATTTAACACAGAGTGAAAGTATAGGCCTAATAACTCAACTTTCTAACCAGCTACTTACACATCCAGTACAAAGTTTATCTGTAACTGCAGCAATAGAATTAAACTTAAAGGCAATCTTTCCCTAAGCTAGACTGCACTAAAGTGGCCAGAAGGAATCCGGCTTTTAGAGGAATACTTCAGCCTGATTTAACATCCTAAAGAGTTCTCCATTATATATTAACGAAAGTCACGGAACATCTTTGTTTACTTACAGGACACTTTCTGTAGTCATCAGCAGTATTTGCTGCCTGCAGCAATTCTGCAAACATTTCTGGCTTGAGACGCTCATGCCTCTCCATCATTCTTTCTACTTCATTACTGTAAAAAAAAAAAAAAAAAAAAAAAAAATATATATATATATATATATATATATATATATATATATAAAAGAAAGGAGTTCCACAGTTATTTTCCATTTAAGAATAAACAGATTTCTGCCAAGTCTCAACTGATCTTTTGCATAATAGGAAAAGATTCATAGGTAAAACAGTAGCAATGTATACTTTTTGTCAAACTCTCCCTACATCTTGTTTTTGAAATCCAAATGTTACTTTGGGACACTATCTCAAAAGAATTCACTTTTAACTTACAGCATTTTTCTAGCACATTACTGGGAGTGTATTAGACAAATTAGACAAATACAAGAATAAAACCCCTTACCACAGGGCCGTTGTAGAAATATAACGCACAAATTCCGTAAAAGGCAATGGGTCTGATGATGCTCCACAACTGCGGCATACACACTACAAAAATAAAAATCCTTTTGTTTTTACTTACTCCTGACAGCAGAAACAAAGTATTTGTTAAAGCAAACAAGTATTACTCTGACCTGTTCATACAGTGTCATAGCAAACTTCTGATGAGAAATACAGGATTTTGAAGTGCACATATCTGTGTCACTGTTTGGCACTAGGTGAAAATGAATCCTCTCAAGGATATTTTCCTAAAAAGAAACAACAAAAATAAACTGATGAAGTCAGAATATATAAGCAATATTCCAGTTCAATACTCCAGCAACTACTCCTCTTGGCTCCAAACAGGCAACCTACAAGTTTAACATGTACTTAATTCCATCCCTATTCACACTGAAGGATCCAAAAACTTCTGGGAATAATTGAGAGTTCCTTATCCTCACTCACCCCTTGTAGTATTTCACACACCCCTCTGTCTGAGGCACAGAGTTAGGAAAGAAAGTATGGAACAAATGCAAGATTACTCCATCTCACATTACTACTTACTGTGGGTGTCTCCATAAATTGACATAAACAAGATCAGCAGTATTATGCTACTTGTATCCTACCTGTGAGTCTAAATTTACCAAAACAATAAGCCAGGTTGGCATCCTTTCTATAAAGCTAACATAATCCTACTTGGCTATTGTAAAGAATACTCACAAAACATTCTGCTGCATCATCCATGAATCCAAGCTGGAAACGTTGTTCATCTTTAAAACTTTCCGCCAGGGCATGTCTCATATTATCCGATGGGAGTGCTTTTTCTCGACTGTGTTGAAATTGTGAAAATATTGCCTAGGAAGAAATATGATTACTCAGCTTAATTAGCCACTTAACTATGCACTGCAGTTCTATTCAAACAGATCAGTTCTTAAGCAGCATGCCTAAACAGCAAATATAAAAAACATAAATACATTAAAATTTACAAATGACTACTTTCCCTTAAAGTTACTCAAGTTCCATGTTCTCACCATTACTTGTTCAATTATAAAAAGTTAAGCTACCAAACGGAACTCTGATTCAGTAGGAAGAAAACACAAAGCATATAAAAATGCAAAAAGCAAGCCCTTCAGCTCCCAAAAGCATCACAAAACTTTGGTCTGTAATTATGCAGCTTTTTTAATTTTGCCACTGGAATAGTGGTTCACGCTTAAGTATCTCATCTTTATAGATGGAATGTATTTCTTAGGGGCACAATATAATTTTAGTTTAACATATATCACTTATTAAATAACACATTTACATTACTACTTCAGACAGGATCGTATCTTTATTAAAATGATGGATATGCAAAAAAAACTCCCATTACACAGAATGCTGAAAATCCTTGCTATTAAATCAGCTATCTACTCAACCAGTGTATATGGTAAGACAAGAAAATGGGTCAATATTTGTAATTCACAAACATGAAAATAAACTGCATTTGATTTTTTCTTTATTTCCCAGAAGAGACAGTTGGCTATTACTTTTCTTTTGGGCAGATATGCACGTAAGTGACCTCATTATTTAGCAAGTAAGGAAGGTTGATTTTAAAAGAACTGGAAGTTAAAAGCCACTAAGTGGATGAGAAAACATTTGCAGACATTTAAGGGTGTATTCCACTCTCAAAAATTCTCTGAAGTCAAACTTCTGAGAAAAAAAGAAGAGAAACAAAGCACATTGGGAGAAGTCACGTAAAATATAAATAAGGATATTCATTCTTCACATCGGCCTCCTAGGTTAAAACATAAATCTGTCGTACAGAAGGCAAAGAAGCAACAGACATACAAAGTTTCAGTGCTAATAAAGTAGCATTTTAAACATGATGCATTCCAGTATAAGTGCTTGTCAAATACTTAAAACTTCCTTCTCATGCCAAAAAACATTATAGCAGCCTCCATGTTCTAAAACCCACTCCAGCAGTCCCCAGGAAAAAAAAAATATTATCATATTTAACACACAGAACACCAATATTTTTTAAAAAGAGTTGAACAGAGTAAAACAGAACTTACTGGCTTAGCTAGTAAACTTACTAGTTTACACCATAGGCTCAGAAAAAGCCATCAAACCATAGAATGGCACTTATACAGGGAGGAAGTGTCAAATTCCTTTTGGAAAGGTTAAAAAAATACAACAGACAAAACACTTTCTTGTTTTTGAATAAGAAGGGTTAAAATAGCCCCGAACCATTAAAAAAAAACACAGACAGGTTGCTGAAATGCATCCTCATCCAGCACATACACCACATGAATATAAAAATGCCCCAGGTTCAGAATGTAGAACAAACAGAATCACTCAGCCAGTATCTTTAATAAGCCAAGAAAGCAAAACCAGTAGTGCACATAATGACTGAGGACAGATACTTCCAAGTGAGTTAACCACAGTGGTGTTTCTGATTCAATACCTAGGCTACTGGCCATACAGCTATAAAGAATGCAATTATGTCATTAAAACAATGACCAATTCAATTCTAACCAATTACAGAACGGGCAGCAATATGGCTTATCATTGTTGTTGGGAACTTATCAAAATAGAAAGACATGACAGTCAAAGCAATGCAAAATATTCAGGTTTTGAAAGCCATTTAGAAAAACGGCACAAGAAGATGCATTATGGGAGTAATCAAACCTTCAAGAGCAGATACTTGAAAGAATAAAGAAAATCACATGTCCTAAATTGCAGTAGCCTTACAGAGGAGCTAAAGCTAGGGTGTTGTTTTGGGAGGTAACTTAAAGTGATGCAAAACCTATTTCACTTTGTACTGGAGCCCCAGTAATTACAAAGAAAAAGGGTATTAAGGTACAGCAAAGGGCAAGTTTAGCTTAGAAAAAAGCAGCTGGTCTTCACAAATTCACCATTGGCACATTCCAACTCATTACTTATGTTCATTCGCAACTTGACATTAAGTGGTATCTTCATGTTTATGAGCACCTTAAAACTGCTACAATATTTTTACTATGATTTTAGCAATGTGATTACATTGTAGTATACATACATTCCAGAAATTGCCACCATTCAATCCCTCTGAGTTTCTGAAAGGTAGTTCCAATGCATCATTGAACAAGACAATATATGACCAGCACTTAATGTGTAATATGGGTCAAATCAAAAGGGATAGGACACAAATCTTACTGTAGATTATCACATCAGATGTTCTTGCACACACAACACTAAAAGACTATATCTAAAGATTTTATCTAAAAAGAGAGGTGTGCTGAGTTATGGTTTGGACTTCATGTAGTAATAAGACCAAGTGTCCAGCACACAGAAGAACATATAATATGCACGAAAACCCTGGTAAAACAGAAAGCCCCATTAAGTTCTGTGGAGTTAAAAGCTTGTAAAAAGGTTGGGAAAAAGCCTCAGGAAGCTGGTCTGAATATGGGTAGTTGCATCTAAACCTACTTCATCTTGTTTGCTTTTTAAAATGAAACATTTTAAACAAAGAAGTAAAACGACACTTCTAGGAAAGCTATATTTGGGAAAAGAGAGATCAGTGGAGAGATCAGCTGTGCTATATCACAATCATGATAAACACTAAAATGGTTTGAAAAAAAAATACACAGAATACATAGATTATACACCTCCTGAAAGACTAAATGTCACTGCAAATACTTCTTGCCTCAAAATGTTTATTCAGGACCAAAGTTTGGTCTGTAAAACGCCCTGTGAATAAACTCTAACTGGAAACACCTGACAAATACTTGGCTTATCCCTGCCTACAATTTAGTATAGCCAAAAACCACTTCCTTGATTAATTTCATTTTTAAATAGTGTTGACCCTTTCAGCTCTCTCCATACAAGTGATTCTTGGTTCTGTATATAACTATACAGAAACCCAAACCATCTTTTTTGTCAGTAAAAGTAGAAAGTACATATTACTAAAAGAACGAGCAAACAAAACAAAAACTCCTATGCATTTTTCATTGGGAATTTTATCCCAATGGAACATGAGATACAATGTTTACAGTTCTTCCCTGGTAACTGAAGGCAGCCAAATACCATTGCAGCAGAAATAGCAAGAACCTAACAGAACTCATTTGTTTCTGGACTTCAGATGACTTACAAAACTGAAGTACAAGTTTTGTGTGCTGGTTAAGACTTGCAGATCTGACATACTTTTACAATTCTAAAATGTTACCAGCATTCTTTAAAGTTCTAGTACCTCTGCCTACCTTTCACTACCTACAAGCTAAACAATTAAGTCCTGTACAGTTACCATCAACTACTCAGTAGAAAAAAATCCTGAGACGTTATCAGTCAATGTTATTGTATTCAAACACTGAATTAAAGAACAAAAGCATTTGTACGTAGACAGAAAAATAACAGATCTCTACAAGGTTTGCTAGAAATTTTCAATTAGGTTATACTGTCTTATAACAGACAATAGTTGTATGCTTAATCAGACTGCAAATTTGTGTACTGTAATATTTCTCCTATAATATAAAATATGTTACAAACATTTGTTACAAATGTCCTTAAAAGGACATACAAGTATGATTCAATCACAAAAACGAGACATTCTTATTAGACATAAAAACGATAAGGACATTAAATTATCATCTCAGTAGAATTGTTTCCCTCATTTAAGATGTATAGGGAGAAATGCATAATGCTTTGTTCTAAAATTTATATTCATCATTTACCTTTAAAGCACAAAATATGCACGCATCTCCCTGGCACACGTGTCCAGTTAAACCTCTCAAACTTCGTCGAAATATGTCAAGTTGCCATAAAACCTATAAAAGATGCACAGAAAATAAGTAACTCATTTTGAAAGCTCTACATCTAATACAATAACATGCACTAGATTTCCTTTTCTTCCTCCTGATTTTACATAACATTTACAACACGAGCACCAAGACTGATAAATTATGATCCTTTTCCATTAGCTTAGTAAATTGTGGAGGGTTTGCATTCACAACTCTTGTATAAAATGTAGATCTCATTTTTAAACTTTTGAAACAACTGCAGTATACTTGGTGTTGGAAATGCTCTTTAGGAAACGAGAAGTAAGCTTAAATTTGTACAGAGAGTGCAGTAGTGTATCTTATGGCTTTACATAAGAGGAAGAAAGCTATGGGGTCTCATTTTTCCTCTCTCCCTCTTCTGTGATTTCTTTAAAACAAAAGAGATGAATACACAGAAACTGAATTGCTAGGTAAAATGTGAACAGCATTTCATTTTGCTCTCTTACTAAAACTATCGCTGAAATACATTTGTTTCTCCACAGATCAAGATAATCCACTGGTGCTTTATCAGTTGCAAGTTTCTACCTTTTATTTGTGTAGCTACTGTATACAAAGGTAATGTCAATTTAGTCACACTATACTGCTTTCAGTATCTAGTGTCTTAGTTGCACAATCACTGCAGTAGTTCACAAAGTTGCCATAAAAAAATGCATAAAAATGAGTTCTTGAGAGACACTGTAACACAACAGTTACAAATCCAGAAGAAAAATATCTATCTATAAATATAAATGCTAAAATGAATTAGGATATTTTTGAAAAGGAATGTTAGAACCTCAGTTCTGAAGGTTGAACAAAGGAGAGGAAAGAAAGGAACACATTCCTCCTTTTAAAAGGGCAGTCACCAATCATCACCCACCATGTGATAAACAGCAGTATGATGTAAAATACTAGGACTGTCTGAAAGCGTAACTAAAAATGACTTAGGGTTTAATTTCAGGGCACCCTAGGGGAAACTACCAAAACTAAAGAAGAATATAGGTCATGCTGTTCTCATTAAATCCAATGCAGCAAACTCATTCTACAGAGCCTATTGTACGTTTTTGTTTTAAACCTATTTAGATACCATATTTGTATGGCATGTGCATATCTCACCTCCTGTGTTCATATCCAGACCATTTTTAAGATTTATTTTTGTTGTTGGATGTTTTTTTTCGCCTTTTTTTTTTTTTAAGGGAAGTCTATGCATCTATTAAGGCCTCTGCCAGTTTGGCAAATAATTCTGTACAATTTGCAAACAACCAGGGCCAAAATCTAAGCATTACAACAAAATATACTCTTATACCCTCTATTTGCACATCTTTAAAAAAAACTTTTATTTTTTTGATTTAAAAAGTCCTAAAACTAAACTACTGCTAGTATTCTAACTTGAAGAAAAACTGGAAAGGAAAGCACTGTTTTGTCACAGAATTAATTATATCCCCATATTCTCTGTCACAAATAGGCTTGTAAAAGACCAACTTTTATAATGCTAATATCACTGTACTATTAAACTATACTTAAGATCTAAACAGGCAATGCTTTTTTCAATTATTCACAGAACAGTACATAGGCAATACTTGCAAGAATTTGACCTGTAATAGATATGCATATAGAGTAAAAAGATACTTAAGTCATATTTCTTTGGTATCAGTTGTATCTCCTGCTCTACTAATTCCATAAGGCTTTCCTAAAATTAGAATCAAAGCTTTCAACTGCATGTGCATCTTCTGATATGCCCCAGTAACACAATTTCATGTACTAATTCTGAGAAAACAGGATTTCAATAAAAATAGTACCCTATTCAACGCATGTAGTAGGACTGACTGCTGTACTTTTAAAAAAAATGTAAATTTGGTAGGTTATAAAAACACATTTAACAAATGTTGGTTTTAGAATTCAAACACTAAGTTTTAAAGTTATGAGTATTAAGCCGTCAAATATGAAAAGAAAGTTTTACTGTTATTCTTAATGTATGCAAACAATATAACATGCTGTCATTTTTGGCAGAATTACATATTTAACATTCACATTCAATTTCTTGAAATCAAATTCTAAATAAAAGTTATTTCCACCATTGTCTATTTTCTGTGATAGCCACCTTTTACAGGAAAGTCAATTCCAGAAAGCCATAACATTCTGTCTCAATTAGCATCATTAAAATGTTTAATAAATTGAGAACTGAATTTAACACCACTGAAAAACATGGTGTATTTTTCTGTAGAATACACATACTGCAATACAAGTAATAAAAACAGCATTTCCAAGAGAACCCTTTCCCTGCTATGATCATCTAAGCTGCAACAAAATGAGAACTACTTAATAAATCAAAAAATTTTCTTACCTGAACAGCACTATTTAGAAAGCAGCTGTTTTGTCCTGGTTCATTTAATAAACCTTTTGTCGGGGCCAGGGACAATATACTTCCAGGCTGATAAACTTTTCCAAGGTTACCCCCAGGTTTCCTTAAAAATTTCACCCATGCCATTATTTTCCAGAGTTTATAATTGCACTATTTACACTTAAATATTTAAGGATATGATGGGTGCAAGGCAAAGAAGAAGGTCCTAAGAGAATCGCTGTAAAGTCATGACATTCCATTCAACCCTGTGTAACAGTAACCACTGAGGGGTTTAAGTCCTTATTCCAGGAGCAGCTGTCAGCAATCTATCAGGATCAGTCTGTCAGTTAAAATATAACCACACAAAAGTTTTCAAATGAAACTTTCAAAAAAAAAAAAAAAAGAAAAAAACATATGTTATCCAGGTAAGGTTAAAATACATAAAAGTTAATAGAATAAAAGTTCTTATTAAGCAAGTTGCACAGTAATTGACTTCTTCTTCCAGGGATATCAATGAAGTATTACTATAAATCATGAGTTGTGTTATATCATGAGTTTATACATATCACAGAAATGGAAAACTCTTGACA
This sequence comes from Netta rufina, assembly GCF_964035555.1. Classification (NCBI taxonomy): domain Eukaryota; kingdom Metazoa; phylum Chordata; class Aves; order Anseriformes; family Anatidae; genus Netta; species Netta rufina. Next base: position 44,772,581 of record NC_140127.1, read on the forward strand.
GGCGTTATACTCCTGTTTTCTGACTTGACAGGCATTATATTCCTCTTCGCTGACTTCCGTCCATCTTTTTACTTTTAACTGTGATCCACAAAATATATTCCAGTTTAGAAGACTCCATGTTTATCTCATCCTCTTTCAAGTGAATCTGAAATAGGAAAAAAAATAATTAAAACCGGATTTTTCAAAAATGTTAAAAATCTAAATAAATAAAGATGGCTGTAACAACTGCTTAATATACAGGCAGATGCAATAATCAGGGAAGAAGAAAATTTCCACCCCATAGTTTTCTCAAGACAGAAAAATTATTTTGTCTGTCATAATCAGTTATTTTCTAGTTTACTGTACACCTCCAGAGACCATGATAAAGTTTGGATTCTGCTAACAATATGTTGCGCTGCTTGTAAAAAGAACACATGACATGTGTTATTCTAACTTTGAATCTCAAAGCCTAATTAAAAGATTACCAAGAAATAAATATTTTTATTCCACACTTGAAAACCTAAGATGATTTTGATTTCAGTATCCCAACAAATCACATGAACTTAAGCCTATGTTTTAAGATTCTGAAGATGTTACAGATGGACTCTCAGCTTTTAAAGTTTTGTACTACTTAGTAAACACTACAAAAATATGTCATCAATCTAGTTGCTTCTTAAAGCATCTAGAGAAACACAGCTAGAAGCAGAGCAAGAATGTTTCAATAGCAGTCCTAGACCAGTGACTGTCCCAATAACCAACTCCAAGATTCTACAGTTCCAACAATAAGTCTCTCCTTGCTGAAGGCATGTATTTCCAGTTAAATGACTCATCGGCCAGAACACCATCAAAGGCACATTTAAAGCCCATACAGTGATCCTCTCAGAACAATGGGTTATCCAATCAGTTTGGCATTATTACAACATCCGCAGACATACTTAAAGTAATAGCACAGAACAGAATAAACTTGAATGAACCAAAGCAATTATGACTACGTATTTGGGAAAGGGGAAACAACAAAAAAAAAAAGGTGAAATATGGGCGTTCCACATCACAGACAATCTACCTTAAATTTTACAAGCATGTGAGATACTAAGGATGCGTCAGGATACACCAAAACTTGCAGCTTTCTGACTATAATTTTTTTCCACTATGAAAGCTTTTTCAGAATGGTGAGCAATTAAAAAAAAAAAAAAAAAAAAAAAAACAGTAGCCCAACTACAACAGATAAGCTGGAAGATAATTTTACCCAGCTCAGAGCTACCACCAGCACATTCACATCAAGCAATTCTACTGCTCTCAAATATTGTATAGCTGGAACACCACAGAAACATACCACATGACTTTCAAACATAACTGCAGGAAGACTTGCACCCCTAAAGCCCCTTAGTAAAAAGAAACATTTATACTTGCTTGTATTGTTAAAAATCAATAACTGGAACATAACCAAAAGTCCCTTTTGCCCAGTGCATAATCAGATGTTTTCTGTTTGTTTACTGATGTTACTGCATCTCACCCGTAAGTAATTTGATCTAATAATACTGGAAATAGTAAGTGTGATTTGTGACAGCACTGAGCAAAGAATCTGAAATCTAACTGGAAACTGACCTTGACAGACTATCATGTGATTATTTTGTGTTCTTTATGTTCACTTCAATAAACCCAGAAAGGGAAAAAAAAAGAAAAAAGATGCAGTGGGTAACTGTAAACAAATATTAGTATAAGATCTTATTAGAACCTTAAATTAAAGGGAGTATCAACTTCAAAATTTATTTCCACATGAAACCCAAAGTTAAAGCACTCAATAGCATAACAACTAGTCTTCTGCAAAGGAGCAAACTCATAGAAAACAGGGGCAGAGGTGAAGGTAAGAAAGGGCAAAATGAAGCTTAATACAGAAGATTAAAGATTGTCTCAAGTCAGGTATGCAGAGGTGGTAACAGATTCACACAGTGCAAGTGAAAAATATTTTTAACAAATATTTTCATTAAAGTTTCACTACAGTATATAAATGGAAAATAAGGATGAATAAAGAGGAGCCAAGAAAAAAAACAAAGTATATAACTGATTATATATATATATATATATGCCCCCACCCCACACACATATATAATACATATATATACACACATACTAGGAGCCAGTATCTTTTATCAGAAACACCTAGTAATAGAAAGCATCATTTTGATCAAAGTCTCCTGCTATCACGTGGAACTATAACTTCAAATCTATAAAAATAATCATCTAGATATAACTATGATTTTAAAAAAAAAAATCAGAAAAATCTTACATATTCAACTGCTTCAACTGTTAAAATATTTTCTGCTGATTTCTGAATTAGTACTACTATATCTATGCTGAAAAACTGACATACTACATTTTTCTCACAGAGAAGCTTCTTGAGTCCCCATTTTCCTGGCAATACAGAGTTCTCAATTTCACTTTACATTATTTCCCATATGGAGAAGATTGTACAGTTTTCTCCACCTTCCTGCTGTTGCACCAGAAGACAAAGCTAAATGTAAGATGGACAATTTTTGGTAACCAGCAGTATCAAAACAGGTACACTGAAGAGAAAAAAAATTGGAAAGAGTGGATCAGGAACAGCCTGGATGGCCTGCAGCAGCCACGAAGGAACTGAGCATTTGCACTCCACCGCATACCTGAAACATCCCTCACTGAGTTGCTACCTTTGACACATGGGTGCAACACGATCAATACGGGTCTAACCCAGAAGCACCAGACTTGCTGTCAGGGTCACCCAGCCTAAAGTGCCCTACTTAATACATCATACCTCACGTCTCCAGAGCTGCTCCAACAGTGGGACTCCACCACCACTGCTGATTCAGTTAGCCTGTCCTGCTGTCTGCATTTCTGTGTAAATAGCACTTAGCCTAGAGCAACTGAGTAATATGGGAAGGACTAGATGGAAAGTAAGGTAAGCTATACATTACTGCTAGAACACACAAGTTATATGCAAAAATGAATGATTCTAGTATCTAAATTACAGGTGAAAACAAGTCTTATGTATTCAACTATGAATGCATTAAGGAGGGGTCTGTGAAGTTGGACTACAGTTGGTTATTTAAAGAAAACCAAGAACAGACAAGAATTGCAGGATTCATCCTCAGGAAAAAAAAAAAAAAAAAAGAGTGAATGCTTGCTCCATTAGTAAGTTGTTTTCTCATCTGAAGAAAAGCCTAATGATATACCCAAAGTCACCTTCGGTTTGGGAAACATACATGTTTTTCTTTTTAAATGCAAAAGTGAGATAAGGTTCTGTTTCACCTATGTAATAGCTAAAACAGACAGATAAAAAATGTAACATACTTAAAGAAACGTCAATTTCTCTGTCAATTTCATTTTCAGCCCTGGAACTCACTTATATGGAGTGATAAGGGCAGAAGAGCTTCCATCAACGTCTGTTTCTTAGCATATTTCAAAAACAATTTCACCATGCTTCTGAAAAAGAGATTTATGCATCGATATGGAACAGGGGCAAAGGAACACAACTCTGAATTTAAACTACTCTATACTTTAACTGATAAGAAATACACACATTGTTTGGAAACAAAGTTATTTCAGAACAATTCAGATAAGAAGCGTTCATTCACCAATACTTTCAGGAAACTCATTTTGTTTTACATTTCAGGAGTCACAGAATTTCTAGGTTGGAAGAGACCTCAAACAGTGCATGCACTGAGTGAGCATTTAGGTGTTGGGATGGGTTTCAGAAAAGTTGTGATTCACTGCAGGAATTTCATAAAAATAGTTCTCTGCTAGCTCTCTGTTAATATCGTATCACATTAAGATGCTTCCTGTTTAATTTCACATCCACAGAGCTGTAAATACAAAGTATTTCACCTATCACACCAGGTAAGTGCACAAAAACCTATTTATTTATCATAAAATGATATGTTGCAGAATACATTCATTGCATGGTTTTCATATGCAGGCCAGATATCCATTTAACAGAGCACTGTGGTATTACAGTCATATGGCCTCTATTAAGAGCCCACAACATCAGTACACCTTTTCTAGAAAATTTCAATACAACACAAGAAGAATCAGAAGCGACTGCTTAAAAGTTGTCCTTATGCAACCTTCTAAAATAACTCTCTATAAACACATTCTTTAAGCTGCATATGTCAAACTAAACATCCCCCAGCAACTCAAGCATGAATCAATTTTAAAAGAAGAAAAAAAAAGTAAGAACGGTATATCAAATAGCTATTCATTTTAAAAAATTCTCTGCAATTCCACCAGGTCTTTGCACTGAAGTCCCTTTGTTTTATTAACTGCTGTCCTTCTCCCCAGAAGTAGTCACGTAAAACAAGGAGCAGAAAGTAGGTGTGAAATAATCCTATCTCAACCCAGTTCTCCGGTCAATATGACCAACCAGTCCTGCTCTGGGGTTGGAAATCCCACCAGCCTCTCTTCCTCCACTACCACCCTGTATTAAGTACACCATGTCACTTATTCACTAGCAAGGGGGGCCACTGTAGAAAAGCCTTCCAACTGTGTCGTGAGCAATGTGATTAACATCTGGCACGTATTGGCTGTTGCAGCCTCTCCCTAAGGAGAGGAAAGTTTATAGTAGCATCTTGTTTTGAAATTTATTCTGTACAAATGTCTCTTAGCTTCTTTAACAAAAGAAAAAAAAGCCAGGATCAAACAAAGCTATTGTAGAGGATGTTGGCAAGGACACGTGCTCTTCAGTCACAGCAAACTTAGCTTGATTTGGATCATCCACCAGGAACATTATTCCTCTACCAACAAGCCTGCTCTTGCTGGAAGCTGTTCCATAAAACAGAGAAGTGATGCTACTGATCAGCCATGGCTCCTTCCCTAACCCACGAGGTTTGGATAAGCATTTTGGTGACTGGGACACAGACCACTGACTCCTTTCATTTAAATTCAATATTCTCCAGGACTGTAATTAGGAGTTGAAGATGGTCCTTACACATGTGTGGTAAGCCAGTGTCACCAGGAGCACCAAAGCATTTATTAGCCACTGGGGTTTTGAAGTTCTTCGTTAAGCTCGTGGCTTGACAAAGGTGTGGGTGACTGATGACTGATCATAATTTGTTCAAACCACACAGAGTCTTCAAGAGCAGATACTTCATGCAGAGTTGAATGACATGCTATGGAAGAATTTTATCACCTGGGAATTAAAGAAATATTCTTGCCTTTCAGACTAAAGGGATCAGTTTCGGATGACTGTTCTCTACCAAAGCTTTGCTAAACAAAGGCTATGAACTCTTAAAACAACAGCTATTTATCAGCTTATATTCTTCTACCTTACCTAATTTTAGCAACTGTTCTTTGGTCATCAGTGATCCCACCAGGCTACCCTTAGCCATGCAGTCATACAGGAGAAATTACATATATGCCTGTCACAAATTGTGCATACTTACCTTTATAGCTTCCAGAACAACAAATGCACTGCCCTGCAAACAGCATGTTATCACCAGTTTGGTAGGTATACCCTAGGAATTCAGTAACTGTGGCTTGCACAGTCTTCTCAATGGAGGGAATAATACTACTAAATTAGCTTAGAAAATGGTACAATTACTATTTTACATAAACCACTTTCTACAAGTACATTTGGGTTTAGACATCATTGGTATGCATTCAGTTAAAACCAGCGAGATAAACAGTTGGGTCCGTGAACACTGGAGCTACCAGCCTGGCTCCTGGCAGCTGTCTCATAGCTGAACAAGCTCCCAGTTTTCTCCCTAGCCATGCAGCAGAGTTGGTATATACCCAACATCTCCATACAATGTCCCTCTCTTCCAGCCAGCAGCCTATTACTCTGGAAGTACATCATCATCATTAAGACTTTATCCCTTCCGTCAAACTGGGTGGAAACCTGCCAACGGGTTCAAAAGTTGTTGACTGTGTCTGAAATTTGGCTGAAGAATAGTTATTTGCATCATCTCAGCCTCATTTTACAATGCATCCCAGCGCGTTGCATAGATGAGTAATGACAAACCTTCCTGGTGCCCAGCACTAAGGTTACTTTCAAGTAACTCAGCTTTCTGCTTCTGCTGGCAGCTCACACCTCTGTGCTGAGCTTGGCAACCCACCCAATGGTCTGAGAACTCTGGTAGATCAATTTCTAAACTGATGTATGTCACAACTTTGGAATTTAGATAACAAAAATTTGGACTGAAGAGTGACTAAATGTATTGAAAAGAAGCAAACTTATGATGGGAAACCATCAGTTTTCTGTAGTGAGAACAGCAATGGTAGGAGTGTGGTTGCCATTTTCTCCCACCAGAATGAAATCCATCAAAAATCTAACAACTTACAACAGCAAAAAAATGAGTACTTGGAAGAGCGTTTCCTGCAGTTTTAAAGTTTGTCATTTAAAATTGCCAACAGACCAAAAATCTTGATTTGTATTGTGATGATACTGGAGGACACCATCTGTTTTCCACACACACACGCAGACTTTTGGAAAAAAAAAAATCAGTGATGTTGCTTAAGAAAAAGAATAGAAAAAGACAGAAATTTGGAGTGAATAAACTCCTATATCCCTTCAAATGTGACTAATTTTTTTGGCCACTACACCAATCCTGTCCCATTTCACCTTTAATACTACGCTGAATTATGGTATGTGTTATGGCAAAGGAGATCTGTTGATATAACATACAGCTAATGCTGTTAGAAGTCCTCAGCCTGTTTTCAAAGGACACTATTTGTAAGAACTGAAGTTTTCAGTATCTGAAACATCAGACAGGGCAAAAACCCTTCATTAACAGCACATATTTGCAACACAACACTTCAGTCAAACTCATATCTCCAGCTGTAGCCACTAGCCCTGATTTTGTGTGCCATCTGCAAGTATAGCAGCCATGGGTATTGGTTTGACACATTCTTTCTACCTTCCATCACTGACTCAAGAAGTCCTCCAGAGACAAAAATGGTATTTGACAGCCATTTCTCTAGAAATCCTTCTAACCAACCTCTAAAGATATTAAAACCAGACTTTTTTTTTTTTTTTTTTTTTTTTACTATTTTAAGAGATCTCTACTGTCTATTTTCCAGTCCATTTAACTATCCCTCACATGCCACATCACTGCTCCTGCATGTCATACTTCTTTGTATCCTTTCAGGATGGGAAAAGCAGAAGTATAGATGCTATCACAGATGGCTTCTCTAAAAGGATACAATTTTTTCTTTAAGCTGTTCCAATGAAAACTTTCCTGTTTGCATCTAGAAGAAAACAACAGGTTCACAGTTCAGCATTTCTGGGCTGTTACAACTAGGAATCAACTTTACTCAGAGTTCCCATTGTGGCTGTAGAAACATCTGAAAGAATACAGATTCCCAACATATGACACAAGCCAACATTTACAGTGAATCATCATGCACAGAAAATCTTAGTTAAACCGATGAATTCAGATGAAGCAGCAGAATAGAAGCAGTAGGAAAGAGAAGGCAGCAAAAAGTCTCAGCTGTAAGAAGTTTGGAACCCAAACGACCTAGAGCAGCAAGTTACCTCTGAGTTCTCACATGAGCCCTTCTCCCTACTGAATTCAAGTATCAGCATACATTAAATACATGTACAAGACCAGTCAAAAGGATCTCAAATTGATCTGAATGTGATGAAATCTCAGGAAAATTATTCCTGACTGTCCTCATAAACACTGTGAGACATACTATTAAACAAAACTACATATGTTTTTGTTTCTCCATCTTCCCAATCCTTTATGACGTGTTTTCCGTGTTTTCCGCAAAGATTACCATATACTCCCTGAACCTCAGAAAGATAGAAAGTATCTTTACAAGGTATCTTGGAAACATTTGTTACCCTTACAGGGTTACAAACTGTAACTTTGCCTCTTAGATTTTGGAGTAAATGCTTGATAATTAATAGAAATGCAAGACACCAGGTTTTAGTTCCTTCTCCAAAAGCTTTCCAATTTCTTAAACCACCAGGAAAAACTAAGTAACTGAATTACAAGGAAAGGTAATATGAGTATTATCTTTAACCCCACACATAGAAGAAAAGAGAACGTTCAAAACATTTACATTTCACACACACGGGTGTGAACACACACACACAAACCTATCTAAAACCCTTTTTCACATGTGCAACTCCGATCCAGTCCATCTCCTTGCTACACCCTCGGCACATCATCATTTAACCTGGCCCTGCCAAAATCCAACTTGTTTCTGCTGACGCCTAAAAAAACATTTCTGAAGAACTCCTTGGAAGTGTTCCACTCTTATCCCTATGCCCCTCAAGTGACTGTTTTACTGCACACAGAGCCATCAGCTGAGGAAAAGCAACAAGCATCACAACCAGGATCGTGGAAAGTAACGTAACTGAATGGCGACACCACTGATGCCATCCCTGAAGTCTCGTGGGTCTCACACCCAAACAATTCTGCCAGTAGTACATCATGCACTGTGCGACTGGAAAATATTCTGCACTATCAAGTTTTGATACGAAAATCAAGCACATTTTAGGTGTATTTATCGTCAGCATCCCCCTGTTCCAGGAGAAGAACTTTTTACTGAAGTAATTTGATCTTTAAAGGAAAAAAAAATGTAAAGACATCTTACACTGCAACAACACTAAGGAAAGAGAACATTGTTTGTTATTTATTTAGACTAATTTCTATTCAGATTGTAACATGAGCTCTCCCTGCTTTGAGAGCCAAAGTCACCGCTCAGGACGGGATAACCACGGCGGCCGCAGGTGCAAGGGGGAAGGAGACACGCACACACTATCAGTTAGGTAAAACACTCCTCACATGACTAAGTTTCTGCTCTTAAAATAATCCTAGCAACTTCAAAGTCAAGCAGGAGGGAATTTTTTTTGTGTGTGCGCGCAGAATAAAGGATTAAGCAGAGACATGCAAAAGCCGCACTTATTTCGGGAAGGGAAAGAACGAGACGCGTTTCCTCAACAGCTTCTTCGCAAATATTTGCACCGAGAAATCACAGCGAGGGGCAGGCTCCGGCTCGGACGGGCTCCGGAGAGCTTTGCACGGGGTACCTGCCGGCTGGGACCCGACCCCCCCCCGGCGCAGCCCCACACCACCTGCGCTGGCATTTCCTGCTCCCTACAGCCTCCGAAAACACTCCCCAGAACCCCGCCGACGGGCAGCGTGACTCCGGCGTTAAACATTAACCCCGCGCCCCGGCTCTGCCCGACCCAGCAGCCCGGCGCGGAGCCCCCCCAGCCCACCCCACGAGCACCCGACCTCGCTCAGCCCCAGCTCCCAGCCGCTGAGGGGGGCGCGCGGCTCCCTGAGGCGCGGCCGTTACCCCGCAACGGCCGGGCGCGCGCCATGGCCCCAAAGGCAGCGCCGGGGGAACGCGGGGGGAGGGGGGGGTCGTACCTCTGCCCCCCGTCCCCAGCCCTAAGCCGCGGCGCCCCCGCCTCACCTCACCTCAGCGCCCAGCCCGGCCCCGCAGCTCCTCTCTCGCCCCCTCCCGGCGGGCGACTCTGGGCGCGGCCCCGCCCTCGCGGCAACTTTTCCTCCCTCCTCCTCCTCCTCCTCCTCCGTCTACGCCGGGTCTCGCGCTCGCTCCTCCTCCTCCTCCGCGCCTGCGCGCTGCGCCAGCCGCTGTTTGCACTCCCCCCCCCTCCCTCCCTTCACGGGGGCGCGAGGCCGGCCGTTGGGCGGGTGCCGCGGCCGTTACCGCCCCTCAGGCGGGCGGCTGAGGGCTCCGTTACCCCCCCCGCGCCTTCCCCGGGAGGAGCCCCGAGGTAACCGGCTGGTGGCAGGCAGGAGGCCGCTGTTGGGGCTGCTCCAAACCGCTGGGCTGGGGAGTTAATGGGCTGGTAAAGCGGACGGGGCAGCGGGTGTTTTTCCAGCAATTGTTTTGCCAGGGCTGGCTGCTGGGTGCCTGTCAGAAGTGGCCCAGGCACGGGGGTGCCGCTGGGATGAGGGCGTCTTTGGTGACAGACCCCAAGCCAGTGTACACATACCCCAAAGCTGCCTTGCGTTTCAGTTCCACGCAGCCCAGAAAGGTCCTACTTGGTATCACCTAAAGATCTGCCCTGGGGTCATCGCCCCACAGTCATGTTCCCTATTATTTTTATCTGGTCTATTATTTTGGGGAGGGAGGAGTGTTTCCTTTTGTTACTTGCAAAAGGAACTGTATGTTGATGAATACTCGTGTTTCTAGTTGCTCAAGTACCTGAAGTAGTTTGCTGTTATTTTCTTGGATAAACATGTAGATTTCATTAACACATTTCACTTCTAGGCTAGTAATGAAAATACAAGTGTTACCACACCCAGTACCAGTCCTTAGCACATGACTTTTTACATTCCCATATTTCCAATTGCCTTTTTATGGTCTTTCAAGATTGGACAGCTGTTTATGTGTATGAATGCACGTTCACTTTTGCCACACAACCTTCTGCAATAATAAAGTCTTTTCCTTGTAAAGCTCACTTCCCTCATCTCCATTAGATCATCCAGACTGCAGTAATGTTTTGCTCCAGAAGATACTGTGTGAAGCACAAGGCACTGTATCAAATGAGTTCACTGCCTCATGTAAATGCTACAGTTTTGTTCATCATTTATCCATTTTCATCAAAAAATCAATTTTAATCCATTTTGATCAGATTGTTTTTGCTAGTGTTTCTTCCATTATATTGCTAGTGTAAGAAGCTTGCTGGCAAAGGCAATTTTCTCAGTTTCACTGCCCAGCGTTTATTATCAAGTGGCCAACTTTTTACTTCAAAAAATTATATATTTGGGGGAGAATTACTATTAAATTGTCCAAACTTTATATAGTTATATGTATATACATACTTTTCAGTGACTTGCATAGTCATTTTCATAAATTGGAGATCTTTAATACAAGATTAGTTGTGGTTTTTTTTTCTTGAAACTTTCAGATGTTATGGCTACTACTGTATATACTTTATGATTGCTTAACAGATACTTTTTACATTGCTCACAGTAACAGGTACAGTATATGTTTCCCAAATGTTGTGATTTTTGAAGGGAATATAATATTTGCTTCTCCTGTTATCCTAAGATTCATACGGCATTTTGGCACAACAACCATGTTCTGATGCTTATGTAGAACTTTCTTAGCTGTGTATTGTTTGAATCTCTAATTTTCAGCAGAAATTTTAAAGTGAAGGCACATTAGAAGTCAGCATGTTAATATTACCATTAAAAAGTCTGCTTTCGTGTTAGTACACTTTGTTATGGTGTATTTAAAAAAAACATTGTGCGTATCATTTTGGTTAGTATCTGTTTAGTCCTTGATCCCTGCATTACTTCTTTGCAAAGCCAGTCATGCAAAGGCGTTTGTGAATCCCAAACTAGCATTATGACTTCACTGCAACTATGACCTTATTTTGATATTTTTGCTTCTCCGTGTACTCTGCTTTCTCGTTTGCCTTTGCCCTTTTCCTCAGCACAGATTTGTTTTTCATTGCTAATCTTTTAGAAGTCCCTTAGGACGTATACCGGTTTCTTCTGTTCTTTTTTTTCTCAGAGGAAATGTAGTCTGTGAGCTTTAATTATGGTATATTTTAAGATTTTCTACAAGGGGATCTTAATAGAGTCTTCCACACAGTACAGACTGAGAATGACACAGGTGTGGCACAGGAAGCCCCAAATGAACTAAAAGAAGAACTTTAAAATTAGAATAAATGGTGCAAGTGCAAAACAATGCCACAAGGGCAAGTGATTTCCTCTTGTAGTAGTCAGTACAGGATATGTGCTATGCATGATGCAGGGATGCGGAAAAATGTTTACATGTTTCTAGTATTGATGTTTATGTAAAGTTTGATAGTATTAATAACATACGTTGTTAAACAGGGGAGTTGACTGGGCAGTTGAAAAGGTCTTAAACTTGGAGGAAAGGGATCCAGAGTAAAATAAAACAGGTATTCATAGTTCTACTCAGTAATCCAACCACTCAGTTTGGCTCCAGGCTAACTGACCAATATTAAGACTTTCAAAAGGCAGAAAGAATGATGTGGCAGAGTGGTTGATTGTGGGGAGGGGCACGAGGGTGGCACAAAACACACGGCTGGAAGAGAGTGGGAGAAAGACCATAACCAGATCCTTCAGCACATCCAGGAGGTTGGCTTTTGGCACACGTCCAATCCAGGGCAAAACATATTTATGTAAAGTTAGGTACTAAAGCAAGAATCTTATTTTTAGGAGACATTCAAAGGTTTAAAATTAATTACGTTAAATATTTTTCCTGAAAACTGCAGACATTATACTTCTTTTTCAGTGATGAATGAGCTGGAAATCTGTGTTTCAGAGCTGCACGCAACATGGTATATTTTTGTGTTAGAATGCTTTTGTTCCAGGGTGATCCATACTGTTGTTGATGTTGTCTGATCAGATTTCTTCCTCTGAAATAATTTTATTGTCATGCATTTTGTATACATAGTGTTTCTGTGACCACGTTCATACCTTTAGCTGTGCTGGAACACCTGTTCTCCATTTTCTTTTATATTTCTTAACACTTGGGACATCTTTACAACAGTCTTTTCAAACAGTTACTACCCTCCTCACGTTCCTATGATTTATGAAGACATTATGGCTGTCTCTAATTTTCTCAGGGGGATAGAAAACTAAATTTTGTTTTTAAAAAACTGATTTAAGTCATGTTTTGTTGGGTAGCTAATAGATTTTGTCATGGTGCTCTTCTGCACCCATCTTTTTTCCTGTTTATAAGCTGATAATCACGTTAAATCAACTTTATGTACTTACTGAGAACTGTGTCTGTACTTACCGGGGGCTTTTGCAAAAACTGAATTAGCAACAATATTAACATGTAGGATCTAAGGCAGAAGGTTCCATGAGATGCTGTGTTGCTTAACTAATTATGAATACTTGATTTTCCATGTTCTCAAAGCCTTTAGGGAATTGTCAGATCACTTTTTGCCCAGGGAAGAGAAAAAACTTTCAAATTCCGAGACACTCACACAATTATTTGTCTTCAGGAGCAGTGGTTTTCACTGAACACAGGTTAGCACAGTGCACTTTATAATACTGCAAGGGTTAGCTATTAGAAGGAAAACAGGCTGGTAGGAAGGAGGGCCATATGGGAGTAAAGCAAACAAAAAATAAACTATTCTTGTTACTTAAAACATAAAATAATAATCATATGCATTTGCTAGGGAGGCTGAAAGGAAGTCTTAACAACATTTTAGTCCAACATCTGTTCTCTAGGTTGTTTTGGTCATCTGTATTATCACTAAAAGATGCAAAACAAAGCACAACAAGTAAAAAATAAATAAATAAATCTCAAGCTTTCAGTAAGCTAAGTGAGGACACATTGCTTTGTGGGCAGTTTACCTAGCTATGTTCCAGTCCTCATGTTTCCCCTACCATGAGGACATACAACCACCACCTTTTCTTTTAAACATACTCTAGCAAAGTTTTCCTCTATGTAGCTTGTAGCAAGCAGTCACATGAAGCTTAGTCATCTGATTGCTCTCTCGTTCCCACATCCTGTATAGAGGCTAAAATTTACAGACATATCCACATCCAAACAGGCTAGCGGAGCATTTCTTTAAAGACTCCTTTGGGCAGGCACATGATTTTCAGTGAACTAGTTTCCCACTCCTTTTTTCATCCTACCTGGAATGCTATGTTTAAAAGGTATTTTGCTCTTAGTAACCTTTCTGGCTATGTTTCTGCTTATGGACATGCTGCAGCCCTGCTTCATTCATATAGCATCTGTGAGGAAGGGCTACATAAGAGCAAAACATGCAGAGCTGAGTTCAGAATGAGCAGAAATACTATTTGGGGGAAAAAAAAATAGAGAAGGAAGGTATGGAATAGTGATGACAAAATTAAAGGTGAAAAAGAAGAATGAAATAATGAAACAATGGTTACTATTGACAGTAAGAAGAGAAGGATGGGGAAAAATTAGGACATTAGAAGCCATAAATGAAAGACAAATATTGATCTCATCTGAAGAAGCATCACTTGGTTTTAGTCCTCAAAGCTCTAAATAAAGCTTCAGAAGCAATGAGAGTGTTAAGAAGGGTTGATTTATTTTAGCTAGGTTAAAAATACAGAACGCAGGAGACTGCAGAAGAGCTGAAATAGGCAAGCATCACAGACTTACAGGGAGGAGCCTGCTGCATGCCATCTCATGAACATGCAACAGCATCTCATGATTCTAAACCTCTAGTCGTTTGTTTCTCTCTTCTCCAGTGAAGTAGCTGTAGACAAGCTTTCATAGAGCACAAACACACTATTTTTTAAGTTTTCTGACCATAGGTGCAGGAGCAAACACAATATGTTTTGCTCTTACTGACTGTGCACTATCCTATAAATGGATAGGATTTATAGACTATAAATTCTTTCCCAGTAGTTTTTCAAGCACTAAGATATTCAATAGGGTGCCAGAAGCAATTTCACTGAAGTCATCTAGAATTTCACCCTGACAGTAAGAAACATTGGTTTCTATTCTTCTCCAGACATACTGAAGGTAATAGTCCTGGAACAAGACTTGAGTGTGCATGGCTGTGTTCATTCTTTAGGAAAGAGGGAAATAAGGGGGGGGGGGGGGGGAATATATCTTGCAAATGAAATAGATAATCCAGTTTCCAGTCCAACAATCTACCTCTGCGGGCTAACAATGCAACCAAAATCCTCTCCTATTTTACGCTGTTACATTTTTAAAGTTAGTTCTTGAATTCCTAGAAAAGTATGAGAACCTTCTATGCATGCTGTACATGCCAGGCCCTTTTCTGAAACTGTGTCGTCATCTGGGTGCTTTAGCAAACAAAGTTTTAATGATGATCTTTGTTTGTCTTGCATGTGTCTTGCACAATCCTTTCAAATTTGTGTGTCTAGTTCATTGCTTTTAGGGTATAAGCCAATGGTGATGGATGTCTGCAACAGGAAAAGAGAAGAATGAGAGAGATGATTCCTTAAAAAGTTCATTCCTAGGATTCACATAAACCATCTCTGACTAACTTGAGCTTTGTGGGTGAAAACCAACATAAAGCAAATTTAGGGGAAAAAAAAAAAAAAAAAGAAAAAAAAAAAGAAAAAAAAAGGAATTATCAATAGATACAGAATTGAGTAATTCAGTGGTTGAAGTTACATTATATAATATGTAGTGTTTTAGTAACAGTTTAAAATACATGTGATACCTCAGATAATAGAATGCAAAAGTGTTAGCAAGTATTTCAAACAGTGGTTTTGTCCTCTATGAGAAACTGAACACTGAATTAAAATATATGACTTGAATCCTTGAGTCCCCACCTCAGTCTACACTTAAAGCAAATTTGACAGGATTGTGTTATAGAACAGGCTGATTTAAAAGGAAAAAAGAAAAAAAAAAGAAAAAAAAAAAAGCAGTTGATTTGTTAAATGTTCTTTGTGATCATTGTATCTCTGGATTTAGCTTGCTGGTTTTCTTTTCTTTTCTTTTCTTTTCTTTTCTTTTCTTTTCTTTTCTTTTCTTTTCTTTTCTTTTCTTTTCTTTTCTTTTCTTTTCTTTTCTTTTCTTTTCTTTTCTTTTCTTTTCTTTTCTTTTCTTTTCTTTTCTTTTCTTTTCTTTTAATCCTTTCTGAAGTTTCCATAAAAGCTCTCAAAATAAAAATAGAGTCTCCAGTACAACATTAAAATGGTTAGCCCTGCTTCTATGCACAGAATGAGCTGGTTTTCATTTGCAAACCAGTAGGTTACTTACCAGGTGTAAATTGAGCGTATGTTACTTTAGTTTGAACAAAAAAGAAATCCTGGTATTTGAAACGTATGGTGAGTTTGTACTGTTTGTACTGTGCTGAGACATCCATTCTTACTTCCCTTCCCACAGCTAGGAACTGTCCAGGACTATGTTCTGCTGTTCTGGGAGTGTTGTCAGAGAAATTAAAAGCCAGGCCAATACTAACTTCTCCTGAAAGACTTGGCCCTTGTTTATTGATTCTGTTGTAACAGCATGTCACTACTCCTTTCTGGGCGACTGAAGGAGGCATAGGAACTACTAGGTCCTGTAGTCAAGGGGAAGGGTTTTCTGTGTGAGGCTCAGTGCTGAAATGAACATCTTGACTGCGAATAGTTTTCTGTAACATGGGCATTACGTAGACAGGATGCTATCTACATAACTTCTTTATAGAGGACAGACATTTTTTATCTTCTGCTTGTAAAAATTTTTTTAAAAAACAAACAAACAAACAAAAAAAAAACAAACAGATTTTGGAGGATTAAAGAAAAAAGGCTAAGGACACACAAGTAAATAGGTGAAAACGTCTTTTCTCTAGATGTATCATGCCTGCTTTCTTTCTGTAATGCAATAACTGATTTTTGAGATGAATGAACTTGTTAAACTGAAGAAGAGGGGAAATAATAAATGAGTTGTCAGATGGGCAAAGAAATGCCCGAAAGGAAAGGTGGTGTGTTACACTGAATGGCAGGGAGGAGTTGTTAGAGCTCAGTCAAAAGATTGATATTGAAACTGGTGTTGTTTAATATTTTCATGAGTGGTCTTGGCACAAAGAATAGAACTTGCTAATGAAATTTGTTGACATCAAACTTGGGAAACATTCCCTGTGGGGTGGTGTACTACCAGAATAATTGGATGACCTTGAGGAGTAGAGAAATACAATGGGATAAAAAACAGTTACAAAGCACAAGGTCATATGTTCAGGGAGTAATAGCAAAGGCTCTCTGATATAAACTTAGAGCTTGTCAAATGGAAGATGGAATTTGAAAGCATGATCTGTAAACCACTGAGAGGGTGGTTGTGCACCACTGATTTGATGTTCCTGTGGAAAAGATGAACTCAGTCATAGGTAAATTCAGCCCTGTATTTCTTGTGCAGATAAGGAGGTACTAATGCCACGTGTGGTACATGTGACTGGTGAAATTTTAGCTCTAAAACTGTGCACAGATTTGAAGTGCACAATAATTTAATTGGACTTAGGAGAATTGTAAAGAAAAAAAAAAAAAAAGGACTATTAGAGAAGTGAACAATAGTCTAAAGGAACTTGGGTTGTTTAGTTTAGCCACATCATGTGGCTAAAAGACCTGACAGGTTGCAATAAATGTGGAAGGAAAGAAGGAAAGGAGGCTTGTTTAAAAAAAAAAATATAATAAAAAAAAAAAACATGTTTTGTTAAGAAAATAACACCAACAGAGCACGAATTAGAAGTTAAAGTGTTTTTTTTGTTGTTGTTGTTGTTTTGTTGTTTTGTTTTTAACTGCTCAAGCCTCTAAAGCCTTGCAAGCTGAGAGAAAATATCCTCATTACATGATACAATGAGCTGTAATGTGCAAGGAACACACATAAGAGCATGGAATTTGTTTTGTCCTGTGTTTCATCACGCTGGAGTTAGAGCGTGCTCAGGTCTGAAGTGTCCCATGTATTAGCTGGAAGTAACCATAGTCTAAACCAGACTGACAGAGGAGGTGGAGAGAATTGTTAGATTTCTTCACTGTGTTAAAGGTGATGGATATGAGCGCTGTGCTGAACAGAGTGTGCTGCTAGTGGCTTTCCTTGCCTCTTAGAAGAGCAAGGCTCCTGTGTCCATCTTAGAGAACCGTAGTGCTGCAGAGCTGCTTCACTGCTTCCTTCCCACTGATGGCTTTTGAATTCCCCATTGTCTGTTCCTGTGCCTATTTTGTAAGCTGTAGCCATGTGAATGATAAAATCATGAAATGAAATATATGGAGACTTCTTTGTTTTTATTTTGAGTTCTGTGTAGTATCACTTTCTCTTCAGCAACTGTGCATTAATGAAATGTATTTGTATCACACAAAACCCTGCCAGAAATTAAGTACATTCCATTATAGTTCAGTAACGCTTGATGTAGCTGGTCAGCTTGCTCTTCTTCCTATTTGAACAGCATGTTCTTACTTTTTTCCTTGCCAGCAAATAGTCAAAATGTTCTCATTAAGAACTTGAGGAATGACATATTGCTAGAATTTAAGTGCCAGGATTAAGCCTTGTTTGGGTTCTTGACGTACAATAGGTCGGCCTAGGAAGAGTCTGTCATGTCTCAAATGTTTGTTTATAGTCATTTGTAGTTATCTTGTGTAGTCATCGTTCAGTAATCTTGAGTGTAATGACTACAGTAACTACTGTTTAAAGTTAATATTTTGCCTAGCTTGAGTAACTTGGCTCAACAGGGGAACTTCACAATGGAAAAGGAAGTGGAGTGATACTCCCTAGATTACTGCATGACTGCAAGCCTTCCTCCTGTGGGAATTGCTAACCTGCTGCTCTGTGTGCCATGTGAGATCTCCTTGCTCTTTACGCTGTCCTTTTAAGCCCTTCTCCATTCTTTTCCCTCTTCTGCTTCAGAGGAATTGGATGTATTTTCTTGAAAAAGGGTACCGTCCTTTTGAGAATGGGAAAGGGATTTGAAGCTTTTTTGTTTTTATCCTTGTCTTTTTTTTTTTTCAGTGTGTGTGTGTTTATGTTGAAGATGACCGTCCACGTGTCCCTCAGAACTCCAGAGAAATCCAGTTCTAAGTTATACCTTCCGCACAAAGCAGCCTGAGGGCATTCCTGCATTAATGAGTACAGCCAGCTCTGAACTGGCAAAGTTCAGGCTGTTCTTTGCACAAACTCCGTCGAATATTTTAATCTCAATTTGCTTTTGAAAGAATAGCTGGCTCGCAATATTCAGGCTTAATTTTACTCTTACGGTGATTTAAAAATCCTGTGCCTCTTAAAAGCATTGCTGAAATTTGTCTCACAATGTCTCTGTCAAGTCGGAAAGTATTGCAAATGCTGCACCAGGTGTTTTGGATGAATAGTTTGTTCACAGGAAATACAATTTCCATCTGAAATGAATTTGTATTGAATTTAGTTCATGGTTTGGGCCAAACAGAACTGTAAGAAAGAAGTTATTTGGACTTCTTAAGAACTACAGTTAACATCATTTTATTTAAAAACATACCAAATACTAATTTGTTAATACTTACTTAAATCAGTTAAAAGCTGCTCACTGTAGTATTATATCTTTTATTTCCAGTAAAATGAAAGCAATATGTTTTTCTACCCGTAATGGTTGTGGTATTTGTTATGCACTTGGAATATTATGTGCATATTTGCATAAACCTGTTTACTTCCTTTTTTTTTTTATCATAACATTTCTTGTTTTAGATGAAAAGAAAAAAAAAAAGTTATATAGCCTGCATTAGTATTTCTGTTTAATTGGAAAGCTGAGGAATAAATTATATGTTCTGCCCAAAACCAGTCCATGACAAACCCCATACAAAGTTTGGATTTTCCAGACTATTTTTACCTGAGGCTCTTCTTGTGTTTTAATCAGTAAAGTGAATCTTTCCTTTCACTTTTATTCATTTTTGTTGAACTTTGTATCATAATCACCACTTACTAAAACTGCCTTTGATATTCTGTGGGCTGATGTGTACTTAACATGTGGAAGGAACATGATGAGCGTGGATGCAGGAGGGTGAGGTCTCACTGCACAGGATCAGGAGTCTTGCCAAAGGCGTAGCTGAGGTCAGGCTCTTGTGTTCCCTGTGGCGCCCATACTCTGCGTGGGAGGTTTTAAGTTAACTCTGGCTCTCTCTGATTCTAACTTTTAAGAGTTGTTTTAATTTTAAGTGTTCTCGTTCACATGTGGAACTTGGCTTTCCTCTAGCTGCTCCCATAGTGGATATTTTTATGTAAATGAATAAACCTGTGTGCTAACAACACTTGCTAGTACTGTTGTAGTACCTATGATTTGTCATAGTACTTATGATTTTTGTAGTACACATGATTTTCATGAGCCTGCCAGACAGTATTTCACAGGGCTCCCTGATCCTTCTTCCATATTACTGAGCTTTAACAGTGCCTAGTAGAAGATATTTATAGAAATAAACTGGCTAAATGTGAGGTGATCTTTCTAACAAAGCCTTCCACTTTCCAACAATAAGCCCCAAATTCCTATCACATTGGAGCCATTATCTGTAGCAGGCATTTGTTTAATCCTGTTTTGAAGTTATTAATACTTTTTGATCCACAGCATCCTGTAGCATCAAGTTCCACGACCAGGCATTTCTTGAAGAAGTATTCATTTGTTTAATTCTAAAGTTTGTTCCTTATCATTTTAAGAGTCAGTTTGTTCCTTAGTTATTGTCCCCTCCTCATCTTCTCCATACCATTTGTGGAGACCTCTGTCATAGCTTCCTTTATTTGTTTGTAGACAGTGTAATTACTGTTTCCTTGCAGAGAAGTTTTCTTTGTCTCTTTCTTTGCTGAGGCTCCTCTCTTCTACCATGCTGACTTTTTTGGAGGGAAGGGTTAGAACTCTGTAGTGGTTTATACTTAGCCTGAACAGCCTGCAGCCTGTTTAAAATAATTTTCTTGGGAAAAAAAAAAAAAAAAAAAATACCACCACCAACAACAAAAACTTTCAGCTGCTTTTTAATTTCCTTTTAGTTAGAGTATTTTATGTTCAGTTTTCATTTCTTAAACTATATCAATATGCTGGCTGTATTTTATAACTGTTTAATTTATTATCATCTCTCTTCTCCATTCCAGTTACGTAAGAGCTCTGTGACTGCCATATTATGTATGAATAATTTAGAGTACTTTATTTGTTTTTGAACAGTATGTAGCCTCTGGGAATAATGAAGGGAACAGCACTACATGACTGTCAGCCATATGGGGATCTTCTGGTATTTCTGTCTAGACTGCTAACAATTTATGGACCACGGATTAAGAAATTATAACCCAATATGTGTAGTATTTTATGCTTCACTTTCTTACAGTATTTCAAGAAGTGTATTTTTTCCTCCTGTCAGAGATGGTCTGGAATATTTTGTGCTGGTTAGTAATGCCATCTAAGAACTGAATTAGATGGTTGTAGGTTCCAGGTTATTAGTGCCTGCTCTGAAAATAAAAACAAAACTTGTAGATACAGGCTCATATTTTTCTCCACAGTTCTGTACAGTTTCCCGGAGTA
This sequence comes from Netta rufina, assembly GCF_964035555.1. Lineage (NCBI taxonomy): Eukaryota > Metazoa > Chordata > Aves > Anseriformes > Anatidae > Netta > Netta rufina. The sequence continues at coordinate 44,793,450 of NC_140127.1, forward strand.
TTTCTGAGGCTTGATGAGTGTTGTTTGTACTTCATCATATGTACCATGCACAAACAACTGTATATGTGGTCAGCCCCAGCTCTGTAATCTAAAACATCCATTTGGATGCTGAACACATAGTAGCTTAAGGTAATGGCATAAATTTAAATTACAAATACAGATTTGAGATGCAGTAAATGTAATGAATGGTGAAATTCTGCCTCCACAGAAGTCAGAGCCAAAACCCTTGTTTGATTTCACTGGGATCAGAAATCCAGCTCCAATGTGTTTTTCCTGGCTATGATTGAAGCAAAGCCTATTAAGCTAATGAAAACACTGCAGTGCTTTGAGACAATAGACTACTAATTCATTTCCACAGTTGTTGGTTGTGCAGAATATACAGGAGGGCGTGCTGACATATTTAAAGCACCTAAGAAGTGTGAACGCATTTAAGAAATTATACATCCAAAGTACAAGATTAGGTATAAGCAAATAGTTTGGAGGCAGACAGTAATAAAGTGACTTAATGTGAAGTGTTTGTTTCTTGGTACTGATGGTCTCTGTAGCAGAAATCAGCATCAGAGAGTCTCTGGCCTGCTGGATTCAAGCAAGAATCTCCGATCACTTACTGTGTGTAGTACTTCTGAATTTATTTCAGTGCTGCCAGCGTAGAATTTACATTTAGGCATAATTTGGCCTAATAACTTCATCTAAGTAAAGTGAAATATGAATATATAATTTTTTTGAGTCTGAACAAAGTATGTAGAGTAGGGATGTCATTCTATCAGTAAGCATACTTTCAGGCCATAACTGTATAGGATTAAAATACAGACTCCTGATTACTGTTATGGCTGATAACAATTTATTATCAATGCTTCATGCAGTAACAACCATTAACTTGGGCTTTTCATACCATAAAGTTATTTAAGGTGCGTATGTGTTTGGTATTTTTTTAAATAATAAAAAAATGTTGCTACTACATTTTTACACACTGTGATCAGTGAGTGTTTTGTGTAGATTGGGAAATGGCAGATCTGTTTCCTCAGTTCACCACATTGTTGATAAGAACATTGAAATGAATTTTAAAGTCCATTTTATGCTGCTGTAATGGTTACCTTAATGTAAATAAAAATGAGGCCAAAAAAAGCTTTGGGAACAAAGACCTTTTAAGCTATATATTTACCCCTACTGCATTTCTGCCTGTTCACCACACCATTCAGTTCCCTTCTCTTTTGGAAGCAAATATGAGTGTTGTGCGATAAAGTATATGTGCTGTTATAAGCATATTTTCTAAAATATTTATATACTTGTTATTGTTACATTTGTATAAAGCTGTTGCTCGTGTTTTTCCATTTAATTTTATCTTTTTAGCTGTACTTCTTAGCTGCAGGAGCTTTTAGAAACACCAATGAAAATTTAAATATGTCAGTTGTTTTGTATATATCTTTCCAGACCTATAACTAAAAAGACCCTTTATTTTATCACTTCAGAGCCATATCTTTGTCTAAAAAAATAATACAAATCTTGATATTTAAACTCCTTCATTATTTCTACCCAAAGCTAGTCTCCTGTTGTTGTAGGATACGTTTCAATTGCCATATAAGTTTCTCACAAAGTAAATGCCTGTGCTGAAACTCACTGAAGTCATTAGAAAATCTTTGAATCCCCAACCTTAACAAAAAATCTTCCTCTGTGGCAAAGAAATTGCTTTTTTTTTGGCAGAGAGATTTGTTTGTTGCAGTGGGACTTGCACAATAAGGCTGCATCTAGAGTGATGCAGCCAGGGAACATTCCTGGACACTGGCAGTTGATCCTCTGTGCTGCTGAATGCTTAGCACGTTGCACAGTCCTCGCTTCTGCTAATTAACACTCTTCTAAGCACTTCTCAGACATGGTTCAAGAGGTTAGCGTGGTCCAAGGCCTATTCCCAAAAGGTGGTTCATCAAAAGCCACCCAATATTGGAAGATTAAATAGAATGGTTGCACACTTCTGTGTCAGTTGGCCTCAGTTTTAAAAATAGTAGTTCTGGGCACATTTGGTTTACTGGTATGTAGATAGCTCTATGGTAGTCAAGCTAGTAAAGCAGGAGGAACAGGGTTCTGCTGCAATTGATAACTGTAGATGACTTTAATTAGAGGAACCAGATCAGAGATTATTCCTGAAGTCTCGGTTAGAATTTGAGGATGTAAGGACTGTCAGTAATTTCTAGCCTCATCTAACGCAGTTATTTGGACCATCAAATGAACACATGCATAGCAGACTCAGTGCTTCCAAAAAATCTTAAGCTTCCTGAGCCCATTCTACTCCACTGGATCCTTGGATATATAGACAACGAAAGTTACCATCATGTGTATTGCAAGCAAGGTGGCTTGATCCACACATATAAGTTATCTTTACAGAGTAGACAATAAATATGCTCTGTCCTTTGTTCATAGTCCTTGCTGTGTATATGCTATGCACCAATGTTCTCATATTTCTATTCAAGCAGGCTTATAATACCTTATTGCAGCTTATAAAAAACAAGCTCCAGAACTTGTTTGCATTGCTCTTCACTATATTTTTTTTTCTTTAGCTTTTGCATTTTTAGGCTTGAAGAATCCATAATTTTTATCATTTTCCATATAATTATTGTACATTGTGCACAGTTAAGGTCCCAAAATTAATCCCCTGCTAGGAAAGTGTTCTGTCAGTGAAGTTGTTGGGTTTTTTTCCTTCACAAATTTGTTTATGACCTGTACATTTGGCTGTGCAGTTTGCAGCCAAAAATATTTTACTTTAAACTAATTTAAAGATAATAGATGTCAATTTTCTGTGCCAACTACCTGCCTTGAAACCAGAATTGAAACATGGGAACCATTTTTACAGACACACATTTTAGCCACAAGAATGTAGGCAGAATTTTCTGTTGGTCTTTCCATTTTAAATCCATTCCAACATTCTTTTTTTTTCAGTTGTCAAGATTCTTGCTGAAATACTCACTTTTGTAGGTCAACGCCACCAAACTTTTAGTAAGAAAAATACCTAGAAAAAGCATTGTTTTACTTGCTTATCATCATCATCGTCTGTGGGTTTCATTTAGAGGTAAAATTTGATTAACATGTCACTATAGAGCTTGCAAAAATTTCTGAATATTCTGATTTAAAGAAAAAATAGGTAGCTGAGTTACCCAGAAAGCTCTTGTTTGTTGTGTGCATGCTTAGAGACAATTATGCCCTGGAGAAGCATCTGGGATATAAGAAAGGGGAGTGGCCTCTTGGTTGAAGCTATTTCCTATTTCAAAACATACAAATTAAACTGTATGTTAGAATATCCAACCTACAGATGTTGGATACTTATCAAACATAAAGTATTTAGAAACAAGCAATTATTAAACTATATTTTCCTCTTACTAGTATGTAGTTGTAACCTGAAAAATGACAATGAAGAACAGCATCTTTTTACTGATTTTGCCTGCCTTCTTTGAAGTTATGGATCTAGTAAGAGTACATCCATATTGATACTTGTATTTCTAAAATGTCAGAGTTTGCCAGCATATCAAGAACAAGAAAACTCACATGCTTTTAAGTCCTAAAAGATATTATGGCTGTAGGGGGAAAGGTATTACGAAATTTCTTTCTATTAGCAAATGCATTTGTGGTAACATAGCTCAATGAGACTAATTTGGTATGTTTGACATGACCTGTCATTGGTAGGTTTTTTAGTTGTGATTAACAAACATTCTAGACTCATCCAGGAAATACCTTTGTACTTTTTCATACCAGTATGTAGTCTTTGTCATAGCCAAATTTACTGCATTTTCCGTAAACAAATCCATATGACAAGGACATTGATGTCCATCATTAAAGCTGAGTTAGAGACGGAAAAGAAGAAAATGGTTTAACTTGCTGTCACCGAAATAATGAATGATGAACATAACTTTGGCTGAAATGGGATTGGGGAAAAAGAGGTTGGTTTCTCAGAGCTCTTCTCAAGCAGGCAGTACTAGGAGTGCTCTGAGTGCATTGTCATGGCATTTTTCAGTTGTTCTACCAGAATCAGCATATCTATCAAATCAAATTTGTTGATATTAGTGTTGCTTTTTTTTTTCTTTAAATCTTAATGCACATGTTCTGAAATGACTAACAAAGATTTTACCAAAGTTGTCATTTTCAGTGAAGTAAAAGAATATATAAACACAAGTACAAAATATTGCAGCCAATACTTGCCAGAATACTTTATTTATGTTATGTTAACAGATGAAATTAAATGCCAGAGAAGAGACATTACATCAGACATTATGACTTATATGCCAGCTGCCTGGGAAAGATTTTATCAGTAGACTTTAGTAGTATTTGGACCAAAAACACATGGATGTGCAGCTTTCAGCATTTTTTATGATATAGAGTGCAGCTTCTCTCACAGGTCCTCTGTTTCTGGAACAGTGTTGGAATCTGTAGGCTGAATGAATACTACAGGAATATTCTCAGACGTCCATCCTTTAGGAGTCCTATTGAAGGATCTTCTGGTAGCAAGAGGGTTTGCAAGGATCATGAATCTCGGATCATTTAGCATCAGCATATTAAAATCTGGTACCTTGAATTTAACCAGCTTTGATGCTCTCTCAAAACCACCAAAGGGAGTGGCAACTCTGTAGATATTAGAGAAATGAAATTAAAATGTGATTTAAAAAATATTCTTCTCCGAGGCATCAAAAGTATAGAAGCTATTTTAATGATAAAGATGTAATGTAATTTCTTGTTTACATTTTAACACCTTTGGGAAAAGTATGCTAATTGCTTTTCTGGCAAATTGTCTTTAATATCTGATATATTTTCCCATAGATAAAGACTTCTTCAGAGTTACCAATGGACAGAAAATCCGAGGGGAAAATAGATGTTGCAAGAAAAACTTTTAATTGGTGAGTCACAGTTACTAAATTTATTTTGTTGGTGGTGAATTTCTAAGTCTGAAAATCATAATTCAGCACGCTCTCCCTAGCAGGTAACTAGTTCAGGAAGTTCTCACCCCATTTTCTCCTATCCCCAGCAGCCTGTTCCTCCCACTAGACTATATTTCAGCATCACATTGTTGTACCAGCAAGAACAAGAACGTATGTAGGATATGTGATACAATTGGGTCATTTATGTGATCTGCATTAAAACAAACAAACAAACAAACAAACAAACAAAACACATACACACACACACACACACAAAAACCTTCAGAAGAGAATTATTGCAGCAATCTGTTTTTTATCATTTTGTTGAAACAATTGTAACAATACAAGTGAGACAAGTGAGGAGGCAATGAAGTGTAATGTGAAGCAGAAAGGAACAGCCAAAGACAACAGCCGTGGAAAGGAGGGGAATGGGTGAGGACTTCTTACTCTAGCTTTGTTCCTGAAGAAAATGTTTATGTAACTAAACCTTGAAACACTTGCTGAAGTTGGCCCTAATTTGCAGCCAGTATTTTTCATGTTATTTAAAAGTACGTGTTCCCTCATTCGGTAAGTCTGAGAAACTAAAAGATAAGAAGTACTAAGCAGGAACTAACTGCTACATGCATTTGCAGATATTTTTAAGCAATAGTATTAACAAATACCTCCCTTCATCCTTTTTTTTTTTTTTTAATTATTATTTTCAGATTTCTAGACTGTAAAAAATTGAGGGGATGAGGGGGGAAGGAGAGGTCTCTCACTTTTTCCAGAATCCTTTTTATAAGCTAACAGACTTGTGCTTTGCATTTTGATTAGCTGCATAACTTTGTTGGGATATCGTCTGGCCAGTTAAGAGATTTAAGATTTTAAAATTACACATCAACACTGATTTCTGCAAAGATACATATATAGTGGCGCGTGAAAATTATTTTTTTTAAAACAGATTTCCTCTAGCCCTTGTAGGTTTTGTGTGTTTGATACCAAACAGATCTGCTGGTATATATTCCTAGTGGCTCCAAGTATTATAGTAGAAGCCCAGAGAAATAATTACCAACAGAAACTAAAAGAGAAAAATTGAAGATCTGACTAGATCTGACTAGAATTTTCAACAAGGTAACTATGGATAAAACAAAACCTTTTTTGAATTAAGCGCACAAAAATAAAGAGATTAATCCAGAAAAAAAATGAATCTGTGACCTAAAAGAAATGGCATTTCTCTGTCATTACACAAATGATTCACTGATTCAGATTCACATGCAGATTTTGGCAAAAGGACTAGTGGACAATTCCAAAGGTCAATCTTGCAAGATACAAAAATCATGAAATTTCTGGGCATGCATATTTAGGGAGAGAAGAGGACAGCTTTGAATTAAGCTCTAAAACTCTTTCTCAATTGACGATATGATTTTGCAGCAGTAACCAGTCCAGGCATTTAACTCTCTTGAGGTCAAAAGTGAGTTCTTTGTATAAAGTGCCTGTGGTATCAAGCTTTTCTTGTCTTCTAGGTCACAGTGCCAAATTGGATACTGTATGATACTGATTAAAAATAATTGCTTGGTAATTGGCACAGAGTGAATGTAGTGATCTGCGTCTTACAGGATAATAAAGATTGTTTTAATTGCTGCTCTAATTAAGATACACAGTCTCACATTGTCGTAATATTTAATTCTCATCAATATGTAAATCAAAGGAATATCAAGATGAATGGAACAGTAATAGCTGTATAAAATTCCAAACAATTCTATAGTGTTAAAATTCCTTCTTGTAGTACCTTTTGCTTTTAAGTGCAGGAATTTTCTGTAGGTAACAGAAACAAGAGTGTTTTAGAGAAATTTAAATGTATTTTGTGGGGAAAAAAAAAATCATGTTGTTCCTATATAAAATCTGGCCTCAGAGAGGCCATTCTTGCATGCTAGGCAGAAGCACATGGTAATCAACATAAAGGAGAGTATAGTAATTGGCTACTAGATGTTAATTTTCCTTTATAGCAGCAGTATATTTTTGTGAGCAATAACTCGTCTGACAACATGCTGTCATAATGACCTCTGTTGTGTGGACATCAATTGTATCACTTGACCTCTGATTCATTGTATAGAAGCCTAAAACTCGTGTAAAAATTCCAGTAGTCACTGTTCATAGTAAGGGCGGAAATGCTGGTTCAGAGCCATAGGAAGTGGCACAAGGAAATATAAGAGACTGTTTAGTAATTACTTCACATATTCCTAAAAAGTAGATGTGTGATTTAATGTTATGAGGCATAACCATGTTTATTTTTAACTGTTGACTTAGTAGGGCTTCTTCTTTTTGTTCTCAGTTTGTCTCATTGAACATTGAATTGTCTCAGAATAGGACACTAGTTGTTGATTTTGAAAGTTTGAAGCAATGTTTTAACTGTATCAGATTAACACCTTCTACTGCATCACCTTATGAAAAATGTGAGTTTCACTGTTAAAAATGGGACTGTCATTCTCTGAACATTCTTCTTATTGTTAATTCTGTGCAAAAAGAAGACACAGGAACAGGGAACTTGACCCTGCGAAATACTCAGAGCTTCAGGGTAGCTTAATGCAAGATTTAGTGCCAATTTCACAAAGATTCTAAGGAACTGGCTAAGCACTGAGTTTCCACTAATCTCTCACATCATTTGGAGTTAGGCTCCCAAAATTCCTTTGAGGATCTGGTTCTCAGCATTTTTACAACAGAGTTCAGAATCCATTAATCAATACAAGCAGAGCCCAGTCCAGATGGACCAGATTCCTGTAGTGTTTTTGAAACAGTAGTCTTTGGGAATTGAGAAAGCTGAGCAATAATTCTTCTGGTAGGAGAGGCAGAACCAGTCAGACTTGCTTGTCTTATGTGAGCAAGACATAGTGCTTTGTGTGTCATTCATAGTCCTACCTTTGACATTTTATCCAGCTTCAGGAAAGCAGATGGAATAAAGGTACTAAATGAAGTGGTATTACAAACTTCTCAGCAAATGTTAATTTTCTAGTAAGAAATAAACTGACAAGAGAAATCAGATGACATGTCTCTGTTCTGCAGCATTTCTCTGCTAGCAGATTCAGTGTCATCTAGGAGAGAAAGGGTGGCCTTGTCTGAAGAGTCTGTTACAGAAACCCTCTGAACCCAGTTTCTCTGATCATGTACCCTGCCTACTACTATCTGCAATTCAGCCATTACTGGCTGTCTTACAGAAAGCCCTGCCTCAGAAGGCAAATGTGCTTATTGGTTGCTTCCAATGCTTCTTCCTTCATTGACCTGCCAGAATTGCAAGATCCCTGCAGTGTAAAATGCCTACTAGACCTCAACTAATAATTCTGTGAATTCCATAGTTCTGATTCTGCTACTGTTAAAGCCAATGATTTAAAAAAAAAAAAAAAAAAAAAAAAAAGAGTATTGGTACTTGGTCCAGAGCTGCCATGTTGCTGGCAGTGGAGAAAAACAAACAAACAACAACAACAACAACAACAACAACAACTGAGTGCTCTTGAGTACTGAGTAAACTTTTAAGCCATGTTTGTGTGAGGCTGTTCGGACACAGCTGAGGTCCCTAGCTGCTAAAGTCATGTTGCTAGTTTGTCCTGGAACAAAGAAGGCTGAAAGGAACCTGAATATGTCCAGGAAAGTCCGCATGCCATTTTAACAGATACAAATGAATGAACTGTGTAGAATCTGAGGCCCGTTTCCTTTGGGAAGTCCTATGCATCACACTTACTGTTAACCACACCCCGTTCTGACTAACAATGACTGTATTAGTGTTTTGCAGGAGAAGAGACATAATGGCACTTTGTTGAATGATGAATCATGATAGAAAGCCTTGATTGATACCCTCAGTGATAAAAAGAAAAAAAGGCATCATTATATCACATTTTGATTGTTTAATACACTATCATTTGCTTTCTCTCCAAGACTGCAATTAAAGAAATCAAGGATGCTGTGACCTAGATGCACAGAATAGCTTACTTAGTATGATACAGACATAAAAGTCCAAGAGATACGTCACTCTATGCCCAAAACCCATAGGCTGCTAAGTTCCTGAGGTGCCTGAAAGTTTTCCTTCTGCAAATGCTCAGATCTTACTTAGCTGTATTGGCAGCTGCACCTATCTTATACTAAAACTCATCTGTGATTCTCTAATGAATAAAATCTTGCTTGAACTTCCACTCCTGAAAACACACACAGTATACTACTGCAGCAAGCTTTCAGTAAAAGCATTTTCATTCTACAACCATGGCTAGTACTGTTGAATCCCTGTCAAATAATAGCATGAATGTGACCAGAGCTGTTTTGCAAGAGATGTCTTTGTAAGAATGGACCTAACTGCTCACATAGAGTATTCCAGAGGGGATGAAGCACTTCATATTGAAGCACAAATGCTGCCCAAAAATATAAGTTTAAGTGGATTAGACAGAGTATGAATCTTAGCCTAGATATCAGGCTGAACAACTAATAGCAGAGAGGTGTAGGTCTTGTTTTCTGCTTCTAAATATTTATTTCCTTTACTGTAAGGAATAACTAAAGAAAGTACATGAAAAGATCTGGGAACTCAGATATAGACCCTGGTTTCTCTTTCTCCATGTGAGCTACTTAATTGTTCAGCTAGAGAAAAAAAAAAAGACGTCCCTCTGGCCCAAGTAAATTTACTCTTTTCTGTATTGTGGTACAAGTCTTAACAAGAGAAGTGAAAAATGTTCCCACCTCTTCCTTGGAAGAGCCTGGAGCCATGCTGTTATACTTCTCAGGGTTTGACATTCCTTTAGAAATAAACCCAGGCTGGCCACATCCTAGGAAAATGCTCTTTCCAAAGAAATTAACCTTATTCCTGAGTATGCATTTTTAAAGAATACATGTGACCTCTGCTCTTTTTTTTGGAAAGGAAGCCCCTAATCTAGCCCTGACCTGAAGATAGGCAGCAATAATTAGGTGCTGATGGCCTTGACAAAGAGGAATTTAAATCACATGAAGCATTCTCTGTAATGTTTTCTTTTGGCTAGCTTGATAGGTACAGTGTGCTGGCTGTATTGAATCCCATAACCAGTCATCCCACTCTCCTATGCATTTTTAGGAGTATAGACACAGAACTCATGGCTCTGAGATCGTCTCCAGTAGGCTAGCATCTTGAATTGCAATTTTGCGAGCTCTTAAGTTCTTTTGGATCTAGTTTTTCTTGCTATAAAACATAAGTCTGAGTGCCTTGTATGTATCAAACAGCTTTTTTAGGTTCACTGGGTATCTTTTTATTTTGACGTGGATGCAGAGTGAGGAGAGTGGTTGCTTTATTTAAATATCATGGATTATATCTCCTGCATTTTCAATTTACCAGTTTCATAATCTGGATCTAGAATTACATGCCAGGTTTTATTTTTTTTATGGCAGTTCCAAGGATGAATATTGACCTTTCCCTTAAATGAATGCATGAATGTTCAACAAATTTGGACTGTGGTGAACTATGGTTCTGCTATATCATACACAGAGCAAGTCTTCATAGAAAGAAATCTGAACAGTTAGTGTTGTATAGAGGACAACTAACAGATTATGGGACAACAAAGCAGCTAGAAATTCACAAAGAAGCCATGAGATACTGTCTCAAGACACATATCCCTATTAATGGAGCTTCTGTGCCCTGTCTGATTCTGTCTTTCAACAGTGATGACTTGTATGCTGGACTCAAAATCTCATTTGTGTGAGGAACTGCTGATTCTGGCTCTGTTTCTATATATACACATATATGTTTGGCTTTTTTTTTTTCTTTTTCCCAGTTACAATAACCATAGTACATAAACTGTGCAGCTACTGTTCCAATATTGGCAGCTGTGGCTCATCTCTCTGATTTGTATTATTATTTTGTTTGCTGACAAGATTGTGCTACACACTTGTGATGTGTATTGCTGTTAGAATGTAAAAATTAATGTAGTGTCAGCAGTGCCAATTTTGATGCTGCATTGTGGAGTATTTTCTCCTTGAGTTCATAGTTGAGGCCTGCCTCTATGGCAGGAATGCAAGTGATGTTTGTGGTGTTTATATTGCCATGCCTTTTTTTTTAATTAATTAATTTATTATTATTATTAATTTGCCATCTATTTGGTGTTTTGACAAAGAGGTTTTGGTTTGCCTCAGGTGTCAGTAGCTTACCAGGGATCATTTAGTGAAAAATTGTCCATGACTTTGATATACAAAGATACTGTGAGTGGCATGAATTACAGCAAAGGACTTAAGTAAGAATGTGTTTTAAAACTTTCAAAGTATTTCCAAACTCAGTATTGTCAATATATAAAGAAGTTCCACTGAAAGCCTCAGTATTCAGTATGCTACCTACTATGCAAATAACTTCAGTCTCAGATCCCCTTTTATTTCAAATGTTTTTTCAAGTCTGCTTGTAATGTTCCATCTGTTGATTTGTTACCAAAAGTTACTGAAGATACAAAAAAAGTTAAATGTGGTAAAAAAAAAAAAAAAAAGCAAGCTGCTAACTGACTGGTCTGAGGGATTGGTAGAGGGATAGATTTCATTGTAGTATCATTGCCTAAAAATATAAGCCTGTAGAGTGTGAGTTGCAAAATAAATAAGTAAATAAATAAAATTAAAAAATAGAAAGGAAAAATATATGTGGTTTGCATTACAGTGTTTACAAGCCAAGTGTTTACTGAGAGTTTCCCTGGTAGGTCTTATGAGGTCATGATCCCATACCTGCCAAAGTCAACAGAAATACTGTAGGCAATGCTATATCCCATTTTTCACATTTATTCAGTACACTGGATTCTGATACTTCTATTTCCGTGGTTGTTTTGTTCTTTCTCTCTTTCATTCAATATTTTCAGCAATTAATCTTACATTCTTGGTTCTAGAATTTAATTTTGGGTCCACACTTTGAGATGAACTATTTACCTTCTTAAAGCTCTTGTTTGCTACCTGTAATCTGTTTGTTCATGCTTACGGGTATACTTGCAAAAACAGGTGATGGGTCTTTTTACAGCCAATGGATACATTTCATTTCAGAGTAATTTTTCACTGCTCTATAAAAGCCAGTGTTCACTCAAAATTACCTGTTAAAGCTCCTGTAGTCGGGCAGTTCTGGCTTTGCTTCTGGTTTAAAAAGTTTAGGATATAAAGCCTCTAGCAGCTCTGGATCATCCCTAATGGCTTCTATCCAAGGAGACTGATAATACTTTGGCACAGAAGTAGTGTTGAACTTTTCAGGAGGAATTTCTTTTAGTGGTCCAGAATATCCTGCAAGGAGATCCAGGTAAACCAGTATAACAGTATATTGATTTTTCTATTTCCTTACCATCATCCTATGTAAATAGGAAGTAATATACCATTATTTCACAGTTAGTTAAAGTGAACAATTGAATCAAGTGAGTTAACCAAAGCAACACAATACCAGAAAGCTCACAGGAGGTATTTGTAGCCTTTTAGATAACTGATCTGAAGTATTCTACTCTTCTTTTGAGGGTAAGTTTATTTTAGTTTTATTTAAGTTTGTTTCTATCATTATAAGCATCTATTTGAAAAAGGAGCACATCTACGCAGACCTTGGGCTGAATTAACAATTAAATGTTAAAAACAGCCTTTTGGTTAAAAGTAAGATAATTCTATAGTCTTTGGATGAGATTTCCCAAAAGCATTAAAAGGAGTTAAGGTCCCAGCCATTCTATCAGATTTTTTGCCTCCATTTGATGCTTTAAAATGTCATACTTACATGTCTCTTTGATCATTTTCATCTTTTTGTTTGTTTGTTTGTTTTGTTTTCTTTTAGTTTTTATTTTCCCCTCTCTATAATCAGCTGAGGATCAGGCTCTGATCAGAATTTTACTAAACAAGTGGATTTCTTATTCAGAGTGTGATTTCTTCTAAAGCCAAATACGATATGGCACAAATAAACATAAGGGGAAAAAAGCCCAGACCTTACTGTGCAATTTGAAGAATTAGAATCAGCTGAAGAATTAGAACCAGCAAGGGATTATTCTAATATATGAGTTTATAGTATTTGTTTGAAAAACAAGGGAAATCTGTTTTCCTGTTTACCCTCACATGACATCTAGCTCTTTAAATTAATGTTGTTGCCTTTTGTAAGCTAAAAAAAAAAAAAAAAAAAAAAAAACACACCCTGTGGTTTAATAAATACTCCTTTCACCAAAAATAAATATTTCTTGCCTAAAGAAAACTTTAAGATTTGTATCATGTTTTAGCAATGGAAATTACCTCAATTTGCATTGTATTTGGCCCATGGATGCAGAGAGCCTTAGCTGTCACTAACAGAGTAGCATTGACCTAGTTTACATAGACTGGAAAAGGTCTGCACAAAACATGCATTGAGTAATTCTGAACAAAGAATGAATTTGTAAAAACCACAGTCTGCTCATGGATAATTCATAAACAGGAAGAAGGGCTATATCACTGAATAAATTAATTAAAACAAATTAGCCTTCTCTAGTCTTCAAAGAATACAAAATAAGGCCTTCCTGTAGCTCACTGCTTTAAATAAAGACAACAGTACCCTCACAGTTAAGGACTTAAATAAAGCAGAACAGTGTATACAGCCAGGGGCAAATTCCTCTTTAAGTTACTTATCTGTAAAGGGTTCCAGCAAAACTTGCAATGACTTCAGATGTCCATTTACAGGTAATTAAACTACAGTGGATAACTTTCAGACTGTTAAGCAGTGTGTTGTATCTTAGAAAATAGGGCATTGAAAAGTCAGTATATTAATCTGGTTTTAAATCTGAAGATCTGTTTCTCAATGTTTATAAGATCAATAAATATATGAGCAGTCTCACTGGAAAATAATGCATGCCTTCAGTTGAGGGAGAGGTAGTACAAGGGACATATCAAATCGTTAAGAACGAACAGAAGCAACTGGTTTAAATTTCCATGGGTGATTCTGATTAGTTATCTGATTCAATTTATGTATTTCTAATAGTAACTCCATTAATAACTTATTGTTAATGACATTGTTTTAGAAAGAGCTCCTTCGTCTGCTGTGAGATGGGTAATAAATGCATTCCATGTCTATAAATTCATCTATTACCTGGGGCAATGTTGTCAGGATGCGGTGGGCTCCGGGGATCAGGTGTGTTAGGAGGTGTCATTGGGGCATGCTGGGGAATTCCTTCAACATTGAGGCCATCCATTTTAACACCCTGCATGGGCTCTCCACGCTGCATTCAAAGAGAAATAAATATCATTGATAGCACAGGCAAAAAATGAGTCCCTCTGATTCTCTGTTGAGGGATGGAATATTACTTCAGCTTACAGGCCAGATCTGAGACCTAGGATATATTATCCAAAGGTACACTGTCCTGCTGTTAGGTACCCTTTTTGCTAGACAGCATTCCTCTGGATTTTCTGACTGTTACCCAGAAGATGAAACAGTTTCACAACTCTCTTACAATGGCTATGTAAGCAAAAGAATAATTTATCAGTGTTAAGAATGTTATCACAGCACAATTTTAAATGTCTATATTTCAAGTGTGTGATTGTGATGGATTTATTCAAAGGATTGGGGGTGTTGGGAGCTAGAACAAGACTTCTGAAGCATCATTACCATCCAATTAAGTTTTCTGACCGTTTCCAAAATTGGGGATATTTGAATATTAATAGGTAGTCTAAGAAGAGATTTCATCCCGTCTGCTGCTCATACCAGTCACCACTATATCTACCTGTGCCTGTGGGCTGTATAGTTCACAGCAAAGAGTAAAGCTGGTCACTTTGGCAGGGGGGCCCATGGATCACTAGATGCTAGAAGTTGTGATGTGCCAGACAGGGCCCCCTTGCTGCCCAAAGATTCAAGAAATCCGGCAGGTTTAAGGCATATGGGTTTCAAATCACTGATTCATCAAAGCTTCTCGTCCTATATCAGTTGAAAATCCACTGTATTTGTTGAATTGCTTTTGTTTGGGCTTTTCTTTTCCTGTATTTATAATAGAAATAACAACTTCAGTGCAGGTCACTTTCTGGCGATTAATGATATGCTGTTATTTTCCACCCTCCTATTGGGTCATCAGTTCTAAGGAAACATCTAAAGGCTTAATCATTGTTGCATAAATATAGATGGGAGTCTTATAAGAAGTCAGTATCTTATTTTAGCTATGACACATAGGCTAAAAGTAATTTAAATATAGACAGTTCCAGAGTATGAGTTTCTTAAAGAAGGAAAGCAAAGAAATTATACTTGTTTTAACCTGAAACATACAAGCAAACAAAAAATATCAAGGCAGTATGTTTTGGAGCCATCCTAAAATATGTTAGAAATATTAATTTTGGCAGCCAGAATCGTAACGCTGGTGAAGATACCACCAGTGGTGGCTAAATAGGCGTTTAAGGGAGGGGAACAGAAACCAAAGAGGCATCATTTCTTCCCATGTCAGAATGTCGTAATGACTGTGCAGTATGCATGTGTTTTTGGGGGAAATTCCAGGGAAGAAGTAGAGAGATCCTTCAGCATTTGGATTAGCAAGACAGTAGTAAATTACAAATGCATCTTACTTTCTGCTCCCAAAATCTCCTTAAGAGATGCCATAAGACAAAAAATAATTCAATAGACTTAAAAAAACTGCATTCATTTTATTGTTTCTTATTTAATTGCACATGTGTGTTTGTGTGTTTTCATTAATAAAACTGAACGTAGTTTGAGCAAAGCCATTGATGCTTTACTGTTTGGTTCATCAATTATTCATTCCCTGTTTGTACCAATACAAACTTTGGGTTTTATCACAACAATACATTACATATAGTCACTATCTTTTTTATTCCAAGTGAAGGTTTTGATTAAAGAATTCAGTCAAAGTCTTTCTATGGATTCTCTAGGGTTCAGATGCTAATATAATCATAGCATCACATATGTGGGATTTAAAACAATAAAGACATGAAATTACAATGGAAGTAGAGGGGCTGCTTGCATACTTTATTAGACTGGGCATAGACTATTCATTGTTAAATGAATAAACCATTATTACATTGGAGAACCAGACAAAATTTATGAATGTTTTTCTCCCTCTTTGCAGAGATCAAACAAAGAGGTTTAAGTATTTCACAAAGGCAATAAATGAGACGTACATCAGGTGCATTTAGTTCCTGCCATGAGGATTCCCAGGGTATCACTAATGCTTTAACCCAGTTCCTGAGGGCCTAGTTCAGAGAATAATTGTCTTTCAGTGACAAACTTCATCGTTTGTCCCCTTGCTGAGACATGGAAGGCAAGAAGTCTCAAAAATTTCTGTCATTTGAGAGAGTCACATAGCTGCCTGGCAACTATGTTGAGACCACCACCCTATTTTAATAGGAATACTTCCTGGCCATGTAAAACAGACCGTTACTTCTTCCAACCTTTTGAATATCATTAACTACTTAACTTTCAGTAGTCAATGTGCCCATTATTACAGGACAAGAACTCCAGTCACTAGTAACCTGAATCTGAATTTGCATGAAAATTATTTGAATCTGATGTCCTGAAGTATTAAGGTCTTCAGATTTTTTATTTTTATTTTTCTACAGGAGCCCAATAGATACAAATAGCTCACTTCATATTAACATTGTTCTAGTACAGTATTTTACTCTTATTCTTCCTGAAGCAACAAATAAATCAGGTACATAATGTATCATGAGCATCAAGGGAACCCCAGGCTAGTCTCACTGTGTTTCATTAATAAGTTATTACAAATACTCACATTTCTTGGCTTGTTTGTTACATAATGATAATTTTCGTACGTGTATTTGTCAGATCTCCGCTGACGTCTCTTGAAGAGTCTTGCCCCTCTGTTGCTGAGTGTCGATAGTTCCTCTACCATGATATCTCTTGGGGTGCTGACCTTTTTTCCGAGGTTTAAGCTGGGTGAGACTGAAATACAAGGGATAAATACATACCTCTGTTTTTCATAAATGCCCGATGTCACGTACCCTACACCTGAAACCTGATGACACATCAGTGCATACTTATCTAATACATGAGGCAGCTTCATATGGTGTTAGTGAAATTAATCATTTTCTAAAATTTTGGAGCAGATTATAGGACACCACAAACCTGTTTTTCAAAGATGCTAAGCACCCCAAGCTCCAAATTTATTTCAGTTCAATGACATTCAGCTGTTCTGAAAATCAAGTCTATATTGTCCTGCACACAGACTAGTGAAAACTGGCTTCTGCTGAAACCTGGAACAAAATTCTATTTGACCTCAGCATTCCCAAATCAAACATTAAGTTAACTTTTTGCCCTGCACTGGATAGATGAGCAGATTGCTCCTTTTAAGCACAGCTACCAGTTTTTTATTACTTAAAGCATTTTATTATGAATTACTCTTTAAAACCCCACTTTCTTCTGAAATCTAGGACATTTTCTACTTTAAGAAGAGTTTGTATTAGAAAGTCTGTATTAAGTTGTATTTTTTGTTATTTTTAAAGAAAGCTTCAAAATAAAGCTTACGGTGTTGAAAATGAGAGACAGAACAAATTACAACATGCTTTTAGGAAACGATAGATTTAGAATGTTTTATTTTTTACTCTGTCTAGGAGGAAAGTTACAAGCAAGTCTTCTCAAAATGACACAATCAGATACTGAATTATTAGGTGCAGTATTAGTTTATTCACCATTGAAGGAAAAAAAAAAATTGTATTTTTTTGGTGAGCTCCTAGGGGTTTTGAAAATGAAGATGCATAAGCAGGGAAGAGGAGATCAACTGAGACTGTAAATAGAGAACATGGAATATCAGAAAGTACCGGTTATCTCTGTGGTGATGTTCTGGAGTTTGGGATGCTGGTGGCAATGAGCAAGCCGAGTGACTGAAGTCTCTCACTAGGTGTCCTCAACCTATAGACAAGGCTTGGACCTTAGAATACAGTAACTTCAACACTGAGCAAACTATTTTTGTATTAATTTATTTCTGCTTAGAACTTTGTAGAATTGAACAAATGCAACAATAATTAGATCATATAGTAGAAACTGAATTTTCAATAAAATCATTTCCTATTGCCACTTACATTAATATTTGCCATTTTATTAGTTAAAACTATTCTCCTCAGTTGTTCATAAACTTCAGGAAGAAAAATGGGAAGGTGCAATATGCTTTGAGGATTATATCAAATAGGTGCAGTGTGTTTCTTTGATCCACTTTTCAGTATCACATTCTGTTATTTCTTTAATAATAAATCCTCCTATTGTTTACATATTCTAATTATCTACAGGTCTTGAAAGTATGAACTTCAACGTATGTTTTAATGCATTAAAACAAAGAGAAAGCAAATTAGATGTAAAACACTGTATCTTGCTTCCACGGCAAGCAGACAGGAATCCCAGTTTAATTAGCTGGATAGGTCCCTAATGTCAAAATTAATTTTGCATATGCTGGGGGAAAAAAAATAAAAAGGGTTTTATTTTTAGTTTCAGACTTTCATTTGGAGTGCATGGCGTATGTCTCCTACTAACTTTATGATGGAAAAGCAATGTGGATTGTTGACATTTAGGAAAATGTAACTGAGATCAGTGCTCTGTTTAGCCCAAGCTGTACAGGATGAGTTTTCTGTGTACTAAATCAAACAGGTTTGTGGCCGTGGAGTTCATCACTGTTGATCCTCTTTTGTTCGTACTTATTTCAATCAAATGCTTGCAGTAGATTTAACTGGAGAAAGAGCAAGCTAACTGTGTCATGAACTGGAGCATGGACTTCTGTTTTAAAAATAGTATGCATAAAGAATCCTAACACCCTTCTGATATTTAAGGGGTAGCTACAAAACAGGGAGTTCTTAACATGGAAGAAAATGACTCAGCTTGTCCAATAAGCCATATCAGTGACAGATAATGGTGGAGTTTTGGCTCTGTGGTTGAGATAAGCGCACTAGTTATTGGCCTGCAGCCTGAAATGTTGACCAACAACTCATATTTTGATGTTCTTATTTTTCAAGATTACTTCAGGGGCATGGACTGTTGAATGGTTTTATATTAGAAAGGGAAGTTTACCTTTCAGATCAGCAATGTTTTCCTGTAGAAAAAGCTTTTCTTCATTATCTGTGGAGTGGGTAATATGTAAGTCCTAAGAGACTGGGGCGCCAAGATGATTGCAGTTCTCTGTCCAAACCACTCAATATTCTTCTGGGACATGCTGGATGTTAACTATTTTGGGCCTTGCTGTTCCCTTACATACGTGCTGTTCTTGTTAATGTTTACTGTAGGCTCCAAGGTACTTTGTAACCTACAGTTGTGTACTATTGTGTATCTAGGCAGCATCCCAGAAGCATAGGTGTGAAGTTCATTTGAATCCCCTGCCAACTAAAATCTAATCTGCTGTCTGGTTTTATAATGTGTCTAGGGATTGTTTCAGTGTCACTGCAGGAAAGGTGATGAAGAATGAGAAAAGGGGGACATTTAGAGGATGATAGGAAGAAAACATCTCCAAGTCCACTTCATAAATGGGCATTCATAATGGAAGTTTAATTTGTAGTTCAATCCTCATCTTAACTTTCTAGTTTAATGTTTTTATTTGTTCCTGCCAAGCCCTCCCTATCCTGCCCTTAAAATCTTAACAGATTTCATTTAAATATGATTTATCTATTTTCTCCTGCATTCCCCCAATCCCTTTTAATCTTCCAGTAAACAATCTTCTAAATACCTTCATCTGGATTATAAATTTTAATAATGAGCGTCATAGTATATGATACAGTTTTTCATAGTATCAGAAATAAGAATTTGTAACTCCATCATAAAAGATCATATAGCTACTGAAGAATGAATTTAAGAAATAGGACAGAACTAAACATGAGATTTAAGTGTAATTGAATGCTAACGGCTTCCTCAAACATACATATATACATGTATACCTCTGCCAATCACACTTAGGAAATTTAACATTAAGCAAAGTCAGCCAGAGAAAAAACAGTTAGGAAGGTGACCACGTTCCTCTCTCTTCTAACACTGTAAGAGGGTTTACAGGTAGTGTCTATTACTGCAACATGTAGTGACATGTAGGATTTCACTAGAACACAAAGTCATGTACCACAGGGAGATGTGGGCTTTCAGTCATTACTAACCTAGCCCAGAACTTAGACACTGGTAAAAACTTGGATGACTTTGTATCTTACTCACAACTGTTTCTGCTTTTTTTTTTTTTTTTTTTTTTTTTCTTCTTTTACAAGCAGTTTAACTGTTTACCTGAAAGCATTATAATAAAAGGGGTTAAAATGAGAACATATCGGGTATACTTTCTGAGTGTCGTTACAAGCCACAGGGACTTGCACTACAGAATCTTCTATTACTGTTTACCTCTGTTAACACTGGAGAGTTGTATAGGTCTGCAAAACAAGGTAGATTCTTTTCTGGATGAAATTTAGTTTTCATGCAATTTCCAGATACAGAATCTTCATTACTAATACTGATGCAAAACCCAGAAAGACAGCAGCTTGTCTCAGGTTAAACTTGCTCAATTAACAATTAGGGGAAAAATAAATTCTCAAAATTAAAAGAGCTGAATTTAGTCATTTAAAAAACAGATTTATCCCTGATTTTTCCAACATTTGGTCCCAAAGGACTAGTGTATGCTTTGTCTCATTATGGCTTTGGTTATCCTCTGTTTCTAAATTGGTTTCACTGAGCTTTTACAGTTATAAATTTCAGACTCTTATCACACACATTTCATGTAATTTCATATTTTTTTAACGTTAAGTGTCCCAGACATCCAAGACATAGAACTAGAACATACACTTAAAGAGTCTGTATTGCCTTCAGTGGCCATGTATCATACCATATCTTGTAGAATAAACTGTAGTATCTATGTGTATAAATCTAAACTTGACAGCAAATCTGATAATACATAAATAATGAAAACAAAGATAATATGAAGTAAATGCAAGCATCAGCACAGATTATCCAGTAATTCCAATGATTTCCAGAACTGTATGGTACATTTATTAGTATTACTATGAACAGTATCATTTACCACATGAATTGCCTGGATCTAAACAAACATATGACAGACAGATTTTCTGCCCCGAAGAGCTTACAGGCAATTTCAGGCAAGTATAGTACTTGGGTTTTCAGTGGAAAAAAATAATAGAATTCTAATGAAATCTATAAGGGCAGGCTGGGTTTCAGACTTGTGTGTTCAGTGGAGAATGGAAGGAGGGAAGAGGTATTTGCTTAGAAATAGAAAGTATAGAAAAAAAATATGGAAATGTCAGGACTAGGACCAGGCACTGAAACTTGTAGCTTCTTTTTTTCTGAATTCATTAGGTCTCTGGTCCTACTCTTCCTGCAATCAGACAGGTCAATTAGTGAGCACAAAAACCATCCCCAAATTCTTTGGAGCAAAAGACCACAGGAAAGATTTTCAGTACTGGAATGTAATGTCCAGTATTTTTCTGATGTAGGCAGTATGATTTTCATAAAATCTAAATATTAACAGAGCTCCCTGCTGGTTGTTTTTGTTTGTTTTGTTTTCTTTTTCTTCAGTGAGACTTGTGGGGTGTTTATCACTTTTTTAAAACTGGTATTTTTTATAGATGATAAAAAACGTTCATAGGGAGGATTGAAAAGATCTCCAAAAACATCCAGTACGTACCGAGTGAAAGCCAGGAAGACTTGTATTCCCAGATGAGTTAATTGCTTCTGAAGGTGTCACACTAGAAGCCTATTTTTTTTTAAGAACTTGTTTTTGCAAATCAAGCTACCTTCTTATAAGTGTCTGCATTTTCATCAGTGCAACAACAGAAGAGTGGTGGCTATGCACTAGAGAAAATTGCCACATTGCTAGTAAATTTTGTTAGTTACAAAGATTAATTATGCATGGGAGGAACAGAGCTGTAAACAGTTGTTTCAAAAATTTCTATCATTCATATGAAAAAGCAAAGTGAAAAAGAGCAAAAGAAGAGGATACAGACAGATCAGCATGTTTCTCAAATGATAGCCTTTTAAAATGGAATGAAGTCATGTTATTAACCCCAAATAATATTCTGAAAGGCTATCCTAGCAGAATGTACATCAGCTGTTAGATTACTTCATTCCTTCACAGCAGTTGTTCATCTGAAAATAGCTTTCAAATGAAAAGAGGCAACTACAAAAGGATTAGTTACCATAGGCAGCATGATACTCCCCCAAGATTATTTATGGCAAAACACCCAGAGACAAAGCTGTAAGAGAGTTAAACTCTGTGATTAAAAATATTTCAGGGAGGGCTAGAGGACAGTGCATATAGAGTAAGTTGGGTTCAGCGCTATACCATTTCTCTGTATTTCATCCATAATGGCTGATGCTTGTTGTTTCCTCTCTTTGACCATGGCAGAATGTGATAACATTGTGATTTTCTGATATGATTTTTCCTTGCTGAAAGAAAACACACATTTTTATATTGTTGAGCCAGCTTGCAGTAGTAAGCCAACTTTAATTTCTGATAGCATGTTTAGAACAGCTGAATATTGAATTTAGTTATTCCTGATCTAGAAATACAGTGGTTTTAACTATGCAAAATGCACTGCAGTTTTTGCCTGCAGACAGATGCTAGGATGTATTCTGATGGATAGAAAGTTCCAAGGAATGAACTTTGAGTTGGATATATACATTTTGTAGCAAAATCAGTGTCGGTGATCTAGGCCTTCTCACATCTACACATTATATTAAAAAAATAAATTCATAATTAATATTTTAATTATAACTTGCTATATGTTTTCATAAATGTTATTCTGTTGTTTTTTTTTTTTTTTGCTTTTTTTTAAATCTAATAAAGAATTTGAGCAACTAAATAAGATGCTCTGGCATCTTTAAAGGAAGTGCAAATTTGACTAGGTAAAAAAATAAACGTCTTTTCAATTGCAGAGTCAAGAGGTTACATAAATGTCTTTTATCTGACAGTTTGTAGGACAGACAATGTCAAAATATTTCAGGAAACAATACACTTACCCTACTGTTATGTTGTGCAGATAAAAGCGTTCTCAACCCTTTAGTTGAAGCTTCAGGAGTTAGTTATGAATGGGGATGACCTGCCTGGTCCAGGATGGTTTCTACCCTTGTGCTTGGATCTGCATGGTACCTAGTACCGAGACAAACTGGGGGCTGATCCTCTTCAAAGGAATTGGCATCCAGCTGACATCAACTAGTTATATATAGCATCAAACACTCCAGCCACTCATATCTTCCTGGCAAAAGAAGAGAACAGAAAAGATTCAGCTGCACCCACAACAAAGAGAGTTTATATCCCTTTCGGAGCTTATTGGAAGATTTAATGGAATGCTCCTCTCATACCCGTACAGATCATCTCCTCATCACCTCTGAGAATAATAATCTCTGTGTTATAACCAGGAAAGAGACATTTAAAAATAAGGTGTTAAATGTATGGATGGGCAAGACTATCAGATGAGAATGGCATGGGCTAATCCTTAGTGAAAGATGAAACCATGCTTCAATAGTAGCTGATAGCTAAAGTCAGTAGCAGATGGCCGATACACAAAGTCTGTTCTGATAAAGAAATGAGAATTTTTTCAGTATTATAATTGGTAGGGAGTAATTGTCAGTATTATAAATGTCTGGGAGTAATTTTTCAACAAGCACACACCTCTCAAACTCTTATTCAAAATCTTGTAATTTTCTTTGTGCATTAGGAGCAGAAATCTGCAGTAATTTGAAACTTGGTCATATTCAACATTCCAGGATACTGTTGTATCAGCTTGTCAAAGAAATGTGTGATATGTGGAGTACAAATATTACGTGACAGCAAACAACTTTGGACAGAAAGAAACAGGCAGAAAGAAACATTCCCCCCACAACCTGTTGTCTGAACACTGATAATTGAATTATGGGCAGTAACAGCAAGATGAAGAAGCTTGTGTATTTCTTATTAGGATTTGGCTTTGCTCTGTGAAGTTTCTATTTCTTCTGGAAAATTATGGTCTTTTTTGGCTTGGAGTGTTGAAAAAGAAAATTGCTTGGATCCTGACAGGATCCTGACAATATGACAGGAGAAAGGAATTCTGCCTGTAAATTGAATCTGGAGAGTAATAAAATACATCAACACAGTGTGCATAACTTTACAAACAGCAAGCACTCTGAGACAGATGCGATGTATGTGCCTGATTTAATGTCCTGAAAGCATTTGTGTTCAACCAAAAAATTACTTTTTTTTTTTCCCCCCTCTAGATTTCTGTTCCTAGACTTAGCTTTGCAAAACATTTTTCTGAGATCCTAGACATCTCTGCCCCAAAGAGATGTTCATTCTAATCCTCACTATCACAATCTACCTGGTCTTGTTACCTGTCAGTAATTATTTTCTCAGTTTATTGTGCTTGGATCAGCTACCAGCAAACATGATCAAAGTCTTGGTTGAATCTTATCAATTTCACTAATGGGCAAGATTGCTGTCCATCTGTTTGTCAGGAGGCCTTCAATGATTTCTCCAGCAAAGTGAAGGGAAAATTAGGGTGGATCTCTAGATACTCTTGAAATAAAAAATTAAGCCCCCCTTCTCTCTCCCACAAAATAAGTGAATTAAAGAAGCACACAATGAACCTTTCAGTTCCTGCTACGTATTTGAGAAGAGAAGTTGCAGAATATGAACAGGAAGGATAATGAAACCAAAGGGAAGACAGAACAATTTAATGTGAAGTATGTTACCGCATCCTGTTTTAATTCAACCCAAATAGTTCCTTTTTGTGTCTCCTGAAAACCTGACTGGCCAAAGCCATGTGCAAACGTAGAAGGCCCCACATTAAACAGGGAACTGAGCCCCCAGAAGTCTCATCCAATGTTAGTTACTCTGTAATTCCGGGCACATTTTTCCAAGACTTTCAGAAACTAGGCTGAGGTGACAAGAGCTACAAAGATGCATGTCATCACAGAACATTTACTGAATTTTTACTTTCCATACATACAAGAAAGATGAGTGTTGCTTTAACTTACATTTTTCTTTTGGTATCAAAAGAGGAAAGTGTTGTAGAGGAAACAGATTTACATCTCTTTTATTCACCCCAAATATAAATGACTGAATCATCAGTTTCTAAGCACTAGCAGGATAATAAGCTGGTAGGAAACTACCAGTACAAATTTATGAAACCAATTCATTTTCTTTATTTGACAGTAGTTGTTGGCCTATGATAGAAGGGGTAAGCAGTAGGCATAAATATTTTGACTTTTGTAAGGTTTTTGATAATATGCCACATTTTCTTAAGCAAATGAAAGACCAAATGTTCTTTAAACTCCTACACAACTCATTGGAAACTTGTACTCTAGGAATTAGTGATTCGCCACCAAGCTGTCAAATGAAATTGAAAGAGTCTGTCAAGGGTTCATGCTCATCAGTGTTTTCATTAATAACTTCAGTGATGAAGCCAAGAATCTCAGTTAAGTGCCAACCTAGGAAAATTACAAGCAGTCTGCAGGAAAGAATTTAAACATTTAATTAGCTTGATGAATGGGGAAAAAGTCAAATGCAATTCAGAAGACCATATCCAAATGAAATTTTGAAATGGAGATACAACTGATTGACACTTGTCTTTAAGCTTGAATTTTGGATCTAGGAAGATATATGAAGAGGCATCCCAAAGACGGGGATTGCTATTGCCAATCCCCAATAGTCCAGGGTTTAGTCTATTACGATTTCCATTTACTAGTTTTTAGATAGAATAAAAAATACATGAGCAAGATGAATCATGCTTTTAGAGTATTGTACAAGCATATACAATTATGCCATCTGTTACTTCTGGATAACTGCAAGCTCTTGAATATGGTAGGATTCCCACTCAAAATTGCACTGAAAAATAGATTAAATTATTCAAAATCAATAAAATTTACCTAAGAAATAAAATGCAATTAGTTGCATATAAGAAAGAAAAATCAATTTCAGAGAAAGAAACTAAGGAATAACTACACAAATAATGTGGCAGAGTATTTACATTGAATTACAAAATAAATATTAGTTACTAGGGCAGTACAAAAAAAAGGCAGATATTTTGAGCTGTGTGAACAGAATACCAAAAGGAAGATAGTCTCATTTTTCTGCCACTGAGGAGCTGGAACATTTTGATTGTCATTAAATAAGATGTAAAGATGTCAAGAACTGAATAAAATCCAGGCAACACATGCTAAGGATTATTACCTGTGAGGACAGAAGAAAAGGATTTAGTTATTTTGGCTTAGAGGACAAGAAGTGGAGGGGTCATAATAGCAGTCTCTTAACGTGTGAAATAATTCTGTAATCTGGACTCTGATCTCGTTCACAGAATGTGAATTAAGAAATAATCAATTTATTTTATAACAGAAGCATAAACAAAATATTAAGAACTTTCTTTCTGGGAGGATAGCTGGCATTGGACCAATGTTATGGAAATACATTTTTTGGCAATTTTTAATAGCACATAATTTAGACATACTGATTCCCGCCTGAGGACATGGGTATGAACTTGATGAGTTTAGATTTGTCTTTCAATCTTATTTTTTTGTGCAATTTGTTTGAAAATAGATAACCCCTAGAAAGAAGTAACCATTATTTAACAATCCCACCAGTTAGCCTTTTAGATTCATGTTTTGCTTTTTGTTGTAATTGATACTGGAATTAGTTTCTACTCTTTCAGCTTTGTTTCCAGCACTTAGAAAATCCAGGAACTCCTGTTTGGCCTTCACAAAGACACAGTATTCGCGTATTTCAGTTACACACATATATTTCATTTGTGATTTTCACAAGCTTTCGGTTATGCATCCAGAAGCCATTTCTGATTTTGTTTGCAATATTTTAGTATCTTGGTAATGGAAATAGTGTAAGAGTATCACATGTCACATTTGGTGGCCACGAGGAAAAAAACGTGGGCAAAAACAACTGAAATGTTTGGAAGTTCATCCTATTGATTTCTTTGTGAATTCATCCTACTTATTCATGTAGAAGTACAAATGTTTATGGCAAAGTGCTTCTGATTAGAGTCTTAAGAATGTTTTTACTACTTTTATTTATTTTAAAACTTTTTTTTGTTTGTTTTATATGTTGCTGATTATTGCTGTTTATATGCATTGTTGGACTTCAACAGCATATTTTGTTCCACAATAAAAGCAGCGACATCAACTTGCAGATGACTGAACATGTAACTTTACTGACAGATACTTTTATCTGTTAACTTTATGATTCAGAAATTGAACTTTAAAAGATATTTTATGATAATTATCCTAGAATTTAATTTACTACCACTGTCTCAAGATTTTGTCATTAACAAATAAAATAAGCATCTGTCACTGCATTTGGAATAAAGAATGTTTAACTCTCATAGCTGCAAAACAAGAACTGATGCTGCTAAATGCCACTTTCTTTTATAATGCTCAAACAAATTCAGGTCCCATAAAATATACCAAGTTGCTAAAACATTATTCATATGTATATGTGACTAATTGAATGTCATAATAATGAATAAAGCGAAATAATTACAGTAGCATGTTACATCATAACAAAATCAAACCATGTATTTCAATGAGAGGAAGTATTATTTAGCAAGTGGCAAACAGGGATGATTATGTCAGCCTGTGAACAAGGACATTTACCTGTCTTCTACCATTAAGTAATTTTTGTTTAACTGAGTAAGTCTTTTCGTATTGTCTTTTCCAGCTGTTGTGGGAATTTTCTCATCATACTGCTTCCTCTAAATTGCATAATTGTCCTTAAAAGGAAGCCCAGGCTGGCAAGTGGAAAAGGTTTGAACTACATAGTCATCCACTTCTTTAACCCTCCCCTCCTCTATCCTCCCCTCTGTATTGGTTTATCTACTTTGAAGTCCACTTTACAATTTTTTATTTTATTTTTTTAACTTCAGTCTATGTTTAGAAGAAAATAGAGAAGTGGAGGTCAATAAAGCAGTGCAAAAATAAGGGATTTCCATATATGTATGGAACATGCTCTGTTCATGCTAAAGTCAGATAATGGGTGTGTAATAAATAAATTATTGTAAATAAAGACTGACATTAGGGAAAAGCTTGTTCCATTTGTCAAGCAACAAGTTACTAAAGAAAGCCTATATTTTATTATGTTTGCTGAAACAAAATCCTGTAGAGGCTTGTCACATTTTCTGTCACAGATCTTCCTAACTTGTATTTTCACCTTGAATGCATGGAATAATCTTCTTTGTCAGTTTTGTCAACTTCAGGAAAACCTGCAGACTTGTTTTTCACAACCTTAGCGTGATCTAACTGATTGACATTTTTATTATTATTCTTTTTTTTTTTTTCAATAGTAGGAAGCTTTGTTATGTTTTTGTACAAGTCAAATACTGAAGAAGATAGACCTACAATCCTATTACCTAAATTCTAAAGTTGAGGTAACCTAAACCTCAGACATGTTATAAATGAAAGTAAGACCTATTTTTGCTACAATTCTTATGAAGTATTTCTTGCATTCTGACAGAGGCACTACAGGGTTCTCTACTTTCACTTCTGAATCCAAATTCATTTGAATGAATTTGTAAAGTTATCTGGAACATACCTCCCCACATATGAGAAGTATGGAAGAAAGACATAATATATGCAGGTTTAAGTTTAGCTTGGGGAAAAAAAAAAAAAAGTCATTATTTTTGCATCTGAACAATGAAGTATTTTTATTTTGTAGCCTTAAAATACACCTTTTTAGGTGAAAATGAAAATATCTACATTTCACTTTTTTGTTTTTAATTGCTAGCTAGCGGGTTTTATGGATATGTCTTTATGTCAATCTGTATCAGTAAAAATCTCTATTTCACCCAAATCCATTTTTCTATTGAAAAAAAAAAATATATTTAAATACTTTTCAGTCACTTCTATGTCTGTATGTTGATACTTAATATTGAAATAATTAATAATATTGAATAATATAATAATATTTTAATAAGGAGTTTCAGTAAACTCTAATATGTATCTAATAAAGTGGTTAGCAAGCATGTGCTGCATTGGTAGTTTTTCTATAGATGCATTGAACAGACTGGGAAGAGATCAGTATGTTTAAGGTATTGATACAAAGCATTCGATAGTGTAAAATGTATTTGATCAACTTCTCGAAGTACTGGGAGCATTGCCTTTGTTTTTAAGATCGAAAGACTGTCATCGTTTTTCTGGATCCATAGGTAGACATTTCATGATTGAGTATTCTCATGGTGAACCTCAAGTTTCTTAAAAGGAAACATAATGGTATATTTTGTATTATTTACCTTTGCTACATCGTATCTAGTAACAATTTACATTAAAAGCTTGGAAAATAAAATAAAAAAGAAACCCTCCTGTTTTAATTGTTGTCTGTAAGATAAAATGACCTTAAGGAAGAAGACAGGTAAATACTGTCCGTGTTCATCAGCTTGCTTAATCATCATATTTTCCACTTGCTAAATAGTTCCCTTCATTGAAATGAATGGTTGGATGGTTATAATTCATTTGGAGACTGTGGTCTGTATTTGGTGAAAGGAAAACAATCTATAACAGAATGTACATGGAGCAAGGAACTTTTCTTCAACGGCATTTTTTTTCCATGCAGTGGGACACTTCTCTATTTAGGACATGCATATTCGAAATATATTTTCCGTTCGGGGTAGTGATGGGGCAGAGCTTGCTTTCTTCCTGGAGGCACAGCATTGCCTCTACTTCTCGCTGAGAACGTTATAATTGCTGCAGCAGCCCCTGGGATGCTGTGTTACTGCTGAGATGGTTCTAGTTTCATGGACAACGGATTTGGGGGTAACTGCTCCAGATTTATTGCTTATATTTGACTCACACTTTCATGCTTTACTTCCAGTCTTTGAGAGTTAAAAGATTGGCATTTAGAAACAAACAAAATAAACAAACAAACAAAACCAACCAACCAAACAAACAAACAACAAACAAACACAGAAAGCTAAGAGTCTAATTTAATCCCAAGAGCTAAGACAACAAACACAGGCCTGTACTGTCAAAGACTTAATCAGAGCCAGCAGCTGGCCAGGAAACTTTAATTTAGAACATGCATTTTCTGATGATTGGTAGTTGAAAACCCACTCATTTCTATGGGGGGTCCTTTGCACTGTGAAGCTGACATATTGCTTGCTTTTTGTTGTTTGTTTATTTTTTTCTTTCATCCAAGTGATGCAAGTCTTCACACTGCTTATAACAACATTGCAGTTTGACACAGTGTCACAAGCACATATTAGGTCTGTGTGAGAAGCCCTTAAAGGGTGAAGCCTTGCCTCTTAAATGTTGCATAGCAAACAAAATATGTGTGTCTTTGGCAGGTTGATATTTGTTTGGAAACAAGTCTTTTCTATATTGCATTTAATTCTAGCTTCCTTTCTCCATATCCAGTGAATATATTTAGATGCCCTCACTACAGTATTCATATGTCTGATTGTTTTTATTTTGTGAGCTTTAGATACCGGTACTGTCCTTTTTAATGAAAGCAATAATAATTTGACTGCATATTACTTGTACAGTATTACATTCCCACTCCAAAAGGGAGTTCAAAATGGGGTGAGGAGGGGGGATGTATATGCAGACTTTTTTACGGTATGCACTTCAGTCATGTTATCATGTTATTTTCTGTGAGTAGAAACTTTCCTTTTTAAGGAAAGGTGGGATTCTAATGAATGCAGGAGTTAGAAACTGAAAAGAATACTTTGAAACTTGGTATTAAATCCTGATATCTTAGTAACATTGCTGCTCTGGCTTTTCTTTGCTGCTCTTCCTCAGTCCTGACTTAGAGAAAATATATATACCTTCTTCATAACCATTTAATTTTTTCTATCTTTTCAGACAACTACAAGCTTGTTAATTTTACTCAGTGGTGCTGGTGGTGTTCATTTTGCAAGTATCTTTTCAATAGGAATTTCAGTTACTGAAATGCCATCAGATGACAAAAACTTTGGATGTGGCTTCTTTCTCACCTAAACTGCTGTGAGTTGGAGGAATCTCCATAAAGGATAGCTGAGAGCAGCTCCTTTTTGTGAGAGCAGAAATAGGTCCATAGTCGAGCATGGCTACCCCATGCATGATAGGCATATAATCAGGATACCCAAACTAGTGTAGCCATAGAGGGGTTCAAACCTAATGTTTCTCCAGTTTCACGGGCTAACTTTCAAGTGACTCCACTGATTAAGCAGTCCTATAACTCTTAAGGATTCCTCAACCTGTTTCTGGTAAATTTAATCTGAAAAGTTGTTTTAAAGCTTCTCTCAACAACCAACTCTGAACATAGTCATCATGCTTAAAATGTCACTCTGATTAGCTTCTGGAAGTTTGGTGGTTTGAAACTAACTCAGAGACGACAACATCTTCTGCTATGAGCAGGGAAAGTTTCTTAATATTCATTTTACAGTTCATCTGTTTGTCTTTAAGTCAGGATGGTGTGAAACCTTAAAAATAAACAAGAGTATAATATTCCACCACTTTAAAATCAACCTTAAAATGGTAAGTACTGGTAAACAAAGCTGAGAATAATCATCTGGGAAAATAATTTGTGGCTTAAACAAACATAACCCCATGATACTATCAATAAATGCCTGTTTGATTTTATACTTTCTTGGATTTTTATGGGGTTATTATTCCAAGGACAAGATGGAGCACGAGTTTCAGACTGCTTCAACTTGTAAGGTGATCTTAAGGAATAAAAGCTTCCAGAGCTAGAAACAAACTTGAACAGTTAGGAAGAGCATTTGAACTGGTTTTCTGTCCAATTGATATGTCAAAGCATGAGCAGTATCAAGCCTGTGTTTATTAAGTATGGCTTATATAGCTTTTCATGCTGAAATTATTTCAAAACTAAACATAAAAACTGCCAAACTGAGAATATCACCTGTGTGTAAAAGCAGAGAAGTTGGAATTATAGCTAAGTAAGAACACTGTGGCATGCGCTCACAAGGATTGTGTTGGCAGGAAATAGTCAATCAGAAAAAAAAAAAAAATCAGGTGGCCAAATATTTTCTTAGGAAGAAGTTGGCAGGAAATCTCTGCTGTATAAAAAAAAAGCAGTACAAATAAGGTGGAAAAGCTTACTTTAGTGCTTCCTTTTTTTTTTTTTTTCCACCCTTGAGAAAGAGAAGAGTTATCAACATTTTGATTTACTTCAAAAACAGGCAGCCTGGCTGGCAGCCATAGCTAGCCCTGCTGTGAAAACATTTCTGTGGCTGATACTAATACTTCATGGTAACCATCACCATCCGGCAAGAAGCTCTCCACAGAAGGTTAACACAGTAACTGTTTTATTACTGGCATTTCAGTTATTTTAAACACTTTTTTTCTTCCTGAAACAAATATATAAAGCAAGCATGGTTTTTGTAACATAAAATAAACAAATGAATATAGACGATAAAAATAAAAGAAACAAGACATATTGCAAAGCCTTGGAATAAAGAAAAACAAATAATGTAAAACAGCTTCACGAAGACTAATCATGAGAAACAAGTCATCAGTAGCCTTCTAGGTTTCTCTGTTTTTCTGTACTGTTTTGCTAAAACCAGGTGTTCAGTATTGTTTCAGTTTGCTCCTCCATTGTTTGGTGCCCTGCACAGCTCATCATCTTGCCTTGGAGCTCTGCATAGTATTTCAGTGGAGTTCTGGTTCCATGACCAATGTCAACGTTCCTTTAGAGTCTCGGGTTTCATTAGTCACTTGTTCTAATTCTTTCCCCCAACTGGTAAATGTATTGGGGTGTAAAACCTATTGGGCTATATGTTTATTCATATGTATATTTTTAAGCCAACTGAATTCTTCCTGGAAGAGCACTGCCCTCTTCTATAACTACAAACTGTATTCAGAGGTCATCACCTTTCAAATTAGAATTTTCTTCTTTTGTTTTCAGATTTCTTTGCCTTCATGAAAAATGTAATCTAACATAACTTCTAATTACTACTCTCACAAGACTTTAGAATGGATCGGCATCCACTTGATTATAACCATTAACTGAAAAGTGTTTGCCTTAGCTTCCTTAAGGAAAGCAGCTAGGTTTTGTGTTTTGTTTTGTTGTTTTTTTTTGTTTGTTTGTTTGTTTGTTTGTTTGTTTTTTCCTAATAAAAAATGTCTCCATCACTTTTATGAAATCCTTGGCACAGTTCTTCTCAGCACTGGAAATACAGAGACCAGATCATAGTACAGCCTTGCAGCTTCACAACCACATGGTATGCCATATCATAAGTACTTGGGTTAAATATAAATTGCATTTATGTTGGCAAATATTTTATGAGAATAAATTATGATAATTAAAGTAGCAGCTAATGGAAGTTAGTCTTGGTTTGTTTGGTTGTTATCTTTTTTCATCAGATATTCCTTAATTTCCCTTTAAACATGTGCAAGTACAGTAGGACAAACTGGGTTAAATGAACTTAATGAATTCATAAATTTCATAAATTATTCTCATATCTGATATATTTTCCAAATATTTTTTCTAAGTGTATTTTTTATTTTCTATATGTTTTCTACTGTTATATTTGTTCATGGTCTGATATAAAAAATACTTGCTAACAAATTTACTTCGAATGTATCAAATTTCCTTCTTGGCTATGATAACAAGCACTGTTATACCATTGGTGGATAATGCAAGTTATGTGCGGGTAAACTTGTGAGACGCACAAGATTAAGCTATAGGTTTAAATATAAAGTTAAGCTATAAAGTTAAGGTAGGTTCAAATTTTGCCTCCTCTGGCCCAGGAGGTAACTTGTGTGTGGTGATGTAAGGGAGCATCCAGTACATCTACCAGGGTCTGGTTTCATTGGAGATACTCAGCCTCTCTCCAAGCACATGACACTGTCTGCATACCCAGAATGGGCTTTGGACTGCAAGTTTGCAACAGGCTTCAGGACAAGCAATAGCTGTGCAGCTCCTGAGCCCTGTGTCTCTGGTTCCCTCCGTCACGCAGCAGTGAAACTGTCTGCAGCAGCTGTGTCACTGAGAGAGGAGCTTTCTCCAAGCCACCCTGCCTGCACTCCCATAGCACCTCACTGGAGTCGCAGTATTGAAGCATCTCTCTCCACAACCCCATGGCAGAGGGAGGGTGAAGAATATCACCCCTCAGGAGGCTGCTCTCCTTGCTGAGTTGCAACCTGAAGTAGAAGAGACCCAGATAATTTGGTATCCCCTTTCTAAGTCACTGTGTAGGCTGTAATATAATTTCAGAAGGTGACCCATTGACTTAGTAGACCTGATCTAAAAATGCAAATCAAAGTTTCTTGTTGCAGATGTGCATGAGTACCTATGACCAGGCACCTAGTCCTGTTTTACAGGAAAAATGGAAAAATTATGTGATATCCCTGCTGCCCTGAGGAAAAAATGTTACAGACGTTATAAGCCCTTGACTTGAGATGAGGCTATCCTGGAAACTTCAGCACAGTTCCAAAAGAAGTGTCATCTTAGGTAACAGTGGTTTCTTTCCAGACACTTGTTCATCTGGGTAGAGTTGCTTTTTGTAAGTGATTCAGATTAGCGTCTCCAAGTATGGAAGAACTTGCAGTCCTGACAAAGGGCAAACATGTTAATGTTGCTTTACCCCCCGTTGTTTTGGGCTAGGCAGCTCTCGTTCTCACTGGTATCACCAAGTTTTAGTTCTAAGTGTCACAGGGATGATACTGTTCTTTATTAAGTAGGAATAGAAATTATGTCATGCATGGGGTGTTCTGCTGTTGGGTGTAGTATTTTTTCATTCTTCTTCCTTAATATGTTCCTGATACTATCCTCACAAGAATATTTTGCTGTAAATTAGAATAAATTAAGGGAAATTTATTTGTGATTTAAAGCAACTGAGGTCTACCTCAGTGGCATGGGTCCTGTTGACTTCAGAGACAGCAGGATCAAATCTCCTTTCGGAAACATGCGGCATATTTCAGTAAGTACATATTACATAACTTGTCCCACATTTCTTTCTCTTTTTAGTATCCCAGTGTTATGAAAATTATGTTCCCATTAATCAGTATAGCTGCTCATCTTTTTATGAGAAAATAAATTATCCTCTGCTGCCCTTCCTGCACAGGAATATATTTAAATGAAAACAAGTATATACACGATTGGTTGAGGGAAGGGAGTGTCAGCTAATGGGGTCTTTGTTAGTGCAAAAGTATGAAACCAGGATTTGCGTCTGTACTCAGTAGATTGCAATGCTGTGTGGTAGTGTCACTTGCCAAATAAGATTTGCACTTTAGCACATGCATAGCTTCTTTGAATGTCAATGGAAACTGCATGCATTCATGGTAGGAAGACCTGCAGTTGAGTCTCAAGTAATATTGTATCCTGCAGCCTATCCTATCATACTCGCTTCTGAAAATACTTTGGCTGGAAAAACACTACTTTCTAGAAAGCAGCTATACAACTGGCAAAACCATCAGGCCTCTAAAATCCTATTTAAGATTGTCACTGACTTTGCGGAGACTTTTCAGAAAACATTTGAAATCTAAATGTCTGAAATTATGTATGCAGCACCATATTCAGGCTGCAAAGCAGTGGGGCTGCTTTTAAGACATGATGTACATTTATGCATTTTATTGTTTTGGGGCTTCAGCATTTCCAAAAAGTAAGCCATTTTTATTTATAAGCTTTGAACATTGATTTAGTGACTTAACTTATCCAAGACTGTGAATATAGAGGCTAAGTTATTTTTAGACTTCATAATGCAATACTGGGCAAAAGGACTTTCGAAGCAGAGATTACTGGTTACAAAACCACAAACATAGACTGGCATTTTTCAGTAACTGTCAATTCACCTTTCTTTTTATTCAGGATGTGACATTAATTGGCTAGACTGAAATAACAAGTTAAAGGCTGGTTAAAAGCTGGTAGTAGATGATCCTCAGGGAACTAAATCTATATGCAGAGGTCAGTTTCCTCCAGTGGACAGATCTGAGGAAGAATCACCCTCAGGACAGAGTGAATTTTCCTTTAAAGTAAGAAATGAGTTTGGGATTAATTGTACATGGAAAATGAGTTTCTTATCTGACCTCCAAAGAGAGATGAGTTTCTATGAATTTACATTGTTCTTGTGGAAGAGCACATTTACATTTTGGAACATACATATACAATACAAAAAAGACCAGAAGTTTTAGGGCAAACTAGGTTAATTTCATTCAGACAACAAAGGACTTAAGAACGAATCTTTTCTGCTAATCTCTTGAGTTTTACAGTAAAAATTCATTATTTAGTGGAGGTAGCAGAAACTAAGAATCATCTAAATAAACTTTCTGGTCATCTTCAGCTGACAGTCACTTGACTGGAGCAAGTTGCGCTCCTTTTACAACCATGCAAAATCTGCTGGCGTTATAGGTATTAAATGTCAGTTAGCATCCAAGCTTGTGAAGTGGGCACACCTGGATGTGTTTTAAACACATTTTAGCTTTTAAAAAGTGGAGACTTCTTGTTTAATAGACACTATTTGTTTAATAGAAGAATGACTACTTGCTGGTAAAGTGGCACTTTTAAAGCTCTAAGCCTACCCCTGATGTTTGTTAGGGTTCTTCCCAAGGTGTTTTTGTAATTAGGCAGAATCAGTATTAGCAGAGAAGAAGGAGGGTGCAGTATTTGGTATTTTTTTCAGAACCAGAAATGAGATGTAGACCCCATTTTTGGAGTTACAAGTCTGTCTGAACTTGTTTTCCATATGGTGTTCTCACTATCAAAGAAGCTTAAGAATTTCTGGCTTGTTGCAGTTAATTTTGCTGAGGAAAAAGGTATGCCCTTGCTCACACCAAAGCTGCCTCTGTATGAAGATGGAGACTCTTCTTTCAGAAAAGTCCAACTTGAAAAAAAGAAATCTCCTTTTTTTTATCCCCTATTTAGGGAAACAGCTTCTGCACTGAGTGATGCAAATCCTTATCCTTAACAACTATCTGGTGAATTTTCACAAAAAGTCAAAAAGTTGATGATGTTGCTCGTCTACTTTGTGACATTTCCATAGTTTGGATATTTTCTGGTAATCCATTTGACTTTGAAGTTAATTGGAATACTTCATGGCTGAAATGTAGAAAGCATATAATCGACCAGATGTTTCTTTTGTAAAGTTAGCGTGAAAGAACTGCAATAGAAATACCATTTCTTTGTTGCTGTGTCATCAAGACGTGTTATTACCTTATCTTTCAAAAGTTTTAATATTGTTCCCAAACAACTTTAAGAGACTCTTCTTGTCATGTATAACCTCATTACATGAGAACAAATACCATATCATTTGCGTAAGCAAGTATGAGCTTTAAAACTTTAACACATCACAACTGAGGAAGTGTTACTGTATTATACCCTCCAAACTTACCTTTCAAGTTGACCCCTATGAAGTGTGAAATATTACAATAGTTTTCATTTCACATCTACTGTGCAGTTGTTTTGGGGAAAATTTCTAGATTATCTTCTCAGTATTTTTTCCTTTTTTTTTTTTTTTCCCTTTAGCTGTTAGTAGAGTCATAGACAAAAGGCTCCACAGAGAGCATTTTGCCATACTAAGTCCATATTTTAGAGTATTTATGAAAGGTGTACAGTAGCTTGGACACTATTTTTACCAAGAATGAACAACAGCCTGGAAAGTAATATTTTCTGGATTAATGCATTCAGGTTGCAGCCTAGTCAGTCTGACCCTTTCTTTTTATTTTTTTACAAAAATTAATTTACTCAGTCCAAATAATTGTGAATTCAAGTACATAACTGTTAAGCATGGAGAATCAAAAATTAAGTATTACTCCATATTTTGCTGTGCAAAGTTCCATCTATACATAGTTGACCACAAGAAGAAATAGTTTAAAATAGGACAAGGAATATTTAACTCTTAAAACATGCTTTATTCACTCTTAATGCTGTTGCTCTTACTTATTTCTTCACAGATTCACTGAGCTTAGAAACATTCTGTGATTAATGGACTTGTTAGTTGATTAATAGAAAGTGAAACTCCTAGCATCTCATATTTTCCACTTTACAAGAGTCCAACCGTGCCATAGATACTTTCCATTCTCAGTCTTGAGATCCTACAGATGTGGAATTAAAACTCCTTACACTATATTGGAATACATCAAGGAATTGTACATGTGTGTTTCACTTTACTGAGTAATTTCTCCATTACTTTAGCCACACTGAATGTGGGCATTGTGCCCAGAGGAATAACACTTGCTGTACCAATGCTTTTGTGTGCCTGAATTCAGATAAAGCTTATCTGTAAAATCAAATAGAAGCTGTTAGCGCTTGCAGATTATTTACTTTTCCAAATTCCTCTTCTGCTTAGGACAGTGAACAGAACTAAAAGGAACAAGAAATTATTGAATGCAAAAGCGGTAATGCTTGTGTTGGAAGAGGTCTGGAACTTCAAGTTGTCTTTTCAGTTTCAACCCCCTTGAAAAATATACTGCAAGAATCAAAGTCCTTGGTGCAGGACTTGGAGCTTTCTGGATGGAGAACCAGAAGTGTAATGTTTATTTCCCCAGAAATTAAGGACTCCATTTCATCTGAACCCTCACAGAGGCTATTCTTAAATGCCATTTCACTAGGAAAAACAATGTATATTATGTAGAGAATACAAAGGTACAAAGTTTGTTTGTTTGTTTGTTTTTTCCCCAAGGAAATATTTATCTTGATGCTCTGTTATTTGATTCAGGACAAAACACCATGATCTGCAGTTATGGGACAGAAGGGGTGTGGATGACTGATATGTTTGAGAGGAGGGGGGACAGGTACAGTGTCTTTGCTTTTTTCCCCTGTTGGAAATTAAAATAAACAGGTATATAATATTATCATTATCCTATTTGGAAGTGGAAGATAGCTGGGCATGCATGTCAAAGAAACTGGAAACACCAGTCTGCATGACTTTTGACATTTCACATGATGCATTTTAATTATGCCAACTTCCTTTTCTTTGTCCCATCTATTTTGTGTCACTTACTCTTAGTATCTTGAGTAGAAATGGCTGATAATTTATATTGTGTCTGCAGTGGCTGCAGCTTGTGAACATACATTTACGTAAACTTACTATGGGTTTGCTAGTTACAGTAAATCTGTTCCTCACTACTTTGCTTTTAAGGGAGATTCATTTGCAACGGGTGTGTTGTTTTCCATTTGTGTTCTTTCTGTCACTTTTTTACAGAAGATTTCTGTCTCCAGGAATTGGCATTGCTAACTAATTAGAAAAGATATTTTCTCTAAGGTTTTAGTTTACAGAAATACTCTACCATCAAATAGATGTTACCTGCATTTATTATTATGCCACCTGTTTAGAAGCAGAGGTTAACTGTTAACTCAGCTTTGTTAGAAAGAAGTGGCAAGTTTGACAAGTTCTGCCACTCATTTTCAAATTAATCATACAGCTTACTAAAGCAGTTTTCAAGGAGTTACAAAAGAAATCCTTATGCCATTTGCAGTGACATAATTTTTTATGTACGTCATCTTCTCCCCAGGCTAATGTAAGAAACTCCTAGCATAAACATGCCCTGTGTTGATTAACTGCCTTAATTTGGTGCTTCTGAATATGACTATATTGTTCTTTTCCTTTTAGTGGCACTGTTGAGCACCATGGCAACAACTGATTGTGTATTTTACAGTACTGTTATGATAGATACCAAAAAAACAAGTGCTCCTTAGTAACAGACATCAAGATCGTCAGAGTCTTAAGGCTGAAGACATTGCCAGTGATGACTGGGCACACTGGCTCATGGGGAATTTCACAGAATCTGATCATTTGGGTAGTTCTGGTTTACTATATAGAGATTTTAGGTGAGACTAGAGTTGTGGCATGGGAGAGGACAGTTGCTTCCATTATGATAACACAAATGGCAGACTCATCTTGTATTACTTTTGACTTTTTTTGACTAATCCTTCTACTGCCCTTTGAGGTTAATCCCTATTTGCCCTGCTATGATTACTGTCAGTAAACAACTCCAAAGCCTTACATTCTCTGTCACAGAAATTGATGAATTCTGCCTGGCAGACTGGACCATAACTTTGTTGGTCTGTTGAATTATTGGATTGTTTCTTCAAAGTGTTTGGAGCTGCCCTGACATTTCTATTCTGAGCTGTAAGGGTATAATTGTACTGGTTGTTAAGCATGTGCTACTACTATAAATAGTTAGTGGATTATAGGTGAAGGTAAGAGCCGGGTATGCCTGTGCTGAAGTCCATTGTCTCAACAGCCTTGGGCAATTCACGTGACCTTTCATTGTCTCATTTTCTTCCATTTGTAAAATGAGACAATGACATCAGTCCACACCATGGCATTGAGGTCAGGGATGATTAGCTAGTATCTGTGTGGTAGTTATTAAATTGTGCAGCATGAATACCTCACCTCTTTCTTATTTATCTCAGACTAAAGTTTGGCATTTGAATTCCAATTCTGCTGCAACATATATGTGGGTCAGCTAGAAATTACATCATTTGGCATTTGGTGTCCAGACTGAACTCCTCAAACTCTAATATCTTCTCTATTGAAATAGAGGCCTTGTCAGGGAGAGCATAGGGTATATTAGCTTTATGTGGATTGTGTACCATTGCCCTCTGTTGGACAGCACCAGACTTTGTGCAAGTGCTTATCTTGCTGTTTGGGGCTTGAAAGTTGGACAGTGAAAGAATACACAATACATTTGTTCAGGATTTTCAATGATTATTGAGAAAGGTAATTGCTTTGTCAGTGCTTGTGAATGCTAGCATCTTCCACTTCCACAGTCATTAACAAAGATTGGATTTCACTGTAAATAAAGATTTGCAAATAACTTTACATATCACTGTTCATGGATACCGATTTAGCAATTGTCCCTGCCTGATTTTTGTGTCAGACTCATCTGTGTCTTCATCAGCTAAAGAAACAGAAACAGCTGTAGACAGTCCCAACCAAACAGCACAGCTCAAGTTTTGGAAAGCTTTAGAGATGAAAAATGTGACAATATTTTAAAAGTAATGTTGAAGTACTTAGTGACAGAATAACTGTATTTTAGCAGAAAATAAATGAAATTCACTTGCCAGTTTATGTATTGCAGCTAAGTACAGATGTATATAGGATCTTCACATTCGTGAATGTCTACAACATGCTAGTCTACTTATCTGTTTTATAAAAGAGGATAAAAAATAAATGCAATCTATTGGATTTTATTTTCCTATTGTCATGGATTGGTCAGGCCATGAAGTCTCCAGTGGCACAAGAAGACATCATGAAATAGCAAGTCTCTTTAGCATACTGCTTAGCATTATTGCCTGCTAACCCATCACAGCTCTGTTTTCTTGTACTCCCCCAGCTGTCTTTCTGTTTGGGCTAGACATTAGATGATGTCTTTTGCTAAGGGCTTGTACAGGGCCGTGTGTTTGCACAGGAACCAGTGAGGTGTCATAGATTGCACCAATCCCTAAGAATGCAGAGGTGAAATGCAAGCATGGGAAGCTACCACATCCTACAGTCCAGTAACATAGAATCTTTCTGCTTCTCTGTAATCCATGATTTCTTGCATTTTCCCCCTCTTGGTCTCTGCTTGTCTCAGACCTTCCGTGCTGTGAGGATTCTGTGTAGTTATAGGTGAGTGTATGTTACAGTGCACCACCTTTTTTAGCTTAAATGTACTTTATCAGGAAGTATATATGCTTTGTCAAAAAATATAATGCATCTTCTGCACGCTATAGTGTCTGAAAGAGAGATCGTGGATAATGTCAAAGATTAAAAATAGGATCAAGTAATAAATGCCAAAGTAAGACAAACAGTCAAATTAATATCTGGGGAAAATAAGTAACATTGTGCCTTGGAAATGCCCTTAATCCTCCCTTACTGTAGTTGTGAACTTAGTCCTAAATCACTTTCATGATCTCCACCCTCTGGTGCAGTTTATGGCAGAGCAGTCAGAGAAGAACTAGAAATTTTTATAAAGGTCACAAGGAAAAATAAATCTATTTTGCTACTGTTTGAATGTTATCCATCCAAACATCTACCAGCCACCATCCAAGCCTATATTTATATTGCCATTCATTTAAAGTTAAATACAGAGGAGTCATATCTAACTCCAGTAATATACATCCAAAATACAGTGATCTGTATATAATTCTGCCAGGGCAAATAGCAGCTTATTTAAACTCAGAAAGGGGTGACTTTTTAATGATCCCTTCCTCTGAGAAACCTCCATGTCAATTTTTAAAAAGTGCAAGATCTTTCTGGCTACCAAAACAACAGCAAACGTCTCTTCACTGTCCTTGGGTGAGTTATCTGTTCTGTTGCTTGTTCTCAGCACGGAGAACTATCCGACCTGACCTCTGCAAACCTAGATAAGTTTGGAGTTGTATAACTGTGTGTCCAGGGTCCTGGGGCTTTGTTACTCATGCTAGATCAAGTCTGGCTAGATGAGGAGCATATTCAGGTTTTGGCCTTTGGTAAAAATCATTTACATGCCAAATATATCACAGTATTTGTACTGAAGAGGTACCTGTACATGTAAAGAGAGATTTACATGTATAATCACCTATCTTCCTGCACTCTCTACACTGTCAAAAGCTCTTTGATTCTCGTCTGTCCAAATAGCCTGTAGAATTAGCATCCAGTCCACCTATTTTATACATGTATTTGTGGATGAATTTAAATGCTTTTTAGGAATTCCTCTCCACATTGATCACACAGGGGACCAAGACAATTCAGTCTTTAGCCTGAACAGAGACCCAGCTGAGGTAACTATCCATATTTCTGTACATTGAAAGTAGAGCAAGTTCCTAACCTGATATTAGAAAAGCTGGTTAATGCCCCTTACTATTTTGTCAGTCACATTTTTTGAAACAACAGGTTTCAAAATACTGCAGAACTGCTGACATCAGTTACTGGTAATGGATCGATGACTTGTTTTACTTTGTAGTCCTGCACATTTCTCTGTGAAGTAAAATTCTCACGCTGCTGACATCAATGGTAAAGTGGTAAAGGTCCCATAGTCTTAGCTGGGATCAGTCTTCTTCCATGTGGTTGAAGGATTTTTTATTGTCTTATGTCCTGTTTTTGATGTTTCTTTCAACTGCATTCTTTCTCAGGGCATACTTATTCAGTAGGTAGATTTATCCACCTCTACACTGATCTTATTTTATTTGGCTATCACATGGATAGTGTCTTGGAGTTTTAAGTTGTTAGAGGAA
This sequence comes from Netta rufina, assembly GCF_964035555.1. Lineage (NCBI taxonomy): Eukaryota > Metazoa > Chordata > Aves > Anseriformes > Anatidae > Netta > Netta rufina. The sequence continues at coordinate 44,836,309 of NC_140127.1, forward strand.
GTAAAGAATGATGGAGATGCCACAGAAATAGTGGAGGATTTTTTTAATTTTCACCTAAGATGTGAAATGATGTGGAACCATAGAGGAGAATTTCTTGGAAGCTAGGAAGGTTGCCTATTTGTTTCTCACTGAAAAACAAAACAACACATCAGAGACTATTCACTTTTGCACACAAGTAACTCACTGAGCTTCAATTTCAGCTCCGCATTCCAATATGCAAATTATTTGATAGCCCACAGATTGTGTTTAACTGTATATATTAACTGTCATGAACAGGCCTGGAAATCAGAGTAGCTGATGAGCACCTGAGCAAACAGACCTCCTCAACCCCTGCAATTCCTTTCTTTACCCATGATCTATATTGCTGCTGATTCTCTTTTGTTAAAGGTGTGCGGATGAATGGAGACAGGGAGGCTGATTTCCTCTGCCTGGCTGCTACTGCGCAGGCAGTGTAGAGCCCTCAGAATGGAAGAGAAGTTTCTTTCCTCCACCCATCACTGGAGGAGCAGCCAGATGGAGAGTGAGGCTAAGCCACTCTAACAGCTGGTAGCAACTGGAAGGAACATAAGCTAACATAGAGCATGAACCTTGTCTTAATTTAGGAACACTTTTCCTCTAGCTCAGCTCTCTATGGCCAGACCAGGCCAATGCCAAAGCCAGTGGTAGTGTCAGAAATAGGGGAGTATACGGATAGTGACATGAGCAGAGCAGCAGTATTTTTCTTTCTGAGACTGGTTGCTATTTGCTGAATGTAGCTCTAAAATCAAACAACACTCCAAAAGGCAAAGCAAGAACAGAGACTGCTGCTTAAGCACAGAGCAGAGGACTACTGAGAAGCTAAAAAGGGAAAGAACCAAAAGTAACTAAAGGAAAGACATTCTTGTGGACTGAGAGCCCACCTAAAGAAAAGGAGGGATTCTGCAATGGGATTTATTTATGCACTTTTTAGGGTTAATCTGTCTCAAACTGACTTTCCCTGTGCAAAATATTAGGCCTAATATGTGAAATTCATATTTCTGTAAATGTTCATAGCTCTTCCAAAATCTTTGGTCTTTTGCTAGGGGAAAGATGCTAGCAGATACGGCTCACATGCTTCTATCCCTAGTTGCTACACAAGTGATACACGGCATCACTTTCTTTTTTTTTTTTTTTTTTTTTTTTAGCTATTGCAAATTGCTGAAGTCAAGGGAGTTGCATTAAACATTGAAAACCCTTTGTACAGCTAAGCTATTAAAATGCTACATTCAAGCTTTATTAGTTTCCCAAATTTTACATGCATCAATCATTTTTCTTGGCACAATGCTGCTTGTTTTACCAATGCAAAAACTGATTTGTGATTCTTCAGGGCTATCCACATAAATAGTGGAAATCTGATCTGACTTTTCACAGCTAGATGGTAAGTGTTTATATCCTGCAGAACTGTTCACTGAATAGTCTGAACAGTGTCAAGACTGGGTTCATAATTTATTTTCAATATTTATTTGTTTTTAAATAGCATGTTTCAATTAAGAATAAACAACAAGAGAATGCAGCAATACAGACATTCTGAGCAAACCTAGAAAAAAACAGAGGTTTAGATGCATGTAAGGTGGACAAATAATTATAGTGAACAGATGTTAGTTACAGGTTTTTACTGTGGGGATAAAAACATTCAAACAATAAAAACTGCTCTGGCCATATTATTTCACCTGGGTAGTCTGTGCTTCACTCCATTTCCTTCCTCTGCTTACTTAGTATGAAAATGAAATTCTACTGAATGTGACATGCTGCCATTTGACCTGATGTTGATTTAAGCTTCTAGAAGCTCATAACAGCACGAGGTCACAGACAGGCAAAGTCAGTGAGTCTAAAAATGGTGCAGAATAAAAGAGATTAGGCTTTGCTTGGGTTCAGATTATTTAAAACAAACAGACAAGAATTTAGAGAAAATAAAATCGTGTTTCTCATCTGGTTGGTCAAATCACTTTATTAAATGATACAATTTACATCTCTGGCATGCACTCTCAAATAAAGTGTCCTTTGCAGTGAACAAAAAGCCTTTAGAAGTGAAAAGATAATACAGTCTTTTGCTACTAGGCAGAAATGCAATGTGAATAGGTATTTGGTTGTGTTAAAGCAAACCAAACTGAAAACAAACTATGAACAAGAGTTGTGAACATCATCATCTAGCATAACTAAGGAAACTAAATTTTCAGTTATATTGAGTATTCAAATCCTTTGCATTTTGACAGAGACACCTCTGAGGGTGAACAGGAAAACTGCATTTAGAATATCAAGACTTTTTTTCCTCATTCATTGAGCAGATCTGTGTATTCAAAACCAAATGTAGGAAATACTTGTATTAATATATTCAGAACTCACACACAACAGTCACAACTATATGATAGAAAGATGCTCTGCTAGCGGAGGAGTGGGGTGAAGAACAGAGTGAAAGATGCTGTGTGATTCTTCATAAAGCTGTGTATGCATTAACATTTCATTTAGTAGTCTGGGCCTGCTGCTTCCATTGAAATCAGTTCATTGTCTCAATCTGGTTTTAGCCTGATTTCCTTTGTAAACAAGGCTACGTGATCTGTCTGCATGCTTGTATTCAAGTCTGCCCTCCAATTAACGCTTTTGAAAATGTTTGTTTTGTTTCCATGTTGCAGTGGAATAGATCTCGGAGGCAAAACATTGCCCCCAGTCTTTGTAAAACTAGACAGCTGAGTGGAGGATACGTACACTTATCAGTCTTACTCTTGAGGGAAATTCTGCAGGGTGAACTCATCCCATATTAGACATGAGTGAATCCGTATGGGAAAGAGAACTAGTAATTCCTCAGCAGTGGGAAACAAAATCTGTAGTAGATCATGTTAAACACCCAAGTTAATCTATGATAAGATACAAATCCATAGGAAACTCAGCATTGTTAATTCTCATGTTCACAGAAGTACTTACTGATGAATCCCTTCTTATCAAGAGAAGAAAATTATCAGGCTACATTTTCTTTTTTTCTTGGGACATTGAAAGAAAGTCGGTGATTTTGTCTGAAGCTCTCTGATTCTGCTGTTCTTACATGTTTAGTGCATATTTGGGAATTTTTTTAGAGCTTGCTTCTAAAGTATGATTTCCCACATTGATTGCTGTGTGATCACAGCATTAAATACTTCTTAATATCACTTTATATCATTTTTCTTGAAATATCAAAATTTAGAAATACTTACCAGAATTTTTAATTGCATGTAACTTAAAATTAAGCATACCTTACCTTCTATTAGACATAGGATCTTAGAATTCATAACATGAGTTTCAATGAGAATTCAACAGCTATGCACTTGATTCTGAGAATTAAAATAATTGGATTTGGTAAACATATGTCTCACTGCAAACTCCTTAATCTGTTTTCTAGTTTAACAGTGTAAAGGATGAAGTTCAAAACAGAAACCTAAACTTGACTTCAATACAGGGAATCATTTTATTATTGCAATACAGACCACAGTTCAGCAAAATATGTAAGCATTATATAGTTTTCAGAATGTAGTCCTTCTGTGAAATACATGTACACTAGCATTTATTAACTACTTAAGGCTTTGATGACTTAGAATTATAAAGCATTACTGCTAAATCACAGTTATACTGAAATCAGGTGTAAACTTGACATGTATTTCCAGGGAAGAAGGCCTGGATCCGAACATAGGCCCTTAAGGCTAATGGGACTACCACAGGCCCATAGGTTTCAGTGGAAATATTCCCAGTGGTGTCAGAAAAGGACATTATGGGGCCTTGCAGAGAAAAATGTAATTTTTTTTCTTTTTCAGGAAAATTTAACCTGATTATGCGAGTGTACGACTCTAAGGTGCAAAGCTCATTTTCAGACATACAGTGGCAGCCTTGTTTGTATATTTTATCTAAATCATCTTTTCTTTACAAATTCAGAATTTGTGAAAGAAATTTGTAAGGTGCTATAGCAATATAATCCTAATTTAAAGGTTTATAACTACCATGCCTTCATTCCCTCAGTGGTAGAAAGGACTGATTGATTACAAGGAGATTTGTGTTTGACTAGAGAATTACTGCCAACGTAAACTCATTAAAGGTATATTTTGTGTGATTAGTTGCTCCTATAGGAAGTTCCAGCTCAGCTGAACTTGGTCTACTTTTCTTGTTCCTTTTATACCAATTATATCTTATAATTGGTATAACTGAAAACTGTTTGCAGTTGGGAATGTTTCGTAATGCGTTTTTTCTTATATACGTGTTTCAGTTCTTTCTAATCTGACCACTTTATGCAGAGTTGACAACCTTAATGAAAATAGGGATGCTTAGCAGTGTTTCTAGTGTTTCTGCAGTAATTTTAGTTTGCGGTGTTTGACAAATCCTTAAAGAATGCCCCACAAAACGAGGAGGATGCAGAGCACTTTGTAAAGCTTGGGGTATTCATTTAATGCCTTAACAATATCTAAACTACCCAATAAGCTTGCAATATGTATATTTTAGACACATTTCTATTGTTTCAATAAGCTAAAAATGCAAGATATGTATCACCAGCAATGATTATTTAGCATCTCTTCAGATCCATCAAGATAATTCAATTGTAACCAACTGTCCAAATATTTGCTACTCATACTAGACTCATACCATGTAACACATATCATAAACCCTCCTTCACATACCACCTTCTACATAGAACAGGTATTATGCTTGATGAACAACTTCTGTCTTCTGAACTGAGAATACTCTAAAAGCCCTCTAAACATTGAGCTACCTACATACTAGGAACAACTGCCCAGCCAGTCAAAGTACTAGAGACTGTAGCAGTAAATGTTCAGCAAGTAGTGCATTTCACAGAGAAATAAAGGCTGTTCCAGCCTCTGTCTTGTTTGATAATTTATTACAAAATTAACTTTCACTCCAGTTTAAATACAATCTAAATACTTTCTTCATCCCTTTTGTTGTTCAAATATCATGGTACTGGTCTCTATTAACAACACCATTCTTCCTGTTGTGTTCAGATTATGCAATTAGCTATAATATGCAAACCTTCATTGAAATTGTCATGAAATCCATCTGAAATGTATGCCTGCGTGAGATTAGAGTATATCTACTTGTTGTAGAGATTCAAGTACCACGACCACAGAACCACAGATGTATTTTATATGTTGTTACCATGGTATAATTATTCACTGATTTCCTTTCCTAGCTTTTTTTTTTTTTTTTTTTTTTTTAAATGCAGTAAAGAAAACATAGGGCCAATAAGCCAGTGCTTCCCAGTCTTCCATTTTCACTGGAACTTTCTCAAGTCTGGTTATATCTAGTACCCTGGAACTCAGGTGTCTAGCATATCCAGAAAACCTACAAGACGTTGTCAAATACTACTAACCTTTAAAATGCCCTTATTTTCCTTTTTTTTTTTTTTTTCACATTATCTTAACCACAAACACTTGTGCTGTCTCCATCTAAATCCTTTCTAGATTTTTATATTGAGCACATGGTTGCCCACCTTCATACTCACCCCCAAGAAATGTGTAATTTTGCCCTTTTACAAACAAAACTATCTTAGGTTAGGTGTAAAACTGAGTCTATTCTAGCAGCTGCTAGCCTTGCAGTCATATGAAAACTGTGCTCCATTCAATTTTGCCTCCTCGTTTCTTTAGTTCAGATATGGTGAGGCCGGCAAGAAACTTTCCTTCTCCAACTCAGATCTAAGGCTTGTAAAGCTGGAAGAAGGGAGAATATGCCAGGGCCTTCTCCTGTTCATGTTGGACGCCTCCATCCCCTAGGCTGTGGATTGTAGTTTGAATCAGCTGTTGATACGCCATAGTCAGACCTGGAATCCATGGACATTATATCAGGATCTGTTCGGGACCGTTGGCTGCAGTAAGCATACTGCAGCTGAGAGCCCCCCTGCATGGTGGCATTCGGGACAGACAGGGAGCTTTTTCGGGGTGATAAAATACCCGACTGCTTCCCTCCTAATAAGGCTACGCTACCACTTGGGGCTGGAGGCTCATAAGAAACTTTTTGTTTCCATTCATCTGGTGGCTCAGGAAGTGTTTTCCTGCGAGCAGCTGATACTATGTTAGCCGCAATGTATTCCTGCATACTTTGGGGCCCAAAAGCTTCATCCACTAGGCCAAGAGGGGATTTTGCTGCTGCTTCCCAGGGAGTCGGTCTCTTGCCAGGCCTGTCAGCCGCTGTGTCTGGCTTGCTGAAGTAGTCAGGGGCAGGCTGAAATATAAGAGGAGAAGTAGGAGACATGGCTCGAGAAACGAATGCAGAAGGTCTCCCAGGAAGTGATAATGAGCGTCCACTGCTTCTTTCCTAGGAAAACAAAACACCAAATATAGCTGCAGTCATTAAACAATAAAAACAGAAGCCTCTTCACTTCCAAACTGGAACAACAAACCCTGAAAGCACATGATATTCTGGCAATCCCGTTATATATACATGGGTACTTTTTAATAATTAAGTGGAAAGAGATGAGGTATTAAAAAGGGTGCAGAGGAAGAAGCAGGAAGAGAGAGCAAACTGATTTTTTGAGGAAAGTCAATAAACCAAAGGCAGGATTTTGTTACTGAAAAGGTACAATTACATTAAGAACTGTACAGCTTTTCTTCCATCTCCACTACTTAGCTAGTATGTCTTGTTCAGAACAGACCATTCTTAATAACGAGAAAGGAAGTCATGTTGCAACAGCTCTCTCTGTGTTTACAAGATTGTCTTGAACATGCAGGCACAGTCTAATTTATTTGATTACAGGCTCTGTTTGGGACATCTGTCCAAGAACATATCTTTGGCAATCTCCTTTTAAGAAAGGAATTTCTTATTCTAAAATTATTGGATTTAATCTGAATGAGAAGGGGTCAAAAATTAACATGCAAAATTAAAAACATTAATACAATCATTGCCTTAATACCCTTGCAGGATGCTACTTAACCTGGCTTCTTTAGAAGGCAGTGCCCTCAAAATTTCAGAACATTCTGACCCATTTATAGGAGCAATCCATTCATATTTGACAAATCCTAATCTTCTTAGTAATGCAGCACTTTGAAACAGAAACTCTGTTCATGAGAAGGTTCTGCCCACAACAGTCTTAATTTGGCATACAAAACACATACAGTCTTTTCCCCAAACCAGACATATTCCTTGTATTAGACAAATCACATTGTTCTTACTGAGAAGTGTCCATACATGTGGTTCATAAACTAACTGATTTACACCCACTGATTCATATCCTGCGGTTTAAATGCCTTCAGCTCTGAAATCCTGTGTGAAATTCCGGGCTCTGTTGCCAAAGGCTGTGCTAAGATTTCATTCAAATGACATTGGCCTGTGTTACTTTTCCTAATTAGCTTCCAAAGCTTTGAATACTGTGAACATGATCGAGATACCAGTCAATAACTATATGATTACACAGGCAATAGCTAATCCTGCAAAGATTCACACAGAAACATCATGTTTTATAGTTTTTTCCATCTCAAGATCTTGACACACTTAAGAAACTCAAATGACCTTTACTTCACACAGGCTTTTATGTTATGTTTTAATATCAGCCTTGTAAATGAGAGATGAAAACTGAGAAAAAGCCTAGTGATTGCATTATTATCAGTTAGCCTGGTGGTGCACAGTCTGAATCTGTTGAGTGTGCAGAGACACAAAGAGGTTTTGTAATGAGAGATCTGACAAGTGATCTGATGAGTGATGCTTTACAACAGAACCATCGTTTCACCACTTAGCTACAACTAGCTATTCCCAGTTTGCAGTTCCAGAGAGGAAATTCTCCAACATTACTAATCCTACCCCCCACATACTTCTATCAAATTTGACAAATGACCACAATTAATTTTTAAGTTTTCACTTATACCATGAGATTGTCAAGCATTAAAGACGTGGCTTACCAGATCGCCACGTATAGAAAGGTCCCATCAGGGTTCTTTAAGCTGGTAGCACTTAAAAAACAAAAGCAGTCCATTTGGATGGTAAATGAATGTGAGAGTATAAAGAACTTTCTTTTTCCACATAGATGAAGTGATACACCATCAAGAATGGATTAAACCTTCTCCACGTCTTCACCTAACAAGAGTGTTTCTTCTCACCTGGAAAATAAGAGTCCAGATAACAGATCATACCTGGGGACCAGGAGTAGCAGACCCAGATAGGCCTATCAGAAAAATTCTTTCCTCTCATATATTTCAGTTTATTTCTTCAATGAATCCACAGAAACCAGTTTCTTCAGCATGTCTAATTACTGTATTTTGTTTAAATTGTCAGCAACAATAATTTTTTCACATGTGTGAAATCAAAGCAAGTATGCAAAATGAGATGCAGTTTCCATTAGAATGTAATGAAGTAGTTTCTTCTAATGAAACTTAGAAGACGGGATGTGTAGAGGGATGAAAAAGTCGATCAAACAGGTTCAGCTAGGTAGCCTACCTGTGCTAACTGCTCTCAGGATGTTTCAAGATCCTGGGCTGTGCTGAATAGAAAAACCTCCTTTTAATGGAGATTCCAGTTCTGAGCCCTGTCAGTAATTTGTAGGATTACAGAGATGCAGAGGGAAATGATACTGTAGAAGGAACTGTTGCATACAATGGCTGATATTTCAAGACAGTCAGATGAAACACTCTGTTTAGTCCGTCACGTTTAGAGAAAACCTCCAGAGTCTATCAAGTTGCAGAGGTATCTTTTTGGCCTAACCATCAGTAATAAAGCAGGAGCTGATTTTCTTTGACAGAATTTGATCAGAGAGCAATGAGTTAGGAAAAGTATTACAGTACTATGTCAAACAAAACATGCTGTTCTATTATGTTACGAAGACAGGAGCTTGTAAAAGCAGCAATACAGTATAGCCAAATAAAATGTTCACATTGTGGTGAGCTCTAGTTACTTAGTACGTGTGATACATCAAATTCAACAGAAAATCAAGATAATTAATGGAAAATAAGATACTATTCTGTGATGCTGGAAACTATTCCAGGGAGATCTTTGTTATTATATAAGGCAAAGAAAGGGAACTTGCAGGGGAGAATTAAAATGACCTCCTAGCAAAACCCTCTGCATGAATCAGTCAATACAGTATAAAGGAGTTGGCACAATTTTGACAGCTAGATTCAGGGAAGAGTGTTTTACTGTCTTGATAATCTCTTTTGTCCTTAATTTGTAAGATGTCAATGAACAAGTGTTTGTACTTCAAGTCATATCTATCCATAGTGCCTGTAATGTCATGCAGATAATAAGTTGAGTATGTAAGGGTTGTTGCAGAAAAAGCAGAATCTTGAATACTGATAATCTGGAGGATATTATTTTGTCTTTTGAGTTGGTCCATATTGAAAAATAAATAAATAAGTAAATCAAGTAATGTGAAATACTTCAGACATGGAAGATTTTAGTCTCATAGGAAATACAAATCTTTTCTCCTTTTAGTTCTGAGATTCTTCTCAGCTTTTGTGCAGTATGGGTCTGCATTTGACTAGAATGCTGGAAAGATGCAGTCAGTAAACTGGAACACCAGTGGTGTTTTGAGAATGAGGTTGGCTATACTAAAATTACTTGAACTCATTTTTTATTTCATTTTTAACCTTAGTTAGGCTCTCAGGGATAAATGACTACGTAAGAATCCAAGTAGTTCACACCCTCTCAAGAGATGAAGAACGTTTCATTACGTAAGGATGGCTTTCCTTAGCTACAAAAGGGATTTACCCAGTGATCACTCTATAAGATGAAATTGTCTGTGATAGATTTTTCCAATGAAATTCAATTTAGACTTCCAGGTAATTTGGAGCAACTGTTACAATCTACCTGTCCAGTGAGATATTGTACCAATTTATCTGGAAAAATGTATTTCCTTAAAAGTTGACAAGTATTCTCTTTTTCTACTCAGAATCCAAGAATAGTTATTTCAGGTCTTGTCCATTTTGCCAAATGAGTATTTGCGTTTGTCACTGCTGTCAATTTGCCAGAGTAACCTATGCATTTTTTTCATTGGTCTCCTGGATCTCACATAATCCTGTTAATTTCTGGACTTCATCTTCATAACTATCATCAGAGAGATTTAATTCTGATAGAAAAACAGAGCAAGTTATCCAAAGACTTGTTTCTCTTGCCCCAGTGGACAGCTTTGTTAGGTGCCAAGTATCTTGTATGGAGACTAGAAACATCGGATACAGTGAACACATTCAGTAAGATCTTTATCACTGAAGATAATCAGTGATTACTTCATTCTGGATGGTTGTTCAACCTATATCTAAATCACAGCAATAAGGTTTGTGCTGCAAGATCAAACTGATGACCTATGGTACTGTCAGATGAATGATTCTCATCTGTAGACAGTCCTTTAGCATACTTGGTCCTGCTTTGGTATTCCTGAAACAGTCAAATTGTTCTCCTTTCCCACTTGGTAGCTTGTACTTAGATACAGTTCTGATATTAGTCTGCTTTTTATCTCTAAAAGAGCTGTGAAATTGGATATCCATTTCTTCTACATTTTGTATATGGGTTTCTAACAGTTGTTTTTCAGATAGTGAAAGAACGAAATCTGTAAGAGAAAATAGTGTTCCAGATGATTTACCTGGAAAATGTCTGAAGTAAGTGGGAAGACTTTTTCCATTCTGTAATGGTCAGAAGGAATTTGAAGAAAAATTTGAGAGAGACACCTGCTTTCTGAGATAATACCAACCTACAGTTGTAGTGTTGTGTCTGACTTTTGATGGGGAGGAAAAGTAGACCAATAATTTTTGAAGGAAGAGGGTCTTGTTGGAAGGAGCTGGCTAAATTCTTTACCTTTCCCAAATGGAAGAAATCATAACTGTGCTGAAGATGGGCAGAAGAGGGTTTGAAGACCCTGGGGTCCCAAGAAGATGAAAATTTATTTGGCTAGAATGAGCCTAGTTATTTTAAATTACAACATTCCTAAAATACATAACAATCATCATTATCTCCATTCCAGTAAGCTCAGGGTGAGCAAAACATTTTATATGAATTTTATCTTTAATAAATCTAGAAAAATTAAATATCAGTTTGGGCCCAAAACAATTCTGTTGAGCTTTGTAAAGTGGCTGCAGCTTGAAGCAGTTATAACCCTTTGGATTCAGGAGGATATATTTCTAATTTTCTTGTCTCTTTTACAGAAAATTACAGAATTTCTTTCATCTCCCTTGAAAGAAATATAGCAAATGCATCAGTTAAGTGCACTGTGCCATAATGCCTCAGTATTTACCTTAAGAGGGAGGAATTTAGTCTCTAAGTCTGCTCACTACTAAGATTCTTATGGTAGTATCTATTGTAATACAAGTAGTCTAATAGCAGCCTGTGCAGCAGATTCTTGTGCACTTAGCTAAATAATTATATAGGCATTATATAGTGGCATACTATTGGAATAATTTGTTTAGTTCAAAATTAGAATATTTCTACCTGCTTCAACTTTATTCTAAAACTGAATAATCTTTGGCTTCAGAATATTAATCTCCACATTTTTTCAGACTTTGTGGTAAATAAGGTTTATGCATTTGTAGAAAAGCATGTTTTTCTAAAATACAAGTATGTCTCAAATGTAAGAACTGAGATATGATTAATATTGCCTTGTTTTCATTGTGCTTAATTTTCATTATCGGTAGTGGTGTTCCTAGACTGAAAGCCTAGGTCTGAACATTTCTAAACACATAGCAGATCTGCTCTTGAGACTAGTTTTTATCAGAACTGTGGTGTTTAGCCCTTTTGAAATAACAAACAAAATGTGGAATTAAGGCAACATTTAATCACTACAATTCTTCATTCATTTAGTGGACAAGAGCAGCCAGGCATATTGATACTTTCAATTACTTTCCCTTCCTATTTAATTCTTGTAGATAGATCCTTTGACATGCACTAAAAGGAGTGCACAAACCCCTGATCATAAGTAAGACAGTGGGAAATATAAAGTGCAAATGGAGAATGATTATTCTACCCCCGTCTCCATTAAGCTATAAGAAAATCTCAGAGTGTTAGAGATCTTCCATTCTTCTGCCCAGCGATCAGAATTGGGAAGGAAATTTCCCCAGAGAAGGGAAGGAAAAGTGATGTGCTAGCAGAATTAATAAATTGTCACATATTGTATTACTGTACTGTTTTTTGTAAAACATTCATTACGGTACTGTACCAGCATTCAAAGTGCTGCAAAACAAAACAGAACCCTACACAGTGATTGATTTATGTTTTTCCATTGCCTGATGTGAACCTTTTCAGAAGGAAAGGTCTCTTCTAAAATAGCTGTAAAAGGGGAAGTGATTCTTGGATGTCAAGAAAAGGAAAGGCCGTTCAGAGTTGTCCATTGCAATCTCAGAACCCTAACAACACCTAATGACTGCCCAGGTGTCTATGCAAACAGATTAAACTTCAGTTTTAGGTTAACATTGATTTTAAAAATACAAACTGTTTATAAACTGGTCGGTGAAGCACACATTTATTGTACCACAAGTGCCTTTAGTACTTATGATCCGTGTATTAATAACTAGAACTAAAACAAATATATTACTCCCCAAAGTAACTTTTTCAGTATAAATAAATGAAAGTAAACACAGTACTTATGAAAATTCTGTGTACACATACATGTTTTCTTTTTCATTGTAAGTGGAAAGAGTGAGAATGTATACCTCTGATTCAGTAATACTCAAATCAAAAACCTGTCATTTGGAACTTAATGATTTTTCGAATTTCTTTGTAATTATGAAATGCTGAAAGACAAAAATGCAATAATTGATTTCATAACACAGCGCAAATATAAATGTCAAAAGTTAGTAAGATCTTTTTCATTTTACAGGCCAAATGGGAATGCAAAATGCTACTTAGTGAAATGATTTCACAATAACCTTTTCTGTCTCAGGTGGCGCATCTCCTTAGTAAGGGAAAACTGTTCATATGTTTACCTGCTGAAACTGCCTTTTCAGCAGTTAAGGGACATAGATTAAAAAGCTTTATTTATAGCTCATATATTATAAAGTTCATATATTAAAAAGCTCTAGAAGTAGCTTGGGTTCTTAATATTCCATGTCTCAGTGAAACTCCCTGCAACACAGACTCTCATCTGGTTGAGTTGCTTTAAAAAAATGATTTAGGTTTCTAAGTCATTATGGCATTTTTATCTTTGTCTTTTCATTTTAGTCATAGGCCTTAATCCCATATCAAAGCAGGTTCAAATCAGAGTTAACATTAGCATCTGGCTAATGTTTATACCAAAAGGGAACAAAGGAAAAGGAAGTGGTTAAAACAATTGGACTATTGCAAAGTATGACTCTGTCTTTATAAAAAGTTCGGTGATGCATTTGTCATTTTGCTTTCTATCAGCTTGTAATTGCTACTTCAGTTAGATATCAAACTATTGAGAAGATGGTAGGACAAAATAAATAATACCTGATTTTTATATATTTTTATGTTTATATCTCTTTCAAATCTTTCTTTCCATTTATTTTAAACAGAAAATAATCATTTCAGATTTTTAATCTGACTTGTAGAAAGAAGACATTGATTATCTTATTGTAGCTTTTTGTTATCTGAAACCACTTACAATTTAAGCATATAATGAAAACATTTTCTCTCCAAAATGCTGCCAGCTCTAGAATAAATACTGCAGCTACTTTACAATATAACTACCAAAAATTTGGAAGTAAAATTTAAAATCCTGGAAATAATTTATAGCAGGTAAAAGGAAACTTGTAAAATTGGACTGCATCATTTTTGTCTGTGGGGGTATTAATGGCTGGAGAGACAGGGAGTCTTACCCGTCTGTAACAATTAAAGCTTTCTCAGTAGCTATACTAGGAATTGTAATAGATTAGAATCACATGGTGAAAAATTCTGGATTTGACAATAAATTCCTTTTAGTTGTCAAGTAATGGTTGAACATAAAGATATAAAATTGTCCCTTCACTAATGCAGAACACCTACAGCACACATGGAACAGAAGCGAGAAGAGTGCTACTAACCTCTCACTTGTTATTGCTCAGTTTGCATCTGTGTAAATGAACGAAAATTGGTTCTTTCTATTAATATTTAATATTTATCAATATATGATTATAAAAATAAATACAATTATGTCTATAACAAGCAAATAGCTGAAACATTTTTGGCAAAAGGCATTTTAGTTTTCCTTGGAAGGGACAGTCTATTTCTGGTAAGGAAGAATATTTGCTGCCACCTTCTGGACTTTAATATTACAGTTTTGAAGAAGGTCTTAGAACATGAAGCCTGTCTTACTTGTGAATAAAAGTTTGAAAAACAAGTGCAAAGTTGGTCCTAGTTTCCGACCTTTCTATTTTGTATTGTCAGTGAAAGAGTTTAAAATTAGTATTAAATGAAGACTGTGTTTTGTTTTGTTTTTTTTTTCTTCTAAAATCAAATCAAATCAAAACTCTATTGAATGTATTGTGATTCTTGAAGGTCATGGCACTATTGTTTCTGAACATTTCCAAATTATCCAATTCCATATAATTTTCTTATCAAATATTCCAAAACAAAGTCTTCAGCCTTGTGTGTTGTTTTTTGTTTGTTTGTTTGTTTGTTTTGTTTTTGTTTTGTTTTTGTTTTGTTTTTGTTTTGTTTTTGTTTTTGTTTTTTTCCTATTTACTTCATCCCAGATGATTCAACCATCTGACATACATTTTAACCAGGTGAACCCATATGGCTCAACAATTTGAAGGAGTGAGAGTAGGGAAATGACAAAAAACGCTAGCCTCCTTTTCCTTGAAAAGCAGTACTGCTACTTCATGCTTTAGAATTGTTCTGAGACTAATCCTCTTTGTGTCTGAATTGTATTCAGACTTGCCTATTTACATCCAAGCTGAGAATCTTTCTGTAATTTTAGTTAATACTGGCTCAGCAGGAAAGTCAGGCTCAGTAGGAACACCTTATCTGTTGCTCAGATGGTTCCTGAGAGCTCAGGACAGCACTGATATTCTGTTAGGCAGTGGGATTCTATTCATTATTACAACTCTAAGCTGCTGTATGTTTTGAAATGTCTGGGCACACACAGAAGAACAAGAAGACAGATCTTCTGCTTTCTCTGCCTGTCTAAACTGCAGGCTTTGTCTATCTCCACAGGCTGGAGAAGTCACTGAGATGTACTACAGCTCCTGCACTTGCTGCACAGCTCAGTTTTCATTCACAAAAAAGTACTGCATGTGGGAGTATGGTGCATACCCACATGTCACAACACTGGGGCTGAACACAAGGTTGCACGCTGACTGATCAGGACTGAGGTGCACTGCAGAGCATGTTGCCTCTTGGCAAAGCTCCAGAGCTCCTGTTTGGCCCAAGCAGCTTCAAAGGGGAAAGCACCTGATTTAAATACAGAGCAGCAAGAAGCAGAATTTCAACAGGGTGGAAGAAACAGGCAAGGGAAGGACAGAGAAGAGGCTGGACAAAACAAAACCAGGATATAGGAATACTTGATGCAGAAGGAAAAACTGTATTCAGCACTGGCTTGGAGAGTGATGAGACTAGGTATTGATGGCCAAGATTCCCAAGTTTGGATGAGAAGATAAAGGAATAGAAAATTGACCTGTGTAGCTCGCAACGAGGCTACGATTTGGAGACCAGGACAAGAAAGAGATAAGATGAAGAAATGGGGCCATGAAGGCACAATGGGGGAAAAGAACCTGTGCTGATTACTGTGTACTTTCCTCTAGAGCTCCAGAGAAATTTAATCCCTGGAAGAATGGAGTTTGTCCTTCCTGGATCTCACTGATGTCAGAAAAGACTGCAGAGCCACACCAGAAAGCTGTGCCATCCTCCCAGTGGTGGCTCACAGCCAGATGTCAACATGCACTTGCTGCCAGTTACTGTAGTAGCATGATGGCAATTGTTTGGGGTGGTTCAGGCTATGCTGGAGGACCTTGTTGGTTACAGTGTGCTATATGATAGTTTCTGGGGTTTGGTTTGTTTCAAAAAAACCCTTGGGTCTTTAACACAAAAAGTTACCTTGAAACAATGCAAGTAAAGTTGGAAGGTCAAATATTCAAAAGCATCATTGGCCAGTGCATATGCATTTTTATTACATTTCAGGGCTTCTGCCCCATCCAGTGCAATTTCAGGGTTTCCTTTAGCAAATACTATGTTTATATGGTAAAGGAGTATATTCTGTGAAAGATGCTTTCACTGGGTGGATTTCAGTGCTGGTCACTCAGCATTCCCTTCTCTGGGCTTCCACCTGGAGACCTGTAACCTGTGAATACTCATGGACTGATGTTAAGGAGAACCATGCTTTCGATATATTGACTAATTCTTATATGATCTGAAGATGCTGAATGTCTTGAACTGGACACCCAAGGCTACTGAGTTTCCTAATATCAATGCTTCCATCTTCATTTACTCATTTGTAAAATGCAGTGGTGAAAAAATATATTACAGCTTCTGAATCAGTCGGATACTAACAAAAAAATCTATGAGGAAATAAATAATTCTGTATGAAGAGCATACTTTCAAGAGCGTACATTAGATAAGAAACAGTGCTAAGCACAGAACAGTGTCATTACAAATCAGTGAAGAGCTATTCATCAGTTGAGCAGTACCATTCTGTGCCCCGAATTGAGTTAGGAGTTCTATGGGGAAAAAAATAAATAAGCAAGTGATGATGTGATTACAGGTGGTTTTGTCACACAAATGCTTGAGAGGGCTGAAATTAGGTGACACATTCGTTTCAAGTGCCTCATTTTGCAATCTAAACAGTAGTGTTTAAGATTGTGTTTTTTAATAATTGTATATACATAAGGGTCAGGCCCTGGCTTTGGTAGCTTTCCTTTAGCAGGACCAGGTTGGTCTAGTTTCCCTACAAACCATCACTCTGAAAGTAATCTTAGGATGAGGAAATATATCTGAAATGCTTACAGCTGTGCAGCAGAGTACAGCACAACTGCAGATGTATATCAACATAACAAGTCATGTTGCTCCTTCTATTTTGTGGAATCATTTGAATTTTTAATGGAAAGCCATCATGAAAAAAAAAAATAATAAAAAATCTCATTTGTCATACTTCTGCACTTTCTGATATCCGCCAAAGAAGAAGAAAGAAATTATGTGCCAGTGTTTTCTGAAGAAATTCACAGCCCACTTTTCAGTTCACAGAAGATTCTTAGGTAGCAAAGCTAGGACTGGCAGAAATACCCATATATATCTAAATGTGGTTATTTAACCAAAGAAAACAAAACTGCAGACAGATACTGAGGTTTTCTTGTCACCACGTCTTCAACTATTTAGGGCTGCTTAAGCTCCACTTTTAAGCTATAGACCTGATGAGGGAAAATTACCAAAATTCCAGGAAGAAATCTAAGTGTACCTAGATGCCCATCCTTTAGTTTTGCTCCCAGTAGTAAAGCCATATAGCAACAACAACCTGCACAGTGAGACTGTGAGAAGTAGCATTCTCACAGATCAAAGAAAAAATCAGTGGCAGTTATTGATGTTTTTCTCAATTGGAAAAAAAAAAAAAAAGTATATTTTCGCAAGAACTTTCTTTAAAATTTGAAAATATTTGTCTATAGGTTGTTTCTGTACAGAAACCATTGATTCTGATATAAGTATACTGAATTCTTGGCTTTGAAAACAAGTAAAGCTCATAGTAAAATGAATGAGAGTGGTGCTCCCTGGCAGCCTTTGTAACCCAATATGTGTTACGGTGTTTTGGTGGGTATTTTATTTCCATAATGTTCCTTCTTTTCTTCTGTATGCTCTGCATTTCTTAAAATAGTCAAAGCCTCTTGTTTTGGGTTTATGTGGAAACATCAAGAGTAGAGCTCCATCTGTTCAACAATTTAGTCTTTATGCCTAATTAGAAATGGCCTGTTTACTTTTGTAGCAACATATCTTTCCATTGTCAGAGTTATGTTTTTAAGATATCTGTCTCAAACCGTACAATATAATCAAGGATTCTTGCTTAAAAACACTACTGATATATTGATTGCCCTGCACACAAGCCTTCATCTACTTAGTCCATCTGTAAGCATGGTTTGGTAAGTTATTTTTCTCATAGCGGCGTTTCCTCAGCCTAAGAGAGTGAACAGTTACTGTTACAGTATACTTCCATGTAACTTTGTGAAAATTTCACATGCATTGTAATTAAAAACATTTTGTCAAGATCATTACAAACAAGAATAGATTTTTTTCCTCTGAAAACCACAGAGTAATGGGAGACTTGATTAGCATGGTATAAAAAAATAAATAAAAAAGTTTTTGCTGGCCTTACTTAAGGAAGCCTCTGTTTAAACCATGGAAATATCATTATGTGGTTAGTCTCAGTTTATAAAGGAAGAGGAGAATCTGTCTCCATAAAGATCCTTCCAACACATACCACTAAGCTTCAGGATTACTGTTTTAATCATTTGATAAGAAACCTAAAGTGCTTCCTGTAGTAAGCATCCAACCTGAAAAGCACTTGCCAAACATTACCCTTCCCTTTTATAATTACATGCAAAAGTAAAGTTTAGGATAAAATAAGAGCAGTCATTGTCATGGGTACTATGAAGTTGTAAAGGTAGCACCAAGTGTGTCATGTAAATACCAGGTCACGTGTTTTCCCAAGAAATCTACCAGCAGTAAGTTCAGAGCTTCTGAATCCACAGTTTTTTAAATATCTTGTCATCAAGTTTCTTCTTTGCATAACATTTCTCTTTCAAGCTGAGTAGATTCATTAAAAAATAACATTATGCCAAGCTGTGAAATTAAGGCTTGCACTTGCCATGCCGAATTCACAAAGCGATCAGTGGAATCTCCTGGACGTTTAACTTCAGGCAAAGTTGTATCATGGTTGGTTAAAAAAAAAAAAAAAAGTAATATTGACAAGGCAGATCTTTTTATAACCACTTGCTTTGTGCTCTGAAAGCTAGGAAATCTGGATAAGGATCCTGGAAAAAGAGAGGAGAAAGATTTTGCAAATTGTTAGTTGCAAAGAGTGGTGTTGTTTCACTGGTATTTCCCTACCTCGTGGTGTACAGAGGATTCCCACAGAAAGGCTGGAGCAGCGGGACGTGCTGGAAAAGCTGGTCTTGTGTTGGGGTGTTGGCCCGGCTACATGGTAAGCAGTGCTCCTCCCAGATCACCTCATCTGGTATCCAGTTCTCTTTACATTTGCATCCCACCGCTGATGGGCATTTCTCTCTGCTATCTTACATCGGAGTTCACTTCAGCACTTTCAAAAACTGTCATGTATAGGAGCTATCTGGGATAATATGTTTGTATATCTTTTGCCTCTCAGAGCAAATGTCTATTGACAGGGTCGGCTTTTTTTTTTTTCTCTTTTTTTTAAACCTCTTTTTTCTCTTTTTCCTGGCCATTAGCATTTCCATTTTTACACAATATATTTTTGTAAGTAGATGAAAAAAATCATGCCCAGTGATATGAGCACTCTGTCATCCAAGAACAATCTAGCAAATTTCAACAAAAAGCTTGAAGTTGTCAGTGCAAAATAATTAAGCCCTTCTTTCTGATTGTTTTCTTCTCTTGTACCTTCAGTATTTCATACATGTAAACCCGTGACAGATATTTTATCCTTTGCAGTCTCTGCTCTGGAGTTTTCTCCCCGTTACTTGGCTCCTTCTAACCCTAGCAGTTTTTTCTCTCAAAATTGCTGCTCTGCCACTTAGCAGTAACTTTCCTATATGAACCATGTGCCAGCCTCTCACTTCCTAATTGCTGGAGCCTGGTGATACCTCAACCTCATAGTATCCATTTACTTCAAATACAAATTTGCATGAATTCTAGACATTCATTTTAGGATGAATAGTAACAGCACTCTGCCAAAAGGAAAACTCATTGATGCATGATTGCTGTGGTGACAGCAAAATGGGTCACAACACTTTTAGGGCTGATTTTATGTTTTGATTCTGTCTCAGATAAAGTTAGGTATATTTTGGGTCAGTGCAGGAAGACTTTGGATAAAAAATGAACTGAAACTTTTTGGTGGCTGATATTTTAATGGCATTGGCTTAATCTCAGTGAATTGTCTGTGCATGTAGGAGAGAAATGAGCGTTCCCTACTGCACACCTTGCTGTGAGTGTATTATAAAGTCCCAGTCCATCAGCCAGGTGCTTTTGGAATCAAGTGGCTTATTGTCACTGGATATTGTCACGTCTTAGGACACTTACAAAATTATTTCTTCCATAAAAGAGCAGAAAGCAAAAGGATGAGACATACTTTTAAGAGATGGTATTGTTTACTCTGTAAATGTTCCTACAGAAAATAATATTTGAAATATCTTTCTGTTTGTTTCAAAATATGTTATATTTTGCCAATCAGGAACTTGGTAAGAGTAGTTTCCCTGGAGAAAGGGAGAGAAGCTAAGCAGTTGTGTTTTTTTTTTCAATAAATAAATGTTGTTTCTTATTTTTGCTACAAAAAAAAAAAAAAAAAAAAAAAAACTTCTTATTTAAAAGCTATGCCTCTCCCAAGACAAAACTTTTAAATTCAGGTTTTATAAAGAGCAGTTTATAACTGAATTATGGAAAAGCTGTCTTGAATGTGAGATCTAAGTTGTGCAGTGTATGGGCTTTAGTATGGGCTATAATCAAATCTGATAAATGCAACATAAAGAACAAATAGATCCTTTAATGTGAAGATATTAGAAGTATTGTTATTGGGGGTGGCCTAAAATTCTATGGTATATATGCATACAGAGTAAGCACAACAATTGTATTTTGGAGCTTTGTCACATTATATTATAATTTCTAAAAACTTTTTGAAAAAAAAAATAAAGGTTCATTTTTCTCTCATAGAGAAATTTCAGATGGCTTCTCTCTGTGCAAACAGTCAATTTTCTTGCCATTTCATCTACGCTTAATGTCATTTTTACCTTTTAATTAGGACTCAAGGCAGTGAACAGCTTAACTTTCCTATAAATATCTGCTTCATGAGAGATTACACCTTGGATAAAACTGTTAATTTAAGTAGGCCAGTCTTCTGAAATATTAATAAGAATTACAGACTTACCTGATTTGTAAAAATCTTGAAGGCAAGTTGGATCCAAGCACTATGCATGTAGAATGGTGTATGTATAGGGTATTGAATTCAGACTTGGTCTTTGAATGGGATTTTCAAAAGATCTTGGTTGAATTAAGAGAACCACTGTCACTAGGGCTTTTGCTTTTAACTCATATTGGTGCCTTAAAAAGCCCTTCTGTCATTGCTATAGGCCATACAAGCACCTGTATTTGAGTAACAGCAAAAAATCCAAATCTGATCAAGATCCAAATTTTTAACATAATTTCCTTTTCTTCTGGACAAGGTAAAGAGAAGATAATAGCTAATAGCTTCATTCTGTACTGCGATTACAGAAGCTGGCTTTATGTTTATAGTTGTCAGCATGAATATTGTTTAGACAACATTCTAAGTAAAATTGTGGTTTGTGCTGTTAATGAAAGAAATAGCTAAATGATTTTCAAGTTGATAATTAGGATAATAATGCGTATTATTTCTTACATGGAAAGTGGCATGTAGGCACATATACATTAGATTTCAGTAATCCACACATTTCATACAGGATATTCAGGAGATGGTGACAACCTCCAAAAGTTACTGACCTGAGTGTGATAGAACCTGGTCACCACGCCAGGTAAGGCATACATTTTATCTTTGTGTTAACAAGATGTATCTTGTTAGTAGCCATGTGCATCAACCTCAACACTTGTGTGAAAGTACAAAACTGCTAAAAATTTCCACATTAGGGAAATATTCTTGAGGTGGTAAGGTGAACAAGTACAGAAGTGTGATTATAATTTGCAGGTGTATTTTACAAGAGGAGACTCTAGGCAAACACGTGTAAGGCAACATGAGGCTGTCTGAAAGGGATTACATTTCTATGTGTATCTCTAGTAGCACAACTCTTATCTTTGGCAGGGTATCTTTATTCAAGGGAAGGGAAGGGAAGGGAAGGGAAGGGAAGGAGAAGGAGAAGGAGAAGGAGAAGGAGAAGGAGAAGGAGAAGGAGAAGGAGAAGGAGAAGGAGAAGGAGAAGGAGAAGGAGAAGGAGAAGGAGAAGGAGAAGGAGAAGGGGTGAAAAGGGAAAGGGAAGGGGGGGAAAGGGAAAGGGAAGGGGGGAAAATGGAAGGAGAAAGGAGATTTCATATTAACAGAATTACATAGAAAACAGATTTCCCTAAAAAGATACTGTCAGTCTGTATATATACTGTATATATAAGTGAAACAAAGCAAAACATAACAGGAAAAAACAACAACCAAACCAAAGAAAAGAAACACAAACAGGCAGAGAAGAAAGGGACAAATTTAATGGTAGAAGAAAAATATAGATACTGACAGTGAAAAACAGATTGAAGGGAGATCTCCAGAGGATTAAAATATTGCTACTCTGTTTCCAGGCAAATGTAGTGTAATTCTTTGTTGAGTTTTCCAAACTATTTTCTTCAAAATTTCCCATCCGTGTCCTGAATTTTAAGAGAGGTTGATCACATGGTCATTTTCTTCTAATGCAGTCAGTATCCCAGTCCAGATATTAACGGAGAGAATGAGATTTTGGAGGTCCAAAATTCAAAGTGATTTTTGTTGAGTTGATTCCAATCTGCATTTTATATGTCCAACCAAATTACTATTTTTTCAAACTTAACTGCTGTTTGAGTTACCTTCATGGGACGAGACTAAGACTTTTTTTCATACTGGGGAATGCTTTCTTCATTGAGACAGATAGTTCTACAAAATCTTTGTGCACCACTATGATATAAAAGATCCATATTTGGGCCTGTAGCTTGCTGGATCATAACTTAAACAAATATGCCAACAGATTCTGCTGCCTTTACTCACAGAGTGATGTTCTAATCTTATTGCACATCTCTAATCATGTTGCACATGGGATGGATTTTGATAGCCTTACTTGTGTCAAACAATGTTTTGTTTCAGACCCAGCACTACTGATGTAAACGAGACTCTTTACAGAATAACATGATAAACTGTTCAAATATAGGCCCTTGATTTCAGAAAGATGTATTCATTGCAGTATTATACAGTAGGTTTCAAGACTACAGACTTTTAAGAATTTTCTACAGTAGCAGTATTTCAATCCTTTGTACTGAATACAAGAAGTAAAAGGGGAAAGTATAAGACCAGAGTAAAAAGATTTAAAGTGGGAAGAAGAACTGTAAATCCCAAAGTGAAATTAAAAAAAATGTGTATGACAGACCAATAGGAAGACATGGCACTATTTATGATTTACTGTTAAGTGCTGATTTTTGTGGCATACACTACTCTGGTTGTAAGAATCTTGAATATATGTATCCCTTCAGTTCTCAGTCATTGTGCTTTCACAAGAAACTATTGCATTACATTGCAGCTGCAAAACCCATCTCACCTCTCTGACCTATATTTTTAATTTAGTAGTTTCTATGTTAAAAGCTGGATTCAACGCAAACTTCAGCTCAAAATATGTCTGCGCTTGGGATGTCAGATTTCCCCAAAATGGGAAATCTTAGCGATTTTTCCAGCTGTCTTTCCACCTCCTTTAAATTATTCTTCTGCAGAACACTCTAGCATCTCTTATAGCACATTCTCTGTGAAATCACAGAGGCAATTCATGATTTTGGATCACAGCTGATCCACATAACTTACAAACTAAGCCCCTGACTGATCAATCAGATTCTTGTGGAAGGACCTTTGAGCCAGGACAGATTCTGACTGAATTCAGTGGGGCTCTGTGCATACCCAAAGGTCTATCCAGCTCTATTCTGTAAGTGATCAGTCAGAGTCTAATACTTTACCTATTTTATACTATGTATGTTAGTAATACATGTTACTATTAATATCATTTAATAAGGCACTTTAGAAAAAAAAAAAAAAAAAAAAAAAGTCCTCAAATCCCTAGGTCATTAGGACATAATTGGTGCAGGGGTCTGCTCCAATTGGTGCAGAAAGAAAGCTCTTTTCTATTAGTTTGACATGCCAGGAATACTGCTTACTGTTGTTTGTGTTGTAGTCATCTTAAAGCAAAAACCTAGTGTCCTGCTTACTTAACACAATGGTGTGAATTTATTGCAGGATGTTATGTGTATAAAGCACCTGATATTATGCTTAAATATCCTAAAATTGTTTATCTATTTTGATTCCTTAAAAAAGTTCAAGTATTTTGGACCCAGATTTGAGGTGATACATCTGAAGTTATTAAGTAAGCTAAGGAATACTACTGGCACTCTTTGTGTGCCCAGTTACCACTGCAAACAATTAATGCATGGCAAGCAAAGTGGACACTAAGTTTCAGCTGTAAGGTTTACTCTTCAATAATTGATGGCTTCCACACCTGTGCAGTGACGCCAACTTTCTTTGCTGAAAATTTTGGCCTCGGAGCAGTAAACAAAGAGGAAGTGGTTGTTTCCGGCTTAGAAAATGCAGAGTAGCCTGTAGATGAATAGGACTCATTTACTGGGGTAGAGGCGTTTGACTGGTATGAAGGCTGTGTGCTGTAGGCTGGCACGGAGTACACTGAAGATGCCCGGGCGTTAGTAGGAGAGCTAGCACCAGGTGGTCGTAAAGACAGAGCTTGCTTTGAAGTAGGCAGCTTTGACGTCTGCTTAATAGCTAGGCCTTCCTTAGTACTTGGAGGTTGAAAAGTAAATAAAGATGCATCAAGCTGATAAGGCTGATGTTTCATAATATCCAAAGCATTGAGACCTTTCTTGGGTTTTCTTTTGGTATTTTTGGTAGCAGCAGCAGACTTAGAGGAAGGTTTGGTAGCAGCAAGAGGGTAAGATGGGCTGTGAATGGGATTGTAAGCTACAGGTGGAGGTGCTCGGACATTAGATGAATATTTCCAAGAAGCTGGTAAAGATGGAGTTGGAGATGAGGCTCGTGCCATGTTTGCTTGCACAGTCTCTGAATCGACCACATACTTCTCCATTCGAGAGTGCCTTCTGGCAAATAATTGTGCTCCTTTTCCACTCATAGCTGGTGGCATCTCAAAGGGTGTCTTTGTTTCTCCAGCACTTGGTGTGACTGGTGTCTTGGGTGTGTGGTTTGGACTCGCTAGTGTTGCCTGAGGCCCTTTGAAAGGACCAGCTAGGTTGAGAGTATTTGGGGGATTGGCAGAAGGAGAATGAGGATACTGTGGGGATTTGAGTGGTGCAGGGTACGCTGCCTGAGGTGATGCTGGAGCTGGGAAAGAAGGAGCCTTGTTAGCAGCCGCAGCTGGAGGTGACCAAACGGGTGAAACTGGGGTACCAGCAGTAGGAGAAACCTTGACTGAAGGCTTTGGAGCAATAGGAGGAGGGGTCTTTTGTTTAGATGCTTGACTCTGCATGAAATTGCAAGCTTCTGCTCCCAAACTGAGGTAGTCTTCTTCAGGTCCTGACTCAAAACCAGCTCCAGTACCCTTTTTGCCTTCTGTGTTGTGTACGAGGGACAACAGGGCAGGATTAGGATTTACTTTGGGTGCTTCTTTGAAAGAGAACATAGGTTTTGATGTGCTTCTTCTCTTTGCCTCTTGCAATATCCCAGTTCTTTTGGCTGGCACAGCAATCCTTTCATCTCTGGATGCAATGCGTTCAGTTGGCTCTGTGAGTGACCACACGGTTGGCGCAGCTTTGCTTGTTGCAGGAGCTGATACAGGTCTGTAAAAATTCTCAGGCGGTGGGCTAATAGAGCAGTAGGGTGGGGGTGCTGGTATATCTGAAAGGGGACTAATGACATTTCTTGTGGGTGAAAATGGTGCCGCTGCTCGGTTTTGAACCCCAGAAGGGAAGGGTTTAGCTGTTCTATTCAAAGATGCTGCTTTTTGAGCATCAGAGGATTGAAAAGAGAGGTTTGTGTCTGGTGTTAAGCCAAACCCATTTTGTTGTACAATTTTACCATGATTCTGGCTCACGTCTGTGTAACTTTTGCTTATGCAGGTCTGCTGTCTTGACATTTCTTCCTCTTTTGTTTGGTAGGCTGAAGAGCTTACTTTCTGGAAGTTCTCTGACATGGTGACTTCCCTTTGCTCCTCTGCATGCGCTGTGCGTGCCTTCATCTCCTCTTGCTCAGCTGTGATCTGATCCATTCTCTGCCGTCTCTTGGCAAACATGAGGGCCCCTTTACCTGTGCTCTCTGGAAGTGTCTGCATCTCGTCTCCACTTTTTGTCTTCTTTTCCACCTCAGGTAGACTGCTGTCCCAGTCAAATGTCACAATCTTGCCGTCGTTGTCAATGTCAGAGAAGAAATCTTCATCTATTTCTGACTCACTCGTTGCAAGCAAACTCACTTCAAAAGTATTTTCTTTGTCCCCCTCTTCACCTTCACCTTCTTCACCCTCGTCTTCGTCACGTTCTAGCTCCCCAGTACCGTAGCTCACTAAAGTATATTTCCTTGCCCTTTGACGACGCTTCTTGAACATCAACACCCCCTTGGAATTGGGATTGGGAGCTGCTGTCAGCAGCAATGCAATACTTTTACATTTAGATTTGGCTTCTTTGACCTGCTTCTCTGACAGGCTCTCACTTCGCCGGAGTCCTGTGGAAAGAATCAAAGTGCACATTTAATTGCATGCAGCCCACAAAAATGCAAGGATTATATTAGCAAATAGTTACGCATCTGTCTATAGTGAAATTTACCTACTGTCCCTCTTCCCCGTATTAAAACATTTATTTTCTTGTGCATGGAGAGATTGTTATGCTGAAGCTTTGCCCACAGTAGCAACTGTGGTATAAATTCCCCACCCAGCATTCCTTAGTTAGAGGCACACCCATACAAATTCAAAGGCTACATCTCTTTCTTTGCTTCAACAGGAACATCACGTGTGTCCATTTCTAATTTCTTTTATTCCTGTAAGTCATCTCAGCAGGAACAGCTGGACAGTATTTTCTTATTTCTTCAATTCAAGTGTTTTACCACAGTTCTAGGCTTACAAAAGAGATTCACAGCCAGCCAGGCCCATGTCTGCTTAACATCTGAGAAAAAATGAAATTGTGTGTTGTGTCTGACGGCAGTAGCAGCTTCTGCCATTTATGAGTTTATTTTACTTTTCAGAATGTGTATGATTGATAAAAGTAGGTACCTTTATATGCATTGGCTATTTAAAAGCAAGTATATATCCACAGAGTCATGCAAAGAAACCATTAGCATTAACTTTCAGCCCCCTGGAAGACAGTGGGAGTTTGGCCCCACAGTACACAGTTGTAAAAATGTAAAGCAGGTTTCAGTCCTTTAACAAACTTAACTTCTCTGAAACATAATCCAAAATTGTGTTGGATATAACATCTCCAGAATATTTATTTTTAAAATGTGGCAAGAATGAATACACATTTAAAAACTGATTGGAGGAGACTCATCTAACTTGTCAAGAGTATTCACTACCATGCATCAGTAATGTGTATTTCTTAAAGCATAAACTATTGGTTTTCATCAAGTCATGTGGAGCAAGAATATACACAGTTGTAAAGCTGATAGGTGCACTGTATGTCAGCATGACTCTCCCTTTTAAAAAGAAATATTTTAAAGCTGTTCCTGCCTAAATCAAAGGTCCCCTTCCAGTTAAATTCAAAAGGAAAAAGTGTGCCTCTGATATATGAAAACAGAACAGCACATTATTTAATATCTTCTGCTCTCATAAATAAAGCAAACTGGTTAAAGAAAGCCCTGTGCTGTATTTTCTATTAATGATCCTTTTAGCTATGTCAGAGGATGGAGCCTGATACTTCTCCTATTAAAGAAACTTGGAGTTTTGCCATCATGCCAGATGACAGCATGACTAGACCAATGGTTCTCACAAGAACCTATAAAAGAGAAAAGAGCGCGGTGTCTGTACCAGCAATTTGTAGTATTTTATTTCAAGGGGGCCAAATCACGAAATCCTTGGCTCACTGCTTTGACAAGCCAAATGCTTACAATAGTTGCTGGAGACATTTTCCAAAAGTATGGCCTGTAGCATTAGAGTGACTCTGCAAACAGAAACGGTCACCCTTCAGCATGCAAGTTCCATGCTTTCAAATAAGCTACTTGCATCAGCAGTGACTATTTTGCTAGGAGGGGGATTCAGGAGATACTTGCAGTTTTGTGGAAAGCAAAAACTGAGACTCTTCATTTTAATTAATAGTGTATCTTTTCCTAACTCATCTCTGTAATTATTTAATCAATAGATTGGCAGAAGAAATATTAATCAGATAAATATAATCTGATAACTATTTACAGATAAAATTTCTGCTGAGATAAAACACCTGTAATAAATATTCTTCTGTAGTTTAAACTTAGATGTTGTGTTATAGCTTTTAATTTTACAGAAACATCTTATATGTGTGGTATTTGCTGCATGCAGACTATTACCTTGTGAAGGCTTTAATGTGTAGATTGTATTTTACAAATAATTATAAAAACAAATATTTTTATGGGTAAAATTGATGGTTCCTAATCATAATGTCTGCAACTAGCTTAGCAATAGTTGAGAATGACGTAGTTGAAATGGGAAAAAGGCAGAATATGTCTGATTTGAAAGAAGAATATATCATGTAATATGTAGTTTGTTCTGTATATTTTTGCCTCATTGGAAAAGCAGTGCAAGTAATTCACTGAGAAAGACAGGCACAGTCCCACAGCTGGTTCTAGCTACACAACCAAAATGTGAAGTATGTGCACTCTTTTTATATGGTCCATTTAATATGCCAAAAATATGTCGATTCGATACAGACACTTAGGCATAAGTAACTGCTTAATCCACTTGCCAATAAGATACAAATGGTTATCATGCTAAAAATATGCTTACAGAGGAATTAGCAACGGGTTAGCAGGCTAATTCCAACGCTGCATATAAAATAGCTTGTTGCTACAGTATATCATTGCATGCATTCAAGCAGCTTTGCCATACTGTTACTAAATCCCTGGACAGGATTCTTAACATTGTTGGGAAACACAAACAAACAACAAAAACAATAGAAAGGTCCCAAATTAATAAAATAATAAATGATTTTTACATATCTACACTCAACTGATACTGGATTCAGTTTCAAGTGTACTTTCATGTAAATTTCTTGGACAGATTTTGGAGTTGACCTCTGGGTTTGGAGTCAGAAGAAATAGTTCACTTTACAGTCTAGAGAAGACTGACAAAACTGAAAGGATCATGTAACAGTTATACATATGCTAGTGTCTGTCAAAATCTCTTCTGCAGACAACATCAAGCTTTTCTAATAGCCTTTTTTATTATCAACTTTTTATTATCAAGAGCAGAAGCATGGCTTTGATTTTAGATGATGGAAATGACGACAAAGTTTTTGCTGTAAAAGGAGAAATCCACAGGATTCATTTAGATGTGTGTCAGCAACTTTTTTTTTTTTTTTTTAAATATTCTACAGATTTCCTTTTAACGTACATGAGAAGCCCAGCAGAATTCATCCTATTTTGGAGATATAAGTCTATTTAGTTGGACAAAGTCATGAGGTAATTTCCAAGTGGAAGTCTACCAAGCAAAATTATTCAGCACAGTTAAGACATGGGTATACACTTGGCTCATCAACAGGAGCCTTGCATTACCTTGGAAAAAAATACATAAAGCAAGAATACAAACACTGTTTAGAAGACAAAGAGAGAGGGAAGTTAGAAAACTGCAGAAAAAAGTCTAAACATTTTTTTTCCTAATGCGATCTGAATTCTGAAAAGATGTTTCAAGTTACAAAAGATACCCTTAGGCAGTGTGAATGATTAGATGGGATATACTTACTTGCGTGCCTCGCCCTGTGCTTGAGAGGTCTGTGATCCCTTTCTGAGTGCTGGTTGTCTTCTCCCTGCTCTGTGCCTTCTGGTGAGATTGCAAAGGAGAGGAGGGAAGGAGGTGCTTCTGACTGCCCTCCTTCCACTTGAGAATCAACACACCCCCTTTCAGCTAGAGACCTGGGTGCTTCCTTCTCCCTGTCTGAACAGTCTAGGATCACCTCCACCCTGGGGATAGATGGAGCTGCACCTTGGATCCTCTTGACCTCTTTGCCACTAGAAAATTGGACTACTTTGCTTGACCACTGGATGTTGCCCTCTTTCACACCCAGGGGAATTGCGATTACGGGGTTAGTTCCATCTTCTTGTACAGTGGGTCCTTTCCCTGAAGGGGCGCGTTTTTCTGCCCCTAGGAGAGTCACAGCAGGAGCATTGGTGCTCTTGTGACCGTCATTTGAGAGGGACAACTGCAACTCAACCATAGTGCCTGGCCTTCTTTCTTCTCTCTTCCCTTTGAGAGCAGATTCATCTGTCACAAGCACTTTGGAGGTGCCTATTACTTTAGGAGCAATTCTGTGGCTTTGTGTGGTCTGTTGTTTCATTTCAGAAAAGTGTATGTTGCTTTCTCCTGCTGCCTGGTGAGTCTCACTGTATATCTCTGTGATGCATAAGTCTCCATGGGGTATTTCTTTGGCTGTATTAATCTGCAGTGTAGCGCTCTCCCTATAGTCCTCGTTTTTTATGTTATCATGCTTTCCATTTTCTCTTTCAGCACTCAAAGCTTCATTTATTCCACTGGAGGATCTGCACATACATAAACAAGTAATTCAAGAAATTAAGCTGCTGTAAGTACAGTAATTGTAAGTACAGTTACAAAAGCAACTTTTGTATACTATTTTTCCCCTAACTTAATTGTGGTACCTGCAAGCAGGTCCATTTAAGTAGAAGAATTTTCCCAGTATGTAGAGGTCTTAAATTCAAACATATTTGTATATTCCAAAATTCTTCAAGTTAACAGTTCGGTAAGAGGGAAATTACATTATTGCTGTAGGATATGATCCTACTACCATCCTTCTGCAGTATTGAATCATATCATTTCTAACATCAGTTTGCTTTCACAGATGCATTTCTGTTATAGTGATGCTACTGAGACTTCTAGGACAATACTTCTTCATCTTTCATATGTGCATGAGAAAATTTGCATGACACCAGAACTGTGCTTTTTTTTTTTTTTTTTTTTTTGGTTCTGTGGCTACTACCACAACTGCTTTAGGCACCTTCCTCACACACACTTGCTGTCTCAAGTAGTTTACTCTTTAAGGAACAGATAAGAACTGGATGAGGATAAGAGGGAGGGAGGAAAGGAGAGGGAGGGGATTGAATACTTAAAATACACATTCAAAGAATTCCTGTGAGAATCATCATCCATATATGCATCACAGAATAATTTAAACATTCTGGGCCTGTTCTGGTGATCCAATGAGACAGGTTACTGAAGCCAGACAGTATTTCCTAATTATGAAAAAAAAAACATATTTCTGATTGGCAAATATGACTGACTTCCTGAAGCCTACTGCGTACCTCACTAACTCCCTTTTTTGAACTATTCATTCCCCTGGTCCAGTTGGGCTGTGTCATTGTTTTTATGTCTCTTCGTGTAGCTTCCTCTTTCAGCACTCTGAAAAGTAGTGACCATACTGACTATTTAGTAATTTAAGAAGAAACCTTTTTCTGCACAAGACTGCAACATGCTATTAAGGCTTTCTGTAGACTAGAAGGTAGCAAAGCACTTTTTCAAATGAGGGGAGAGGTAGGTACCCTCAGTAAAGTATTCACATTAAGTACTATAGTGTTTTCTGAAATCAAAAGCAGGTCCCAACTATTCTGAAACTTTGGAACCCCCTACAAAGAAAGGCTGGAAGAAGCGACAGAAGAAATAAATCTGTCAGTATACTGAAGAAGCTTCAATAACACTTGCATTTCTAGCCATGTGGCATACTGTTTGTAGTAGTGTGTGTCTGCCTCAAATAGCATAAAATGTATAACATCCATTAAACCACATACGGAGCTACATAAAGGTCAGACAGATTTTGATTTAGGGAGCTCCTTGTGGGGGCTGCTGGATTCCATCACATTATGCTATTTGGGTGATCAGTTGCACTGCTCTTAAGTACAGATAAATTATAGAAATCCATAAACATTTCCATGTTGGATATGAGACTGGGGGTGGGTCAGCTAAATGTTAGCCTTTATTGGTAGCTGAGTGATTGTGTGTATGTATGAGAGAGAAAGATTTCCACCTTAAAAGGCCTTTGCTACTTATGGATATATTTCTACTCTATATAGACATAAATGTGTATCCATGTGTCAAGAAGCAGAATACATGGTCTGATCTCTTTTTTGTTATTTATGATTCTGTTTTGTCAAATTATTATTTTTGTTTCAGGTCTTTCCAGCTCTCTGCAGGAACAACATCCCTGGTATAATTCCAGGAAGGAAGCAGAACTCATGGAGTCAGCACAGCAGGGTTTGTCTCAGAGTCATGTTTTACTCCCTACATGGTGCATTTCATTTTGGTATGCATTGAGCACACTCCCTGCCTACCCCTAGAAATTTTGTTTCTAGACTCAGCAGTAGCCCAGGAGTTGCTAACACTGATGTGAAAAGGGCAGGCTAGCTTTTCTGTCCCCACTCTCAATGTTTCCTGGATACATCTGTTCATCATTTGTTGGGAAGGTCAGTAATATGCTTCCCCACATGGCATCTGGAGGGTGCTTGCCCTGCAGGATGTCTCTTTCCTCTGATCCTGAAAACCAAAGATTTTGTGGGCATTGCTGGTCAGGAACTGACTGTGGTTTACAGGAGATCAGGAAAACATTTCTAGACATCAAAGCCCCAGTAGCATTTCAAAAACTACTTTAAAATCTAATTTTTCTACCAGTGAGTTCAGTAAGAGCCAAATTAGGTCAACAATAAATGCTTTTGAAAGTCTCATCCTTTGTGTAAATAGTTCAGGAACGGTCAAAAGCCTTCCAAGAAGAAATACTCTTCCATACTAGCGAAATAAGTTTGGATGCAAAGATTACCATTGGAATACCACTTTAATTAGGCATTATTCCTTCCTTATGATTTCTAGCCTTTTCATGAGATGGCTACTCAGGAAAGGAATGACTTGCTTCTCATTGTTCTCTAAGAGTGTGATAAGACACTTCCTGAAAAATCCTTCTGGTGGTGGTGTTGATGGGCTATTACCCATAAAGAGCGTGACAAGGGAGGAGAAGCATTTCCGTTCATTCTCCCTGCCAGGGAAGATACTGACAGGAGGTACTGGGAGTTGGGGGTGATGAGCTGATGAGAAGAAATTCACAGATTCTTGTAGTTAATACCTTTAGAACATTTTAGTCACTTTCAGGGCAAGTCAACTGTTGAGCAACAGCAATTTTCTTGAAATTTATCAGAAACACAGTTTCATTCCATGAAATGCTGAATTACAGGTTATAAACACTCTGGTTTGAGTCTGATTTTCAGAACACATATCACTGTTCACCATACATTCAAGCAGAAGCAGTGGAGTGAATAGAAGTTGTGCAGGCACTTTCAGCTAGAGCATAATGTGGTTCATACCAACTGAAATGTCAGTTAAAGAGCAGCAGCAAACTAGGAGTCAAAGCATATGGAATTATTTGTATGGCTGCAAAGCAGGCAGCCAGTCAGCCACAAATATAATTTTCACAAGTGCATTTCCAGTTGTCATGCTATGAATTAAAAACATTGGAATGTAGATATCACATGAGGAGCATTCAGATGATACATTGCTGAACCAGAAACAAGAGGTATGCGCTATGTAGAAGGTAAGCTGTAATGTTCAGCTATCACTGTTCCCCTGATCTCATCACATTGATCCACTGCTTAGCTGAAAACAAGATGCACACAGGCCATGCAAAATGTCTGTTATAAACAAAATGGGTATTCTTTCAGAGCATTTTGTTTTGAAGGCAGATTGTGACTTCAAACTCTGAGACACTAGGAAAAGTTCCCCTTACACAGGTTGCAGAAAACACAGAGGAATGTCACTTGCTTTTTTCGACATTTCTGGCAACGACAGGCAAGCGCCTTTTTTCAGCAGAGTCCTTTCAGCCTTTCCAGTGACACTGCTCTGTTAGCTGTTGTGATGAATCCTGGCCCTGTCTGTCCTCCTCCTTCTGCATGTGTGAGAACAGATACAGGGAACTGCAGCAGTTCAGCAGGGAGCCATAATTCCTTACAAGGAATGGGAAAGTCTAAGGTCTTTTCTTCCTCTTTTAGCACATGCTGAAGGCAGTTCAGACTTCATATTATCTGAATGCACAAAGTTTGGGAAGAATGTGCTCACTGTTGGTGGTTCCCAACTCAGGACATCATATGTTAAACTGATGACCATTACAGAACCCCCTAGGAGTAGACCAATATTCAGTGAGCAGTAATGCTTGCTCGCTCATAAATTCACATGAAGGTTCTCTACTCTAAGAAGCTCAAAAAAAAAAAAAAAGTAAAATGCACTATCACCAATTTATAAATGGAGAAGCTGAGATCCAGAGAGCTGTAAGTGTCTTGCCCCACCTCATCTAGTGAAGCGATAACGGTTACAAAAATAGAATTCATGATTTCCAGACCCTCTCACCCTCCTGACTACTCACACATTTTGCCACCCAAGACGACCATTTGCTATGTCATCATCAAGGCATATCTATGTAACACACTTTCTCCATCTGTACAGCCTTTGCTTTTTGTAAGCCTCACTTCCCTATCTATGGGGAATAACAACACTTCACTACTTCAAAGGGGTGGAGAGAATATTGAACTCAAGACTCTGCAGTATGCAGATACAGTAGTGGACACCTTGTAAGAAGCAAGGACGGTTAATAAGAAATAAAATTGTTATATTTGGAGACTGGATTCTTAATTCTGTGCCTGAACTGTGCTGTTTGAATTATATACTTAATTCCTTCAGATAAAATACTCCGTCTTCCCTCGCTTTTCCATACCAACAGATTTACAGACAAAAATAAGAATGCTATCAGAAGCTCACAGTAGAAGTCTGCAAAATGAGTGCATTCAGCACCAGCATTTTCCACATGGTTCACCAAACAGAATCGCACCAAAGCATTCTGAGCATTCCTGTACCTCTTGATAAGCATCTGCAGGACGTCAGTCAAGCTTTCCATCAGAACGATAACTTCAGCATAGGTTAAGTCTCCACAGGGTTTGCCATTGATAGACACCACCTCATCCCCCTCACAAAGGCCAGCTTTAGCTGCTTTGCTTTTGCTGCGAACCTACAACAAGTCAAAAACAAAATTCCAAATTGCACAATTAGTGTTTATTTGAAAACAGCAGCAATTATGTCCCCAACTTAATTTTATCTGTACGAAATGAAAAAGATCAGTGTTACTGATCAAATACAAATTTCTGGTAACACAAAACAATAACTTGTCCCATTTGAAGTTAATACTGCTCTGGCCAGTAATAACAAATACAAAAACTTCTGCTTTATTGAGCTTGTGAGCTTGATGTCAAGAAGGATGGACTTTTTTTTTTTTTTTTGGAGAAAAGGGAGACATGGAAGTTTGGGTTTGGGACACCAATCAATCAGAGTCTAGCAGAAAAGCAAAAAAATCTCAGTAACTTCAAAATAGAAGACTACAAGAGCTGAAATCCAGGACAAGGTTTCAAAAGAAGAATGTATAACGTCAGGCTACTCTAGGCAGAATATCAACACCTGCATTCTATTAGGGCTGTACATGTGCGGATTTCTGATATACTGGACACTTTTCCTTAGGTGCCCAGCCATAGGTTTAGTTGCCAAATTATAAACTTCTGAATCACTGAAGTCCTAAATCCATGTTTAGTGATCTGAATAAGTTCCTTGATTTATTAAAAATTAAGACACTACTGTTAGGGTTCAGTCTTCCCCATTAAGTACTCATTCAATAATCTGTGCAGCTTGGTTTTTGCTGTTTCACTCCTTTTTCCATTGGCAGCATGTTATAACTTATCATAGTTTGTGTATAACAAAGCCTAGACAGCTTTAACACCACTCAAGGTATGCCATACAGTAGACTGCTATTTTTAAAATACATATTTGGCAAACAGTACATTATTATTAACCAGGATACTTGCAGGAGTATTTTAGAATGACACATACACATAAAAGGGTTGTCCTTGGGTTCATTTCTCTGTATCTTTTATCTGTTTGTGTGAGTACTTTGGCCTTAGACAATACTCAATTGATAGGTCAGTACATCATCCAATGTGTTACAATGATTAATAAAATCTTCAGAGTACTTTCTTGAAAATTTTATAGAAGTAGCATAGCTCTATCACACTCACAACAGCAGTCAGTCCCCACTGACTCTAGGAGAGTTACTTCTGATATATACTGGTCCTGAGCAACTAGTAGTCCCAGAGACCTATGGAATTATCCCCAATATGCTGATAGGCTAGGGTCTAGGAGTCATTTCTGGAGGCTATTTTGAAGTTTCTTGAAGTCAGAATAATGTGTAGAATGAAGAGTGAGATTGAACATATTTTTCTGTGGTGGGGCCATAGATCTTTGTTGTTTCGATTTATGCATACCTGTATGTCATATTATGGCTTTTTGAGCAGTGAAGAAACAGATGGCCGGTGCATACAGAAGCTGGTTACTACCTTGCAGGGGAGTTAACATTTACAAATATGGAGTGGTATGCTGCTGTGTTTATCTTCCCTTAGGCAAGAACATAAACATCCTTGTACTTTGGGAAGAAATGAGTTTAGACAGTCATTATTGTTGTGCTTCATATATGAACTAGGATTTAGGTTAATTTTTTGTTATTGTTTTTTGAAATTGGAAGTTATGCTGTTAAAATTTTACAGGGCACCCCAAGCCTGAATATAAATATTTAATGTGGATGCTAGGAAGAATGTAGAGTGACCCTTTTTCTAAAGACATGTGAACAGTAATTATAGTAACATGTGAATACAGAAATAGTGTAAGGTGATACCTATGAAAAAAGAAAGCTTGTTTCTGATTCTTTATTAAGTGTCTGAGAAGATGGGGTCAGTTCTGCCATAGATCACTATTACAGCTGTCTAAGGAGAGAAATTGTTACCCATTCCATAACTTCAGTGATTTATGTCAAAAAGTACATATGTGCAATGTTAGTACATAGTACAATGTTAGTATATAAATAAAAATTAGTATATATATTAATATATAAATAAAATTAGTATATAAATTATATACAGCTCAAACGATGTCATTATTTTTTAACAGACTCCTTGGTAGCATTCAAAGAAAATAGACCAGGACATTAAACTTCTTTTTACTGTTCTTGAAAGGGCCCTTCAGTCCCTTTTTCTCCCTCATGAATTGTTGAAAGATCACTAGTTGTGAGATACTTGGACCTTTGTAAGAAAATTCAACCCCCTCTGTGACTGGACATGCAGGAAAGAAATTTCTGTAAGTCACTATACATCACTGTCTGGTTCCATTGCAGTTCATATGCACATTAGAGCAAATTTCCTATCCATATTATATTTCCAGGTTTATCTACATAAATCAAGTCTTCAACATGATTTTACCATCACAAGATCACACTGTGCATGCTGTACCTATTGATGGTTCTCCTGACTGTGTCAGCCTTTTTCTCAGCCCCTCCCCAAGGCACCTGTGCCTCCTGAATTTGAACAATGTTAATGTAAGGTAACCTCAGTATTACCCTGTTTTTGGTGTTTCTTTGGGGGGAATAAAAGGGAGGAGAGAGCACTCACAAAAAACAAGCAAGGGATTGTATAGCATATTATAATAGTAAGTTCTAGCAGGTTGCTGCTAGGGTAGAAATACACCATCATCATTTGTACTGCTTTAGTCTCGGGATATGACCAGGTTACTCAGCAACATGTAGACTGTCTTACCAGACAAGCTGTAATCATTTTGGATGTTATTTATTTGTCTTCACTGGAAACCCACAAAAATGACAAAAATAATTTATTTGTATAAACTTTTTTTTTTCAGATTTCTGAAAAAAAAAAAAAAAAAAAAAAAGATTTGTGGAAACTAGGATCTTCCTGGTAAAGGAGTTGCTTAATGAATGGTTTTCTCTCAAAGGAAGTTTTGGCAGGAAGCCTTTGGCCAGCTCACTGGGAAATGGAAGCTGCCTTTGTTACCAGAAATACAGTTTAGCCACAAAGGGAACAATAAGACACCTTTACGTGGTTCTTGGGACCTTAAAGCAAGGCACATATGATGATGAAGCAGAAGAGATTCTTCCAAAAGCAGTGATTTCTGTTGCCTTATACTGCAGCACAAGGTTCCCCAGTTACTTCTTGCCTGTCTGCTTTGGGATGGAATTTTCCTTGGGAAGGACAGATGTGGTTTTTCTCCCCATAATTTATGAATGGGATCTCACTACTAGAAAAATATGTTTGTAAAAAAAATCATAGTTTTTCAGTACTTGCAGTACAGGCATAACACAGCAAAGCTGAGCCTGTACCAATATACTAATATTGTATGAATATTATTATTATTTATTACTCAAGTTGCATATCATGCTTTTATTAGACTGTTTTTTCTTCTAATCACAAAATTTCCAATGAAGTGGCAAAGGAACTATCTACTCCCAATTCCAGAATTTTTGAGGAAATTATTTTAGAGGGTATATGTGCGCTGCAGTAGTACTGATCTTTCTTGGTCAATGCTGCACATGTTTTGCCCGTAATGAATTGTACATTTCTGATTTCTTAAGTCTTAAAGTGGTTGAATATATTTAAAAAAAAACAAACAAACAAACAAAAAAATAACTTTGTCATTAGCCTTGAGATTATTCTGAGTCAATTGTTATAATATTTTCTGATTTCAGGTTTCTAGATTGCTGTGCTGCTAGAAGGTTTGAAGAGCAGTGCTGGATTACTTGGACAGTTTACCTGAAGTACGTCATTTCTATTTGTTCCCAAATAACTCCCAAGTCCAGAATTTCTCACTAGCAGGAATTCTACTAGCTCCTTAAAATGTCTAGTGATGTGCAATTCTTCATATCCACAGAGAAGTTAATCTTAGGAAAAACTTCTTTTGTGAAGAACTTAGCCTACATTCTTGTTATCTGAGCACCACAGAGGGGCCAGAACACCACTGTGCACTGTGAGCCATCCGAAGAAGCAGTAGCACTCCTCACCAGGGCAGAAGGCCCTGGGGGAAGAGGGGTGGGTGGCTCCTCCCTCCCTTCACCTGGTACCTCATCACATGCAGCTGCTGCAACAGGGGACTAGGGCTCTCCAAAGGATTTTCAGGAGTCTCTAAAGACTTAGGCTAGAAACTGAGTAAGGCATCAGGAGGATCAGATCTTGGTTGTCAGCAGTTTGATTTAACGGGAGATTATTGGTGTGAAAGGCTGATAAAAGAGAATGTGTTTCTCTCTATTTCTTTCCCTTGTGGAGGAAAAAGTAAGTGGCCTGGCAGCACCAGGAAGAAGCAAGGAACTGAGCCTGGGGACTGCTGAGGTGGGGCTGTGGGTCTAGGTATAGTGATGCACTGATGAGAGGTAACATCCCAGAGGCACAGGTATGTGGGGGGAGAAGCATGGTGTAGTAACTTACTGTGGGTTGGTGGTAGCTGCAGCCTGATGCTGGTATTGGGGCAATCGTGGGTGCTTGCAGCAAGTGGCAATTTGCAGCAAGTCAGATTCTTAACCAGCAAAAGATGGATAAATTGGGGGGAATATGCTGTAGCTGTTCTCACACTAGTACATGGCACAAGAGAGGTTTTGTAGAAAAAGCCAATGCTGAGTGCCCAGCCTTCACGCTGCGTTCACTGCAGTGGTTTTACTTTAGATGAGCTCTAGCCCAATTATGTGACCTGAAGACCCCTTGCCAAGTACCACGTGTTAGATGTTCTCCTTTGACTTCATTTGAAAGCAGTGCAGTTTATACAACCCAAACCTCTTCTGTGATACCAATCAACATGTGGTAAGAAGGGGTAGCAAGGAAACTTACTGCTGCAAAATGTAGCCCTGGTGAAGATAAAAAGCTAAATTAGATGCACCTGTTATTTGTTGTGGGCTGCAAGTGAATGCATAGACAGCAACTGGGGCTCAGCTTACCAGCTGATGATCTAGGTTGTGCATCTGAGCCCTATAATATGAAGATCAGAATGCTGATGTATGTTGAACCTGATAACGAGGTCACTGTAGTTTAATGCAAGGCAGTTGCACTCGTAGATGCTCAGTAGTCCTGGTACTCCAATTGCCCAACTAAGACATGTATTGGAATACTTCATAGTGTTGTTTGTACCAGTGACTTCTTGGAATGATATCTAATCTTATTTTGGTCTGCTGCTAGGACCACAAACCTCTATGTAGGAAAAGTGTCTAAGTCATGTGCTTGAGACATAGCCCAACTGCGCATTTGCTCTGAATGAGAAGCGATGTCAGCATGAGCATAAGCCATTTAGCCTATTCCTTTATCTATTAAAAGTACGACTTTTGCAGCTCTAAAACATACGTATATTGGCACAGATATGTTCTGAATTCAAAGAAAGCTTTCCAAAACTTATTATTCTCACAATTATTTATTGATCCTTTTCCAGTTTAACAGCAGCAAACAAATAGCAGAAAATATTTCCATTGGATAGAGTAGAAGTACACTTCCCCACAATTTTTGTTCCTTTCTCATACATATGGCGTTGTTTCTTTAATCAAAGGGTCAACTCTGTAAGACTGTCTTCAATTGAATATCCTGTCTAATTCCTGAAGCTTTTTCTGAACTGTTGTGTGGCTCTCAGGCTTGAAGCCAGTGTCATTGGGCCTTATTTAGGCGTGTAAGTCCTCAGTGAAGCCACAGTTCACAGTGTTGATCCTGAGCCTTTGATGGCTCAACATGTTTCATTATGATGAGACAAACATATGTTGCCCACAATAGCAGAGCTTACCAGGCAAATGAGATTTCTGTAGGTCAGCTGCTCGTTTTCACTGTTGTTCGCTGCTTTAGTTACATCAGCTGCAAACTTTACCAGCAGTGACTTTGTGGTTTCTTTTAGACTGATGACTGAACATCAGTAGCAAAGTGGGGTTAATAGGGATTTGTCCTTGGACTACTGTTTTGCCCCTGTTGAACAATGATTTCCAATTTAAGGTTACTTGTTCAGATCTGATAACTAGCCAGCTTTCAAAGCAGTATTTTTTGCTGCAGTAGTAATCAATGCCCTTAGATGTCTTGCCAGCATCAGTAATGCATAACTGTGTTTAAAAACTATCTGTTAAATAGGTTGTTTTTAATGAAAATAATGATTAACCTTAATCTGGGGATTACAAACAACCCTAACGTTGTATAGTCTCTTCAATCTCGCTATTACCTAACAGAGTAGCTTTGTTTAAATGTGCCTGGACTTGAGATCTTTAAATTTTTTCTCCCACTGAAGTGGTGACCTATTTTTTGTTTAGGAAAAAAAAATCAATTTAGGCCTTTCCATTATATAGAAATTGCATAATAAGTGTTCTATTTTATAAGTAGTTTCTATCTACCTGCAACGTTGCAGGATTTTCTGCATGTAACAATAAAATTTTGGCATCTTAACTAAGGGCAACATAGTACTGCCACAATCAAATGCTTATTGGCTAGTTGCTATAATAAATTTAGCTAACTAACATGTTTCTCTTATTTATGCTGGCCTTAGAGATATTTAAGTTAATGTAATCAATACTTAGTTTAATTTTATTGAGCATTAGCTCATAGTTTCCAGCCGTTACATTTCTCATTAATTGATTAGCTAGATGTTAGTCATGAAGTTCAAGATCAGGGATCAAAGATCAGTGTTTCCTGTATACAGCCTTTAAAAAACAGGGAAAAAAACAAACAAACAAAAAATACTTTGTCTCTTCTATTAACAACCCTACAGCAAAAGCAGAGGCTAGTAAATTTATTTAAGTAGAATTAATGATTTGCAGTGGTTTATTATGAACAGGAAGCAGAAGCACCGACTGCTGTAATTGCTAGTGTTTCTAACAGTATGAAATTAAGGAATTAAAAATAAAGTTACAAATGAATTCAGGTATGCTTTATCATAAATTGTAGGCCTAGGGCTTTGCTGTATGACATCTATGCACACAGAAGTCTTTTAGACAAAAAAAAAAAAAAAAAAAGTAACTTTTAGTTAGAAAGCTTTTCATTTTTTAGACAAACAGAAACATCTCTACAGTAAGTTAGGCCTACCTGATAATAGGTTTGGATTTTGGGGGATCTCTCTAGATCTTTTAAGTACATTTCCCAACCTGACAGACTTCAGGCTGGTAAGCATTGATCTTGTTAAGACAAAATCTTGGGTCTCAGCTCATAAACAACTTAATGCAAAGCAGCATTTACTGGTACTCCTCAGTCCAGAGCACCAGCCCTTCCAGTGGCAGTGTTCTGACCCTTCCCAGGTGGGTGGTGGGATATGTTTGAGATACTCTGTAATCACTCAATCAGTAGAGGAGATGCAGTGACAAGCTCACCTCAACTCTTTTTTTTTTTTTTTTTTTTAACCCAGGCTCACAATGAGAACAACCAAATGGAATTCCTCCATCTTAATATATTCTTTCCCATCCCCAAGCTTTGCCTTCAAGCAGTAGTTTTCATTAATAAGAGCTATGCATATGGCAAATTATAAGATTATGGACTGTGTCAACTCAAGTCTTTAGAAAAAGGGGCCCTGTTTCTCCTTTGCTTCTAATACCTATTAGTACCCACACAAAAATTCAAATATGAGTTCTCTGTTCCCAAACAATGAGGGGGAATTTGGGGGAATGTATGTAGAATTTGCACCCTAAGACTAGTGAAAGCATGCAGAAGTGTGTTAAATGATTAAATTGAGCAAAGATAGTTCTAAGCTATCTCCTGAATGGTTTTCCTGGGAGCAAGCATTGAATAATGAAATATCCTTGGCTTGCAAGTTAAGCACTGAAATATTTCCTTAACCAAATTTTTTCCAATAGCAGGATAATGATATTGGGAATTTGGCAGGTCTGCATATGCTTTTTTGCTTCTGGTCTTAAGGAGAAGCTTTCTAAATTATTTTTTTAATGGGAAAATACAGCATTAGTGAGGTCAAAGAAGAAAAGAGTTAGTGCATTCAGGTACATTTTTGTTAGTTACTGTTCTTTAGTGTCTGATACAATTCTTCAAGTGTCAGATTAAATCTAAAAAGTCCTTCCAGAAGATGAGGTAGGATATTGCTCTTTGAGTTCATGGGAGTGCTGCCATTGATTATCACCAAGATCATCATTAGAAAAGTTGAACAATGATATAATGTTATGCTAGTTTATGGCAAAAAATATGTGCTATAGGATGTTAAACTTCATAAAGTCAAGGCTCTTTTTAACTTTAAAACCCATTGATCTACTTTCCTGGAAGGTTTTGGGTTCTCTTACCAACCCACAGCTAAAGCAAAATTTTAATCATGGTGTATTCATGTAAAAATTCATGGGATATTCTTGCAGAGGGGTGATGGTATCATCTGATTATTAGTTATTGTATAACTCTGTCTCCAGTCAGTCCTCCTGTTGGTGAAATTACACTTCTTGAGTGCACTGGTTCAGTCTGCTAACTATTGTGTCCTCCTTGCCATAATGTGAGAAGTACATATATAAAGGTACAGTTCTCTTGATGGTATTTTTGACAAATGCAGAAGAATCAATTTATTTGGTACAGCTTATACATACTGTTGTGGGAGGGTTAAACATGTTTGACCCGTTGTGTATTGACGGAGAACTTACTTCATTTGGAACCAGAAAGCAGACTGATCTCGGTGAAAAGAAAAGCTTGCTCAAATTCCCTAAAGCTATGCCTAATGTGCTAGTGTATCATCTTGCTAGTGGTTGCCCTTCTCTGGCAGAAATCCAAAGCTAGCAGCTGAAGAAGGGGTGAGATAATGACCTCTGAAATACTGATCTGCTATGCTGGCAACACAGCGAATTTCCCAATAGCGAGCTTGGGTACAGCACTTGAAGTCTGTTATTTGTTTTGTGCAACACTTCTAGTGGATAGCCTAGCTGTGGATTATCCTTTTCTTGGGACATACTACTGTGTGCTTAGTAGCTGATGTGTCAAAACTAAAACGTTATGCTGATTTTCACTAGAGCTGTTTGTGACTTGGCTCACATATAACAAGGAGAGGAATGATTCTGCTACCTCTCAATAGTGTGTCTGTGCCTTGTCTTGCTCTGTTTCTATTCTGCCTTTCTTTTTGTCCTGCTTGAATTGTGACTGGCTGTATGCTTTTTGAAATCCTACCCAACTTTTATTTCTTTGTGAACATTGTACTTATGCTCTCCTTTTTTTCTTCCTTGTTTTCCCTCTGTGCAGAGAGATAATTCAGTTGCCAGTGCTTCTTTAGCTAGTGCTTTAGTACATTGGTAGCATCAAAAGTCTTTTCACTCCAGTGTAGCTTATAGCCTGGAGAAAATAATTTCTGTGATGATAAAAGTTAAGAGAAGATATTATG
Source organism: Netta rufina (assembly GCF_964035555.1). Classification (NCBI taxonomy): domain Eukaryota; kingdom Metazoa; phylum Chordata; class Aves; order Anseriformes; family Anatidae; genus Netta; species Netta rufina. The sequence continues at coordinate 44,880,408 of NC_140127.1, forward strand.
GCCCAATACAGATGAAAAACAAAAATGTCTGTATCAACTATTATGGAGCAGTTAGGTGGTAACAATGCAAGTAGTACAATAGACAGTGCTTATGGTAAGCATGCCCACTGCCTAATCTGGTCTGAGCTCTTGTCATTGATACAGCAGTGGAAGCTGCACACGCGCACCGTTAGTATGGTCTTAAAACCATGCAGTATGTGTTTCCAGCAGAAAAAGCAGCACACTTCTTATATCAAAATTGCAATCAAAAAACAGGTAAACGAAAGGTGAAAAGCAAAATCTGCCACCTGAAAGTAGGTACTTATGGTGGTACTAAGATAATACTAGGATACATGTACACTGTTTCAAAGAGAACCGCTTTTCTAGCGTGAGTTTTGAGAACTACTGGTAGAAGAAGTAGAAGGTGCGTGAGAAGTAACTGAAAACTTGTGCACTTCCAGACGTGAAGTTCCTTTTCTTTAAAAGGTCAGCAACTTTCTAGGGAGAGAGAGAGAGGAGAAAAAAAAAAAAAAAAAAAAAAAGAAAGGAAAAAAAAAAAGAGTGGATTCTTCTTCTGTTGTTCTCTATGACTGTGAGGGAGTGGGAAAAACTGGCCATATGCTTCCTATTTGTTTGATTGGGAGATACTTGATAAGAGGTATTTTTTAGTCCATTCTATGGACATTATGCAGTACTGTAACAAAGATGCATGAGCTAGCTGCAGAACTAGAGAGTGAGATAACTGTACGAGGAAGATACTGAACAGGCATGCCTGAACCATGCCAGCAGCTGCCAGCCTCTGGGAAGAGTTGTTCCAGGTCCTTGGAGACAAATGGAGGGAAACAAAGAGTATACAGAAACTGAGGGTGGGGTGCTGGAGTCAGAAGCTGTTCTTGGTGCTAAAATACATTCATATGGCTTTAACTGTCAACTAGAACAAATACATACAAAGTGGTTTAGGAATGGGCTGTTTTAAATTTCTCAAACAAAATTGTGGTGCCAAGGCAAGTTCCTTAGAAAAAGGATGTCACATCAACACAATTATAATTTTCCTTGATGGAGTAAATCTTGTTGGGAGAGAGCTCAAATATGTAGTCCTGTATTGAGCAATCTTCCATAGTCATTAATTGCATTTTTGTGATTCTACGAGTCACTGCACTGACTACTCCATTAATGCTGTCAGAGCCGATACCAGAACATTTAATTACTTGTGTCTATCCTTTTAAAACACTGAAATAACACTCAGTTTTTCTAGGCCTCTGGCACTGAGTGCCATGTTCTGACAAAGAAAACCAACATTAGCTGTCCAGAGGCCTGCTGAGACAGCTTTCAAAAATTCTGTATGTAAATTAAAGAGCAAAAGCTGCTACTGCTTTTGCAGCAGCATCACGTGTGAAATGTGCTGATGTGGACACTGCCTTTTTTTCAGTCATAAGTGACAGTGGGAACTGGGGTTCCAGACTCAGATCGGGATTAGAGGAACGGCAGAAACCGGTGTTTTTGCTGTGATGAGCAGCTCATGAAGAACACCAGGTGACCACCATTCCTGGATTGGATTACTGCAGGCAGAGCCTCAGGGCCTAACACGGTTTTAATAAACTGGGTTACTGATTGCCATAGTCAAATATTGGAGAGCATGTTCATGGGAGAATGAGTGTGTGGATCCAGGTTGTACTATTTTGGCTAATAATTGGTCATTTTAAGCTGCAAAGTCAATTAGGATAAAATTTGCTCACATTTATCTATGGTGGAGGTTGGATGGGCTATAATACATTGTGACTGAAATTGGGATAGGTTTGCCTCAGGAGAACTGAGGCTGGTTTGTGAGTTTCAGCTGCAGCTAGTTTTCCTGTATCTCAGACCTATAAAACTGCATAATCTAGGATTAACTAATTTCTGAGAGTATGTTTATGAATGAGATTTCAGGCAGATTTGCAAGTCCAAGCTGTATCTGGTTACAGAGCATACACAGCTATAGATCTATACAGAACCTGATAATTTGCAGTTTTCTGCTTGGACAACATTTGGCTGACCTTGGGCACAGACCTGCGCAACAGTAAAGTGTGCATTATCCCAAGAACATCTCTGGGAGAGTCAGACCACTCTCAGCATCTTCCTTGCTGTGGGTCAGGGACAGCAAGGAAGAGAAAAGACTCACTTTGAAAAAGAGAATAGACCATTACCCACTGGAATGTTATTGAGCATTGCAGTAAGAATGGTGCTGAGAAGTATGAAAAAACCTTCCTGTCTTGAAGGGAGAATGGGGAGGTTGGAGGGAGCTTCCTGGAGCTCTTCGCATTTTCCTGAGTTTAATCCAAAGCATGTCTGTGTAATTTGATGTTTTGTCCTGTGACCTGCCTTTCAGACTATGCAATGTTGGGAGCGGGGAGACTACTTGGAGGGGCAGGGAGAACTGGCTTATTAATTAGTGACATACAGGCCATAAATCCATCTTACTAGCAGGTAAATGAGCCACTCAGCTACTAGCATGCATTTTGTCAAACCCACTCATTCCTAGCTTCATATCCTGTATCAATTACACTGTCCTATGTGGCTGCACCATCTCATTTTCTCTCCTTTGGTCATCTGCCCAAATTCTCTTGGGGGGTGGGGGGGACGACAGGCAGAAAGATGAAGGAGGGAGGGAGGATTCTCATTACTAATCTGGATAAGAGACAACACGTTTAATCCTTGGAGCAAAACTAGTCCAGTTGACAGTTAAAATGAAATCATTATTCACTCTGCTCAGTACATTCCCAGAAATGGTATTGTTTATGACAATCCCTTACCATTATGTCATGAGTTTGCAAATATACAAGCATGGCATATGATCATCCACCCAAAAGGAATAGCAAAGGCAGCAAGAAGAAACAAATGCCGTCTTGCAGGTTTCTGTTTCAGTGAGGGCTGTAGCTATCACTGTCAGTGATGTCAAGGTTATACTGAAATGTGTGCCCAATGATGTATTTCTTGCTACTTGCCTCACTGCCTAGGCAGCAATTCAGTCAGCACCAGAAGGATTGTGAAGAGGTAACCAGAAGCTTTGCCTCACTTCCAGTGGAGCAAGTAGTGTTTATTAAGAGAGCTTTCTGTTTGTACGATGTTTGGTACAATTGGGCCTGATCTCAAATTGCATGGTATGGTGGCTTTGGGGACTTCCTAAGTACAAATGAATCAGAATGTTCAAAGAAACCTAATAGCAGGAGCAGCTGGGAAATGCAGCATCCAGATAATATACTTTAAACAGTTATTGTATTATGCACGTATAAAGAGGCCAGTGCCTACTCTTAAAAGTAAAGCACAAAGCTCCAAGTTACAGAAGTGTGAATCAAACAGTGGCTCAAAGTCAGCTGAGAGCTCAATACAGGGATTGAGTTCCAGCTGCCATTACTTGAGGTCATCTTTAGCTGCACTGTTCAGCTAAATAAAACATAGAGTCAGACTGAAGAAAATGGTCCTCAGTGCAAGCTGTTAGCTTTATTTACCAGGATTTCACATTAAACACCACCATTTTACTCTCTTGAACTATTTATTTTTCTTTCACTTTTCAAAATACCTTGACTAGACTTGAGCTTCTCTACTTCCTGAAAAGTTCTCTACTGAACAAATTTCACAATTTCTTATTTCACTGGTTTACTCAAATTTCAATGACATTTCTCTGTTTCTTTGGTTCTTCATATTTTAGACAGTTCATGGAAATGAAGTGGTATTGGCCATGGAGTAGTCTCAGATGGATTTCCCAGAACTCACTAATTAAAACAAAACAAACAAAGAAACAAAATCATGCAAACTTAGTTACCAGTCTTCTAGTGTCCCTCACACTTAATGGATGATGTTTTGAAACAACCTTTCAAAACTGAGAGCAACAACAGGCCTAGCCATGGTATTATTTAAGCAGGGAAGCTCTGCAAAACCAGGTTAATGTTTTGTGAATGTCAGTACATTCACAAAAAATACTTTCACATAGATGCCTCCCAGTGTCTTCTGCCTGCTGTCGTGGACAACCCCTTTTTGGTGACTTGTTGGGGAATTCAGATGTTCAACAGCCTCACCTCTCCCTGATGGCTCAAATAAAGCTGGCCAGGAAAGCATTAGTGGTGGCTCAGGGGGTTGCTGTACACCATGCTGATGCATACCTACCAGAGGAGGTCAGTGGTCTTCTTCTGGATTTGTTTTTACAACAGATGAAGCACAGTTCCTGTGCTTGTGCTTGAGACCCTAATGAGGGGGAAAATAGTGGGTGGAGATTCTCAAGTGTTGTTTCCAGATCTTCCAGGGAACTAGGAGATGGGATTATTCCCTCTGTGGACTTTGCCACTAGTTATTTAGCCCTGCGCTTTCAATTAAACAATTAAAGTCCATAATCTGACATAGAGATTTCCTTATCTGAGTTTCTTTTTTTTTTTTTTTTTTTTTTTTTCAAAATTTCTCTTACTTTAATTTGATTAAGCTTTAGAACAGTCATAGTTGAATTGATGAAACCCCTCAAATAAAATTCATCCTTCTTTTTCAGTGGCTTGTTCTAATATGGCTTTAACCCCAAACAATTATAAGAAAGTAGGAATAAGTAGGTCTATTGCAAAGATTTCCTTTGGCACACCCTTGATACTTTCTTGCATAGGCAGTCCTTGAACCCATTTGTCAGCTTGTGCATGTTTCATAAAATTGACATGGAGATCAGTATTCATCAGCTGCCTTTCAGCTCTCAAATAAAATACAGTGTAAGGCTATCTACCAGAATTCCAGTGTGGGGCCAACCTGAGCAAAAAATGAGGTGTCTTATAAGTAGAGCATGAGACTTGCAGTGGAACTAAAGACTGAAAGATCCTAGCACAGTCGTGTCTGAGCAAGTTTGACAGAGGTGCTGAGCTCTGTTTAGTGCTCCTGCACTTAGAGTGCTGCAGAATCAGGCCTATCCTTACAGTCTCCAGTTCAGGCATGCTGACAGAGTTGATGGCTTTTTCTTTCTCTGACTTTAGTTACGAGAAAGTTGTCGGCATCTTCAAAAGCTGGACCAAGAGGATTTGTGTTCCCTTTGCATTTTCTTTTCTGTGTATTCCCAAGAGGAATGTCTGCCTGAGAACTGGAAAAACTGCTACACTGACATGTGAGATTTCTGTTTGCTTGTTTTCGTCTGCCCTTCTGTCCTCAGTGCAAGTGTTGGGCTTAACTCAGGGTAATCTTGCCCAGTCAGGCAGTCTGGGAAAGGCTGGCAGTTGTGTACGAAGGCAGGGGGAGGGGGAAAGAAAGGGTGTTACTTTGCAGAGCTGTAAATCCAGCACCTTTTGCCAGTGCTGCATTCTTTTTTTATTGCTTGTTTCTAAGAAGCTATTGCTGCAACAGCACTGACTACAAACAAAATCTCATTTACTCAGTTCATGACAGGTCATGCATTTTGCACATTTGTGGGACACTTGCAGAAGAACTGCAGAGCGCACTTTCCAAAACTTCAGTTTGAAATGCAACAGTTTCCATGTTGCCTGGCACTTCAATGTCAAAGAGATTTCTATTTTTAGAGAGAGATTCTACTCAAAGAGCTATATAAGGCTGTGCTGAGGAGATCATTACTTTTTTATATAATATAGGAGAAAACTTGTTACTTAGTGAGGAAGAAAAAGGACCTGATTCTTCTGTGTAAAACTGGAAAACAAAACAAACAAACAAAAAAAGATACTCTGACTTGGATGTCTTTTGTGGGGAGAGGGAAGAGAAATCAGAACTGAAGACCCAGTATTTGTTTTTAATGTTATTCTAATTTATCACAAGTTCTTGAAAAATATTGTTTTAGCCATTAAAAATGGTTAAGAAGGCTCTTTATTACAACTGATGATGCAAGAGAGAAGGAATGGTTCCAAGCACGGTCTGGTGCCAAAAGACAACTTACTGTGCAAACAGGTGACAGCACTGGGAAAACCCTGCAAGTTATCATCGTGTCCCGCATGAGAAACTAGGTAAAATTTGATAGTACAGATTCGGTACTTCCAGCTATGTTTTGTTGTTGTTGTTATCCAGAGCACAAAGTGCACTCAAGCTGACTGAATGCTGCAGGAGAAAAAAAGGAAAAAAAAAAAAAAAAAAAAAAAAGCAGACTAGTCTGGTGGCCTAAGAGTAGCTGTCACAGTCAACAGCAGAAGAAAGAAGCAGTGTCTAAAATCCTGGCTTTCAGCATGGTTTGCTAGGGAGCCTTATTCTGAAGCCTATTTTTTCCTGATGTAGAATCATTCAGCAAATATATAACTCTGTGTTACCCTTAGTATCTAATTTTGTATGAATAGATAGGAAGAAGGTCTGAACAGAATTGGGTAAAACTGTTCTCAATTAACTTTCTCAATGTCATTTCTGCCACTGTTTTAAGAGGACCATTTGGCTTCCAGGGAATAATATGTCAGTGAAGCAAGGGAGACTCTCAGGTCTGGCCAAGCTTTCGGAGGCAGCCCAGGTAACACTGGTTTTAGCAGCTGTTGGAAATGTTAGCACAGCAGTTAGGGCCAATATGGTTTTGCTTGAGTGAGGAGTAGATGAGGTAGTAGTGCTAAATTAAGGACACTCCTCCATTTCTGCTGCAGTCTGACATGGCTCCTAAAATGAATTCTAAATGGAGTCAGAACTGAACTGATTCTGTTCTTAACTTGCCTTGGTTTTATATTTCTGTTTTTATATTATCTAGCTAGCTGTGATATAACCTGTTTGACTTCAGGTGAATAAAATTATGTAGAACCAGTCTATTTGAACTAGGGGTGAAAAAAAAAAAAAAAAATGGAATTGCTGTCTGCATTTCAGTAACATAAGAAAAGACAGCAAGCAGTCTTGTGTCATGCAGAAGGCAACACAAGGCAGATTAGTTGGTGGCAAGGCAGAAGCATGGGCATCAATTTCCAAATAGTCTGCACTAGGGAAATTTCTTATCCATCCAATGTATTGAACCAGGAACAGCAGGAGAAACAACACGCTCTGTTTTGACACTTGCTCTTCAGAAGTACCACTATCAATATTGAAATGTATCTTTAAAATTATTTTGAATATGTTGACGTGCTAGTCCTGGCATATTGTTAAAAGTACCAGAAGCAGTTTGAGTATATTGGGGAACCGCTGCTCTGGCCAAACTATTGTGCACACAGATACCTTCTTAGATTTATTGGTGAAATCTGTCTTATGTACTGTCTATGTTGGTTTTGAATATTGGGCAGGAACAGAACAATTGGATGACACTATTGGCATTGCAGGCATTTGTTATGTTGTGAATATAGGGACTGCACTTAAAGGAAATAAATTAGAAAGAGATCAGTAAACTGGAGAGGAGGTAAATTTTAACAGGTCTCTGCACGTTTCAACAGAGCAACACTGCCCCTAAGTGGCCGAGTTACCGGCCACAACAACAACAAAAAAATGTCATCCACATAATTTGAGTGCTCGCTTTAGTGCAAATGTGCCAGAGCAGTACACTATTACTTTTTATGACCAGAACATCTAGGAGCCACACGTGAGCTATAAAAAAAAAAAAATGCAGGTAACTGGAGTAATTGTAAGGGATTAATCATGATAAACCTAATGAACTTGGTGATAATTTTACTGTGTGGTTCTTAAAAAGGTCTTTTGCAATGTCTCATTCATTCCCAGAGTACCACAACAGAAACCAGCTCCTCATCCTTCCCTACCTGTGCAAAGAACTTAATTCTGCTTTGAGCTGAAATTTTCTCCTTCCTCTTTCCTGGGAAGTGCCTCTATACCTTCCCTTGCCTCACCGAGAAAGCACACAAGAAATATTCCCATGGCAGTCCTCTCTTCCTTCATAAATGTCATCAGCACTGCTGGCTTACCCTGCAGCAAAGACACATTCCTAATTTGATCCACTTCGCAGCTGTCTCAAACAGGAATCCCAGGCTGCCTCTTCCCAGTTCCTGAACAGTCTCCTTCTGGACATAAACAAATCTCTACACTGTCTCCTGAACAAGTAGCTGGTTAAGGCTGTAGAGGTTAATTCAGACCACTGTCTACTATGCATTCCCATGGCAGTGGACTTTATACTTTCCTTTTTATTAATAAACATAGCAATTGTGTAATATTGAGTAGATATTTTCTTAAATGCTGTACATCTGGTCAGTCGGTTGTTTTAATATATTCTCAATTAACTTTTTCAGTGTCATTTCCACCACAGGTTTCATGAAGTAATTGTAAGATACTGTTTTCTACACTCATATTAGTTTTCATTTTCTTATCTGTTGTACAGAGGAAGACTAGAACTGGTGACTACTAAATAAATGCAAATTTCCATTTCATGGACACTAACTCTTTAATAACAGCATAAATCTATTACAGTGTTACCATTTGTAAAATGTAATATGGGTGCATTAATATCATATAGATGCCTAATCAGAATAAATAAATAAATGCCTAGAAGCTCAAAGGTTAAATTCTGAGCTAGAGAAAGGCAAGTTTTAATTGAGCTATCTTTTTGGTTTTTTACAGTGAAGTATATAAACTTTCATCAGTCAAGCTTCTTATCCTACATCGGATGGGTATGTTGGAAAGAAAGTTGAAAGGGCTGAAAACAAAGGAGATGACTTCAGACCTGAAATTTTCATCCTCACTGACTGATCATCTAAAATGGTGAGTACAAGCTTCACAGGATGCATATTTATTCATTCAAATTGGCTTTCTGTTTACTTGCAAATACTTATTTGATACTAACTTCAAAATTTGATTGAATACCATTAGAAAATTTGCAAAATTTTTCTTGAACTTTAATGTTCATCTTGTATGTGTCTCTAAATAAATATGCTTCTGTTTTCAGTGCATAATATTCTAATGTCGTTAATGTATTCTGAAAAATAAAAGGAAAAAAGTACTTAAAGGATGCAATGAGGAAGGTGGGAAGCTCAAACTGTTCTTTAGAACTCTGAAAAAAGCAGTATTTTCCTTCTGAAATACTGTTGTAAAAGACAAATAAAATTGAGCAATGGCATTATGCTGTGTACAAACACCATCAGTCTGTAAGTCATGATTGTACAAAGTTTTGATCATCAGGCCTCCTCTAAATAGCTGAAGGTTAGATCAGCAGCACAAAATGCATAGTTACAGAAAACATCTGTATTTTGTTTGTGTATGTAAGCCTGAATTTAGTTAAGCACAAAGATTTGCTTGAAAAGCCACTAACTTCCAAAATATTTATAAACACATTACTAATCTTGGAGTCCTTTTGTGTTTATATGTTTTAGAAAAGTATTTGCCATAATAATTATTCTGAGAGTCCAAAACAAGAGGTGAAACAAACTAAGTTAAAGAAATCAGACGGAGAAAATGTTAAATCATTTTTCTATTACAGTATGTCTACGTTTGGGAAAACTAATTGACCAGGCAAAGTCTGAAATTATTTTATTTATTCATTCATTTAATATTATAATACTTAAGATATTATAATGGTAGGAACAATTTAATGGGGAAGGATGAATGTTTATAAAAAAAAAAAAAAATAGGAGGGAGGTTGATATATAGTCCCCAGCAGGAGTTGTGTATATCCTGTTGCCAGGAAGGTGAAGCTCAGAACTTTTTACAATCCTGTTAAATTGGCTAGCCACAGTATCAAGGAAAACTGCACCGTTTTTGTAAGGCCAGGTTTATGCAAGTATTACTCAAGCTCTTTATGCTTGATTGTCTCGCTGTGACCAGACTGCAACACCTTTCACTTCTCAAGTATTCACCCTTTCAAAATTCTTGTCTCAGACTAAATAAAGATTTCTGAGCATTTGTTGGACGGTATGAATGTTTCTTTCAAGAAGAGCAGAAGAGTCTTTTTGGTTTTGGATCCTAGATATTTTTTTCCATATCACTCTCGCAGATTTCACTGATTCTCTGTCTGACTTCAAAACAATGTTTAATGACTTCTTTTTGGCAGTGTGTGTTTGTCTGTAATCTTATGTGTTTGTCATTAAAACTATATATATAAAAATCTTATATAATAAACATGAAGTAAATGTGGGAGATTGTTTGCCTTTCATCCCACTGTTCTTGCTTTCCTGTGATATGGAAAGAAATATAATACAAATTATACTGCATTATCATAAAGTATATGTATAAAACCACAGCTGACACTATTAAAATTGTACTTTAACTACTACCTCCATCTCTAGTTTTATGAACTTTTATAAAGTATGGTAACTGACTACCATATGGTAGTTATAAAGAAAAAACATACGTCAGAGCTATACACAGTTGGTATATGTTGTTCTGAGATTGTACTGAAGAGTTGACTTTCATGTTAATCCATGTAAATACTAAATGTTTGGACAGGGCATCATGATTTTCTTACATGAAGAAAGATGTTTGTTTTTTTTTTTTTTTTAATTCTGAGAACCATGTTATATCTTTGAGAGCACCGCGATAAAAATGGTCATCAATCATAGTCATGATGGTTTCAGCCACAGCGAGGTCACTCTGGAAGATAATATTTAAAAAAAAAAAAAAAAAAAAGTATCAATATATAAACTTCTATATTGGGGGGTGGATGCAAACTGTATGTATGCTGTAGCTAAAGGGAGGACAATAACTGATCTTGACAGGACTCCTTTAGGAGGTCTTGTGTCAAAATAGGTAGTTGGAATAACTGATAGTGAGTATGGGCATAGCTGAAACTGTCATTCACCAGTCACATGAACAGCTGAGACAGAGAGGAAAGTTGACAGAAGTCACCATGAATTTTATTAAGACAGTAAGAACAGTATTTGAGAAGAACAGAAAGTGGCAAAAGACTGTTAACTACCAAGCAGGGAATGGACAGTGTTCAATATAGGTGAGTAAAGAGGATTTTCCAAACTATGGTCTGAATGTGGCTGCTTAAGCAGACTGGCAACATCAGTGAGGACTTTCACAGAACACCACATATGGTAGTTGCTTAGAGTGACATCTATGATTTGTTGTGTTTTTTTTCGTTGATGTTGTTTTTTGTTGTTTTTTTTTTTTTTTTTAATGCACAAAACCAGCCCTCAGTTTAGAGCACTTCTTGAGGATTACTGGTTGTTTGGTGTTAGCTGCCTCTTTTCCTCTTCAGCGTCTCTTGGCAAGTTACTGTGAACCCCAGAACATATGATGTGGCAGTGTGACATTTTTTGTATATATTTGAACAGGGTGGGAAGTGCTCAACGAACTGTTGAATTGGAATTTGCATATTTGCAATGAGAAATTATGCTATTGGAATAGGTGTGATGATACTATCTCCAACTGCTACGTGTATATTGAGATAAAAATATACTCGTCATTTTCACCTTGTTACTGCCCCTGTTGCTGTTGTTAAACTTCTTATGAGCTCAGTGACCTAAGTACCACTACATTATGTCATTACACCTTAAATACATCAAATATATTTAGATATAAGGCATACAATTTTTTAGTAGAGTCTGTGCTGTACTGAAAATCCCCCTGTATACTAAATGTAGTTCAAAAAGCTGCTTGCACTTTTAAAATCTGAAACTATATATCATGCTGATTAGCACTGGAAGGCCCAAATATCACTCTGAACAAGCTCGCTTAGTTATTAAAGGTAGAATGGTGAAATTCAATATTGCCATTCAACCTCAAGTTTTATTACCTTATAGTAAGGTGCTATGTTGCACTATTCTAGTGGGTTTTGAAGAGCCTGTCCAGAATGCGTACTTTCCATTGCACTATATAGACACACCTGATGTCTTGGTTTCAGACATCAGCATCTCATTAGTTGTGTAGATAAATTTGTAGTCAAAAAAGACTAAATCTCTGTTTATTCTCAAGTAAACACCATCAAATGAATGACTGACTAGATTCTTATTTACTCTAAGGTCTGAAATCTGGGTGGAGTTTTAAATATTAAATGTTACTGAAGATCCAAGACCCTACATGTCTGAACTTCTTGACTGTTAATTATTTTTTGTATTACTTTTGCTTTGGTGAACACATAACAGTATCCTTTGTACAAAGCAGTATAATATAGATCAAATATTTTACTTTAATGAAATAATAACAAAGACCTTTACTCTAATTGCATGCCATTTTAATGGAAAGCTTTACTGCTAGTACAAAGCTTAATTCTTTTTAAGAAACAGGTGAGACTATTGTTTTATTATTGTAGGTTTTCCCAGTCAGTTTACATTACTGTTTGTCAAGAGAAGTTAAATTGTTCCCTAGTGGCTTTGCTCTCATCTAAGACAGTAGAGGGCAGTGAATCCACTACACAGAAAAACAAAAGTGCCATAATAGGATCATTTTTCTCTTTCCTAACAATCACATTTCCTAGACATTCCCTATCAGAAATGGCCATTGTTGGGCACGTACAAAGTAAATTGCAAATCTGTGTAGATATCATGATGGTTTTTGTTTTCTTTTTGTTTTCTTTTTCTTTGTTTGTTTTTACTTAATAGGCCAAATACAGGCACAATTAGATGAACTATGCTTATTTTTTTTGTGCAACTGTTACTTGCAGACCAGAGTACTGTTTGCTACCCTGCATACATATTGTTAAACTATAAGTTTTCAGTAGTTGTCATTTTATGTTGCAAAAGAGAAATATGTCAGAGAAAAAGAAAGGGAGATATGGCCAAAATTAAAACTCAAAGTAGTACTGAAGACACAAAAATTCTCTGCAGCTACAGTTCTGGGTGGTGCAATTTTCCATATCTGAATATTTTTTGACAAAAGTGAAGTATGAAAAGTTGTTCAGTTAGGTGGGGTAAAAAAAAAAATCAAAACCAAAACAAATCAAACAAAACACAAATAATAAAAAAGAACGCTTGAGAATTTTCCTCATGAAATACAGACATTTTCTCCAAAATATTAAGTACAAATCTCAGTCTTTCAAAGAACAATATTTAGATGTGAAATATTCCAACAGCTATACTAAAAGCTATCCTAAAATAAGTTATGATAGAGGTATAACCTTATTCTAAAACATTCTTCATATTGTCCATTAAAAGTATTGCTACATCTCAGTCCGTACCATTTTCATATATCTTAATATGTTTTTTAGAGTCCCATTAGACTAACAATAAGAACCAGAAGCTTGATATTTATTTACAAACATGAAAATCTAGCTGAGATTGGAACTTTTTTTTTTTTTTTTTTTTTTAATTCATTCTCACTAAATCGATTGATACAGCAGTTTTTGTGCTGCTGTGCCAACTGACATGTTATTTGGTGTGGGGTCATAAGGACTTTCACTAGAGCTCATTAGGTATGAAATTCAATTCCCCTTGGCATTGAAAATTGGCTGTTATCATTAATGACAGATTTCCTGTGAGTTTCTCTATCTGTTGTACAAAGCATACCACACTATTGCTACAGGACTCCATCTTTGGTAAGAAAACTATTAATGCTGTGCTCAGAGAAACCAGTGAAGAGTTTTTGTTACAACCTTTCAAGTCATTTATCATTGTATTGGCAGTACTTTGTAAGGCTAGATCGTTAAGAAAGTGATATGGTTTTTAAAAAGTAACATTCTACTTTGAGGCTAGAGGGCTATTTCAAGCAGCGTTGTAGGCTTATGCCATGAATCCACTCCTAACACTTTTTCTGTTAATTGTTTAGTGAAGAAATAGTATACACTAATTTTCTGATGATATCCCACTGGCTGTGACTGTTGGTGTTACAAAGAGCCATGTTTGGAATGACCTGGAAAATGGAAGATTAAAAAGTGAAGTTATAAAGTTTGTTACAGTAAAACAAACTCCTCTACTTGGGAAAGAGAAAATGAATTTATAAAAACAAGAAGAGAAGTATTTTGCTGGCACTAGTTCTTTAGCAGAGGTTCTGGGGGTCATTTAGTGTGTTTATAAACTAAATAAGGGAAGACTGTGGGTTCAGGAGGTAGGGATTTTAAGGGTTGTTGTTTTTTTGTTGTTGTTGTTGTTCCGAAAGGAAACAGGGAAACACGATACTGGGCTTCATTAATAGCACAACTCAATCTGTAGAACATTGAAGGTAATTATTCATCTTCATTTGGCACGGTGAGTGCTCTTTCAAGTTCAGAAAGATTTGGGCAAATTGGAGATGGTCCAAAGTAGGCCAGCAAGGATGCTAAAAGAGTTAGAAAGCATGACCTATGAGGAAGCTGTGGAGGAATTTACTGTATTCAGTCATTCTTTTTGGAGAGAGAGGGAAGAAAAAAAAGAAAGAAACAGCTATAGAGTTGGGTGGGAAGACTTAACCTCTTTACAACAGAAAACTTATCAAGAAGGCAGAACATTTGTTTGATCTTCTGTATAGGGTAAGAAGTAGCAAGAAAACTTTACAGAAAATAAAATTTAGGTATACATCTTAAATATTTCTAAGAACAATGAAAGAGTTAGTTAACCTAGGAGTCCTGGAATTTCCTTCACTGGAGGGTTTTAGAAGAGTTAAACTTCTGTCAGGAATGGACTTAAATCATTACGGCAAGAAGCTGTTTTTCAGTGATTTTTTAAGTGAATTTTTAATCTGAGTACAAGTCGTAGTCCATGATGACTGCAGTTTGACAGTGAAATTGCAAGAGGTTATATGCATAGTTGGTAGATATGGGGTGATTTCACAGGAAATCAGTGCAGTATATAATCTTTTGAAGAGCAAGCAGCCCTTTATATCTATAACAAATGCTAGCAACTACTTAAATAACTTTATGGGAAAGAAGAAAAACTAGCCTGGAGGCAAGTCTGGAGGACCTTATCAAATCTGTAGTTGCCACAGTGACAGGAAAGGCCATACAGAGAAACATGTCTTGAATTGTACTCTAAACATAGCCATAGCGTTTCATCTTTGACATTCTTTGAGAGAAAGAGTGCCTGTAACATGAATCTTTGAAAATAATAGCCAAAGCAGGACTACTTTACCTCTATGTCTGAGAAAATAGCATGAAAGAAGATTAATGCAATCCTCTCTGTAATAAATTAGCATGGAACTCTTTGGACTCCATAAGGTCTGCACTGATTTTACAAAAGAAGGCAGCAGCCAAAGAAGAGTGTATAATATGATCTCTCCCATCCTGTTTGGGGCGATGTAGGAAGCTGTTCTGTGCTAGTGGGGATCCAATAGTCATCTTACAAAGATGACTTCACTTGATTTAACAAACCTATTGGTGACTGTGACAAGGTCTGGTTATGAAAGATAAGAATCATACAGCCCCCAGCGTCTGTATCAGAACCTTTCATCTAGGCTCATCTGGCAAAATTGATATCAGAACACTCCTTGCTATTGGGAATGTAATTACCTTTTGAAGTATGGCTAATATCAGCTATGTGGCAGAATGATTTAATGAACTAGTGCTTCATTTCTCTTCTGACCCAAATTTATACCTAACATAGACAGTCTGGAGTGAATTTTGACCTCAGCCTAATCCCCTGCAAATGCTTGTTCGCCTTGCTTTTGGAGAATGCTTCAGCGTTATGAGTCACCTCTACTGTGGAGGCCCTACACTAAAAGAGCAGATCAGGACTGAAATATCGAGGGGAAGACAGGCACACACCCCAAAAAAAAACTTTTGGTAGTCTCTTGTTTTTACTACAGTTACACAGGGAGATGTAAGAAAAAACCAAAATTTTTCCTGGCATGGGTAACACGAGGTCAATAACTGTTTGGTTAGCTCAGCTTTCTATTTGCTTGATCTGCATCTAGACTTGCTCTGAGAAGCCTTGTGTCACAACAGTAGTGCTGGCATCCTATTTGGACTGTCTAGTACCAAAATGTCATGACATTTTCTAAAAAAACTAATGATACATGTAGGTAGTCTTTGCATATGTATAAACTATAGCTTGAGCTCCGTAGAATAAGTTTGGGAATGTTATGTTCCTGCCCCTGAGGTATACACAGATAGCTGTGGACCATGAAATGGTAGGGAAAACTCTTTCCCTACAAATAAATAAGACAAGTGTAGAGATTTATATTTAATCCATCTCTATACTCTGGGTTTTCCTTAAACTTCTCATATGAAAAGGTAACAGGATCTGTGTACTTAGAAGTATAGCATACAATAATAAGGGAGAATTTGTAACAATTCAACAGAGGAATTAGAACTTCCCAACAAGAGAATTTCCTGTTAATTATGTCCATCAGATTCAAGGCATTTAGTCTTCTTTCTTCTATACTTTTGCTCCTTATTTTTTCTGTAATTCTCAAAATGCATGATGACCCATGCCAGCCACCAGACTTTCTCCAAATATCTTTGTTTTCTGCCAAGTCTCCCCTTATGCAAAAATGGCACTTACTTGGTCATTTTTCGGTACCTATTTTAATTCAGAAACTTGGGGGGTGAGGGTCACAAAAAATGTCTGCTTTGCTTTTAACTTAAATTCTAGGCAAAGTGATTCAGTTGAGATTTGTGAGCTCCTCTCTATCCACTCTGTTGTTCAATTCAGAAAGTTGTTCTGGTCTCAAACACTGTGGATCACCAAAAATGAATACTATCTGAACAATTGCTTGTGCTCTGTAATATCATAGCTTAGCTCTTTCTGGAGTTCCTCCTAGGGTTGATTTTCCACTGCAAAAGAGGATTTTAAAGATGTAGGAAAGGGTGCTAGCTTTGTTCTTTATTTCTGTGGACAATGTGGGAGGGCATGAGGATAATGACAGCTCATTTTTTTTTGCATCCAAACATAAGCTTGTCCCTACATTCAACACACATGTCCTGGCCTTGCAGAAACAAATGACTAAGATAAGGAAAGAAATGTCATGACGACAGTCTCCCTATCATCAAACGTAAGCTGGTATGCAAAAACCTTTCCATCCAAAGTTAAAAGGGTTTTTAATTATAAATTATTTAACATTCAAAGGAAATATTAAAAGTTCAAGCCAATTTTGACTATTCTGCAATATTGTGCTGAGAAGAACTGAGACTGAGTCCTTCAGGTTGTGAACTGAAAAATTATTCTACTTTCTTCTGGAGCAACATTTGCTCTCTGCACCTCATTCTAGCCTGCTGTCACAATCAAATGAGATGAAGTGAGAAATCTTGAACGCAGATACTAGGAAGCATTTTTACAATTAATCGTTCTAAAAAAGAAACTTCTGATTCTGAGTGAACTGAAGTTATGGGAGAAATCAAAAAAGAGATGACATCTGAGATCAGGGCTATATCTTAACATAAACAAATCACTCTCCTATTTCTTTTGGAACTCTGCTGTCCCAAGCCAGCTATGAGAACAAACAAGACATTAGTTATATTTCCCAGTATAAAAGTCCCTTAAGGCAGCCTACTGGGAAAAGTGGGTCTGAAAACCATTGGCATTGTCTCAGCCTAAGCTATTGGTTTTGTGATGAATTAAAAAGGACAACATTCTAATTTTAGTAAGTTTTAAGTAGAATTGTGAGAATTCAGAAGAGATTAAGTTTTCTCACTCATAGAGAAATGACTGTTAGTTTTATTTTTTTTTTTTCCTTAGAGGAAGCTTATTAGATGAATATTGATTAGGGCATTGGCACACATTCTATAGTCTGTTTGGCAGAGAAGGAGATCATCAAAGAAGGGCAAACAGCAGGTGTGATTCCTTTCTATCTCTTAGTAGAGCCTGAGAAAGAGGAGTTGCAAGTAGATTCAGATCTGGCATGAAGCTCAGCAGCCTTCAGAGGCTATGAAATGGCAACCATAGTAAGCCATCTATTGGAAAATATCCCTTTACTAAGATTTTGCTTGCAGCATAAACATTTCTATTACTTTAAGTGTCTCTAGTTATTTCTGTTGAATCAGCAGTATTTTTTTGTTAAAAAGAAATGAGTCAACCCTGTAATAAAACAGTCCTCACTGTTTCTCCTTCTTCTGTTTAGCTGAAATCTGCAGGCTTGTTCTGCAAACACAGACTTCAGCATTTCCAAAAGCTAAAGGTCAGCCTGAAATCTCACAGCACACTTACTGTATAACAGCCAAGCAAGGAAATGTTCAAAAAGTCTTTGGAGAACATCATCCTAAAAGATGAAGTTACAGTAACTTCAGTCCCGTGAGATTCATGGCCTTTTTTGTGTCTTGGGATCTCCAAATAAAGCAGATTAACAGATCATTTTTGTAATTCTTCCTTTTTCCACAAAAATGGAAATAAGTGAACCTATAGCATCTAATTGGATGTTTTGAACAGGTTGGATTGTAATTTAATTTAATGTTGTAGGTAATTTTTTCCTCAGACTATTTTAACCTCAAATGCCTTATTTTGTGATAAACAAGAAAATTTGTAAAGAGATTATGTATTGAACACATATTTTAATATTCTACAGTTAAAGTGGCTGGTTTTTGCAGCACTACCTGTCCTGTGCAATTCTGTTATTAGAGAACACACCACAACCTCCCAGGTTCCAAATAAGTGATTTACCCTGATGATAAAGAAATTTACTAACTCTTTTTTTTTTTTTTACTGCTTATGACTGCTTAAACCTATCAGGGAGAGTTTCTTGCTCAAGTAAGTATAGAAAAATATGTGTGAGGGCACCCACACACCATTTCCAATCACTACAATTGTTGAAGAAAAGCAAATGCTTCCAACAAATCTGCTTAGAATTGGACCTGACTCAATGCTGATTCTTCCAAAGCTGCCTATAAAAATATATTCTAATTCCAATCAAAGTTACTCATATTCTGAGTTTCAAGAAAGTGGGATTTAATATTTACTCTACATAATATTCTCAAAAAAGGGAAGGGGAAGGGAAAATGGAAGGAGAAGGGTTCTTCAAATTGATGTAAGACATATTCCTTCACTAGGAAATTGTATTGAATGTATCTCAGTATTACTTGGACAATGTTTAGTGAAGTGGGAAGATGAACCGCAGAAAGCAGGTCCCTGTAAAACTATTGTCTGTTTCCCAAACAAGTGGGATTTGGTTTGTTCAGGGCCTGGTTCCTCTTGGTGCACTAAAGCTCAACAGTAGATGAATAAGTAAATCACGTCAAGGAGTAAAGCATGTTGGAAAACTTTAATGATATTATATACAAAAGTCCTCCTTACTTCACTGGTGTGTTTCTGTGTTTGTTTTTCTCTCCAGATAAATCAGAGATAAACAGATTGCAATATGGGAAAAAGCATGCAATGGCTACAATGGGAACAGAATCCACCCTGTGTAGCGTAGTTTCACATTCTAATTACAGATGTGTAAACAATTTTTTCCAAACTTTTGTATAAGCTTCCATTCTGATAATTTTAAGTGCTCAAACAATTGTAGTTAACGTTACTTGCTGCCCATGTTTTCATATGTAACTGTGCTATCCTGGCACTCAGCTTTAGAAATAGCAGTGCCATAAGTTTCTCTGAAAGGATTGTCCAGCTTTATATCCTCAGGAGTGGTTGCCAGTTAATGTGTGCAGGGGTCTTCAGAAACTTCAGCTGGAGCTCTAGACCTTTGAGTTTCTATCATCACAGCTGTAAAAGATAAACTTATGATTGGCAACAGAACGTGCCAGCCCAGATCTAAGATGTAGCACTTGTGTAAATCCACAGGTAGCTAAGACAGCCATATGCCAGGATGCTGGACAGCAGGCATGATTCTAGATCTCTCTGATGTAAAATTTTTAGCTGGACTCTACAGAAAGTGATAGATATATAAGATTAAGGCAGTCATGTTTAATGTTTTACATCTGTGTTACACTTTGAAAGTTTAACACAACTCAGTTCTTGGTATCTCTTTTTTTTTTTTTTTCTGGCAGTGGACTACAGTTCCCTGTGTAAGA
This sequence comes from Netta rufina, assembly GCF_964035555.1. Taxonomy (NCBI): domain Eukaryota; kingdom Metazoa; phylum Chordata; class Aves; order Anseriformes; family Anatidae; genus Netta; species Netta rufina. The sequence goes on from NC_140127.1 coordinate 44,900,023, forward strand.
CTAAGGTAATTAACTGTTACCATTTTAGCATCATTATATCATTTTTGTCTACTCATTAGAGCCTTCTGCTTCTAGGAATTCCTTCACACAGCAATATTTCATCTTTTACCATGTCTATCTTTTATGTGGCCATATTCATGTCCAAGATATCGTTAGCATATTCAACATTGTATTACGATAAAGATCTTTTGTTGTTGTTGTTGTTAATTTTAACCAATGTCTCCTAGAAACAAAAAAGAAAACAGTCACATCTTAATGTGGTCTAGAAGATGAAAGAAAATGGCTGACTGCCAGGACTCTGAGCGCAGAGTCTCTAGGTAGTTGATTTGTTCTAGCTTGGACTAAGTCCACGCAACAAAACGTTGTTGGCAGGACTATTTTGGCTAGAATTATTAAAAAAGAAAAAAAAAAAAAGAAAAAAAAAAAAAAACACCTTTCCTCCCTGAGGTAAGTGCACTAGGAAACATCAATATAGATGTCACTATACTGTCCTAAAATTTCTTTCAGTGGCATAGTTTGAGCAGCTCACAGAAGGTGCCACTATGCCACAGAAAAACTTGGAGAAATCCACTGGCACATTTACTCTGAAATATCTGTGGGAGCTGAGCTCTTCTGCTTTAGAGAGACCCAAAATTTAATGGCTGTTTACTGTGCTACCCATGGTAAAAGTAGGGCTTTTTTTGAGGTTCCCAGTCCAGAGAGGTCAGCAACGTCACTGCCCCTTTGCTGAAGATATGGAGCTGGTTGAACATGTTCTTCGGCAACTGATGGCCCATGTGAGCTGCACAAGACAGAGGATGCTTATGTGGCTTATAGCTTACACCTTACCCATTTGAGTTGGAGAGGATTTCAGTATCCAGGACTGGTAGCATGACACTATAGCTAACACAAAGAGTAGGAAAGAAGCCAACATAGAATGAGGGGTAGGAGGGACTAAGGTGACCCAGGCCTTAATTCTATATTATATGGAGAAAAGAAAGATTGTTGTTCCCACACAGAAAGTAGTAATGCAAGTGCAATCAGCTGCTTCAGTGCTTATGCACTGGTGGATGAAAGGGCTAAGTGCAGTCCCTATTATAAGTTTCCGTTCTGAAGCCCAAGTAGCTCCCAGAGAAGAACAGTTTTGGATTTTTGCATTTTCTGCATTTTCATTCACCTCTGGCCTTCTCAGAACTTCCTTTCTAAGTCACTGATTTCTCCCTAGGTTCTTACACACTGAGAGGGACCTGACAGGACCTGGTGTTTAGGACCTGTTTGTGTGAATGTCAATCCAGAACAAGAAGTTCTGAGAGACATGCAAAGTAAAGAATTAATACATTAAGCTGACCAGTTCAGACTTCAGGACTGGGCCTAGGAGGAAGGTAGAAAGTAAACTTAAGTTTATGTTTTTTTAAAGAAGCCATAAACTGAAAATGGAATAGAAAATATGTTGAGGTTATTCTAAGCTGCACGCTCTGCTAAAGAAGTGTTATTTTTGTGCCATGGGGTTCTGTACATGAACCCATCTCTGAACATTAAGGAACAATGATACAGCCTTCCTGCTACTGCTCTAATGAACAGTCTGTAGGAAATAGCCATTGTGTTTCCTTTGAGTTTTCTTTTTCCACACCTCCATTTCTAAATCCTGTGAAGAAGTTGGAGGAATAAATCCTCTAAATCCTCATGGCAATGGTAACAAAGCACCTCTGTACCTGAGTGGCTCCAAATTTTAACTGTAGAAACCTACATTTTTGGTGTTATCATCTCTGGTACAGCATTTCTGCAGTGGCCTCTGAGAGGCTGTTTTGTGCTTTCTATTCTGTCCTGATCCTTCTCTAGTATGTACAGAAGTTTAACACTTGAAATCAATTTAGCAAATTAAATTTAGAACTCAAGTTGTGATTCTCTTGCAAAAGGAAAAAAAAATAGACTTCTGTTTCAGATACTGAGATGTGCTCATTGGACTGGTATAACAAATACCACCAGCATTAAGTTGTATGGTCTCATATGGTCGTATGAAAATGCTCTCTTTTGTGGCAATTGAATCCATATAAAGAAATTTTGGCTTCCTTTGGCTCTATTTTATGTTTCACTGTTTCACAGGAATGTAATTATGTACTGGCTGACAGTTATATATGCTGTGGCTCAGCCAAGTATTTCAGCATGAATCTAATTCTAAGCAGATAGTCTTTGCATTAATTAATCTATTAATCTATTTATACAAATTATGTGCTTGAGCACTCTGCTGGGTTATTGCATGTCATATGCCACTTCTGGCTGAGAAGGTAGATAGGAATCAGTGTGTATGAATTGTAGAGTCAGCCCCAAAAGATCTGGGGAAAAAAAAAAATTCTCACAGTTTTTACGAAAAATACTCTTTCTTACGTGTGAACAGCACAACTGTCCAGGTCCTGTTGATCACTTATTTATATCTTTACAGTTAATGCACATACATGTACATTATTGAATGTATATGCTATAATTGCTGCTGTATAGTGTGTTGAAAGATACTTGTACTATAAAATTGACTAATCATAGAATAGAATATCCCGAGTCGGAAGGGACCCATAAGGATCATCATAATGCTAATGTTCAAGAACTCAAATATGTGGTATTATACATTAATACTAGCAGTTTTATCTTGTGTACATGCTCTGAAGAGGCAGGTAGATATTATAATTATCCTTCCTTTAAATATGAACTCTTTAATTTGTAGCTTTTATAGCTTCACATTTGAAAGTCACAAGCATGTCAGTGAAAACTTAAGTTTTGCCTTCTGTGTACACACCATGTAAACAATTTATATGCTTAGAAATTCACATTGAATTTGAATGAATTAAAAGAAATATCCTGCCAAAATTAAATTAAAATTGCTCTGTTTCACTTGGTTGCACATGAAAACTGAAGAAACAACAAAGCCATTTCAGGCTCATTTGAAACTGAGTTCTCCTTGTTAGCTTATTTGTGGAAAGTTTGGGGCTACTATATGCTGTGCAGTCTACTATGGATATTTGGCATTCCTTCAGGTGATCCCCACAGGAACATTTGTTTCCCACAGAAAGCGAAACCACAATTTTAAAACAGTATTAAATTACTTTTCTGTTTTTAAAGTGGTTTTTACATTTTTTTTTAATCCAGAATTCAATGTTCAGACAAGGTTACCAGCTGTTTACACTGACAGAAAATTAGTAAGATTGAATTGCTCTCCAGGACTCATAATGGGTTCCTGTCTCATAATTCAATGAAAGAAAGTATTTTTGCAGCTAGAATTTGAACTACTAGAGGATCAACTGATTTTATACACTGTATTGTAATTGTAGTGGCAGCACTATGCTTAGGACTTCTTGTATGAGGAATTTGCTTTGAGCCTTGGGGATAATTTGCACTTCACAACCTTAAGGAACCACACATATGGACAGATGACAAATCAGAAAATCTCTGTTTTAGTTAGTGTTTTGTCAATTAAATTTTCTGCCAGCATCTTCTTCTTTAAAGAAAAGGATTCTGTGTCTGATGACTTCTTGTGTTCAAGATAATTTCTGTGCCTGTTCTTAATATACTTTGATTTTATTCTGAGATTTTATTCTGTATGCTGCAATTAGTCTACACTGGTTTGGAAGTGAATTTTTATTGAAAGTTATCACCAATGGATATCCACTTTGAAAGTCAGAAAAGCATAGAACAGTATCTGGTGCTCTCAAGTAAGAAAATGGCATTCAGCATGTTTCATAACTTGGAGTTAGAAATACCAACTATAATAAATTAGGTATGATCATATTGAAGGATCACTTGCACATTATTTGATATGTTTTATAGTTACTCTGGATCCTTATTGAAAGGACTGAATATTCAACAATGATGATTCTGTGGTGGGCTAGGGATCTCTGGAGACTTTAACCTTTGGAAATGCTTGGTTACTTTATCAGTATTTGATCAGAGCGACTCCTCTAGAAGTAAGGAAGAGGGGATTGGGAATTTAAATGGAATCAAAAAACTATGAACGTTAAGGATTCACTAACTTCTCATAAAGCGTATATGAAAGCCTGAGAGAGAAAGACAAGAACCAAAACAAGATTTCTTTTGATCTCTAAAAAAAGAAAACTGTAATGGTAAAGGTAGTGATCACCAACAGGGAAAGAGAATCCACAAAAGGTGGTCTGTTCTATGGGTTTAAGCATCTCTATGATAATGTGGCTAGGCTATAGTTTGTCTTGTGTTGAACAGCCCTGTATCAAACTCATGGATCTAGGCTTAAAATGGGCACTAAATCCAGAAAAGTTCCTCACAATTCCACTGAAATGATCTGAAATGATTGTACAGTTACTTGTGGTGGCAGTTGTGTGTTGCCTTCTTTCTTCTTCATTCTTGATCTTGTCTTGTTGTTTTTTTTTCCTCCTCTCCCTTCTATGGCAGCTACTTGGGGGAAACAGGAATAGCCACTGATTTGAAGTATATGATTTCATCTCCTTATAACCCCAAGACAGATAAAAGGCCATTTACTTCCAAAGAAGAAGAGAGTGGGAGAGCTCAGCTTATATGAAGAGATGGTTTTGTTCTTGGTTTTAAAAGGAAAATTACTTTGCTCCTCATTCAGGAGGAATGCTTGTGTTTGCAATAATTGTTCTTGTTGACAGCACATACACCTGATGTTGTGGGAGAGCACAGAGGAAAATCTCTGCTTTTACAAAGAAAATACTGAATGTTTCCTTCTTGCCTAACTCAAGTCACTAGTCAGGCAAAGCTTCGCACAGACTCCATGCTTTCTCTGTATGTCTTACATGTATATATGAAGCAAACTAAGAAGGAGCAAAATGGACTATCTTTACTCCTTTCTGATACTGAAATTCTCACTATATATGCTAGGATTTTTCTGTTCTACTTAAAAAGATATATAGACAGAAAACATATAAGTTATATATAGAATAAATGTTCCACAAAAGGGCTCTTCCTTACAGGAATAAATGTGGCACTTTATATGTCATTCTTGATCTTGTTTTTGATCTAGCTTCCAGTATATTTCTCAGTTCTGTACCTGGTTTGTGGCTTAAATTCTGACAGAGACAATGTTCAAGAAAATGTGACCAACATAAAGATGAGTTAGTGTAGTCTTAGTAAAGGCTTTTTGTGTGTTTGAGGAGAGTAGGCAATGTACCAGTGCAGGGTCACAAAGATGAACTTGTTTCATGTGGCTTTAATCAAATCTGGGATGCCTGGAATTAAGGGTCATCACCCTGCGAGGCACCTTGAGAAGAATTGCTGTTTCAAATAAGGCCATTGCTGACATGAATGTGGACTGAAAGTTATGCTTTGTTAGAAACCAGGCATAACAACCAAACCAAACAAAACCATAAAAAAAAAGAAAAGAAACAAAACCCACATATCAACAGAATATCTCAATTTATATTGTCAAGTAATTTATAGTACTTTAAAGAAAGAAGATCATGTCATTGTCCAAAAAAACAAGTAATTTAACTTGTACAAGCACATCTAATATATTACACAGTAATGATTCCCAACAGTTCTCCAGCTAAGCCATACTTGAAAAAATGGGCAAGATTTATTCTCTGTTGTATCCACTTCATCCTGCTCCCAAAGTCTGCTGCAGCATCCTCCCACCTCATGCTTCCTGCAGAGGCTGCCCTGCTGCCTGCAGCAATAGCACGGATCTTAGGCTAATCAATGTTTAATCAATGTTTCAACCAACTCTTATATCCCTCCATTGTGCTCCCCAGTACTCCCAGTTCCAGGACTGTGATTCAAGAGCATGTGAAGCAACCTTGCACTAAACTGCATGGCATGACAACCTTCACACCATGGGGCTCCATGGTGTGTCTGGCACTGCAACATGCTAGACCCCCTGTGCAGAGCCACAGCTCATTAAGCACCACAAATATCTTCCAGGAAAGAGCTCATTTTAGGTAGCTGATAGATCATGGTGCATTGTTCTCACTGTATTCTAATGGGGAGTAGATAAGGATTAGTCAAAACTAATTTGATCCAGATTTTGCATTCAATTTTGCCTTCTGAAATAATAATAATAACAAAACAAAACAAAAAACTTGGACATGTACTGCTTAAAACAATGCAGTTTTGCTGCGTCATGGGTAATTATTGTTCACTTGTTGCCTAGCTATCCTGAGTACAAACAAACAATCCATTGAAGGTAGGCATCACTCTGGATGGTGGGAAGGGCTAAAGTATTGTTCATGAGGACTGTAATAAGCAGATGAAAATAGGTTCTGACACATTATCCTAGACTGTTCTGGGACAAAGCTAGCCTTGTTTTTTTTGGTGAAAAAGTGTATCACTTTTTGTAGGATTGAAAAAATAAGCTCATCCAAGGAAAAAAGCTCAAAGATAAGACTGCAATAACACATGACAGCCCTCTGTAGAGCTTCTACCAAGCTCTACAGAGTCTGGTTGCTTGTGAAAGAGGTTGGTTGTTCTGCAAGGCCAGGAGCAGACTCTCTCACAGTGACCACAGGAGAGCTAAAAGCATGGCTACTAAATATGGTTTTAATAAAGAAATTTCTGTATGCTTTCCCTACTACATCCTTGTGAGATTTAAAATCAGTTTCACAGAGAACTGGAACCCTGAAGTTTTCAGTTAGCTCTCTTAATATGAAAGATTTGACGATGAAGAAAGGAGATCAGAAAAAGGGCAGAGGGGAAGCAAAGGATCTAGGTGAGGCCAAATGAGTTGCACATCTAGGTTCATTGGGATCCGAATCTCTAATAGTTCAAAGTGGAATATTTAAATTTACCTTTACGTAATGTGGAACAGAGAGAAGATAGAAGGAAATTGACAAACATCTTCCCAGTATTTTCACTTATTTACCATTTTAAGGAAACTATCATGCACACTGTGTTGAGAAAGCCTCAGCCATGCCTGAGTGTTTGCTCTTTGCTAGGAATAACACTGCTAGTGCTGGTGTCAGTCAGCTTGTCCAAACTATTTTCTCTGTGCACTACGAATGCTCTGGGCATATGAAAGCCAGTGGCTTATGTCATGGGATGTCATAGGCCTGACTTGTGCTGGGTAGCATAATGTTCTAAGTACAAGCACATAAAATACTCCAGAGCACATCTGGGGGCTCTTACTTTCCAAATTTAGTTGCGTAGGAGGAATTGTAACTTTTTTTTTTTTTTCCCCAGAGCACCGAATACAATCCAGCCCTTTGAAATTGCATGCTTAGAACATTTATGCTGTATGAGAAATTAATACACTGACTTTAAATTTATATAGCTTACTATTTTATGTACAAGTGTACACAGTCAGTAGTACTAGCAAATTCTGTCTGAAAGGTAGCTGCAAACAGACGGCTCTTTTTAAGAGTCTAATGGACCTTTTACAATCATCATGGACAGGCAGCGAGACTGCATTCTAATACTGCACAGGGAAAGAAGATTTTTGTCATTTTGAATCAGCTTGCAGTTACATTATCAAACCCAAACAAAACAATCTAAACAAAAAAAATTTCCTAAATAGGACAAGACGGTTACATTGGTTAACACTGTACTATTCTATGTGCTGTAGATTGCCAGGGTATATTTTTGCTTTTACTTCTCCCTGCCAAGCCTAGTCAAATACTGAAGCATACCGTAATTGGATATTTCTATTTGTAAAGAGCTATAGGTAATGTTTGCTTGGAACTGGCAACATTAATTCTGTTTTTCACATCAATCCTTTTCAAAGATGCGTTTAGCTGATGGTTGTTTGAATGCATAATCTGTAAACTAATCCCATTCCATTTTTATGTGCATACTATATTATTCTGTGAAGAGACTGGTTAAGTAGTTTATGTATTGGGACATAAAAGTGCTTACATGACTGTTTCTAAAGCTGTTTTATTTTCTGTGTGTGTGTGTGAGGGGGAGAAGTGATATTAAGATTCCTTTAGAAAAGCATTTAGCTTATTAAAAAAAAAAAATGGGCATATCTTCAAAGCTATCTCAACTGTACAGATGTGTTCTTGTTATGCAGTCCAAATAGTTTTCTTAGACCCCCCACTTGCTGGCTGAAGTAAACTTGCTCAGCTGCATAAATGAAAAAGAATGTCAAACTGAGTATCTTTGAAGGTTTGTGAACCAAATTTAATCTACTGTCATTATCATTTATATCTTCTCATGCACACGGTATGTGTAGCAAAGTAGTTAAAATATTTAAATTGTTCTTCCATGTTTGATAAATTTCACAATCTCAAAATTGTCTTCATCATCATGTAACGTGGCTTCCCACTACCTTTATGCAGAACAGTTTATTTGAAATATGCCTGAATAGCTCATTTCCTTAAAACACCTAAGAGAAAGGCATGGGAAATGTCAAAAAAGATGTGTATATTCCAGTAAGAATTAAAGAGGGAGGAAGCACAATAGAGCTGTTCACATGGTAGGAATTTCACCCCTAATATCACAGATATTTGATATTTGTGGAAGGACAGAGGAAAAGGACCAAAAAGACAAGGGGAGACTAGAATAAAGTGGGGGAACAACCTATTTAAGAGGTAGCTAAGCCTAAGAAATGCAAGGCATTTGAAGAAGGATTTTTAGACAAAGATTATTTAGAAGGGGATTGTGCATGGACAGAAGTTGTAATCTCGTGTCTCTGCATTCAGGAAGAAATTGGAGCAGCACACTGCAGCTGTTAAGAATATGGGGAAGGATGAGGGAAAGGTGAGAGATTAGATGAGACTCTGATTGGAAGATGTGTTCAGAGCTGATCCACTTAATATTTCAGATGTGATGAAAGACAGGTTTGCAGATAAAGAATGGTAGTGAGAAACCCAAGGTCATGCATATTAAAAAATAAAAATAAAAAATTTTAAAAAGACCTATCTGACATTTAAGCTTAGATTCTGGCCTGTAATGCTAAACAAGACTATCCTGTGTGGACCCTTAACTCATCCCTACCCTTCAACAGTTCTTTCTCTCCCCTGCAATCAATGATCTTTGGAACCAAGTCTTCCACTGGAGCTTTTTGGCATAATTCCATTGACAGTAATCACTTCTACTGATCACATTAATAGAGAAGCTAAACATGTTTCTAAAATGAGTTTAATCCTGGGCCCATGTTAAAGTCCCAATATCCAAAACCCTCAAAATCCATGGGTGCAAAATTTTACAGCAACCTTATCCATATCGCCAAAGTCACAAATGCGTCAAGATAGGAATTTTGAATATTATTTCTGACTTTTTGGTTTGGACTCCATTTTTAGTTCTTTACTCACACAATTGGTCAGACACTGTGATTATTAATACCTATTGTAACTCTTGTTCTGAGTGTCAGGCTGTTTTGTGTCCGAAGTAATTACTGCAGATAGACAAGGTTTGAAACTAGCCATGCAGTCTGTTGCAATTTTAATTTTAGCCACATCTTATCTTGGCCATATCTTGCATTTGTACTATCAAAAATGGACTAGCTTGCCATTTGGCATTTTGGCTGCTGGCAAGACTTAGATATTTGTCAGTACTGTTGGTCCATAACCCAAAAAGGCATTACTATAGACAACAACAACAACAACAGTCTTGCAACCACTTTCAATTTCTGCATATGATTGCAGAAAAGCAAAGAAGTGAACGTTTTAGATTATGAGCATGAAAATTTTCCTCTAGAAGAATTAGCTGTTAGGTTTTCTTCCATAATTAAATGCTTATATCCTAGTGCTCAGGATGTTAATCTTTGTTGTAGGAATTCATGTTTGCGAGTGGAACCCATTTAAGAGCACATTTATATTTATCAGTTTGAACTAACAGAAGTATTCTTACCAGTACTTCATGCTCATGAAGTCTGAAGTACATACAGGACTGTTTTTTACTGTTTTTTTGTTTGTTTGTTTGTTTGTTTGTTTTTAAATAGGAGTGTTTAGGCCTCCAAAATTTACCGAGTTGGAGTTTTGTTGGTGCTGTGTGTAATTTTATGTTGCTAGGAGCTGAGGATGCTAAATAATGCACAGGACAGTTCAGAAACCTGTAGAACGGAACACTAAGAGGAAGCAGCACTGGGAAAGGGAATAGGACTTTGCTTTCAAATTGCAAGTTTGTCCAGTGTGCTTTTTCATTCAAACATAACTACTTACAAAACATGCTGTCAAATGAAAGAAATCCAAGCAGTAGGTAAGTATACACTCATGTGTTCACAAAAAAGATGGTCTCAGTTATGAGTGATACTGTGTCACTTGCACCCAGTTTCCTCCTAAGTCTCTGGCTTTTGTATGAAGTTCAATGCCTGTTTTAAACTAAAATCAGATATTTGCTTGCTGATGAATACCTAAAAACTAATGCTGATGAATACCTAAACACTGCTGAACAAATTAAATCTACAGTCTTCAGGAAATGCTCAGGATGCTTCCTTTTAAATATGAAAATATCTCTCATTAAATCAATTAGTTACCACTCAGAGGAAAAATAATCTGGAGTATCTGAAGGTATTATAGACTATTTGGTTATATCTACTTGATTATTTCCTGCCCAGTAGTTCAGACAGGATATTTTGAAAGTCCAAAGTCATTCTTCTAGAGCAACTGCTGCCCTCTCTGCAGGGGTTCAGCAGGAGTCCTCAGCAGAAGAGGGAAACAAGGGTTTGCTCACAGTCCTGTATTCTCCTGCTGTTGCTTCTGTTTTCCTTTCATCCACAAACTAAGGCAGCACTTCCTCAGTCTGTAGGAAATCAGTGTCTTGTTGCATCACCACCTGCTATGGGTCCTGAAAAATTACCAGTGTCAAATAAATCAAGATGGGCCAATGCCACACATGCAGTCCTAGATGTAATCAAGTCCTGAAGACGTAACTGTGCAATGTAACAGCTTGTGTTAGACACCAGTGATAAGTCAATATACTGTTACGCAAATCTGTGAAGACTAATTTCTGTGGTTGTAGCCATTTCTGATTTAGGGGGCCTGTTTATTATACTTGTTTGCTTAATTCTGTTGATGTAATCAAATTCAATTTAACCGAATTATTTCCTTCTTTCCTGTCTGCTGCCAGCCTTCTCCCTACCTCAGCTCCCTGGCAGCCAGGTCCAGGATAGGTCTTTATAGGAGCACAGACTCTTTTGCAGTCTTTTGTGATACCAGTCCTGTTGCTATCAGGTAGAGCACTGGCTCAGCAGCAGGGAACCTCTTTTTTCTCTTAGCCTCCCACCCCCAGCAGCAGAGCCCTTGCTCTCCCCTACCAGATACCAACCAGGAGGCCCTCACACAGAACAACACTGTAGTACACTAGCAGCAGCAACAACAGTTTCACACTTTTTCCTCACATCGTTTCACCTCACATCTTTTTAAAATGTGAGGTCTGCAAAACAAGTTTTCAAAAAATCCATTAAAATTACTTAAATTCTAAAATTCTGTCTGCTCACAATCTACTGCATGGGTAAGTCACGGCTGCAACTTTAGGTCTCTCATCACAAAGGTACCTCATAAAACAACAGCAATGCTTGAAGTGCTCTGTACAGCCTAGAACAATCTGAAGACATGCAAGATTATTGGGTTCTCCCAAAAATGAATGTTTGTGATACATACATGAACCATGTTTGGCCAGGATGTTCTCAGTTGATCAGAGATTAGCAAGGTAGAAGGGAGTGATGAGGGTTTTGAAGCAATTTTTCTTTTAAAATCTAGCTTTGAAGACTACAAAATATTTTACATGTATTTAGAAGAAGATTCAATTTCAATTAGTCTCATGGGAGTTTGAAATGTTCAGCATTTTCCTGTAAACTTCCTAGGAATAGGAATTCACATACATAGACCATCTTGCCAAAATAGTGTTCTGTTTTTACTTTTGAGATGTGAAACTCCCATTGAAATCACTCGGTTGCTTTCTATTAACTTCAGCCTCACTTGGCGCAGTCTTAGAGAAACGCTGAGGAAAAAGTTTATAGCACTAAAAGTGAGAGAAATCAAAAAAAAAAAATACAATTTAAAAAAATCAGCTCTTTTGCAAACATTAATTTATACAAATGAACACACACTATCACACGCACTTTTGTGCATGCACTTTCACATCAAAATATGAACCTATAACAGTTGTTTGATATTTAAGTGAGCACAGAAATATATGTGCATTAAGGACAAAGTAATTAAAAATCTTAAAATATATTAACACCTTTCTGTTGTGACTGATGAATTATTGTCTTTGTTTAGAGTGGAAAAACTATAAACTATTGATGCAGAATATTCTTTGGACTACACAGTAAGAAGTGTCTTGATATGAAGCAACTGACTTACTCCATGAAGTTTTACTCATTTACGATGTCCTATAACTTTAAGGCAAAATGGTGTTTTTCGGTATATTGTGTTGGTTTCTCCAGATGGTTTCTACAGAATTTTGGCAACCACATGCAATGACTATTGTGGTCGTCCTTCTAATCTCACACACTTTAAATAGACAAGCCATATCCTTACAAAAATATTACAGACTGTTCAGCAGATCTTTAACTATCAAACTGTGTTTGACTATCACATTAAATAGAATATCCTGACCTTATTGCCTGGGGTTTAGATACAAACATTGAAACACTTAGCTATTTAAAGAGTGGCCTATATACCAGATTTTTCTAGCAGTTCACTGTGCTGCGTACCTACTTCTCTTGCTAGAGCAGCAATAGCTAAACAGTTAGAGCAGAACTTAAAAAAAAAAAAAAAAAAAGCTTCTCTCCATATCTTGCATGAAACACTTGCTAAATGCTCAGCATCCCTCACCCAGCCATCACATTTTTAAAATACATACATCAGCTAGCATGTACTTTTTCTATGCATATTCCTATGGTTGACAGTCACAAGCACCATTAAAACTTAGTTTTGAGGCATAACACCAGTTTCTCTCCCATTTGTAAATAAAAATAGGATACTTGAATGTTGCAGCACACAGAATAGCAGAACTTTAAGTGGCATGTTGGAGACATGACTTCATGCATCAAATTGTAAAATCTAAGATGGAGTGTAATGAAAGGATACAATGATCACTTGAGTACTACCACGTGCTTTCTGATCAGCCCCCCCCCCCCTTTGAATGGCATGGTAAGCAAAAGCTACAAGGTATAAGACTGCCTCTTTCACATCTTTGTGCTATGCCAAAAGTTTCAGTTGCTGAATCATAAACAGTAACAGAAGTTTAGGGTGAAAAGGGCTTTTTTCTGTCCTAACTTTACTATTGTATTCTTTAAGCTGTCAGGGGAGAGAACAATAAAACGAATAAAACAATAATATTTACTTGTAGCATTTATAGTCTCAAATGTCCACAGCATAGCCATTTATGTAATTAAAGTAGTTTCATGTCAAATAATTTCATTACTGTGAACAGTTGGACTTACAGTGTTGGGGTTTTGAGGAAGTTCCAAGAAGCTGAAGTATGTGGGGCACAGTGGAAGAGCTGCACTATCTGTGCATAGCTGAGTGAGTGATGATTCCCGAGTTTGCTGCATGTTTTTGGCAGTCAGTGATTTGCACCAGTGGGTGTAGGAGCTCACTTTAAGGCCAGACCAGAATAAAGTAAATGTAAAGTTTGCATCTGAAGGGAGAATTCTGTCTCATCTGTAGAACAGAGAGTAGGGGTAAATGCTTTGTTTTTCCTGACCTTTTTCCCCTTCCCTTTAAAACATTACTGTATTACGTTGATTTACAACAGTCTGAAAAATGTGATATTTTCCACTTTAAATCTATCCTTACTGTGCCCCAAACAGAAGATAATTGGGTTTGCTTTTATTAAAATCCTTTCTGAACTTTTTACACTGTAGCTATTCCTCTCAAATGAGTCATACAATAACCATTCCCAGTTTGTAGCCAGTTCTCCAAAGAAGCAGAAGAAAAAAGAAACAACTTCCTTTTAAGGGAATGAGACCTGTTTGTAATGATAAACCTCTTTCCATTTCTATTTGAAGACATTCTCCATAACCCAAGAATTGATAGTTATAAAAACACTACCTACTTTATTTGGATTACAAAAACACTCATAGCTATAGAACATTGTTTAATGTTAGCCTAAAGCATCTGTATATACAGTCACACATAGCAGTATTGTTGAAATTACATGTGATAAGTCAAAGGAGCATCTAGTTTACCAGAAATCTGTAAGAAACAGCCTGGAAATTGTTTAATTTCATTTTACTTAATGTTTAAATGAGTGAGTTTAAACAAAGAAGTATTTAATAGTTATGTGTAAAGAAAACAGTTCAAGTGTATGTAATTGTATAAGCAAGCTAACAGCAATTTCTGTTCAAGTATGGTGTGATTCCCAAAAATCATCATACTATGTGAATGCTGGAGCATTCACCTGTTCCTAGAATTTGGGAAGACAACTATATGGCATTGCAACAATTTCTAAAACCTCTGAAAACCTCTGCATTTTAAAAGCAGCTATTTGTACATCTACTCAATTTCCATTTTTAGAAACTGCTGTTTAGGTGCCCTCAATATGGATTTCATTTTCAAACTGACTGTGGTCCTTCCAAGGTTATTCTATTAGCCTTGCAACTAGAAAGTAAAAGTTCCTCTGATACGATATGAAAAAAGATAGAAACATTAAAACATGGGGATTGCTTGTTTTTTTTCCTCTTCTGGGTGGAATAATTTTGCAATTGAGAACATGCAGAAATGTATTCTACTTGTAATGTAGGCTGTAACTCAGGTAGGAATCAGTCTTCAGAATCTAGTACTGTAAGAAAAAGAGCACATGCCATGAGACTTGCAGGAATTTTTTAAAAGTTGGCAAGAAAGCCATGATTATTTTATTTTTTTAAGATATCTGATCGTGGGTATTTTTTTCAGGACATTAATTTTAATTGTGTAAAAAGGGTGTTATTGCATACAAATTAAAATATTTCATTAGAAGTACTATTTAGATGGGAAATTAGAATAGAAATACAAACTAGCTAAGGGTTGAAGGGAAAAAAAATGATATTAAATTCAGATGCAAGAGCAGAGATGAATTAAGTTGTATTGCCATCCATTTAGCTCTGAACCCCTGACACTATAGTTTATTAGAGAGGTGGAGACAACAGAATTCTTTGTGACACAGATTTGTATTACCAGAGGAGCTACAGCAGACTTCTTCTGTGTTGTTAAAATAAATTAATCAAAACCAGCAGGGGAGAGTTCTTGAATTACAATGGTTGCATTATTAAGAAACTGTAAAGACTGAATTTTTAAGGAAATCCAAGAGGCATGTAGCTTGGGAAAGAGACAGTTGGTTTTTAATGCTGCCATTTTTAACAATTCTGGAGTAATAAAAGAAACTGAGTATTGTTTCAAGCAGATCTTTGGCATATATTTTCTATTCATTTAATTATATTTCTGAAATATTATTATGATGTACTAACCCAAGCATAATATGGCAGCTCTCATCCCACTCTAAAGTGCTTTAGTGACATTTGGCCAAAATCTATGCCAGCTTGAAGACATGTCAGCTATCTTGCAGATGCAGCCATACACACAGAAGTCTGCAGTCCACACATTCATGAAATGCAGCCATCCTATGCCAGAACACCACTATGTGTGTCTTTTAGGAGGTAAAGTAATATTTTCCAAATAAAACTGTCAAAACAGGAAGGGACACAGGGTAACTAATGTAATCAGATCCAAGGCACAAGTTGGGATTTGATTGAAACACTGTAAGTAGTCTCTCTCCTACAAATAGACTTTAAAAAGTAAAATGATTGCAGGTGGTCAGAACCGCCAGGCACACATTTCCTGCTAGGGTCACTCAGGGGCTGGCCTAGCAGGGAAACTGCTGTGTACCGAATGCACAGCAGTAACTTTCTGCAACGCTCTGGTTTTGTCAGGAAGGAAGGGTCTTGAAAAAGGAGATTGCAATTTGAAGTGGTATTATTTCACTTTGAAGCACAGTTATTTGTTGCAGCATAGGTGTACTTTGTATAAAAGCATTGAGCTAAGTATGAAAGACAACAATCACTGCTGGTGCTCGTATTCCTATTAAGTGATGTCTGGCTTACAAAATATCAGTCAACTGTGGTCTACCAATGAGACAGTCACACACAGGAGTTGTATGGCTACATCTCCATTTCCTGAAGACAAGGAACCGAAGTGTGAAAGTGTTTCTGGATTACCTATTATTATCTAATGGAAGAGCACAAGTAAAAAGCTTAGTGTTTTTTAAAGACATCATAGTTTCTGTGCATTATAACTTTACTAAGCTTCCAGAAGCATTAAATCCAATTAATGGGGACAAAGCCTAGGACAAAATCCTACTTGTTTAATTAATTTCAATTGACTCTGGATTTTGCTGCTAATGATCCTTCCCATTTTGAGACCTTAAAGATCTAAAATCTGCTAAAAGAGTATGAACATTCTGAAGACTAGTGTGTTACCCCAAAGTACAAATATGTTCTCGCCTGTGACCTTCCTTTATCCCTCCTGGACTCTGTTGCAAATGCACTACAGTTCTTCTAGCGCAGCTCCATCACCTTCTCTATTGTTATGCTGCAGAGTAATGTCCTATTCTGTAGAGTGTTACTGAAATAAAAGTTAGAACTTGAAGTCATGATAGGCTTCTGTTCTTTTCCTCATCTTCCAAAGCAATAAATTGTAGAAATAATGATTAAGGAAGATAATTGAAAAATGATCTGGACTAAAAACTTACTCAGATGTTAGAATAATAGTGAGTTTAAAGGAATTTTCTGAAAATAATAACAAAAGAAACAAGCATATGCAAATGAGCAGGATAGTCTTGTCTCTATCAAACATCTGGAAAACATAAGCACACATAGAACTACCCTTTCCAAGGATTTAATTTAATAACTCATCCTGTTTGAGAAGATTAACATGTGGCTATAAAATACCTACTTGTCATTCAGAATATTTCATCCCAACCTAGATAGTTTTTTGACAGCTCTACAGTTATACTACTTTAGGACAAAAGCATTCCTTTTTATTTTGTGAGGTTTCTGTTATTCCAACTCTGTTGCAATCTAACTCAGTTTTGTTTGAAATCTAACTCAGCATTGTTACAGCCATATGGGACCTCCGAGTAACCTTCCATTGGATAAATCTGGAACTGTGCCACATCTTCATGACTTGGTCTTGAGACTGAACACAGCCTTTGCTACAGAAGCAAACAACAAAAAAGAAAATGCATTTTGTACTGAGTTAAGAGGCACTTTTTGTAAATACATGTGAAATTAAGGGATTGGCAGCTGCTAAAACAAAATCCTCCGTGTAGTATTTCCCTTTAAATCTGTGGAAAGTGCTCTAAGTCCCAACAAAGGTCAAATACTAGCTTAAAAAGATGAGACACATGCAGAACAGGAAATGGAAATCATTCTATCTTCTCCCCTCATAGGCATTCTCCTGCTTCCAGCATTTAGTAGTGAAAGAAGAAATAATCTGAAGGAATATCTGACAATACGACAGTATCTTGTTCATGAAGGGTTGTTAGGAGTTTCAGGAAACCTGCGGTAATGGCAGCCAGCCCTGATCTACAGCACTCTTCCAAATGCCAGACACCAAAGAAAAAGAATAGAGGCTAGGAGGAACCTGTGAAGACACGGCTAGAAACCAAAAAGTTATTTACATGGTTCGGTTCTGTATTTTGGATTTGTTTCTTGAGCAAGTGCTTCCCTATGATTCACATTACCTTGTGCATTGGAAATTGATGGG
The DNA here is from genome assembly GCF_964035555.1 of Netta rufina. Classification (NCBI taxonomy): domain Eukaryota; kingdom Metazoa; phylum Chordata; class Aves; order Anseriformes; family Anatidae; genus Netta; species Netta rufina. The sequence goes on from NC_140127.1 coordinate 44,917,608, forward strand.
TGATGTAATTACTTAACTCATGGCACTGTTTCTAGCTCTCTTCAAGAAACCTTTATAGTCAGATGCAAATTTCAGCATATTGTTGATTAAAGAAGTCATTTAAAGATCAACTGAAAAGTGGCATTTTAAGCAATTGAAGAGGAATGTAGAAATGTGCAGTGCTCTCTTTCACATGAAAGAAATAATCTGACTCAGATTGCCTCAGAAAAGTTATAACTTTGCTGACACTGCTCTTATTAATACAGTTTTGAGGGACAGGGCCTTCTATATGAATTGCTGGTATCTTCTCAAGTTTCTCTGGGAAACATACTTTTTAAGGATTGCATAGTCTTTAATCAGATGTCATAGGTCAGTGCCTTCATAAATTGAATTTGGTGTCAGAATAAGTGTTCAGTTTCCTCTTCTCTTTATTATTTTGCCCTGAAACTTACCTTTTTCATATTAACTTAAGCCTAATAAGTAATTCAAAGAAAACACTTCAGCAAGAGCATATTCACGTCACTGTATCAGAGGGAACTGTTTTCCAGTTCTTTTCTTTTTGCATGGAAGAAACCAGAAAGCTGCATGTTGAAGTAAACTTTATCCCTAGCCTGAGAGCATGTTGCAAATGTAAAATCAGAGAAATCAAGAAAGTTCAGGGAAGGTTTTAAATGAAACTAATTCAGTTGGACCAACATGTAGGTTTTGCTTTAAGTGTTGTACAGATATAATGTGAGGTTGTGCAAATTCTTAAGGGATTGTTGCTTTCTTTAGTGCTGTAAGAGTATAAAAACAGGGAATTTTTTGTTGTACACCTTACTGTATACAGTAAGGTGTACAACAATGCTACAATACAAAAGGGAGTAGATGTCACTAAGAAACGTATTGGCACAGTATTTCCACCATGTTGCAGACTGAAGAACTTCTCCAGATAGTAAACTCAGTCCCACAATCTGTGGATTACTAAAAATCCTAATATCATAAGAAGCTGTTGATGACAGAGAGCTCAGGTCTCATCTGAAGGCACACTCAATCATGATTTGGTGGATACCTATGAGAAGAAGCTTTTTAGTTGGGTAACAGACAAGTGAGAGACATTGCATAGAATTGGAGCAATAGGTAGCTGCCTCTGCAGCTTGTAGAGGTAAAGCTCTGACTGCCAGCATGATTCATCCAGTCATTGAAATAAATGTTGTTCCTTGTTTTAGATGCAGCACACAAAAATTGAAATTATGAACATTTTACAGCCTTGAAAAAATGCCTGGGTCTAGAGCAGTAAAAGGCTTTGGGGAGACATTTAGGTGGTTCTCATTTTAGGTGAGTTTGATTGCCATGGTGTAGCCTAGAACACTTGAAAATAAAATATTTTTAATAAGAGAAAGGGATCCTTCCCACCCTGTTCAGTTTCAGCTGAGATTGTGCTAAAACATGGTCCACTCACGGCCTCTCTATTTTTATCCCAGGACCCAGCAGCTGGTGAACTGTGCCAGGGATTAATTCTTCAGAGCTGGCTGATGCAGGAACCAGAAGGCCTGAATTCAAGCCTGATTTGAACAGGCCAATGCATCTTTAGTTTTCTCTTGAGTCAATTAGCACCCAATATCAATTTGTGCTAATTTGCAGTCTCTGCAACTTTTCCAGGCCTCTTATGCAAATCAGGACTGGAAGCAAACAACAACTGAATGACCCAGGAGGGTGGTACGGGGCTCAGCACCATTGTTCTCAGGCAGAGCATTTCAGTGCTCCATTTGTTCATGTAGTAACACTAAAAAAAATGTCAGGCCACAAAGATGACCATCTCATTGGGCTTAATTATCATACCCTTTGTACTGTTCTTGCCTGTAGAGAAAAAGAGGCATGCAAGGTCCTCTCACTAGATTTAGATTCACTCGATTGTTTTTCACTGTTGCTGTAAATATAGATAAGAAAGCTGTAAATCTGAGAGTTTGGAAAATATTTGCTTCTTTGGATTGACAAGAGGTTTTAAAGTCAAATCATTTTGCAGTCACAGATTGTGGAATTTAATTCAGAAATCTTTTGGTAGCATTATGTTGGGAATCCAGGAAGTGACTTAAAAATGTAGTGCATGTAGGAGCTGAACGAGGGCTTTTCAAAGAAAGATGCAGTCATGGAAAAATATGTTTGATCAGACTTAGAGTGATCTCCTAATTTCAAAATATTCAAGTAAAAACGGGCAGAAGCTGAAAAACTCAGATAGATTTCCAATATTCCTAGCTGTTCAAAGATGCATCTTTAGAAGGGCTAGTATTGCAGGTTGAAGTCATGGCAAAAATGAAGGGAGGGAAAAGGAAAAACAAGATCATGGAAAAAAAAAAAAAAAAAAAAAGAAAGAAAGAAAGAAAGAAAGAAAGAAAAGATACTTCAAAGTTCAGTTTAAATTGTATACAGGACCTGGGAGACTTCTTAAATCTTCCATTGCTCCCAGCCTTGGCCCTTCTCATATCAGGCTGGAAGAAACTTAGGTTTGATATAAAGCTTTTTTTTTTTTTTTTTTTAACTCTCTTTTGTTATTTCTCTACATGTATTACATAGTAGAGTGTAATATTACATGGTTATTTGATGAAAAACAGATATTAAAATATTTTTTTTTCTTTAAAGGATTATGTCTGCTTCTTTCATAAGGCCTTCTGAAATATTTCTTTTTTAGTTATTTTTTTTTTTTTAAAGTGACCTAATTATAGTAAAATCACAAATCAAACCCTAGAACAAATTTATGAGGCCCCTCTTCAAGAGATTATATTCTGTTTGTATGCAGGGCTTAATAAGTAGATGTTATAGGAAGAATTGAAATGGCTTGAAAAAAGCAATGAGGGATATAGAGCTTGATTAATTTGATAATATGTGATTCTTGATTTGTTTACATATTTATCTTGAATGAATTAATTCTACACCTTGAAATTACTCAGTCTGAGAGCTGTTGAACTGAACAATACTCAACAGCTTCAGTAAGAAAATACTAAAGCTAACGACCAAAATTTGTCAAAGGTGTATCTGTCTTTACATTCACTTACCTGTGATTTTGGGGACTGTGAATAATAGCACCATCTAGTGATAATCAGTAATATGTCAGTATCATGAAAAGGTCATTATTCAGCCTGGGTGTAATCGCACGCTGCTAATTCACTTAGCAATGGATTTGGGCACTTGAAAAGGAAAAGTGCTCTAGATGTGATTTCTGTGATGTGATTTAATGACTAGTATCTTCCTCAGGATACCCCTAAACATGCACAGCACATCTAAATGCAAACCACCTGACAGTATGGATCCCATGAAATAAAACTTTAAAAATAACATTTTGCTTCGTAAACAAATGGCACAATTTTATTAGTCATTATTGTATCAAACCTTCCCACAAGTTTATGAATGACTTTTTTTGTATTGATCAGCATAATAGATTCATTCCTATGAATGAGAATTTAAGTGAAACCATGCTAATTAGCTAGGTATCTTTTTTTTTTTTTTTTTTTTTTTTCCATACAAGTCAACAATTCTAAAACTTTGGGTTTTCCACAGTGAGGGATGTGGAACAGCTGCTTCTCTGTAAGGGTCTTAGACATTAAACAATGCTGTATTTTAGACTTTGCTTAAAATATCTTTGATTAATGATAGCTTTTTCTAATTTGAAGAGTTTTATAAGCAGGTCTTACACTATGCATTCTGGGAGTATTATTTCCAGTGTGCAGGGAGATAATTATGAATATATGATAATATATAAAGCTATTTATCCCTTTCAGATTATTTCCATATGCATCCTCTGTAATTAAATCAGTGGCTTATGGCAGCTAGTCTTTGAAGTTATCTCTGCAGAATAGGAAAATGTAATTTGTGGAACAAAATGCTGATCAGTGTATTCCAGCCACATCTGTTATATTCTAGTAGTTCAGAGATTTCGGCGATGAGAGAATTCTTGCAAAGCAGAAGGTTTCTTTTATTTATGTCAGTCCAGAGGTCTGGAAGTGACAGGCACTATTCTAACCAAGTAACAAGGTTTAAATTCTTAGGCATTGTTAGGCCTCAATTTTCAGTGAGTTCACTGAAAGTGATGCTTAAATAAGTAGCTGTATTTCTATATTCAAATAAAAGTACTTCTGAGAGAATGGTAAGAGAAAGCGGAGAAAGAATTTCTTGCAGAGAAGAAGGATTTAAGTTTGTATAGACAGATAAATAGAGATTTGTCTTCAGGAGCACTAGTGTTAGTGGTTGAGTAAAGCTAATAAAACTCATGACAGTGAATCACCTTGAATACAGTAGATCCAGGAAACACCTGGTATTATACAGGCATAGGCAGCCACTATAATTACCATTGCACAATTCTCCATTTGGATGCTTTTCTTCTGGAAGAAAAGCAGGTTTTTGCAGGACATGCCCATCAGTAAGTGGCCTCGAGTATCTAGTAATGTCAGTCTAATACCTATTATTAGCAATCATTTCACTTTCTTATAAATTGGCAAACTGAAATGCCTTCAACTCAAAAGTGTATCTTGGTGCTTACAAAGACTTCCAAGACAGTTTGGAAGTAAAATATACAATTACAAAATAGATTAAAAAAAAAATTACATTATTCAACAGTGTTATTGGAATACCCTGAAGTCTGTTTTTATTAAATTTCTTTTTTTTTTCCTTTGAAGGGAATTACTTCTGCTAGACAAAGAATACTGTAGGAAGTAGATCTCTAGCAAAAGCTGCTACACCCTTCCCAATGAGGATTCTTATTCATAATATCTGCTTCTAATTAAATATCTATACTATATAATACATCTTAACACTCAGTCCTTTGCCCTTTAAGGTCAATGGCAATTCGCCCATTGAGTTCATGGGAAAAAATGCAACTGCTTTGTTAAGGAGTCCTTTATAGTAATTTCAGCTGTTTGGTTTTTAAAACAAAGATTCTTCTCTTCCACCTTTCCCTACAGACAACAAGCAGTTCCTGGTACTCCTTGTATAAGAGTACTAGGAAAGAAGAACTTGGTGTTACAAAATTATGCTTTCTTGTCATTCAGTTTGTTTTTCTTTGTTACCACCGAGTGCTGCAATGGGCATATGATTGTCTTGTTTTTTTGTTTTTTTTTAGAAACTTGCTTGAAATTCTGTATTGTAGCAAATCATGACATACGTGACATGTTTATGTATATAGAGAGCGTACCAAATGAAACCATCAAGACAGATGATCCGTATAGAAAACCGTAACTTATCTACTTTGCTCAGAGTTTTGACCCACCAACGGTTCATCTGCTAATGAACTGTAATAAAAAACATGTTTATGAAAAACAAAGCATCCAGCTTCCTAAATGGTACCATATTTCTGAAATTTACTTACAAAAAGGCAAGTTTATAAAATAACAATTCTACAACTGCACTGTCCAGGATGACATAACTCTCTTGAAGGAAAAGGTTACCCATGCTTTAGTTGCCCCAACCCAGATGTAGCAAGGAGATGCCAAACACAGAAGGAAATTTAAAGGATTCAAAATATGTTTCTGTGGAAGTAGAAAGATTTGTAGGCAGTGTTTCCCTGCTAAACAAAAGAAGAAGATCCTGTGCTGTGCCCAGAACTGCAGCACATGGAGAGCTCAGGGTATGAGTCTATCAATTCTGGAGAGCTTAAAACCAGTTTTTCATTGCAATTTTCCTTCCACATAAGCAACAAATAAAGCAGCCACTTCACTCTTCTTAGCACCCCACTGGGAGTAAGGTGCTGAGGTGTTCTGAAGATTTTTGGCTTTCATGCTCAACACCATGTTATATTGGCAGGTAACCAAAGGATAACACTTTTTTTTTTTTTTTGGTGCATGCTAAAGTGTTTCAGTCTAAGCGTGCGTTAGCCTCTTCCTAACATCCACACTGCTTATGGACTGCAGATTCTAATGAAATGGGACAGATGGGAAAAATTACAGAAAAGGAAAAAGAAATCCACTGTGTAACTTGTGTACATTAGGTCTGAAATTTAAAACCTTCAAGCTGATATCCAGGGCTTTTCTTTAATGCCTGTTCTGTTCCAGCTAACAAACAGTACTGGTTGCAATCTAAATGTTATCATTTTTGTCCACAGTTAATTCCCTGCACAGAATTGTTCCTTTTAAAGTAGAAGCTATCTCTGTGAATCAGTCTCACTTTATAAAGTGCTAAGCATTTAACCCATGAAATATGGTCCCTAACACAGATTTCTGCTCTAGAAAGTAAATCTGAAGCATGCTGAGCTTGGAAGAAAGCCCTTCCATGATTTGCATAAATTGCTTGCAGTATCCTCTCCATCAATCTGACACAATCCTAAAGGGTTTTGTAAACAGCATTTCCTGTTGTGATATTTTACTGTGAACTTGGCCAAAAGTCTTACTATTACATTCACATTCACAATAAGAATGCAATGGCAGAAAATACAGAACAATGAAATATAATAATGTCATGCAGTGTACTTTAAATGTTTCCAGCAAAGAACCTAAACAATGGGGCAAAGCTCTGTACAAAGCAACTAATCTGATTTAGTAGGAATACACTGTTTGTTTTTTTTAACTTGTTCAGTTTAAATCAGTGTGAATTGTGTCGTTCATTCTATTCCATTGAAAACTCTCCTAGCATGAGAGTTGGGAACGTATCTGTTAGAAACAAACACAGAATACTTCCATGTATCCAAAGCATGCTTGTATTTGTCTAAATACTGTGGAAGGCATGCCAAAACCAGCTTGGTATGTAGTTCTGTATATCTAAAACAGGGTGTACAATCATGTGCTGCTTCAGCCTGCAGCTTTTAAACAACTAGATGGGACTTCAGTACTAAACATTTCCACTGGCACAATAGCTGGAACGCAAAAGTTTGGAGCTAGAAAATGCAGAGCCCTAACCTTGGGAAATGAATATAAGCCTTTGCTTGTAAAGTTGTATGAAGTTTTCTTTCATAATTATTTTTGTTTCTAACTAGCAATGAGAGCTTTTCAGGAACAGTTACTCAGCAGTGGTGTATTTTAGTTAGATTTTGTGAAACTTAATTTGTGCCTTCATTTTGCAAAATAAATTCACCCAACCTCTGTAAAGTCCAACATTTTTCCTACCTTTCAATGGAAGTTTTGTCATTTACTTAGATAGAAGCTGAACTGTGTCATCTGAACACATGCAAAAAATGTTATTGGTTGTTAAACTGGGTCAGGGCCCATAAAGGATTCAAAATCCTCTCAGGAAAAGATAGAGAAGAAAAAAAAAGAAAAGAAAAAATAACACCACAGCTTTCCACATAACTCTTCATGTGAAAGAATATGTAAATATGCCTTACAGGGTTTCCTGAATATCAGCAAATACAGGCTGTGTCAGATGGTCTGAAGAGTGAATTTGAGAATAAGAGCTTGTCCAGGCTGCGAAAACAAACTATGTTTGGAAATGTATTAGCTAGCAAATTTAAACAAACAGTTTTAAATGCAGTCCAAGTAAGGCAAGTTGTGTTTAAAATCTTGTAGGTTAACTCTAAACTCCCCTCCTTTGCTGTCAAAGTTCAGCTAGCATGTTTTAAACATGGCTTGCTCTGTCTGCGTTAGCATAAAGTTGTATTCAAATTCTATTTAAAATGTCCATTGATACAAATGATACAAAAGCATCAGCAGGGTCACGTTAGTACACTACTGAGCCTTTACACTGCATTTATGCATCTTCTTTTCTAACACACTAACATACAGTAAGATCTTACTTGACTATGCATTAACTAGTATATTTTCAGAATCAAATGGCACCAAAGTACCAACTCCAACTCACAGATGATTTCTAATGTCATCTGATGGCCCAAAACAAAGTGGTTATTTCCTGCGTCTCCTGCATCTTGGGAGGAGGATGGTGCTCCTAGGTCATCCGTGCAGAGGCAAGCAGGCAAACAAAAAAACTGCTTCAGCAACTGATGCTTTGTACTCATCTGTATTTAAATGAGTATTTGAATGAGCTGGAAGCACAGGTATAACACCAAGTGTATTTGCCGTGTCTCAGCTAGGATGTAGCAAGCAGAACCTCAGCTTCTGCTAACCCCATGTTTTTACTTGGCATTTGGGGCACACGTCAGTGATGAAAATGTAGGAGAATGACAGTGACTTAAAAGTGTTTCCTTAAATCTAGTAGCGCTGATGTACTTTGTGGGTGGGCCAACTGTGCACTGACATACCTCTCATACGAGTGCCAGTGGCATGCTTTGCCTTACCTCAGGATCAAAAGCATAACTGTGCTAACATATCCTATACTGTATTTTTTCTCTACTAGAATTAAATGTAAAGGTCAACTTGATGAAAGTCTCTAGGGCTTGTTCTGCATGTGTCAAGTTTTTCAGATAAACGCAGGAAGAAAGCCAAACAACCACACTAAAACCCACCTCTGTATACATCCAACATTAACTGATCAAATTCAGACATCAACATTTCACACCGATGGTTCAGATTGTTGCCAAGTCTTTGAGTTTCTCTTTCAGTTTCAGGTTCCATTGAATCCAAAATGATGAAACTGAGACTTGATTTGAAATCAGAGAGTTCTCATGGACAAGTGACAAGTTCAAAATGACAAGGCAGCCAGTTGTCACATGTCATTACTAAGGCAAAGGTAAAGCTACTATTTGGGTAGCAGTAGCAGTCCATTTAAGAAATTGGCAAAACAGACACAAACTGTAAATGTTTTGCATGAAGCCTAGTTGAAGCCATTGGATTTGAACCATGAATTATCAAAGTATTTCAAAGAATTAATTTGGACTATAGTTAACATTTACAGAACAGTGGAAATAGTGTGATATTTTACATGTTCCGACATAAAAGAACATCCATCAAAGTAGAGCAAAGGTTTTCAGGGTGCAAAACCACACTGAGTTTCAAAATAGTTTCAAAAAACAAAAACAAATTAGTTTCAAAGTGTCCATTAAGTTCTTTGAAATAACTTGAAATTTTAGAGGATAGGCATTATAATTGTAATTATGCACTGGCAATGGTAGAAATTAAAGGAGGGGAAATGTTACCATTTTGTTTTTCTAAAAATTTAGTTGAAAAAGTTGCTGAAAAATTACATGAAGTTTATCAGCACTTAAAAAAAAAAACAAAACACATTATGTGTTTCTCCATATACAATTAGACAATGTTCTACCATTGATGAATCAGGGAGAGATGCGGATGCTCTCAAAGATATAAAGTAGGACAACATGATTCCCTTTGAAGATGTGTTTTTTGCTGACGTATGTAGAAATATAGCTGTGTTGATCAGAATATAGACATATTTACCAGAGTACTTCTAGACCTGACATGATTTGAAATCACTAACAAGTGAGGCACCACTTTGAGTAGCATCAGTTTCTTCAGTGTCTTAAGTATAACTGATCATAAGGATTTGTAAGCATCTGCTCATTTTTACTTCTAGGATACCAATATAAGAACGAGGACTGAATTTCCTTTGAAGTAGTTAGAGGTCTAAGTGACGGAACTTATCACCCTTGAATATTAGAAATATTCAGTTAATTTCCCAAACTTAAGTTAGCAAGACTTTGACAGATATAAACAGTGAGTTCATCAAATTGCTGCTTGGTGTAGGTAATGAATATGCTGAACATAGTATACCTCTGTTGCAACCAGGTAATTTAATGGAGTTACACTATGGTTGAACTATAAATCAGTCATCCATAGACAACTACATTAAATTACTTGTTGCCAGAGAGGTGCTTCTTAAAGGATACAGCTACGCTATGTGTAACAGCTGGCATTGTTAAGTGTTAGTAGGAACATTAACAGGACTTTATTTCAAATGCTAGTCCAGAAAATCATCCATCATTTTGTAAATACAGTTTTTATATATTTTATAAATTAAAAACTGCAGAGATATTTACATGGAAGAAGTCCATGATATTGAGAAAAATAAGCATTCTTTCATGTATGTTATAGTGGAAACAGAAGGGACATCACGTGTCACTTTGCTCTTATATATCTGGAATTCTTAACCATCTAGGGTCACTGTTATATTTTGATTTCCAAACCGTCTCATGCTTTGGAAAAGGTACTCTATAGTGCTATACTGATATGTTTTATTGTTGTTGTACATGCACAGCACAACTGATACAACCACTCTTTTCCTTCGTTTAGTACTACCGATTATCTTTTTTATTTCTAGAACATTAATTTATTAGATAGCTTTCTTTAGCACAGTGTTGCCTTTGACAGTGCATTTAAAACAGATATTTTTTAGTTCATTTTGATGTATTTGGACATACAAAGATTATGCAAACTATTTTTAATGGACAATATTTTTTGTGAAGTGTTTACAATAGCAGACTTAGCAAAATGAGTTGATCTAAGGATCCAGGGTTTGAGCTGGGGGGTGGGTAAATATTTTGTATGCTTCTATGGAAAAAGAGTCAAATGTTTTTAAAAACTGCATGTTTTTAATAAGTGTTATAAATGGACAAAGCAATGTGATACTTCATGATAGTTCAAAAAAATCTCCATTTGTTGCAATCTCACAATTAACAAATTATTGAGATGTCTTGAATCTAATGTAATGGTTTGAAAATTCTTTGCAGATGAAAATTTCCTATTTTATGTGCTGGTGGGAAAATACACCACAAGATAATTATTGGGAAGGCAAAAGGCTTCTGTCTCTCTGTTAACACTTAGCATGATAATGGTAGATGATACTTCATACTACACTCTCATTGATTTTAGTGGGAATGCTACTTGCCTATACAGTGTAAGAGCTGGGCAAGAAACAATTTTTCTACACTTTTCTTGTTAAAAGTGACAAAACAATATTTTCAAAAAGCAGTCATAAGTCAAACTGGTAAAAGTTGCTTCTGGTAGTGAACTACAATAACTTATTTCATTAGCTTTAAGAATAGTGTATTTCCTTTACCAAGTGTAGATAAGTGTGAATTTGGGATTTTTGTATCCTGCTAAAATTTCATGGATTATCTCACTTCCCTCCGTGTTACTTCCCTCTCCCCTTTAGATCCATATCACAGCCCCTGCTCTGCTTATGACTGGGGCCTGAGTGCAGTTCAGCAGCTGTGCAGAGGTATATTGCACTCAGGTTGTGTTCAACAACAACGACAGCAACCCCTCACAGCTTTCCTGCCGAGCTGAGATACCAAAAGAGAAATACATGCTTCTGACAAAATCTGCGTTGGTGTAAATTGGCAATGACCCACTGGTTCCATGGAGCTGCGTTAATATGCACTACTGCAGAAGTTGAACCTTACACTTTTAAAAAAATGTGTTTGGAAAACAATACCTTTAGATCTTGGAGCCAGCAGGAAAATCACTATGCAATAGCTGTGTAATTGTTTAATCTTTCATGTGTTATTAGTTTCAGTTTTCATGGATAATGGAAGAAAAGCTGCAAACATTGCCTCTCCCCAAAACGGGCCACACAGTGCCTAGCTGCAACCAATCCACCATGCTTATAACACATACATGCTGATAGACATGTATTCTTACAAAGTATTGTATCAACCTGTTGATTAGTTTCATTTTCAAGAAAACAAACTCATGCTTTGTTCTTTTTCTAAAAATAGATATACTTGTTTCCTAAATTTTGATGTTGCCATTAGAAAAAGGGAAAAGTCATAACTGTTACCATGTCTCTAGTTCTCAAGCTCCAAATTTTGGTGGTAAAAGGGAAATGTAACTTAAGTGCTGCTGTCTAGGATGTGAATATGAAAAAAAAAAAAAGTATCTGGTGTGGACTGTAGTTGTCAGAAAAACTAAAATTTATTCATAATCTTGTGTTCAAATTACTATGATTTTTTGATTTTAGTTTTACATAATCAAGGGCAGTTGCTTTTCACTATTTCTTACAATTTTTGAAGTTCTAGCTATAAATTTTCACTAGATGGCAGGACTCCACTGTTATCTATTATCAGTGGCTTTACTTGTGAAGCAACAGTTGCCTATCAGTAGGAAAAAAATTTAAACATGTTCAAGTTTTGCAAAACATTGAAACAAGCCTAAAACCTTAATAATAGAAAAATGATACATAAACTCAATAAAAATAATTCTCTTACTGAATATGATTAATACTATGGACTTAACTGAAAATAATAGTGAAAGATGTTCTTTTCTTGACAGAGGAACTACAAGGACCTTCTTTTATAAGATGAGGTAGATTTACACACACTGTTCTGATATGTGTAGAAAAAATTTAACTGATCCAGTAAATTAGATGTAACTAGTTAATAAGTATATTGACAGCTTAAAAAGTTAGAGCTTCAACAGCTGAACTTCTGATCTAAAATTATATATTAAAATCCAAAAAACTTAACACTCAGTGTACTGAAACTACCAAGATACTAAAAGGTGATCTGCAAATCCCTAGACATCTTGTCTCTCTGCCTATTTTTCTGGCCTAAGGTATATTTTAATCTCTCTCAGTTTAAAAAGGGAGAATTGTATGGTGAGCAGTCCCAGCACTGTTTCAGCCAATGGCATTTTGCTGATCCCAAAGCTCTGGACAAAATTTGTCCCCCTTGTATAGGAAAACAGAACACAGCTCCATACAGTTACATAAGCCTCAATAACCATGACAAATCTTCATTGTTGCAGTGGCATGAGCAGTGATTTTTAACAGCGCTACTTTTTAAAGTATTATTTTTTAACTTGGGGTTACCAATTCTCCAGGGACTTACTTCAGTTTATTGTAAACTTCTGCTATCTATTTTGCTTTCTTTTTATCCATGAAGGTAATTTATGAAGCATTCAGTAATTTTCAGTGTTGTTCGTGGAATATAAAAGGAAATGTTTGGCTTCTGTTAAAGCTGCTCCTAAGACTGGCTAACTTTCCAAAAACAGAGATAACTCAGTGTAATGCTTTCCAGGATTCCCAAAATAGTAAGGACATTTTCTCATGATAAAGCTGTATTTATTCTATGCTTAGAGAAGAGAAGTATCGTAAATAGATGACTGAAACAGCATTTCCTAATATGAGATTCAGTGTTGCGATATGCTGAGACCATTCAAAAGCATATAGTGAGTTGAACAGGAGCTGAAAGGCATACATCACCTCACAGTTTCAAAACTTTTACATTCAAGAGAATGTTTGCAATACTTGTTAACTATCTAAACGTAATCATCCCTTATATTGAAACAAACACAATCAGCACCTGTAGAATATCTGCAAAATGTGTTATCGCATTCAAACAAGCATCACAATACAACCCACACCAACAATTTCACCCGAGGCAGTATATATTTAACAAACTGTTTTCTTCACTCGTGTTCACAAAACACTGACATCTTTCTCTCATGATCCTACCTTGGCGATTTGCAAAGGCTGCTTTTGCTCCTTGCCACCTTGCAATCTAAAGCCCCAAGGCGCCCCTCCAGTCATAGCAATGCAGATGTAATCCCCTGTGCCCATTTTCCTGGTGCAGTTAGGCAGCATTCATTTACAAAAGAACATGAAAAATTTGTCTTGCAGATGTTCAGCGAGCCTGAGGTTTGTCTGCCAGGCAGAGCTGGAGACCCAGAGCACCACACTGTTGCTGCTGCTGCGTACTGCACTAGCAAATGTAGTCATTCAGAAGAATGTAAGAGCTCTCTGAGACCAAGGGCACAGCCCACTCTTTCGTCAGATTCCTACGCTCAGCCCACCTTCAAAGTAAAGTAAGTAACACTGAGGAAACGCACACAAAGAGGCTCGGCCATGAAGCAGAAAAGGCTGTATTTAAACTTGAGTCTCTTGTGACAGCTAAATCAAAACAACAGCAGAAAGAAGTGTACATTTCCCAGTGATGATTTAGCACATAAGTTTACTTTAATAAATGGTGCCAGACATTTTAAACTCTAATTTACCCACTTCTTGCATTCATACTCCAAACAAAGAAGAAAGCAGAATCTGAAGTGAAACATCATGTACATCATCTGAATTAATGATACACTTAGATTGAAAGCTCTTTTTAGTGTTTTTATCTTTACCCTGCACGCACTTTCTGCAGCACTGTAGGTATGCCCCAAAAAAATAAATAAAGCTTTTTAATGTCCCAGTCCTGGAATTGCTTCTTTACTCTCTAGCCCCAGCATATTTAAGCATGCACTGCTATTTAGCAATGACCTGAAGCATTATTGGACCGTAATAATGCCTGTTCTTATGCTTTTCCCACCATGGAAGGGAAGGGGATTAGTGAAATGAGGTATCAATTCACTCTAATGATGCTATCACAAGATTATTTGCATTGTAAGGTAGCCTTATCATAAGCATGAATAAAAATGATTCAGTGAGAAATTCATTAGCCACTGCATTACAAGACCTGGGTGCAATTCTGTTCCCGGTTCCTGACTTAAGGTAGTCTAACTGTAGACAGCTGAGCTCCTGCAGATCTAGGTCTTCAGAGATGCCAGGGCAATGGGAAACACTTGACATTTAAGTTACATGACTTTGCATCTAAGTAGCTGGTAACTGTTGAGGGTTTAAACCTAAGCCTGTACACTTCATCAGGAATCGTCAGAGAAACCATACTCAGAAAGGGAATGGTCTTTGAAGGAGCTTTGCTAGACAACATCTGAGTGAAAAAAACTGACTTAGAATAACTCAGTTCAAGAGGGCTAGCTGCTCCTCACTATCTCGTGCAATGTTGATCTGTTGCTTTAGCAGACACTTTTTAGTTTTTCCCTAAGCAAAATCTTGCTATAGACAGAATTGTCTCCTTTTGCTTACTAATGAAACCTTATAGATAATTTTGTGACAGTAAAATTCTTAAGCATGTAGCTGCAAAAAATGCTCTATAGCACTCTGGTAAGTACAAAAATACTCTTGCTTTATTTTGTTTTGCTCTTTACAGAAAATGAACCTTATAATGCATCAACCCTTCAAATGTTATAAATTTAAGGGCAAAATTATGTTTTTAATTACTACTAGGGTGCTTTGGTATTTAGTTTGTATTAGGCTCTTTTTTATCATTTTGGTAAAAAAAAAAAAAAAAAAAAAAAAAAAGGATAATCAAATCTGATCCCTGTTTACAAACACTTCTGAATACTTGTAGAAAAAGCTAAAGAAAAAGCTACCCAAAGCTTCCTATGTCCTAATCTCTAACAAATAATGCTCCATAGGCATTAACAACTCCCATTTGCCATATATGCCTTCCTTAAATACTTATGCCTCAGCATATCTTGCTCTGTAATAGTAGTCTTATCTTCTTGTACATTCTCTGCATCCTTTGGGATTTCTATATGCTGGTCAGAAATTGAACACATCATCATTAAAATCGGAGTCATTCATGGAGTTGATGACATTTTGGTTTCTATTTGGTCTCTATAGTACAAATAAATAGCATCAATTCAGAGATAATTTTGAAGACCACTGAAAAATTTCAAGTTAACAGCAAACACAGCCACTTAACCGTTGCCCTCATCTCCATCGTTTTCTCTAAAACCAAAAGATCGGAGTGTAGGCAACAACTGATAAAAATTCTGTGCGACAAAACTCAACTTTATCAACTCAGCAAATTACAAATGCCAACATTCATCTGTGCCAAAATACAGGCAACGCTCTGGCTTGAATCTGATCATCTATGATAAGATCTTTATGAAAAAAAATCTAGGTCAACCCCCCAGCTGCCCATCTGCTTTCAAGAACTGCCAGTACAAAATTCTAGCACGTTAGCACTGATGAGCTCTGGTAAACTTAAAGTAGCTAAGTAACAGTACTTAGACTTCAGTCAGGCCATATATCCTGAAATGTTGTCTCTGATAGGGGGTGAAAAATGATTGCTTAGGAAAAAGAACAAGAACATGGAAAATGTATACTAGTTTCCTCAGGCGGCCTGCAGTGACTACCACTCAAGAAATTCCTCAGCCAGATGCAGTTCCTTTGTATTTAGTAACAGTTATAAATTTCTTTTCTATGAACTTTTCCAGTCTTCTCTTGAGCCCACATAACTTCTAGCACTTATAGCTGATTGTAGGAAGTCATCCCTAACTATATTGTGTCGTTTAAAAAAATCACCTCTTCTTGTTTGAATCTGGATCCTACGGATTTGTCTGACATCCCCTGCTTCTTGTGTCAGAGACTGAACAAGCAATCCGCAGCTATACTTACCAAGTGTATTTGTAATGGTTTCCACTTACTTTATAGATATCTGTCATATCCACCTCAGTCATCTACTTTCAAGGGAAGACAAATAGGAAAATTAGTCATTCTTTATACAGAAGCTGTCTCATACCTTTCATTATCCTTGCTGTCTTTCTCTATACCCTTCTTGAGGCAGGATCTGGAACACCAAACAGTCATCTGACTGCGGAAAAAGTTGAGATTTATACAGTAACATGATGACATTATCTGTTTTGTTTTCTTATTTCTAACCCTGGCATTGCTAACACCTGATCTGCTTTTTCAGCTGCCAATGAGCTGCCATGGAACTATCTTTTAAAATCTTAAAATCTTGTCTGATACTAATCAGTTCAAAGCTCATTGTTTTATATGCGAATTAATTTTTTGTTCCCCAACATGCATCACCTTATACTTATAAGCCATGTTACAGTATGGCTGCTTAGTTTTCTTACAAGCCTTTGGTGAAGGAATTTGTTGAAAGCCTTTTGTAAATCCAAGATCAATCAGATCACCCTTATCCACATGTTTTTTGATCCCCTCAAAGGATAGCCTTATGTCTGCGAGGCAGGACTTCCTTTTATGAAAACTGTTTTAACTCTTCCCAGATAAGTCATATTTATCCAGATGTCCACTGTTCTTTATTATAGTTTCCACCTATTTGTTTTGTGTAGATATTGGACTGACAGGCTTGTTTTCTGAACGTCTCTTGTAACATTTTTGTTAAAAAATGATGCTCTGTAGTCTCAGGTAACAAGGCACTTCTAAGTAAGAGTCATCTGTTGCAGCTTCAAATTCCTTTAAAACTCTGTGTGATCTCAGTGACTATTTCAATTTTTTTGCTTACAATCACCTACAGACACTGGTCCATATAGATTCTCATTATAATAATCATGTAAGATTCTGAACAGTTTTACTATCAGTGGATTTACCTAAAATCTAATGTATATCAACCAGTTCTGTCTTCTGGATTCAGAAGACATTCCAGCAACATGAAAAGAAATAAGACGTATGCTACGTTTCCTTCTGCAATAAAAGAAAAGCCATCATTTCAGCTACAGTTTCCTACAAAAGTACCCTAGGTCTGTGGATTCTTTAAAAATGCAAACCTTTCCACCCATTCCTTAGTAATGAGAAATAGAGAGAGGGAAAGAGGATATCATGATCTCTAATTTATAGGCAGCATTTTAGTGCTGTAAATACCTGAATGGTAAGGTTTTCTCCTTTTTAACTTTTCATTCTTTTCTTATCTGATTTTTTTTTCCACATAAAATCAATACAGGCTAGTTCCATAAAAATGTCCATTTTAACAACTTATGAGTAGATTCTAACTGTATCATCTGTAAACAATTTAATAAACTACACAATTTATTGTAGTATGTGATTTTAGCCAAATGAGAGAAACGGCAGGGGAAAGGAGAGGAGAGGAGAGGAGAGGAGAGGAGAGGAGAGGAGAGGAGAGGAGAGGAGAGGAGAGGAGAGGAGAGGAGAGGAGAGGAGAGGAGAGGAGAGGAGAGGAGAGGAGAGGAGAGGAGAGGAGAGGAGAGGAGAGGAGAGGAGAGGAAAACATTGTCAGTGCTTTTTGTTTTGTTTGTTTCTTAATTACACAGGGAAAAAAATACACTTGTAAATACATAGTTTAATGGAACAAAAAAAGATAAAATCACAGTCATACCACTTGAGAAAACAGTCTCTTCCAAAATTAATTGAAAATGGCCTCATCTAACAGATCCCTTCAAATGAGATTTTAAAATAAAGTGGTTTCTGCAAACTAAGCGTAGTGTAAGGCAATGCAGTCTACGTTATTATCCTGAATCACTGCCTAATAACATTTCTTGTTTAGTAGTAATACAATTAAGTAGTTGTGTAAAATAAAAGCAAATTTTGAATGCAAAGATAAATTCCATTTTCCCCAAACCTTGTAGAAGTAGAAAAAATATTCTTCTTAATTCCTGGGCTTAATTTTTATTCTCCTGACTTCAGAAGCAACAAGAAACAGAGCCACATGGAAAGGATTTAATTTTTAGAAAAAGATTTAAATGATGGACAAAGTGAATGAAATATGTTGACGGAAGGTTTAAGCTGCACAGTGCCAGCAAACTTTCATTAAAGCTGATTGCTCCTCATTTTCCCCCCATCAAGTTTCTCTTGTCCTACAAGAAAATATAATAGAATCCAGATGTTTGATGGCATGAGGAACTTAGCTGTGCACTGCAAGCTAAACAGGCTTTGCTGACTGAAAGTACAGACGTGTAAAGGTACAGTAAAACAGCAATACCAAGTTCTCTTAGTGAGGAGAAAAGAAATAAAAGCTAAAACAATGACATACTTATTGCATACCTTTAAGGCCAGACTGGAAAGCCATGCCCATGCTCATAAGAGGCCTGAGCATTTTCTCATTGGTAAAGGTAAAGGCTTCAAATTTTAATCCCAAATGTGGATTATTAGGCTAGGTATTGTGTAGGGTTGGAATTTCACAACTATTACTTTTTTTTTTCTTTTTTTTTTTTTTTGTTTCCCCAACTTCAAGAATGGCAAATGAACTACAGTGGAAGAAGCAGAGAAATGTCCTGAATCTGACTCTCGTGTGAAAAAAACTCTTTCTCAGAAACATAAAATAAATGTGACGATGATTTAAAACCTGAGATAATTCTTCTTCTAAACTGAAGTGCATGGGGTTGCACTGTCACTTTCTGAAAATCTGTAAGTCTGCAATCTGCCAAGTGTAAGGGGCAATGCTGAAAAGTTCTTAGCCACACTTTCCTCAAAGGCAGAGAAGTAATTTGTTATTGTTCTGTGCTGGAAACAAATTACCTCAACTCCACACCAGCTCAGCTAAGGTTAACAAAGTTTTAGATACTGAGGAAGGGTCAAACCTTTGCCTGTTTATCTTTCCAATACCTCTTTGTTCCCTGTCTTGTTCTTAGTGCAATGACTAATAGTAACTCTAGCCACAAGCAAAAGTTTATTAATGCAGGTAGCACATGCAGAAGAGTAAGAACTCTGTTCCTCTTGGTGGTAGACTTCACCATAGTCACAATCATGCCTTTTGTTATTAAGTTAATGTAAAACTCTGTGAACTGATTGCATATGCAGTTAATGCCAGACATTGTTGAGAGGTATGTTAGATCATACTCAGAGCATTTATATATGGTTTGCTAAGAAGACAATGTAAGTCAACTGAGTTTAGCTGCAGATAGAAAGTTGTCTGTGCAACTACTAGAACGATTTTCTCTAAGCAATTATGTTAGTGGTAGTCATTCTTGTTTGCAATAGTATTATCATTATGGTTTTAGGAGCAATTGTAAAAAATATAAATAAGAATAAATAAACAAATAAATAAAAGCAGCTTGGTCCTCCAAACTAGAAACTAAGGTAATATCCTTGAGTGTTACTGATTGATAACAATGAATAGAAATTCATAGAGAGAGAGCTCCCTTATAACTCTGCATTTCACCATGCCAGGATGCAGATCAGTGAAGATCTGCTTTCTAAGTTTATGTGTAAGTGGCAATATGTCACAGACTCTCTACAGCCTAAGACAGGTCACCATTAAATACAGTGAATAAAAATGTATTGATAGCTTGAGTTTGGAGAACATATCTCTGATGTTTCTTTGGTCTTTGTCCTACCTGTTCCTACCCCAAGCCACTTCCAGATATGCAGAAAGTACATTCCTGAACTGCTGATGGAAGAGAAGCAGACATTTCTTGGTTTTATTTCTTCTGGCCTACTTAAGTCTTTTTAGAAGACTTTGGGGCCTCCAGGTTTGTGCACAGGGCCTCACCATGTCCCGGCAGCATGCTAAAATAGGAGCCAGATTTCCTTCCCTACTTTCTCCCACTCACTTGTATTGCCCAGACAATTTGGAAGTACAGGTGGTCTTGAGGCACCCAAAGGGCCTTGGGAAAGGAGCTGTTTAGAAATATATAGAAAGACAAGGATTTCTGAATATACAGAAAAATCATCAAGCAAAATAGCTACAAAGACCCCTCAAGATTTCATTGTGAGGAAAAAGTAAAACACGTTCACTGCAAGACTTATGAACATGCACAAAATTTCTGCCATCTGAATTCAGCCCTAGTGGTGTATTTGAAATGATGGTTTAACATGGCACTGAAGATTGAAAAGATCTTGAAGATTTAACATCAATCTGATGAATATTCACCTGCATTAAATTTCATTTTCTTTTGAAATTTGTTTCATGTTAGCCTGCATAAAAGTGATTAATTCCCTTTGATTAGTTGCTTCTAAAAAGCTCAGTGAATGATTACATGTATTACTCAAGTCTAGCATAAAAACCAACAATTCTTGCATCGCAGTGTAAAGCAGGCATTGTTTTCCACTTGAAAGGCTCACCAGAATGAATTTATCAGTACTAAAAATAAGAATAGGAGAAGCAGAGGAATGATTGTGTTATAACACAGTATGGGCCTCAGGAAATATGGGTTCCATTTTTACACTTGTAAATTTACATTTAAGTGTTGGTCTGGACCTTTAAAATGGGGAAAATACCTAATCCATGGTATAAACTTGAGTAATCTGTTTGAACTTCTGAACATCTCAGTGGGTGATTCGATAACTTGTGTCCTTCTGTAGTACCACTTTCTTCCTTCCTTCCTCTGCACAAACTAGGCTGTAAGCCTTGTAAGGCAGTTTCTAACAGGACTTTATAAATACCTTGAAGTATTTTGTTTGGTGTCTGCCCCAGAGAGTCTGATGTTTGTGGTTCAAACTACAGCCTCTAGCAAGAGGACAGTTCATAAAGAGTTGTCACGGCATCAAGTTCCATCTGCATAAGGCTACCAGCATTTCTTTCTCTGTCTCTGGATGGTTCTGGTAAGATTTTTACCAGAGAAACAATAACAACAAAGAGGATACAACAAGGACCCTCATGCATGAAATCTTACCCCCATGCAAATAACTGCAATAGATAAAAAGCAATCCTTCATTCCTGGCTATAGGAACAAGAATTCCAGCTCTCTGCTTTGATAACTAACTCCTTGCCTAATGGAGAACATTAGAAAAAAAAATGTCCTCCAAAAACACCTTGATGTTTAACTCCTGCTGATCCTTTCCTGTTGTGCTGCGTCTTCTTGCCAGAAACCAGTTTCCAGACTTCTCAGCTCCGTCTGTCTTTACAAAGGCTTCTGCTTTTGGTGCTAATCTACTGCTTAACTGGTATTGGCATGGATTTGCTGGCTTTCCAGACAACTGCCAACATCTGCAAGTCCTGGACAACTGTTTTTTGTGTACCCACAGAGCAAATCTGGTATGCACGCTGTGAGACCAAGTGTAATGTAGAATGTTGGTCCTGTCCTTTCTTATTTTATACCAGCTGCATCTCCTATCCCTTTGTTGGATCTATCGTATACAGATAATGTGACAGATTTATTTTATTCTGATTTTCTTTTATTTAATTCTGAAGTGGGTTTGTTGGTTTATTTTTGGTGACGGGAAAAGAATCAAATAGTTGATATGAGAGGTATCTAAATGTCCCCCAAATAGTATTTTGAAAAATAAACACTCTTGTAAGAAATACTGATATTTATTACAAATGACAGATCATTTTCCTTTACTGCTGTCTAGTACCTATATTTTTTTTCCAATGCTCAGGTAGACGATTTTTTGCTCCTATATTAATATAGGAGAAAAATATAGTGTAAAGCAGAAAGATGGTGAATGTTAGTGTGAATAAACACAAAAGCATTGGCATCTTAGGTGCTTTCCTAGTGATTTTGAAAAGCTGTCTTTCTTATACAGTATATTCATTCAACAGTTATGAAGGTGTCAGTACTAACAAACAGAAATAAACTTAACACAGTTGGTGATACCAACTGAGCAGACAAAGGGAATTACCTAAGTTTCTGTAGGCAGTCGATTATATGTAACAAATATGACTTGCTAATAACAGTAGAAATATACCCAGTTTCCTTTTTATGACAGTACACTTATTAGAGTATTCTTTCTAGCAAGACTCCACTAACACATCAGAAATTTTATACGTGGGCAGGAAACAAAATGAAAGCCGATGAAAGTAAAGCTAATTCAGATGCTTTTGAATGTAGAAGTGAAATGTATCTAAGTTTGAGAAATTCCATACATTCATCAGGCAAGCAGGGAGAGGATCACATAACTTTCTGCTGTCCTTTCTCAGGCTGTCACTGATGGCTTAATGTTTATTCACAGTGCTTTATATATCATACATTATTCATCGGATTTTAATGAGAAGTTCTCTGTTTTTATGTTACAGTTTGTTATGTAGCAATTACAGCAGGGTAATCAAGTTTTGAGTTCTTTTTTTTAAGATCTAGTACTGCGATCTTCCTCTTTCATGCATCTTAGACAGAACTAAATTAATTAAAAATTATAATTGAAATTCCCCAACTGAAACATCACAGCAGTTTTCTCAGAACACTGAATCTATCTCCTGTAAATGTTCCAGATCGAGTTGCAAGAATGCTGATTTCATTAGAAAACCAAAATAGCAACAGCCAGGGAAAGGAAGGAGAGGAGCCTTGCAGGTTTCAGATACTGAAAAATCAAGAGGCCTGAACTAGCCAGAAAATTCTTCTTGAAGAAGCAGCCACAGTGAGTTTTCTAAAGCACATGCACTTTTGTAATGTTTAACTTGAACAGAACTGGTGGACCTTAGAGCATTTTATAATCATTTCTGTCTTACTGATTTTCACAGAAAAAGCGGTTTTAGGTCCTAGAGATCAAGCTAACAAGAAATCACAAGCTTGGCTTTAAGGCTAGTACCCTATTCAAAAGACCCAGAGAGAGTCTCCTGGGTAAATAATAGCATTAAATACTTGCATATTGTGTTTTGCCTGTAAGCATAATTTCATGTTTTACAAATATGCCAGTAAACTTTATCAACACTCTTTGAGGTAGGCAAGAATTGGATTGTCTTCTGTAATGGTTGTTTTTTGTCGTCTGTTGGGGGAAGCTAGGGATCGTGAAGACAAAAGGGTCTGTCACTGGGGATTGACCAGTTGCCAGTGACATTTAAAGAGGGTTGGGACTGGGAGGGAATGACACACTCCCAGTCCTTCCTTTCCTCTGCCAATGCAGAGTATAACAAAATGCAACCATTTCTAGGGTGGAACAATGCAACTGCACAAAGGCAACCAGCAATTGTACAAGAGCAACAAAATTGCACAGTTTACAATAGGGAACAGAGAGTAATATTCAGTTTAAATGAATTTGCAGAAGAATTCAAATAGACAGACTATAATTTTATCACTTGGAATTTCAGCAGGGTGCTGGGATTTACGCTTTTATTCATCTAAAATATTTGGGAAACTATAATGAGGGTCATGACCTCTTATTCTGAAAGCAACCTGAGGTAGAACAGCCTTGACCACTGTGGAGCAGTAGGTCCATACTTAGCAAGAAGGAAAAGGGAGAATTGTTTGTACGATTCATGTGCTCAGCAATTCTTAACTGTGTCTCAGTGGCCCCTCTGGCCAGACCTGATTTTGGTTTTGGGTACTCTGACCAGCTGCTTCTTTGGTTTTGATATTGCAAAAAAAGGGGTAAGGAATTAATTCTTCCTTTAATGTGGCCCCATGAAATAGGACTAGTGGACAGTGGATAGTCACTGTAGGAAGTACCTAACTAACACCAGTTATTTAGGAGAAAATTATGTAGTAACAAATATATGCCCAGCATTTTAACATTACTGAATTATTTTCCCTATATAACAGCAGCTAGATCAGTGTAATATTCTAAAAACCCTTTGCTGTCTGTGTTTTTATTTTATATAGGGCAGTGTTTAAAGGGCGTACTCCAATAATATTTTCTGACTGCCACTGAGATTATTTAACAAAGAGATCAGTATTCACTTCTGTTGTAACCCTATATATGTTTTCAGTGTGCTTAGCTTTTTATATTAGAAATGCAACTGAGTCACAACACTGATCCGTTTCTTCTTTCAGTAGGGTGCTGTTTCCTGAAATATTACATCTTTCCTTTTTCTCACATTTTTTTAGGCTGACCTCATCATCACACTTTTTTTCTTTCCTGAAAAAAAAAAAGAAAAGAAAAAGAAAAAAGAAAAAATGTCCCTTCCATATTTGATTGCTTTTTTAAAGTTTTCTTGTGTTTTAAACAAAAATGCAACCTTTGTAAATATGCATTTTCATTTGCTTGCGAAGTGCTTTACAGCAAACCATAAATTGTTCTCCATAGATCTTAACTATACAGAAGACAAAACGTTAGAGAAGATTTTTGTGAGTATATGTAAGCAACACAGGAAAAAGAAAGGCAACTTTATATATAAATAGCTTTAGGACCCTTCTGATGTTATCACAACCAAACCTATTGTTATGTCTACTGGACATACAAATGAAATTAAGTGGAGAAAAAAAAAATACAGTATCAAAAACAACAAAAAGTCTTCTAGTATGTAGAACCTTTGGAGTTTTATGAACTATTCCTTGTGATGAAATAGTCTTTTATTTAAAGAACATACCCAATATTGTCTACATCTTCCCTTACAGAATAGTTCAGAATATATTTGATAGATAATATTTCATATAGCACTGAACTGCAGACACTTGTCTTGTCACAACTATATGTTAACACAATCAATGTTAACTGTTGCAAAAGTTGTAGTATAGCTATCCAGGAGAGATAACATGTTCATATCTCATGCATCACAGTGCTGTTCTCATTATTCCTGGCAGCTTGTGCTAAGGCTATATTCTAAAGATGTTCTCTAAATGAAAAGGTTAGGTAAGGATTTAGCTTTCCCTGAAACATGCATTATCTTAATGTCCTATGACATAGAGATATGGAGTTCTGCACAGTTTGTCTGTGAGTGGCTGTGTAGGCCACTAGTAGTTATTTCAGGGAACAGATCAATCCCAAATAATTATTAATCCCAAATAATTCTCCTATGAAGAAAGGCTGAGAGAGCCAGGGCTGTTCAGCCTAAAGAAGAGAAGGCTCCAGTGTGACCTTATGGCAGCTTTGATAATGACAGGACAAGGGGGAATAGTTGTAAACTAAAAGATAGGAGATTTAGATTAGATGTTAGGAGGAAATTTTTCACTTAAATGGTGGTGAGGCACTGGCACAAGTTGCCCAGAGAAGCTGTGGATGCCCCATCCTTAGAGGTGTTCAAGGCCAGGCTGGATGAGGCCTTGGGCAACCTGATCTACTGGGTGGTATCCCTGCCTTTGGCAGGGGGGTTGGAACTAGATGGTCTCTGAGGTCCCTTCCAACCCGAGCTGTTCTATGGTTCTATGAATTAAAGTCATTAATCCACTTCCCCCTCCCCACCCCACAAAAAAAAAAAAAAAAAAAAAAAAAAGTTTTGAGTTACTCTTCTTTGGGTTCTGAGTTAGTTTGTTTGGGTTCTGTAACCAGTATCTCCCAAGATGATGGAAGACTATTTGTTTTCTTTGTTTCAGAACTAATTAAAAAAATCTGAAAACTTTAGAGATTTTGGTGGCAGAGGATTTGCTATTTTTTTAATTGGGATGAAGAAAAGCATCTATATTTAGACAAATTCCTCTACTGACTTCACCAATACTAACTCCAAACTAGGTCTTAAGTAAATCACGTTGGTTCTCAGTAGTGTTGTATAGGTACAACTTCAGGATGAACTGACTTTTTAACTTACAAGATCTTCATTACTGGTGATGATAGAGAAGAAATCAGTCTGACTCATAGATTTCATGGTAAAGTTTAATTTAAACAATTTAACTAAAATGAAGTGACAACAGTTCAGTGATACTGCAATGCCATTTTTATGAAATTACTTTCCAGATCAGTAATGCACTTAAATCTTTAATGATGTTTCCACATTTCTAAAATTGAAGACATTAAATTACTTTTAATGTTTATAGGTGGAAACTGCAGATAAATATTACTTGTAGTTTCAAAACATCAGGACCATGACATGCTGGGTACATTTTGTCTCAGCATTCCACGCTAATGGCAGATGGAAGCCAAGCTGTGGCCTCCAAAAAAGAGGTGTTTTGATCCATTTCCAGAACTGGCCTGAAATGGGGGAAGAACTGGCAATGGCATAGCTTCTCTATGTGATCTCTTGCTGATCTCCTCTTTCAGCTTCATTAGAGCTGATTTCAGGGAGGAGAAATCTGATAGTAAGTATTCAGTGGCCAAGTTAGCGCAAGGCTCTTCTGTGCTGAATTATCCACAGCTGCTTACTGTTAATAGCTGCAAGCTAGACACAACAGGGCTGGCGGGACAAGTGACTTGCTAGGCTCCACAGCAAAATAGGGGATGTCCAAACTTAGCATCGTTATTTTCCTCTCAGTGGCATGGTATTTCAAAACAGTTCTGTGTAACTGAAGGTAACTGTATGCATCCATATAACCAGCAAAGAGTGAGGGACAACGGGTGAAAAGGCAGCGCGGCGATGATGACAGGCATTGTTTTGCATCTTACTTATGAAACAGTCACTGATACTCCGCAGCCAAAACCACATGCAGCTGATGCAGTTGAACTGATGCTTGTCACCTTCTTGACCAAGTTTTCCATTCTGGTTAGACAAGAGTGAGAAGTTGGAAAAGTTTGAGCAGAATATCCAACAGCATTAATTCTAATAACATCCAGAAAGTCAGCTTATGCCATTCAGTGGTGAGTCCAGCCCTGGAGAGCAGGTACAAAGCCTCATCAGGACTCGTTCTTGCCTTTTTGTGTTGCCTTCAGAGGCTTCTTCCATGTCTGTCATGTAAAGGATGCCCCGCCATTTCTGACATCTATTTCAAAGGCATTGTTAGTTTTACAGAATTATTTTGTATAGGAATGAATGTTTTGGATAATCTTGTCTGATATATCCACTACTGAGATTTAGCTCCATGTTTAGCTCCATTCAGCCCCAAAAGCTTAATGCGGTTGTAGAACAGACGCTCAAAGGATGAGGCCTATGAAGCCTGAACTCCACGTACACTTGAATTCTGAAGCTGTCTTTAATTGAATGACTTTTTGTTTTTCTTTTGCTAATTGTCTGCCTTTTTTTTTTTTTTTTTTTTTTTAACCTCAACACTACAAAGCTCATTTTTTGACAGGCAAACTTGACCAGTACATCTTCCTTGTGTTACTCCCATGTTTCTACTTTGTTAATTAGAAAACCATTGTTTCTGTGCTGTAACCCAGGCGGTGTTTGTAATCGTGCTGGGACACTGACCCAAAGCAGAGCAGGCAGACAGGTGCAGCACCTGGGCAGTGCTTCACTCTGGATATTCGGGGGGCGTAGTTCTGCGTCTATAAACACATGCATACGTATTGCCGCAGACAGGCGCTTTAAACGCACACGTGAGGAAAAGTGCCTGCATTTTTAATGCTTGTCTGCGTTTGGAGAGGAACCGTGTCCCCGCACAGCGGGACAAAGCCCAACCAGAGCGCCGGCCGCGCCGCTGCAGCCCCTCACAGCTCCCCCAACCCGCCCGCTGCGGGCTGGGCTCCGCGGCGCGCACTGCGCAGGCGCAGCCGTCGGGGCCGGGCGCGCTCCCGGCGGGGTGTAGGGGGGAGAGAGCGGCGGCGGCGCGCGCGCGGGTTCGGACGTGGCACTCGGCTGAGCGGCGGCGCGCGCGGCCGGGGGTAACGGCCAGGTAACGGTCCTAACGGTTCTAACGGTCCTAACGGCCGCGCAGGGGGGGCAGCGGGAGGGAGGGGGCTGCGGCGGCGCGCAGGTGCCGGGTGGGTCCCGATTGAGGCTCGGGGAAGTTGAGGCTGCGCCTTCCGAGCTGCCCCCAGGTGTGTGCGGTAGCAATAAAGAGCGGGGGGGCGGCCGAGGTGTTTGTGTCGCTGCTGGTCCTCAGGCCACGGGGCGTAAGGTCACCGGGCATTAAGAGAGGGAGACAGAACCTTGTTTTGTCCTTTTGTGTAATGGCATGGTGGTAAACAAACCCCGGGGAAGCCCTCGGTTTAGTTGATCCTCTGATCTTTCTCGTGCCGTTTCCAGAATGAATCTGTATGTCTCATCAGAACCTGATCACTGAAATCTTAAGGGATCTGTGATATTGGTACCTTAGGTGTTGTCTCCAAACCAGTGTCATTGCGTGTTTCTCTATGTATGTA
This sequence comes from Netta rufina, assembly GCF_964035555.1. NCBI lineage: Eukaryota > Metazoa > Chordata > Aves > Anseriformes > Anatidae > Netta > Netta rufina. Next base: position 44,945,700 of record NC_140127.1, read on the forward strand.
TCTGAGATGGGATTAAACATGCTCAGTGTTAAGTGAAATCTGGAACTGTGTTGGATAAGCTTGCGTTGCCCTCCCTCTGTGTGGTTCGGAGTTCCTGTCTCTGTCCAGCACAACCTCTGCGTGTTCATACTGCCTGTGGCAATTTGGATGTGGCAAGGCTTTGCGTGGCTGTGTGCGAGGAAGCTGTGGGGGAAGTCATTTCCCATGGATGCTGTCACAGTGTCACAGGTGTTGGCTATTGCAGCTGTCTTGAAGTGCAAATCGCTGACTTTTTATATATTTAAAATATTTATACGTTTGTGATGAGCCATAGCTTTTCTCTACTGACATGTGTCAGTGCAGTGTGACTTTGTCTATTTCGTGGTCTTGTAGGTGTATCTGATTTAGATGACGCCTTCATGCGTGCTACTGGATTGCAATTCTTGATCCAGCCTGCATACTCAAAAGATCACCTCATGCTGCAATCCAAGGAATGTGAAATACAGGTGGCTGGCAAAGCTATTTCAAAGGAATATTTCACGTATGGAATACTGGTTTAGGTAATGGATCTCTAGTTCTTTGAGGATGCCCTAGTTGGGGCTTCACAGAAGCACTAAGTGCACACTCAGATCCTCATCATTTCTGAAAACACTTTTAATCTGGGTTTAAAGAAAGTTAGTGGTATTCTATTTTTGTTAAATTCAACATGCAATCAAAAGTGAGGAATCTTACAAAAGTGAAAGTTGGCGATCAAGGCTGCAGAGTGTACGTCAGTAACTTTTCAGATCACTTGGTGGAAAGTGCTCTGTATTTGGAAACTTCATGTAAAATACAGTCATCTGATTTAGTAGTGTAGCATTCATCGGATTTTTTTGGTTTCTGAAAGCTTCTTAGAAGTATCTTGCAGGAAAAATCACTGCGGGAAAGAGATTAAATGTCTTGTGAATGTCCTCATCATCAGAAAACTTCTTTTGATTGCTTTCAGTCAAATTCTGGTGTTTTCTTGTTGTTTTTCTCCTTTCTCTGAAAACAACAGAATCAAGATTTGAAAGCTTAGGTAAAAGATGCCTGGTAACAGTTTGGACAGTATATGGTACTGTTGAGGGCATACTGCCCTCAGAGAACAGCCTCTCACTTGTGGAGTGCCTTGTGCTCTATTTCATCACACTACAGAGTCCTTTAGTAAAAAAGCCTGCTCAGGTCTGGGCCAGTAATGTGGAAGACAGCTAGAAATAGGATCTCTGTCCATCCTATAATTTATTCACAGTTTCACCAGCATTGAAAGCAAGGTTTTACTCACTTTCTGGGAGTGGGGATGATGTGGAAGGTTTGATGAAGAGCTGGTACTATGTTCCATACCCCATCCAAAACAAGTCTGCTAGCATTGGAGAAGGATTTGTTAGTAGTTCTGTTCTCTCTGCTTTTCCTGATTTTTCAAAGTACCTGGTATCTGGCGTGTGGATACACTGTCTATTTTGCAGGTGTAGCAGAAGTCTGTTTTTTCCTTGTGAAGAGAATAATTTGAGATGTTTTCTTCCACCTATACATCCTTTAGTTACAGTTTTTCTCTTGTCTGGGAGAGGTGAATCCTGTTCAGATAAATTCAGTGAATTGTTCGAATTCATGCAGTGATAAGGAAAGCAGCCAACCAGTTGCAGTCAAATAAAAGCATCGTTTTCCCCTGACCTCCAAATCCATTTTTGCCTCCAGGTTTGTCTTAGTTTTTTTTTGGAAGTGTAATTCTCGGCCTTTTAAAATGTCCAAAGAGTGAAGAGTAGTAACAGGTGTCACTTTCTCTTTTGCAGTTCATTAAGGAGAACCCCATACATGGAGTAAGAATATTGCCAGCATGAGTGAACAAGGTTATGTTGTGGCTCCTCCGTATTCCCAGTCCCAGCCAAGAATGGGAGGCTTTTCTAAAAGTTTTGGACCACCTAATTCTTCACTTTGTTATGGGCATTATGACGATCCCAACTCCTCATACGCAGTGCCTCAACCAGGTACGAAATTGGCTTAAAATATGTTTTCGATCTGTTTTTATCTGATGTCTTTTTGTATCTCTTTTGGTGTTTTGCATCTCTTCATCATACTTATGTCAACACAAGGTGCTCAGCTTTACACTGCTGACGCAATAGGATCCTGCCCCAGCTTTGCCTGTGTTACTGTTTGTGCCCAGGTGTTGATGTAAGATGCCTGGTAGTGGGATTCTGATCTCTGCGTGTGAATTCCAATATCCGGGAAGCAGTAGGCACCAGTGCCCAGTGCTGTGCTGTGATTAACCTAATACAGGTGTTAATGCAGACAACAACAACAAAATTCTGTGAATAAAGAAATGTTTCTCAACTCCTATGTCTTAATGGCAAGAAGGCTCTCAGAGACAGGTTGTATTCTTTGCAGTAGGACCTGTGTCCAACCAGATTCCTGAGCACAAATGTGCCTATAAATACAGGTTGATGTTTTACTACTTAAGCTTGCTTGCTGAGTGACGTGTTTGGATAATGCTCAGTAAGTGGAGCCTATCTGCTTTCTGACCACAGTTATCTTCCATGAGGAAAGGGAACTTGGGTAGCTTTTATATGCAGATGGCTTGTTTGCTGTTTACAAATGAAATCATGCTACAGATGATGTAATTTGACATCCAAAAGATAAACCAGACTGTTACTATCTCTCCTTTCTGTTTCATTCATTTTAACTTGGTATGTGGCTTCAAATTTTTCAAGAAGTATAGTAAGTGAGAATGTAGTGGCTGAGATCTTAAAAAACAAAACATCAACAAAATAAATTTAAGAGCATAGAAATGAGGTCTTTAAAAGACGTTTAGATGTAGAGCTTAGTGATGTGGTTTAGTGGAGCACTTGTTAATCAGAGGTTGGACTGGGTGATCTTGGAGGTCTCTTCCAACCTAGATGACTCTGTGATTCTGTGAAGCCTGTTTTGCTGGTCTAATTTAAGTGAACTGGTCTAATTTCAGCAAACTTTAGGCATACTAAACTTGTGAATTGGGACTGTGGGAAATATCCCAGAAGTAAGATTCCCTCTTTCTTCATTAAGTCTATTAACACACCTAGGCAAAATAGGGAAGAAAGAGAGGGATCGTCTCAGCATGACTTCACAGAGGAAAATGACAGTTAAAGTAGTAAAGATGTCTGAATTATTTTTTAATACCAGTCAGATTATGGTAATTTACATTAAACTCAGTATTTGTGATTGGGTGGGGTAATAACAGAACCAAATATCAAACTGCTTGCTTGTTTGTTTTATATATAAAATATTCTTTTTAAAGATGGCAGGAGTTGTGTTACTTTAACCCAATGCTAAATGTAAGCAGAATTGTTTCTGGTAATTGGCTTATTAGAATGTTATATCTGTTTCTCCATTCTTGATTCTTTCTCACGGTCCTTCTTGGGTTCTTTTGCTGGAAAGTTACCAACTACTGGTTGGTTCCTTTTTTGCTGTCTTTTTCATACCTGCTTTTATAGCTGACCAAAAATCTCTCCTTTCTTACAGAAAGGCTGTGGTTAGAAGGGACCTCTGGGGGTCATCTTGTCCACCCCCCCTAATCAAATAGGGCCACCTGGAGCTGCTATTTTTATTTTTAGAGCAGGGCAGTACACTTGTAGTTTTTGATGATGTTGTGCTTTTTTTTTTTCTTTTTTTCTTTTTTTGTAAGGTTTCTTAAATAAAAGTGCTTCTTGTTTGGCAGGTATGTCAAAATCAACTCTGCCTCTTGAATCTTCAGCCACTGTTGGGCCTCCACCACCTGGTACACATCAGTTCAACCAGACCAACTTCCAGAACGGGCCCAATGCAGCGGCACGGCCAGCGCACAGGTGACTTTTAAGAATTAATACATGAGATCTAAGTTATTTGACCTCTCTTTGGCTGTTTCACTGGCATTTAAGTATGGCATCCCTTTTATCTTCAGCAGTTCTGACTTACTCCAGTTCTGAACTGGATTTTCTAGTTCAGTTCTCTGTGATGTTAAGCTGCTAGATCATACGGTATAATCTATAATCTCATTAATTCAATTTTTAGAACAAGTCAGGTTTTTATCATGAATTGTTTATTTTTAACTATTATTTCTGCCTGAACCTTAGACTCATTGCTTAAAAGCAGAAGGTGTTAGAAGTGCTTTCTGAAGAGCACTTACATATAAGTTGCTTTTTTTTTTTTAGTTATTTTCTGATGTATTAATTCTCCTTTGTGAGGTACCGAGGAGTTGTAATTTAAAAAATTAATAGTTGCTGGTGAGTTTTGACTAGAAGCTGGTACATGCCTATATAACTGTAGGTTTTTTCCCCTCTCTTGCCTTTGCTTCGTTGCTGTGGTATCACAGCCAAGGATCTGTAGGGTACTTTAAAGACATTTTAGAATGCAGGTTTGATATAATTTTTCAGATGGATGACTGCTGCTCTCTTGCTCAGTCAGTTAGTCTGATGTTAATTATGAAGAATTTAAGTGTTGTTTTCCTGCCTCCAGAACTTACAGGAAACAATGAAGGAGATAGGAGTGGGTAAGGGAGAAAACTAGGGACAGGTTGAAGCTGTAAAAATGAATCTTGGAAAAATTATGGTATGAGGGAATGAAAGGATAGGGTGGATAAGCTTGATCACAGAGTGATTGTATTGCAGGGTGGGTTGTAAGTGGGTAGATGCACTTAACTCTTAATTCTGTCAATTGTTAATTATTTTGCTGACCTCCCATGAGTGACAAAATTAGAGTTCATGTACCTATAGCTATTTTAGCTTTAGTGAATTTAATTTCATGTAAAAACGTACTTGTTTCAGTTGATTGAAGCCTTAATCTGCTTCTGTGCTTCTTTAGTTGTGGTGAAGTTATTTGTGTCCAAGTAAAGCCATGCATATGTTTTATGAAGCATCGGAATAGGAAGCCTGTTGTCTGTGTGTTACAACTGTGTAAAACAGACCCACAGAGACTGGTCATCTGTTCTTAAAAAAAAAATAAATAAATAAAAAGTGTACGAATGGACAGGGAGAAGCAGTGGTTGTCCTGAAAACAAGGAAAATGAAAGTCAAGGTGACCTGACCAGCCCAGCAAAATACTGATTCTCTTCCCTAAGTTTTAGCCAGCTGTCAGGACAGTGACCATATCTGCTTTTTCTGAGTATTTCCTGGTCAAATTTACCATTTGACTGGAAAGCAGTGGAATGTAGTTAGCATCTTGTTCCTCTGTGGCCAGGGCATTCATAAGGATGAGTTTACTAAACTAAGATCACTTTAGTGGCTGTATCATAAGATATGTGTAAAGATGAACTTTTCAGTTGGAGCTGCACTGATGTTATATCAGTGTTCATTCTCTGACTTGACAGACTACTAAATTGAGTTTAATGAAAGTTGTGTAACTGCCAGGGGTCTGACCCTCCATTTGCACAATGGCTTGTGAAAACTTGCTTCTTCACCTTAAAAAATAATTTTGACTTGAATTCAGCCTTGGTATACAGAACTGCAAGTGCATGATTAAGTCAGATAGTTCTATACAGGATGAAGCTTGGCCCAGCACTTCAACAGTAGCACTTCATATGCGGCGACTGGTATTATTTAGAGCAAAAAGAACTGTTTTTCTTCCTGCCTTGTTATATTGCCACCAGCAACAATTATGTAACATTCTTGCTGATCTTGTTACATGTGGGAATGTTGAGATACCCTTCAGACCACTGAAGACCTGGGATCTTTATAGTTATGCCACTGTGTTGGGTTTTATTCTTCTGATTTTTGCTTAGAGGTAAGGCTAAGTTGGTGTAACTTGACTGAGCACTGAAATTCATGGCTTGTGGTGCTGCTGGAGCAATGTTTGTGTGTACCAGTAGAGATCCTGAGCATGACTTGCATGTGACACTTTTTTCAGTTCACAAGTCTGACAGAAGATAAATTTTAATATTTGTTTACTAACATTAGTCTTTTTCCTCCAAACCTAATTTGCTACTTTTTAGCATTTTTGAAGATTAATTTGCCATAGGTCTTTTGGGGGATGTTTGACTAAAAATGCATGTTTTGTAAAGTAAAGAACATTTATAGATTTTAAGTCTCAAAAAGAAAACCACTTGCAGGGTCCTCTTAATTCTATTGGAATCTGGATCTTACAAGCAACAAACTATTCCTCACCAGTGGATGCAAAATAATTTCCACATTTCATCTTTTAACATCAAAACTGGAAGATGGTTGTAAAACAGATTGAGTGGGTTTAAATTCCATTTAATTTGTCATGGTGAAATGGGAAGATCAAACTAACAAAACAAAACAAAAAAAAAACTACGTAAGAGAAATTGATTATTAAGCCAAAAGGAATGTTGTTTCACATTAAGAATTTAAATAAAATTTACATTTAAATCAAAAGCCAATAGTGATTTATGTGTACTCCAACCAAGAATTGTTGAAGACTGGCCTCCTTTTCTCTTTCCCCACCCACCCCAGCTGTAGGGTTTTATTGAAAATAAAGCTGAAGGAAATAAAACCGAACATCTGAATCAGTTCATACTTCAGCTGTGAGGTCTGATTTGTTTTATGAACAGACATTCAGAATCTGCTTAATGAAGCATGTCAGTATGTAACTCAATATTCCCTGTATGTTACAAATATATGGAGTAAAAATAGAATGTCTTTCACACAGAGTTAGTAGGTTGTCGTTTTTGACTCATTTGATAAATAATTTCTTGCTCAGGTCCTGGCACTACTCCGAGCTCTCACATATCTTCCGGGCATCCAGCATCTTTTCAGGGTCCACAGCCAACACCTCTGACACAGCAGCAAATGGCTTTGCCACCTGGTTCCTCCACCAGCAAATAATTTCAGTGGCCTTAGTGATTAACCTTCATTGCCTACTATGGCCAGACAAGATGGGATCCCTGGATCTGACCCTCTGAATCCTAACTTGCAACAGCTTCCAGGACAGCCTCTAGGGCCTGGATATCATCCTCAGCAAGGTAAAGAATAATGTTTGGCATCTAATTGAAAACAAACAAACAAATGTATTGAGAATCACTAGTGGAACGGTGACCACTCACAGCTGATGTTCTGCTGTCTTGGAAAAATGAAAACTTAATTGCCTTTGTGTAGATGGAAGTTGTTATTGCCTGTCAGTGCATTCAAGGCAGGATATAGTTTTGCTCAAAAGTTCATCACTCTATTGAGAACTTAACAAGAAAAAGGAGATTAATTTGTGTCAGAAACAATGTTTGTTCAGTATCGGGTAAAGGCACAAGACGCAGAAAGGAATCATATACTCCTTTTAGATACTCCTCTTTACTATAGTAAAAAAACAATAGCAATAAAGATTTGTAATTGAATACAAAGAATGTGCTTTCTTACCTGTCACAAGTGAGTAAAACAGCTGGCATTTTAATTGTCAAACTAGGCTGGTTTGCATTGACTGATTCTCACTGATGCAGCTGGAACACTGGAATCAAGGGCTACAAGCTTTACAGAAGAGACAGGCGGGGAAGGAGGGGCAGGGATGTTGAGAAATGGATAGATTGCACAGGGCTGGCTCTGAGAAACAGCCACAGACAGGCTGAGAGCATGTGGGTAAAGGTTAAGGACCAGACCCATAAAGGACACCTTGTGGTTGGGGTCTCCTGCAGGCTGCCTGATCAAGGGGAGCCTGTTGATGAGGCTTTCCTGCTTCAGCTGCAAGAAGCATCATGCACACAGGCACCCATCCTGATGGGTAGCTGGTTCAACCACACAAATTTCTGCTGGGAAGGCCACACAGCAGGCTGTAAGTGATCCAGAAGATTCCTGGAGTGCATTGAGGATAACTTCCTCGTCCAGGTATTAGGCAACCCAACCTGTTACTGGACCCGGTGCTCACCAATGAACCTGTTAAAGGGGTTATTAATAAACTAATATAGATATTAAGGGATTCTGGAGGTACACTGGCCAGAAAAGAAAGGCCAAGAAGAGTGTAACATCCTCTGATAAATGAGAAGGGAGAATTGATAACAAGGGACATGGAGAAGGCTGACGTATTCAACAACCTTGCTTCAGTCTTTGCTGCCAGTCAGATTTCCCACACACATCTCTTGAATTCCTGAACCTCTAGGCAGGGGCTGGGGGAGCAGAGTCCCTCCCACAGTAAGCAAAGAACATGTTCAAGACCTGGTGGAACTGAAGATGTACAAGTCTATGGGGCTCGATGCTGTGCATCCCAGGGTCCTGGGGGAACTTGCTGATGTCATTGCCCAGCCACTCTTCATCATGTGTGAAAAGTCCTGGCAGTCAGGTGAAGTTCCTGGTAACTGGAAAAAGGGAAGAATCACTCTCCTTTTTAAAAAAGGATAGAAAGGAGGACCCAGGGAACTACAGGGTTAGGGTTAGGGTTAGGGTTAGGGTTAGGGTTAGGGTTAGGGTTAGGGTTAGGGTTAGGGTTAGGGTTAGGGTTAGGGTTAGGGTTAGGGTTAGGGTTAGGGTTAGGGTTTTCTTTTTTTGGGTTAGGATTAGGGCTAGGGTTTTCTTTTTTTGGGTTAGGATTAGGGCTAGGGTTAGGGGTTAGGGGTTAGGGGTTAGGGGTTAGGGGTTAGGGTTAGGGTTAGGGTTAGGGTTAGGGTTAGGGTTAGGGTTAGGGTTAGGGTTAGGGTTAGGGTTAGGGTTAGGGTTAGGGTTAGGGTTAGGGTTAGATCCGCGCGGGCCGTTAGGGTTAGGGTTAGGGTTAGATCCGCGCGGGCCGTTAGGGTTAGGGTTAGGGTTAGACCCTATGGAGTCTCAAGTCTGTGTTTGGGAAGTTCATGGAACAGATCCTCCTGGAAGCAGTGTCAAGGCACATGGAAGACAAGGAGCTGTCTGAGACTGCCAGCACAGCTTCACCAAGGGCAAATCCTGCCTGACCAATCTGGTGGCCTTCTGTGGTGGTGTGATTTCATGAGTCAACAAGGGAAGACTGACCGATGTCATCTAACTGGACTTCTGCAAGGCCTTTGACACATGACATCCTGATCTCTGAATTGGAGAGAGATGCATTTGAAGGGTGGACCATTCAGTGGATAAGGAGTTGGCTTGAAGGTCACACCCAGAGAGTGGTGGTCAATGGCTTCATGTCCAGGTGGAGGTCAGTGACAAGTGGTGTCCCTCAGGGGTCCATCTTGGGACCGGTGCTATTTATTGTGTTCATCAGTGACATAGTGGAATTGAGTGCACCCACAGCAAGTTTGCAGATGACACCAAGCTGAGTGGTACAGTTGATACAGCAGAAGGAAGGGATGCCATCCAAACGGATCTAGACCAACTTGAGAAGTTGGCCCATATGACCCTAATGAGGTTCAACAAGTCCAAGTGCAAGGTGCTGTACCTGGGTCGGGGAAATCCCAGACATGAGCACAGACTTGGGGAAGAACTCACTGAGAGCAGCCCTGTGGAGGACTTGGGGTTTCTGGTGGATGAGAAGTTCAACATGAACCTTCGGTATGCACTTGCAATCCAGAAAGCCAACTACGTCGTGGGCCACATCAACAGAGGTGAGGCCAGCAGGTCAAGGGAGGGAATTGTCCTCCTCTGCTCTGCCTTCATGAGGCCCAACTTGGAGTGCTGCATCCAGGTCTGGGCCCCCAGCACAAGAACGATGTGGATCTGTTAGAGCTGGTCCAGAGGAGGGCCATGAGGATGATCAGAGGGCTGGAGCACCCCTGCTGTGAAGAAAGGCTGAGAAAGCTGGGACTGTTGAGCGTGGAGAAGAGAAGGCTCCAGGGAGACCTCATTGCAGCTTTTCAGTACTTAAAGGGGGCTTATAAAAAAGGTGGAGAGTGACTTTTTATAAAGGAAGATAATGGTAGGACAAAGAGGAATGATTTTGAACTAAAAGAGTGAAGATTTAGATTAAAAGGAAATTCTTCACTCTGAAGGTGGTGAGGCACTGGAACAAGTGGAGTCCCTGCCTGTGGCAGAGGGGTTGGAACTGGATGGTCGATGGTCTTTAAGGTCCATTCCAATAAAAGCCATTCTATGAAAGGTCTGGATTGAGTAGCTGTAATAACCTCTACTGGTAATCCTACTTTGCTATATAATAGCAAAAACTTTAATAATACTCAAAAAATATAACTGAAAAGTTTTGGAACTAGAGTTGTCACACCTAGTTTTATGTTTACCTTTAAATACCTTACTTGCATAAGCTAAAATAACCCATTTCTTGTACTTACTGAAAACAGGAAGGAGAAGTTGCATTTAGCAGAAGTAAGAATGATTTGTATGGCAAAAACTGATGTTAAATTGGTAACAGAACTTAAATACTTTATATTAATGATCGTTTGTAACTGTACAGTGAATGATGGCCCTCAGATGGCAGGATCTCATCTGTCTTACCCTGGTGCCTTTCCTGGAGGTCCAGCACAGCTCTCAGGTCCACAGCAGACGAAGCTTGATCCTGACTTTATTCCAAGCCCAGTAAGTAATGTGGCACTGATGTTTTATGAAAGTAAATTTCTGCTCCATTTAATGCCATTGCATTTACATGGCTTAGTTTACAGGTTATGTTGCAATTTTTGTATAGTCTTAACTACATCGACTGTTTACTTTGTGTTGTCAGTTTGGAATAACTGAGTAGTACAGAGTGCTAGGTTTATAACTGATGAGGCTTTATAACTTTAGCTGGCATGGGACATACCCACAACTCAGTATGTTAATAGGAATTCTCAACAAGGTTCTCCTTATGACAGTAAGGAGTACTGAAGGATTACTTGCATTCTCTGCAGCTGGTCACCTTTCCTTTCCACTTCAGAAAGATCCAAGACTTAAACTTAGTAACAGGTAGACACCTAAAGTAGGACTGGTGCAGAGCACAGGTATGTGAACTCTAAAATTGCAAGCATGGAAAAGCTGAGAAGTCCCATGCTCAAAAGCCGCGTCACTGTTTGCAGGAGTTCCTCGGGCAACCAGAACTATTTGCTTGAGCATCTTTCCACCCTTGTAAGGATTTCAGTAGTTCAGGGTATACGTAATGCTTAAGCTTCCTACAGGTTCAGAAGGCTCAGTTGTTGAAGCCTGCCTGAATGTGCACTGGTGGGACAAAGCCTTTTCTTTTTAGAATTGTGTTAGAGGAAAAATAAAACAGGATATGGATTGTCAATCTTTCTTGAATAAAGTAGTCTAATTATTACCCAAAGGAATAACTTGTCAGATGCAGGCTCTATTTACCTTATTTTTTTTTATTGGAAACAGCTGATCAAAGTAGGAGGAGAAATGTGCTGAGCTCATGGGGAAAGCACACTGATGCATGCACTTACACAGGTTTTGATGATCAGCCAAACACATTAAAAGGTCCTTGGAGAGTCAGGGTTCTTGAAGCAGGCTATCTTGTAGCTTTGACGCAGGACTTTCTACTTAGATGCATTAACCACCACACTGTAAGCTCGTCTGGGTGGAGGAATTTTCAATTCCTCTGAAGCAGTATTACTATACGGGAAAGGGTTTGTGTTTTACCGGCAGGGGGGAAAATCACTTGTATAAAATCCTGATCCTGTTTAGTAGGGTGTAGCTTTGCTTCCTTATATTGGGATTTTCCTTTGTTTTATGCAGTGATGGCTTTACTGAAAAACTGAAAATATCTTGGAAAAATATATTTTTTGGTAGGTAATCATTTAGAGGTTAATGTAACAACTGCAATTGCCACCGTTGTGGTTTAAAAAAAAAAAAAAAAAAAGAAAAACACTCAACAAAGCCCACCTGAAGTGAATTTCTGTATAATTAGCAAATGTAGGTAATAGTGCCCTGAATAGGCTGACCATTCTTAGTGTTTCAGTATGGTGCTTTTACTTAAGAAGTACAAAATCATCTTGTGTAATACATTTAAGAAAAAAAAAAAGTCATCAGGGAAACAGGAGGTCTGGCACGAAAGTGTGGACTGATGTCTTGTTTCAATTACACATGTAGAATAAACAGCCTTGACTATGACAGTGATGTTAAAATAGGTTAAAAGGTTTGTTTTAGCAGCACAGAGAGGATCAAAATGACATGTTTAAAAGAAACACGATCTGGGTCAATGTCTGCAGAGGGCAAAAAGCTAACTCAGAATGAGGAGTAAGTATGACCATGTGTATTTCTCTTGTTATATTTACATTATACAATTACAGTAGTGTTGCCAGATAAATTTACTTCTTATCTGTAGCCATTGTTGATTTATATTTTCTTACATATGTTAGAGGTTGATATGTTCTCTGACAACATCTATGAAAACTAGCATCTGGGCTTTGTCAACAATTATTTCCAAGAACAATGATGTATTTAGGTCAGTTAACTGCAGAATACCGTGGTGCATTGATCCTTTGCAGAGCTAAGTCTTGAAAGTGGTTTGCTTCCTTCAGCCAGCAGACCTTTTTAGAACAAAGCTTTTATCCCTTCTAATGCAAGAGTTAGTGATAAGTATACAAGCCAAGCGGGCAGGGAAAAGTAATCAAGCACAAGATATAACAAGCTCCGAGGAATGTACTGTGTATTTAAATTGCAATAAAAAAACTTTAAGGAGAATGAAAATGTTACAGGCTGTAGATTAATTCCAGTATGTTAGGAAATACCTCTTGGACAATGATCAATAGACTCCATGCTGACTAATTGTGTTTTTCTTCTGTTTGCTTTCCAGCAGAGGCTTCTGAAGTTCCCCAGCTATTATTAGAAATTCATGTGCAGTGTAAAGATACAATTGCATGGCATACTAGCAGCAGTGGCAAAGGCAGCTTCAGAAATTCCCTGCCTCCTTCCTCTTTCTCACAGCTGTTAGGCTATACACTAAAATGGATTGTTGAAAAGATAACTCCTTTGAGGATGAGAAGGAATAGTGGTATCGTCTCAGTGATCCAGTTTATGGTGTGGACCAATATATCCGTTTATGTAACTTCAGTTGTACCTGAAAAGTATCAGACTTAAGCATGAGGGACTGCAGAAGTGATAGTATAGAAAGTGTACACAAAGAGAATTTGTTAAGTAGTAAAGCCAGCTTCATGAGCATTTCATGAAAATAATTCACTAGTGTTCAACCAGAATAAACCTGCACTTGATTAGAGCTGCTTCACCAGAAGTTTTCTGTGATTGCTCTCCTTTACTTTTTTTCCAGGAGAGAGCTCACAACATGGTAGTACAACTCAGGGAATGAAAACACAGTTGCAGAGTTGACATACTACCTTATGGCCAGACAGGCTTTTCTTGAGGATTGAATGCTACCTTCTAAATTGCAGTGCTGACAAGCTAGGAAGATGGTACTCTCTGTAGCTTATCAATCACTTTTTTAAACCATCCTGTGCACAGAGCCTAGTGGGGAGGAATTGATGGCCAACCCCTCCAACTATTCCAATCAAATGAATTACCCACACATTCATTTATTAAGAACAGCATCTGGCACAATTATGGCCATACAAAAGATAACCTGGTATATGTGACATCTGAGTAAGGTGATGCACTCAAGTTTGATCTTGGAGCTTGGAAGGCCAGATTCAGTAACAAGGCTTATTTACACAGCCACTCTATTCCGTTTGCTGGCTAGACTCGCCTGAAAATGTCTGACTCCAGCATTCAACATGCTTTGAACAACTCCGTTGTTCACTGTATATAGGTCTGGTCAGCCCCTATGTGTAGTGTTACCTCTGCAGGGTTCCAACAGGCAACTGTAGCTGTGAGTTACACTGCTCAGCTGTGTCTATATAGTTTTCTAGTTCTTAGCTATCCTAGAAGTTTGTATGTGATGGGTTTATGGCATCTCTATATAAGACAATAGTTTTACTTAGTCTAACTCTTTATGGATGTAACTGAATGCATGGCCAACCTTTCTCATACTGTTCTTGCTTCTTATCCGTCAGATTCAAGTAATTGAAAATGACAAAGCTTCTAGGCGAGGGCAGATCTATGCTACAAACACAAGAGGATAGGTTCCTCCTCTTGTCACTACAGACTGCGTAATCCAAGATCAAGGTAACTGTCCTTGTTACCGCTTTGGGGGAAATGAAGTAAATATATGTATATATAACTACATTCTCACATTTGTCACCTAAAAATGGTGCTTCTTACTCTAAATTGGACATAAAATGGGAAAATTGCTCCCAGGTGTGTGTGAGAGGGGGAGTAGAGGGGGGAGAACTGAATTTTTAAACTTCTGGTTAATTCCAATGAAAGCCATGAGATCGCCTTGCCCTCACCTTTTCTACCCTTATTGAAATTTAAAGTAATATGCATAATTGACACAACTTCTCTTAACATAAATTTCTTCAAGGTTTTCAAGTAAAAAGGCCTCTTCAGATTCTTCTGAAATTTTAAAAGATGGACACTATAAAAAGCACTGACTCTATTATCGTTGTGTTTTAAGATAAGAATTTTGGAAGATTCTATTCAAACCGTAGGGACATAGCGTGAGCCTGTCTAGTTGGCTTAATGTTTTCATTTGGCTAGTGTACCTCCATTTGCTTCAGCCTAGACCCTGTAAGTACCATATTCCATGCTCTTGACAGCAGACTTGATACTTTAATATAGATAAAACCGATGGTATCATTTAGTCCAGCATTAACTGATCAGTGCTTGGGTAAGCTTGGTAAGCTATACAAAACATACAAACGCATCAAGATTTTTGGACATTATCTGAGAACAGGATAATGCAGTTCTAATGAACAAAGAAATGCCTCTCAAGAAACTGAGCAGATCTGCAGCCTGATGGTTTAAAAAAAAAAAAAAAAAAAAAAGTAATGCAGTTCCTGAACTGCCTTGGACTTCCAGTGCTTGTCTGCCTTGCAGAATGCCATTTCCCATTGAGGGAACTGAGCTAAGTGCTACAAGAAATGGAGTAGTGATTTAGCACACTGTATCTTGCAGGATATATGAGCATGGTCATGTTAACACTAGTATCCTACCTTCTGACTCAGAGCTAGCTCATTAGCGTGGTCGTGACAGTATCAGTTTGTTGCATTTTGTTATATGCAGTGTTGACATTCACACTGGGTATTTCATCCATATCATATTATTTCCTTTTAACATCTCAGATATGGATATTTTCAAATCAATCTCCATTGAGATTCTCATTAAACTCTTCTAAAAAGATTTTCATAAATCTCTTCATTAAATTTGAACAGCAAGAAAATATTTGCCTACGGGGGAGGCAGTGGGCTCATACATGAGATGGGCAGAAGCTTCCATGGGAGAACAAAAACTATGTATTTAACTTAGGATATGCTCTTGTTGTTTTGTTGTTGTTTTTCTGGTTTGTGTTTAGGACAGGCGGATTCCTTTTATCAGTCTTTCACTGTGCATGCTTTGGTGGGTGTTCTAGGTCATGCCAGCCCTTGTTATTATATCCAATGTTCTACCTACTGCTTCCTGTCATCTTCAGATATGGCCAAACAGACTTGCATTCCACTGGCAGCTGTCATCCAGCCTTTTGCTATTGTTCTGCAAAATGAGGTGAGGACTAACAGAATATTAGTCCTGTGTGGTTTTGTCTCCTAAACGTTAATGACTTCTTCTCTGGTTGGGTGGGGTGGGAGGGTGTCTTATCTATGACTGTGAAGGACTTAGAGAGAGTAGAGAGGTAGCTGCAGAAGGCTATAAGTTGCACTTGGGTCATGATGCAACTTCAGGGGATAAAAATCTTTGAAAAGGTACAAGAGTGGTAACTGTAATCTGAATTAGCAGGTTCCTGGTGTTGCCCCAACTATCACTACTTTATGCAGTGACTGGCAGCTGCTAGAATTACGTAGCTATAGGCAAAGACATTAAAAGAAGATAGCCTTGGACGGTATCAACAGAGACTAAATTTATTTTACTACATGAATAGTTACATTCAAAAAATCTTATTTTTCCATTTTGTTCCTTACAATATAAAGAAGATAAGGGTATTTTCTACTTGAGCGAACTGAGTCATAGAAAGCAGACAAATGTAACTACCCATTTTTGGCAGTCATTTGGAGACACTAACCTAATCAATTTTTTTTCTCACATTTCCATCTACAACAGCCCCTCCTATTCCAAGTATAGCCCTAGTTCATCTGCAAAATAATTCTGCTGATTGGCAGAGTCCTGTGACCTCAGGATAGCTGTTACATGGGTACAACGGTTTCCTGGCATCCCTAATGGGTTGCATCAGTAGCAGGGATACAACCAGTTTTCAAGTGCAGCTTGTAACTGCATCATCTGTAGGGTTGTCATTTCTTGTCCATAACTGCCTGCCTTCTTCATTGTGCAGCTTCTAAATTCTGCAACAAAGGTCCATAGATGGCATTTCCTTTTCACGTGCAATGCTAACTAACTTTCAGAGCATTGTTTGCTGCAAAAAAAAAAAAAAATGGGGATCTCATATAAGTTATGTGATTGTGTCTTCAGAAACTCCCTCATAAAACATGCACAGAAAAGCCTAATTAAAATTGCACAGACTTTCAGTGTTGTTTTTTTGCAGTCTTTGATTTTCTTTAACTTTGCTTTATTGCTTGTAAATTCTTTGGTTTTTGTTGGTGTTGTTTTTTTGTTTGTTTTGTTTTTAAATAAGTTGGAAAAAAGCAGATGTTGTTCTTTATCTGGATGGATAACTTCCAATCCAACAGACTTCTGTAGTTTGAGTTAAGATTTTTATTTTAGCAGGGAAGATAACTACATAGTTATCTTCTCTGGGGCCCACAGGGAAATAGGGTGTATTACTTCTAGCTCTGCAGATAGCAGGTCTCACCATTTGTCTGCTAGACAGCAATTTTGGGTTTCATTCCATTTCTTGAGAGGAATGTGTGGACTTGGCTTGCTGCCCCCTGCATTTTCTCCTAGATGAAACTCCTGCTGTTGCTTCCCCACTCCTTCACCTTACCAGACAGCCTTTGCTATTTAGTCCCTTTACCCCTCTTCTATGCCCATGTGGTTCTGCTGTCACGTTGGCTCTTCATTTGCATGTCTTTCAATCTGCTTCTAGTCACTTAATGCTTCCCATACACGGCTTCCCTGTCTCCTGTACAGTGTTTGGACGAGTGATCAAGTTGCTTAAATTGAAATCTCTTCTGCATACATAAATTAGCAGTATGTACAAACACTTGGCCAAGTTCAGGAGGATTTTTCCTGTGTTGGCAAAAAAAAAAAATAAATGTATGCAGTGACCCCCTGCTTCTGAAGAGTTAGTGCTCTCAAGCTGTTGGAAAGGTTAGCAGAATTCATTAATCTGTAAAGAGCAGTGTTTTTTCCCTAGCTTCTTTATCGGAAGAGGCTAAAAAACTTAAGTCTGAAAAATGTGTCTCAAAATTGGCTGAAGTCCAGTGTGGAAAAATTCAGTCTAAACAGTTGTAGCTTGGTAAAGTTTTAAGAGCTGAAGAGATGGTGTTACAGTAGGAAGTGCTGGGGAGTCTTAGCTGAGGCAGTTTTTCCAAGGCTTGCCTATGACCTGTCTTCATTGCTGCTGCCAAAATAAGATCTTACTCTTAAGATCTTCTTAAAAAAAATAAATTAAAAAGTGGCCTTCCATATGGGATTTATAACAACTTCAATTCTGAAAAGCTACTTAATTTAAAGGAACTGGGCTTTTTATGGAGGTAAAATATATTCACGTGCTTATTTGTGTGTCTGAATTTCCTACTATGGTGCTTTCTGCCTGGAACTAGTGACTGCAAGGCACAGGAAGATTTTCCCTTCAGGATGTCTATCCTATCTTGTGGATGCCTTTAAGTGCCTTTTAACAAGGTTAGCAGGTGATGCTCATCACATGTTACAGGGCTCTGTACAGTGGGAATCTGTCTAATCTCTTGATAAACAGCATGTTATATATAGTAACATCACAATTTTTTTCTTGCCTTGTAATGAATAATATCAATTCATTCATCTTCATTGCAGCTTCAGCTGCAGACGTGCCTCCACTGTTAGTATACAGAGCACTAGCACCCAGTGAGTTTCAATTCTGTTCCTTTTCAAAGGAGTTTAAAAAAAAAAACAATGGCTACAAGGGTTTAGTGGACCATGGCTGTGAAATGCCCACAAATGCTTTGTGCAGCTGGTAATATGATGAGGAACAGCTGAGAAACAGACACATCTCAATTGAGCTGTAAGGACTTGAGCAAACCCACACACTATACAAAATCCATTATGATGCACGTCTTTCTGCGTTAGTAAAGCTGTATTTGAAAAGCCACGGGCTTCCATGGTCACCAAGTGACTTATGAGTATTCCATAAATATAACTCTTCCTTGACTGGCATTTTGCTCTCATCACCGCTTATAGTTGAGGATGAATTTGAAATAGTTCAAAGATATATTTGCGTGTTCAGTGGTCTGTTGCCATATGTGACTCTCTTTCTGTGCCATTTCTGTACTAGGTCAGTTAGAAACAATGGGAAAAACTTAATGTGCTTCCATATAATTTGAGGATACAGAGTGGTCTTCAGATGTCTTGTTCTTCCGTTCTCCAATCCTGAGCGTGGGTTTTGATTTACTGAGGGCTGTTGTTTGCTTGTTTAGTTATTTTCTTTCTTAATTGAACACATTTACTGTTCTGCTGGATGACTTGTAAGCAGTGGTGTTACGTGTTGGTACACACTGGTGGGTTGTGCACTTGCGTTAGACTCACCTGCTGGCTTTACATTGTAACCAACAGAGGGATTTGTTGAACTGTTCTTGCCTGTGCAAGCAGCAGGAGCGAATGCCTGAGAGATTCTTCATTTCCAGTAAATGAACACGAGGGTGTAGGAGAAGGTAACTGGGGTCCTACAAATGTATGTGTAGTCAAGATTATAGTCATCACTTTGAGTCAACTGGAATTTGATCTTTGAGGATTTGTTTCCTTTGACTTAAGGGGTGGAGTTAAAAGATCCTGGGATCATTTCCAAATAAAAAGTTTAATTAAGTTCAGCAGTATTTCTCAGAAATATTCCTTCCAGCCTGGAGCTCCAGACTGGACAAAGATAATTCAGTGTTTCATCATGTCTGAAAGGTAGACTTAAGTTTTTCAGTCACTGTGGGTTCTTTTGGGGAAAGTGGAGCATCTACACATACAGGACGGTGTTCTGTCTCCAGAAGTCATTTGGAAATGTTAGCATACAATGGGAATAAGTGTGGGTTTTTTCCTTCCCAAAATAGGGTCTGTGGGAAAAAAAAAAAAATTAGGACACAAGAAATACACAAACTTGAACATTTGGGCATTTTTGGAAGATGTGTGCAAAAGATATCCCTGTGTCCAGTAAAGAATGGGATACAAGTTACCCCTGTGGGAGAAAATAAGAACACAAAGGAAAATCAACACAGTGCTAGGTAAGGGTGTTAAATGAAAACAACCTACGCATGCATTTAAATCAGTGCAGTGTTTCAGGAGAAAAAAAGAATACAGGATTTTTTCCTTCAAAGAAAAGGAATCTTGAAAAAATACAGGAATGTAATGGAATGAGAAGACAAAGATGCTGTGGCTTTATGGCCTGTTAAAAAAGCCCCATGCAATTGAGACTCTGTGGAGTGGTGGTGTGTCCGAGAAGTTCCATAATACCTAGAAATTTGGAAATTCTGAGTAGGGAGGACACAAGACCAACATAAATGAATACAAAGAAGGGCATAAAAATACACCAGTAGGCTGCAATATCAGTCCTCAGATCAAGGGAGGAAAGCTGAATTCCTCAACAATTGATAGTTGAGATTAAGGAAAGAACTAGTACAGCTAAGATGCCAGATAGCAGGTGCTCACTTGTAACCTGGTGTAGCTGTACCATGAGAACATTCTCATTTATGGCAGCCATTTATGGAAAACTTAAATAGATGTCATACTGGTCTTGCTGAAAAAAAGCTCGAGAAGGTGTGTTTGTGTCAGTGGTGTTAAATAACAAGTGAGAACTAATTTAAGACACAAGTAAAGACTGTTCAGTAGAGATCAGTGACTGCTTGTGTTTGATATCCTAAGAACAGCCAGATAAGTAACACTTAGCACATGGACACTGAGCTTCAGAAGAGCAGAGCAAGTGAAGTGAGAGAATTCAGAAAGGCCCTCGAGTTGAAAGAGAGGCAACCTCCGTGGAGGGCGTGCAGTCTCTCATAGATTACAAATGACAAAAAGCCTTCCACAGCCGATCTAGAAAACTGTAGACTAGTGAACCTTACATGCATACTATATATCATTAGAAACTAAGGTCGTTAGAACATTCATGCCTCCTCACCCCAGCCAGTGTCTTAACAGCTCTAGATGTCTCTGAATCTTTATCTATATTAAGTCTTCATTTATTATTTCTCAAAAATAAGAGTTCATTTTCACTCCCCTGATTTGGATGATCTATGAAAAGTATTTGTTTGTTATAGATTTTGACAATACAGTATCATTGTTTGACAGAACTTATTTTTAGTCCACCAGTGCTTTAGCAACAGTCTGTAAAAATAAACCAGCTCTCACAGTTATCATCATGGACAAAGCTCTACGTGAATTTGTTTTGGAGATGCGCAAATGTTTCCAGAGCCTGAATAAACCATGTGATCTTGGTTTAACATTTAATACCACCTACTTAAAAAGTTAGTTAAAAGAGTATTTCAAGTTTTAAAATCAAATATAAAAAATTCCAAAAAATATATATATAGCTTTAAATATTAAAATATCTAGAGTGACTTTCTTTTTTGTTCCTTAGTAGTTTTGTGTTGTCACTCGCTACAATGTTATTTCTTATTTATTTGTTATTTCTTCATAGAAATATTCTGTGGTGGGAAATTATTATTTCACGTTTCTCCTCAGTAGATTAACAAGTTAAAAAGATAAAACTGGAATGGAATTATTTCTCAGAAATTCTGGTGTTCATGAGCTGAAAGCCATTTAACCTTTTCAGAAGAATACTGAGATATGCTGGTGGCCAGTGCAGCTGAGCTGCTTGGAAAGCCATGTGTTTTTTACAGGGATGATAGTGCATTTCCTAGGTAGAGCCCTGTCAGTACTATAAGGTTAGCAGGAACTACAAACTGGGTGAGGTGAGTAACTAGCAGGTGATGCAGTGTTACAAAATCTCTTTTCTGTTTCAAGAACAAAGTAACAGTGTGAATTTTCATTTAGACCCCAAGACTGTTGAGTGGGTTTGAAAGAAGTCATTCAAATGTTGAATAAATTTGAAGAATTCAGGGAAATCCCTACACTCTTGTGATCTACTATGGGATCGGTGGGGACTCAGATTCTATAGTTAGTATTTGGTGGCCAGTAAGAATGGCAAGCAGGCTGTACCTTCAGTTTGAAACACATTTTTATATAGGCTCATATTTATTAATGGTTCTGTGCTTGTGCAGAGCTTTGGTTTCAGGGAACTGAGGAACACTTACATTGCAGGCAGTACAAAATGATTTAATGGAAATACCTTACTGATTCTTCCTTTCCATTGGGGATGCGTTAAAAAGCACATTGCAGAACAGAAGTGCTCACTGATAGCATCTACCCACCATAAAAAGCCATCATTTTATTTTACCCTTTGATTTTTTTAGTTAGTTACTTGCAGGAGGATGTTCCCCAATACTGTGTGAAAGACTAGCTAATTTAAGGGCTTTCGATGAGGGATTCTATCAAAAGACTTAAAAAGCAAAGAGCAAAATACATTATGTCAACTAGGTCATGCTTGCCTGCATGCTGGCTGACTCTTGGCGGAACTCAATAGATCATGTCATGACATCCCTCTGCAAGAGCCACATCAAATCTTCCTCTGTACGTCCTGTTTATTGGCATGTCTTTCTATGTTCTCCTCCACTGTAATATCTACCAATTTGCTTTCTGTGGAAGTAAGACTTGCTGGTCTGTAGCTCTAGGATCGCCCAGAAGTTCTTTGTAAAGTTTCTTTTTATATTGGTGCCTTCTTTACTTTTGAGCGCTGAAGCTCACGTAAGCAATTAGTTTTAAGCAGTTCAGCAATTTTGCACTGTGAGTCTTTTTAGGTAAGAATCCCATAATTAGGCAGTAAATTATCCTTACTACTGGAAATATCTTTTTAAATAGCAAAGGATGATAGTAAAAAAAAAAAAAAAATCTGAAGGAAAGGCTCTGAAAGAGCTGGGCATTTGTTTTGCTCTGCTGTCTCTTTTGAAATATCGTTTTCAGTGTTGGCTTGTAAATTTGTAATCCTCATATGGGACTTGGCATAACTGAGATTCCACTTCATATTCATCTCTAGTGGAAATGAAATGTCAGGGCTTATCGGATGTTTCATGACCTTTTTCCTTTGTGTAAACTGTATATGACTCTTTATATTGAAATTATTCAAAATTGTCGTGTGTTTGTAGACAATACTGAACTTTTCTTCTCCATTGTGGGTAACAAAGCCTTCCTCCTCTCAAATGAGTACTCCATGGCAGAAAGAGCAGCTGTTGACCAGTGAAGAGATAGCAAAACGTTATCTCTGAATAGTAACTAGGGCATATTGCATTGTGTGCTGTGCTGTGCAGTTTTCTGGATTGTCAAAGATCCAGCAGTGTCTGAGTTTTGTCAATGTGTTTTGGGCATATTTTCAAAGTAATCTGTGCCTGTTGTCATGTTCTTTTAAAACATGGTGAGTGTGTGATGTAACTTAATAGTTAGGACGCAGTCTATGTTGAAATGCTTCTTCACCCTCCAGGAATGGGGAGCTATTGAGCATTCTGTACAGCAGAGTTCATTGCCACTGTTTAAACTTCCAGAGATGGAAGTCAATGGACCAGAAAGAAAGCACATGCACCAGTACTGCCTTGTAGATTCCAACTAGGCCAGTTTTAGACATAGGGCCATGCTACAGGACATTCCACCATGTTCTTAAGACTGCCTTAGTATTTGTACAACCAATCCATTGTTGAACTATTTGGAACAGTCAATCCATGTAGAAACTGTCCAGGTAGCATTAGCTTGTATCCTGAACTCATCACTGTCTATCTGCTCTGTTAAATGTGAGCCTAAACGTTACTATTTCAGATGTTAAAGCGTGTTCCAAAGCACACCTGTTAACACCTTCATTTGAGAAGGAACTGTGAAACTCTGGTCTTGTGGTCCTGAGTCCACCTGGAATCTAGAAACGAGTTGTTGAGCCTTGTTGCTCTTACAGTGCTTTTTTTTTTTTTTTTTTTTTTTTTTTTTTTCCTCCTGACTAGCTCCAGGTTAATGTTGTGGTTTTTTGTATAGCTCTCTGGGGTGCCTGACTGCCCCATGCATGGTATAGAGAGCCCAGAACTTGTATGCATCTCCAGGTGCCTTACCTCGACAGCTTTATATCACTCGGGAGGCCAGTGCCTGCGAGCTAGGTTTTGCAGTGCCTAATTTAGAGATGCATAAATCCTGTATTAGATAAGGCTTTCTTTATGGAGTATGCCCAGCGCTAGTCTGCATTTGGTAGTAAAGCATGTGGAATTGGATTGCTTCCCAAGGCTTCATCTTCTAGGAGAAAGTTTTTGTTAGCCGATTGGGCTGTCACTACACGGTGTAACAAGAATGTAGAGCCAAAGTTAGCAAAGGTTTTGACAGCACAGCTTTTCCTAATTCAAGTAAATTTCCTTATTTATTTTTTCCCATTTTTGTTTTCAGTGTACACTTTAAAATACTCTTCATACTTCCATAGTGTGTTGCTCCATGCATCACTGTTGTTACAGTAAGAACTTAATTCTGAAAGAGATGGGGACAGTGACTTGGAAAATTTACATTCGTATATACCTTATTCATATTTTAATCAGAATCTCTGATTAATTTGCGCAGTCTTGAAAGGTTAGACTGGGAAAAGTGCATTTCTAAAGATTTAGGTTACGATGATGTAATTAGCTTCTGATAATTTGGAAACCATCTATTCTCCAGGATGGTCGTGGCTGAAGAAGAACCTGACTAAGCACCAGTAAATATCAAGGGGAAGGAGGGAATTGAAAAATAATAATCATAGCCGCTTATTTGTTTCACCAACAAAAATTACACTCATAAAAAAAAATTACATTGGCTATTGCTAGATACATCTGTAACTCAGAATAGCTCTTCGAATGCCACTTGACATTCTGTGGGTGCATTTTCCTCTACAGGCTGCATGTTGCTCTCCTGAAATGGTGTTTGTCTCCACTTATGCACTGGCCAAAGTTGACCATAGCAACAGCAGCAAATTAAACATTGTAAGGCTGCGAGCTCTAACATTAAGCCTGCAGGGATGTTACTCAGTTACCTTGGAAACTTCACAGGGTCAGCACACCCTGCTATTTAGTTAGTTCAGGATGAAAAGCTTTATTTTTTTTATACTGAAGCTATTCTTGCATGTTCAGTTTATGCATATTTTATTTATCTCTCCAGTAGTGCAGAATCATATTGTGAATAGAACAATGTAATGTATGTAATTTCAAAGGGAAAAAAAGTTTTTATTAAACTGAATAAGAAGCTGATGTTGTTTGATCTTATTTATTGGTATTATTTTAATGTTTAGATATATTCTTAGTATCAAAGTGTTATTTGGATGTGTGGACATGCTGCATCTCAAGTGAAGGTCAGCAGCATGAGGCTATATCTAGGGCTTAATCATAGCAGGCTCTAATGCTGTCCTGTAGGAAAACAGGGGAGACTAAGCCTTCTACATATGTCCCTTTATTCTGTGAGAAGGGATCCTTCTCTTCTTGTAGCACAGGTAATAAATGTGATGGAGGGGCTGCTTTTCTATTTAGTGTTTGACAGAATCAGGTAATCTGTGCTTGCTAAATAGATGCAGAGATGATGTCCTCAGCCCTAGAGTAGAGGAGCAATAGCACAGGTTTTTGTCCTTCCCAGGACTGCTTAGCTCCTAGCTCTTTGCACAGCCCCTTACTTGTGATATTCAGCAGCAGCTTAATCTTCAAATAAAAGAGAGGAGTGTAGCTGCATACAAACACTCTTACTGTTGGGAGATCCTGGAGTCTGCCTGAAGCATCCAGCTATCATAGCAGTGAAAGTATTCATGGAAGGGAGACTCAGAATATAAACACTCCTACCTGATGTTATACTTTTAAAATAACAGCTAGTTTTGCTACTGACCTTCAAAGCTAAGCTTCTGTGTCATGGAAAGGACTTAAAAAGGATATTAAACTCACCCCAAATATCCTTGCTTCAGAGATTAAGATATCCTGTGCTGCTTTTTGTTCACATAATAACAATTCTCCTTATTCTTTCTAAGTATTCCTCTAACAGAGGCAAGTGACCAGTTAGAGTTGGCTTGTGATTGTAGCATGACACTTCAGGTATTCTTACTTCTTTCCGATTTCAATGGAAGTAAATTAACTAGGCCTAGAGGCATGTTTACTACTTACCTGCTTGCCTTCTTGAACAATGTTAAGCAGAACTATTTAATACACCTTGAATTAAAACACTTGTAAGCTTGGCTTAAAAAGTCACAGCAATACCTTCTAACAAAAAAAAGGAACAGCTCCAGGTTTTTGAGAAGGAAAGAAACCCTCCATTCAACAGGCCTTTCATGCTGTAAATCTGAAATCAGTAAGATACTTTTCTCTCAAATGCTAACAAAAATTATATGTATACATTGTCTACCTACCTCTGTGTGTGTGTGCGTCTGTACAAAATAACAGAAGAACCCCATCTGTTTGGCCACTGAAGCTGACAGTAGCCACAATGATCCTGAAATCCATTTAGGTTTTGGTTTTGTTCTTTCTGCAAAGGTTTGAATAACACTGGCAATGCTCTCCTGTGGCAGAAATTCATCCAGAATTGTTGCTTAAGAGATTACAACACAACACTATACTTAGATTTATTTACTAACTTAAATATTTGCTCCCTAAACCTAGAGCTGCGTGTTCCCTGAGCCCTGTTTGGTGAGTTGCCTGACTGGCTATCCTGAGGATATTCTAGAGTGTGTTAGAAACAGTCACAGCTGTGTTTGTGAAAAGTGGTCGCTGGCTACTCTAAAACAGATTTGATCTGCCAGTTTATCCATTATGTTTGCAGGTAATAGGTTGTGCCTGTATTTTAAACTGGTGTTGGATTTATTGTGTATTTAGCAATCCTGAAAATTTTTGTGTGTGTAAACTAACACTGGTGTGACCATACAAAACATGCAGAGACTAGACCTGTCAAGAAGTCAGTAGTAATAGTATTTAGAGCCCAAAGTCTGTCTGCTGTTTTGAAGATATTTCAGGGCTTTCCTGCAGTGATTTGCAAAAAAAAAATAATAAAATGCGTTGCTAATTTCATTTGCTTCTGTAAACTATGTCGCTATCTTTTATTTCATTTTCTGCTGAGTGAATGTCAAGCCAGACATCTTAAATCAGAATGCCTTCTTATGGAAAATCAAACTCCCGATTTTATTGTGAAACTTCTGTTATCAATAAAGCTAGACTACCTCCTCTTGTAACTTAACATTTCTGTAGAAAAGGTATCTTAAACTTGTCTATTTTTCTATGGTTTTACAAGTAATGTGACAATGCCAAAAAATCTCAGACAAGGACTGCAGTGCTGGACCATCTGTGATACTGATGTGTGGGAAATGGAGCTGTGGATTAGTCCAGGCATGAACCAGTATCCTCTCACGTGATTTAACACGTGCGTGTCACCCTCAGCAGCCCTAAGAGGGGGCTGAGCTGCCCTAGGGTAGCTTTGTCTCCTTCTTCAGTTGTTCTCACCTTGTGCGTGGCTCTGCACCAGCTTGCAGCACCAGCTTGCACTTTTGCTGCTGAGTATAGGTGTATCTCTCTCGACTGAGAGATGTCCTGCTTGAGATCTGATTCTTTAAAGTGTTAACATTTTGAAAGTCTGTTGTTCAGCACAGTTTCTTGATTATCCAATTTCACGCTCCTGCTTATATCATCAGTTAATCCTGGCTGCTGACCTTCACTTGAGATGCAGCATGTCCGTACATCCAAATAACAGTCACCACTTCAAAGCTGAGAAGTGCTGGAGAGAGCTGCCTTGTTAACAGTTGGTATTCCCAACCTAGCATCATGACCAGAAGCAATTGTGTCTCTATTAATCCTGGATATTAAACTTTTTTTTCCCTTCTTCTGCCACCAGTAGGATATGGAAGTTCTAAAGAAGTAAGCTACCTACTTCTGGGCTTTCTTTGTGTCAAAATTTTATCAGTATTTCATGTATTGCCCCCATCCCCAAACTTCTTTAAATCCTTCTACTTTTGATTAGAGCAGCCTGCATTTGCACTCTTCATGCTGCTAGCTCTATTCAGTAAGTTGCAGCATTCCCCTTAAGAAGGGAATGCTGACTGAATATATATTTTGTGGATAGTCTGACCTATGATGCACTGATATCATTGATCAGCTTTCTGTTGATTTTGGTACATGCTGGTTCTTATTCCTGTGCAGTGCCACCTTGAAGCTCACCTACCATGCATGCCCCAGTATTTTTCCTGCTACCATGTATGCAGGTGAATGTTTGGCCTGGGTGCGAAGGATTTTTGAACAAGAAGGTTTGAACGTACTCCTTGCATTTCACTGAGATCTATAAAAATTGGGTTAGAGCTAAGGGAGATTGCATCACAGGGTTGACGCTTCGGCCGTGCTGCATTATGCAAACAAATAAAATAGATGAAAAAGCATTATTACAGAAAATACGTGAACCTGCCGTGACCTTTTTAGAGGATGCAGTACAGACTGGCTTGAGTCATATCAGCTGAGGAGGCTCATAGTGTTCAACATCCAGAAATCAAGAATCAGCAAAGTTGCTTCTGACTTCAGAGGGAATGGCTTCTGATAAAAGACAGTAGGAACATCACAAAGGGAAATGCTTTCATGACATTTTAATGTGAACCAGTAAAGCAACTCAAATCCTGGGGATTGTTTGTTGACTGGTTAATCGTTCTCAAAAGCAATCTGTGATGGTATAATAAAAGAGAACAAAATGCTTCAACAGTCCTAGAAAACACAGGCAGTTTGGTTCATGACCTAGGGTTGGTTTTTTTGGTTGTTGTTGTCCCCGTCCCCCCCACCCCTAAAAAAAAAGCGCTACATTTCACAATTCTTTCTGATTATCCTGTGGACTTTATCTTTCTACTGTACAAATGAAGCTCAAGATTTGCAGATTTGCATGGGGCAGCGGTACTAACCTTGGTCAACAATCATCTCCCCCGATCATTAAAAAGTTACATTGTGTAGCCTCTCTTAAAATGCTTATATAAATATTTTAATAATCAGACTTACATGAAGGTCAATGTAAATAGCTCTAGAAACACTGCCTTTCTGGATTTTGTTGCCCCACACAGCTTGTCTGTGGGATGAATTGTCTGAATTGAGTAACTGGCAGTTGTGTCTTTATTTCAGGTAATCAGTTGTGCAAACACAGTGTGTTTAATGGTTGCTGTAGTGAAGTATAAAATGTTTTATATGCTAGAGTACTGTAGAATGTAAGTTTAAGGAACTATCATATTATAAGTCATCAAGAGATATGTATCTGTGCAGCTTTCCAAACCCGTGAGATAATCTTCCTTTAGAAACAAATAGCCCTCATCTAAACACATCAATTAACTAGTCTCCTGAAATCTCAGATACTAAATATGGTTCTTTCATGGGATGTGCTTTCAAAATCATTTGTACTGAGATAATTTGCAGTTGAACAGGCAATTTGTCATGTATAGTATACGGTGTAACATTGCATAGAGCAGCTATCTCTGTAAACCAGTGAAGTTCTTCAAAAGTATATGCCAAAACAGCTCGCAAATTCCTCATCTGGTGGGGAAGAGGAGGAAGGGATTGTGATAGAGGTACTGATGTAACTGAAAATTGCACTCCTGGTACGAGTTTTCGCGTTCCCCTTGGATGTAGCCAGATTTGCAAGTTGTGTGGGTCTCATTTCAATACACACTCCTGTCATTTTAGTGCTGGGGTGTTAAACGTATTCAAATGATCATGGAGTCAAAATCTAGGCAAAAATATTGTTCCTAATGCAGATTCATCAGGTACTAATAGGGTGAATGTTGTGGGGGGCTAGGAGTCCACACTGGCTATGAGGCAAAGGCATTTTGTACACTGCATGTGGAGATTTGACTTGCAGCACAGCTATGAAAGGTTTTCTTGTAGCCCAGTATGTGAGTCTGGCAATGAAAACAGATGGTGTCTATTTTTCAGTTTGTTGCATGATAAATAGTTAGTTCTCGTCACTGTTTGCATATACCTTTTTTATTCTCCAGAGACTCTCTTCTGATTTTCTCTTCAGAATGCTTTTCCAGAGATGTGCCATGATGAACTTGAGCTTCATCGCAGTCCTTGTTCCTACACTTATAATTTCCAGCTGTGGCCCTGATCCTGCAATATGAAAACAGTGATACTCTGCAGGCATCACAGGGAACCCTCAGGAGTAGGTCAGGTCTTCACTTTTATAGCAAGCAATAGTAATTCAGCTCTCTGAGACTTTAAAGCACAGGTTATAGTCCCTCTGGAAATTTTTATGGATGTATTTCATCTTGGAGCAGTGCCACCAATGCCTATCTTTTGCTCTCTGATACAGCGCTGACTCCAGAGAGATGTTCTGGCTGAAATAT
This sequence comes from Netta rufina, assembly GCF_964035555.1. Lineage (NCBI taxonomy): Eukaryota > Metazoa > Chordata > Aves > Anseriformes > Anatidae > Netta > Netta rufina. The sequence goes on from NC_140127.1 coordinate 44,975,019, forward strand.
TTCCAAAATAACTCTTGCTATCCCAGCTATATTTGGACTAATAGTGAGATAAGTTATAGTTTATCAGATCAGCTTTCAGGGCTTGCACTGTAGTGGGGCCCTGAGGCTTCAGAGAAGGGAAAGTTTATGCAGGTCTTCCGCAGCATTTTCCATCTCTTCTGCCCAATCCTCTTTAACAGAAAACCATACTGTTCTGCCTCCCAGTGCAGCTGATTCTTTCTGCTTCTCCAGTCCTCCAGCTTACATAAAAGGAATCTATTTACGAGGTCAGATTTATCCTACTGAGTAGTAGTTTTAGTCATCGGTTTTGATAAATATTTATAATTTGATAGTGCTGGAAAGCTGACAGTCAATGCTTACATGTCCAGTTTTGTGAGGACTGTCTCTGTGCTCAGTCAGGTGATCCAAACAGGTAAATTGGAGAAAGGATTTTGAGGAGATAAAGGAGTAGGAGAGGTGCAAGAACAAAACATACAAATACAGCAAATGTTCAAATAGTTATGATAGATACCTAAATTGATTCATTTATTATTTGTAGAAAATTACAGGAGGAGAGAAGGAAAACACTGGTAGTTTATAGCTGGAGAAGCAAAAGAAAAAGGAATATTGCACTGGTTTCAAAAAAAAAAAAAAAGGAATCTGAGGTTTTTTGATTTTATCTTAATCCCCTCCTTCTGTGAAAGTTTGCCACTGAGTTCCATGGGACCGTAAACAGATCCCTTTATCTTCTGGTGTACAGTGACATCTACAGAGAGTGAAGTACAGGCTGTGGAGCCTAGAAAGCAGGGCTTTCCCATTTAGCACCATTTCTTTTGGGCTGTGGATGGCAACAGTTTTTGTTTTATGTATTCATTAGTGTAGACTTGTTTGTTTGTTGTTTTTTTTTTGTTTTTTTTTTTGCTTTTTAAATGCTTGTACATCATTTATCTTTGTAAATTCCTATAAGATTTAGGTATTAAAAAGAAAAAAAAAGTTTTTTGACTCCAATGGAAGTTGATAGTTAGAAATGTAATAGCAGTTTACACACCCAAACAGAAATGAATTTGTGTAACAACTGTGTTGTGAAGAAGTGGGTCTGGATGATTTCAGTCTGAGTCTTTATTCAGAAATTATCATGTAAAATGATAAATTACATGTAATGTTCATGTAATGAACATTAGATATGTTCATTAGTGATGTAGTGGTTTAAATTACTTTAAGAAAATACTGAAAGGTAAATGAACATTTCACGTTAAGAAATCAAAAAAACAGGTATTTTTTTCAGGATTTTTCTGTTAGACAAAATCCTTTAGTCTATTGCATGCATTTCTTAGTTAGGCTTAATTCCATTGATTTGGGGTTTTGTTTTGTTTGGTTTTATAGTTTTTGCAAGTTTTTTGGAAACTAAAAATAGCCAGCCTCTGCAGTATGATTTTATTGGTATTTTATCTTTTATTTCTCTACATAAGATTGGAATACTGTTTTTGTAAAACTTGACAGCGTATTTTAACTTCATGCACTGCACATAGTCTCGTTGACTTCAAGAAGAACATTTGATGCAGAAAGTTAAACATACGTACAGATCTTAGTAACCCGTAGGCTATTAGGGCTCTAAAACCACATTACAAAAAAACTTTGTAATAAGTAAATTTTTTAATGAAGCTAAAGGGAGATGAAAGATAAATATTTCCACTCCAGAAATGGAAAGACAAGGAAAAAAAATAATATTTTGTTTCTGCTGTCATTAAAAAGGTAATTTATTAAGTATGTAGAAGGATGTTGCTACCTAGGCTCTGAACTTTATGGCATTTATTTTTATGATTTTTCTTATTCATGCTTTATAGGTAAAGATCTTAATTTTAATAAGGTATTTCAAAATATGATCATTTGAGAGTAATTTTTCTCTGCTCTTGAATAACAGTAAGTGTATTAGAAGAGGGCTTAAAATCACTAAAAAAATGTGTATAAATGCGTGGGGTGTTGTGTAAGGGCGTCTTTTTTCCCTACCTGTTCAGATACTGTATTATTAATGGCAAGCCAGATCCAGGCCTCATTAAATTAATACAGCAGAATGATAATCAGAAAATTGCCAAGTAATGAACAAAACCCAGAAGTTCTAAAACTTAAGTTATTGTGGCTAGTGAGCAGGTTTTATAGCCAAGGCTCTCGTGTCTGAAAAATGACCCTGATAGTTTGCCAACTGACATTATGTGTCAATTTGTGTTAAACTCAGTTTTCGTAGAAGAAAGAACATGAAGCAATGTATTATCTCAGTGGAGCAGGAGGGATCACTTAAAACCCATGTAGTAAAATCTACCCGTATGTACTATGTAGTAAGTTCTTGGCAAAAAGCATCAAATCCTTTGGAGAAATAAATAAGTAAAATAATTGTCTCTGTAAAATATAAACAAACAATAAAATACATGTAAGCAGTGAATGCTAGAAGAACATGTATGATTCTCTAGGTATTCAAAGACTCTTATGCTCCAATAAAAGATAAAAGTGTATAATAGATTAAATATGTCCATTCCATAAGAGACAATAATTTTAAATAAGTGAATATGCTAGTGGAAAAGTTCTAGCATTCGAGGGTTGTCAGCATTCTTCCTCTTGTAGAGATCTATCATGGGGCCCAACTCTGGATTTATTTTCTTACTCTTACAGTCAGAGATTTTAGTTAGGGTTGAAGGGAGTAAGAAAAAAAAAAGAAAAAAAAGAAAAAAGAAAAACCACGTTTGTTTATGCTCCATAGAGTTTCACAAATAATTGAACAAACTTCCATTTGTGCAGTGGTTTCAAGTATGACTTTTCTAACATAAATTACAATTACAGGAATCTTTCAATTGCTGCGCAGTTATTACTGCAAGAGGCATCTGGAAAATGTCTTCCATTAGCTGTGGTTTTTGGCAGAGGCTATAAGCAAGCATGGTCAGTGTAATTAAGCTGACAAGTGTTTGAGATACTGTATTTGTTTACTGTATGTTCTTTCCTTCAGTAAATATTAGTACTTCTAAATCTTCTACTCTAGCTGGTGACCCTGGTGACATGCTATACCTTAGTATAGCATGTAACACAGCAGCATTAGGGGGAAGGGCATTTAATTGAAAATATTAGAAGCTTTCTTAGTAACTACCTGTTTGCAATAGCTGCATGCAATCAGTGAGTATCAACAAATTTATTTGAGAAAAGCTCAATCTGATAGAGAAGGTGAAATACCTGACCCCGGCAGATTTCTCCCTTTTGAGCTATAAAAATCCTTTGCTGGAGAAAGTCAGCCTAGAGCCCTGAACTTCCAATGCTTTCAAAGTTTTGTAGGCTCTTTGTATGGATCCTTTATTGCTTTCTGATAAATACCAAAATAGGGAGCTTGCGAGCTTGAAAATTAAGTTCTTTAGGGGACCTATGTGGTTGAACCAGCTGTACTGGAGAATTTGAATAAATGCTGAACAACAATTTCTTGGTCAGCTGAAATCTAACAAGTGTTAAGGCTGAGCAGCAGCTTTCTAGCTCACTTTATTTGGTTTCAAGTTTGCAGTGCTTTTTATAACTTCATGTACCCCTTCATTTAGACACCTCTTTATGTTGCAAACCATGGTGAGACTGGACCAATTTGATGTAACAGGTGCAAAGCTTACATGTGTCCCTTCATGCAGTTTATTGAAGATGGAAGAAGGTATCAGTGTGGATTTTGCAATTGCATAAATGATGGTAAGTGATATTTCTCTGATCTGTGATCCATACAAATTCCATAAAACTAAAAAGGAACTGTATCCCTGAAGTGATTTTCCTGACTAGATGACTTGAAAATAGTATAGTGAGATGCAGTAGCAAGGGCTATTTCACAAATTAAAACAACAACACAAAATACTACTTGGTAAAAATACTTAAAACACTTCCTCTTCAGTTCGATTTTTAAAAATAAATGTAAGAAAAAATAATGCTAAACCATGAATTCCAAGTCCAGTCTGTTATGGTCAAAAGTTTATTTTAAAATATTACGTCAGCATAGGATATAAAGTTGCTTGTATTGCTAACCAAAAGCAACTTTTTCGTAGAGAAATTAATTTCTTCAAGAAATCTAAATGTTCAGCAAAGAATTATTTAGAACCATGTTAGACTAGTCCTGGCCACGACTGTGGATACAGTGGTTAAATAGCCTATTAATCCTCCTGTGACAAGTGTTGGTTTTCACAGAAGATACCATGCCATATTTGTTCAAGTGTGCTGCATGTGACTCATAACTGTTCTTGTGCTCTTGGCTAAATCCCAGATCTTTGCCAGAAGTAGCCTTTCTAGACATTTGTATCAAGTTGGATTTCCTCAGCTGGATCACAGTGGTATAGTGCTTTCCCTAATACAGTAATCTTTTCAACTCTGAAACGTGAACCTTGACAGGCTCATTCCAACTTCTTTTCTGCCTGAGGCTCTGATGTTTGTGCAAGCATAGCAGATAGCAAATTTCCTAGTTTGTTAGCAATTTAAACTCTCATAAAGAGAAATTTGAATGTGTTATGAACATTTTAAGACATTTCAGTTGCAGTATCATTTTCAATCATGCTTTGTACATGTATTAGTAGTGTCTTTTATCCACATTGGAAAACACTTAAAAACATTAATGAGACCTTAAAATGCCCCAAAAACTAGGTAGATATTCTGCATACCCTGCTTTGAACAGACAGAAATGTGAAAAATAACATTCTAAATGTGTACAGATTGAGGAAAAAAGAGCTAAAATCCAGAGGTGACTCTTCCCAGTGTGACTAGCCATTAGACAAGCTATGGACTGAAGGCAGCTTGCTGTACAGTAGGCCAGGTTTGTGAACGTTGCAGAGCTATTTCCAGTGAAGTGGTAATGTTGCACAAATTAGCACAGGCTTTAGGAAAAGTTCTGTTTTTAACTCCAGTGATGTGAATTAAGCTTTGAGTAGATGGTATCTTTCTAACAAAATAGCCATCATTTAATCTGTAGCCTGAGGATTGCAGACCCCTGCCTGTGGAAATAACCTGGGTCAGTTTTACCTACTCAGGCTTAACAGGGTAGAGATAGGAGAAAATTGACATTCATGGGGGGATATGCTGTATTCTCCAAATACAAGACGAGCTTGCATTACTAGAATGTTGTGAGCTTTGTTTGTTTTCTTAAATCAGCGTGAAGAAAAAAATATTATAACCTGGCGATGTGTTTACACACCTCCTTGATCAATAAAGAGGAGCCTGTGTTACCACATGGTAACTTTTGAAAGGAGTTGTTGGGTTTTTCCTCTCCACACTGTAAACATTTTTTTTCCTGCTCTTGTATTGGTTTTTAGTCCCGCTGTTCTTCTTTCAACATCTGGACCACATTGTCTGACGGGTAGACCATTATGAAAGACCTGAGCTATCTGTGGGATCATATGAATACGTTGCTACTTTGGATTATTGCTGAGTATTTCCAATGCACAAAATAATTTATGATTTTATGTCAACACAAACAAAATCCTTTAAATACCTATGTTGGAGTAAATGCATTTATAAGCTGAATATCAGAGTCCAAGAACATTTTAGGAAATTCTCAGATGTGGATGATTTAAGCTTACAATAATGTTTTGCTCTTTTGTGTTGGAGACTAGCAACTAACAGTAATCAAAAGTTTCTCAAAGTCATGGATCACAAATCTTCAACTGAGGTGCTGGTTTGGTCCTTGGAAAGATGTAGAGGATGTTCAGAGGTTATAGTTCAAATTCTGTGATGCAGTTTTGTTTTTTAGCTGCATGACTTACTAATTTTGCAGACAGACATGCACCTGAATTGCCTTCTCAGCTTTTCAAACCTTAGCATGGGAATCTGAATCTTTTCTTGGCATGAGTAGTTTTAGTGTTCTGACCAGTAAGTTATAATGGAATGGGTTCTCTGTCCTAATACTAGATTAGTTAAGAACTTGTTCCAAAGTCTACTCAAGCCACTGGAAGTATTTGTAGTTGATTTCATTAGATAAATGTATTTTGTACTGCCCAAAGCACAAATTATTTAAGCTTTTCAAACTTTACAAAATTTTTCAAAATTCCTAGCGTGACCTCACCTGCCCACAGCATGGACATATTTTTTGGTCGTTTCTGAAAGAAGATGAAATTTTCTTTCCATCAGTGGAATGTGGGTATGATAAAATTATGAAAGGCAGTTCAATCCAACAAAGCCTTGAAGTATGTACAAGTAACTTCCTCAGACCATCAGATTATTGCTGGTGTACAAAGAAATGAACAGGTTGTTTAATTCTGGTCTCTCACAAAGTCCAGTGAAATCCCGGAGACTGCCTTTAGAGATTCCATTGACATCTGCATTAAACCTCAGGACAGGAGAGAACTCAGTGGCTGTAGTGGGGCATTATAGAAATAGTGTGGGATCCTCAGTGTAGCTTTGCTGCTTTCTGCAGCTAAGCTTTTGAAAATGTGTATACTGAACAGCTCCATGCCATTTTCACAGTTCTTTTTCTCTGATGTGTAACCCTGTGTTCATCATCACAGTCTTGCTTTCAGTGCAGTGAATTTGCCATACAGTTTGAATGAGGGAGCTTCTGTGATAAGCCATCTAGCATGGTTTGTCTCCATGTTGCAAAGACCTCTTCCACAGACACAGCAGAATGTTACAGAAAATAAATCTCTGATAAAATCAACACACACACTGGAAACGTTAAGTCACTGAATTTTAGAGAAGTTAACATTATTTTATAATAATTTTCTCATTTTGCTCCAAGTTAGAAAAGTTTAGTTCTTTTATAAATCAGTTTAAGACCAGAACTGAAAAGCCATTTCCTTTTGTGTTTATCAAATGACAAGGATGAACAGCTACAAAAAATGTTAACAAATAACAGCTGTTTTGCATTATTGTGCTCCTGCTAAGCGGATGTGGCAAGAGCACTAGTTCTCATTTCTGCCATATATTTGTCAGAAATTATGCAGGAATTCTTTATAAATAGCAATGTGCTATGAGAGTTCAGAAAGTAATGTTTGATATGTCTTTTGAAACTAGTATACAAATACAGAAAACAGAACAATACTGTCTGGTTTTAGTTGACGAGTTGATCTTGATTTACATGATTCAAATGAAGTGAGATCAAGGGTATAATGTTTAATTTTATGTGTTCTGAGGATATGACTATGGATAAGTCATAATTCAAGGATTAGATGATTTTTTCTTAGATGGAGTTTTCTGTGGTTTCTTCGTTATGAGTATAATTTGGTAAGTGGTCAGAAGCCTTTATATGAAGGCAGTGAAATAGCATAAATAACTATAATGGAAAAGTTGTCCTGAATTTGACACCAGGTAATGACCACGACTCATCTTAATCAGAATTAGAAAAACTGAACTTAGGTGTATGGCTGGGCCCATCGTGATTTCTGTTGCTATGTGCACTCTATATGATCTTCCTGAGTACATCTGTAAGCATTACATTGCTTTTTTTATAAACAAAAATAAACAATCATCATCTTGATAGTCACAGAAGCTTGGTCAGTAGTGTATATCACAATATGTATGCTACTTACATGTCTCTTATGTACGACTGTGGCTAAGAAGCTGTGCAGTCAACATTAACATGACACTGTCTAATTTTCCCTGTTAATATTTTTTCCATAGGATAACAAGCCTCCAAATCCACCAGCTGATATCTTTGTGATTGATGTATCATACAGAAATATAAACAGTGGCCTAGTTGAACTCTTCAGTGAGGAACAGGAAGACTCTGCTAGATAAGCTTCCAAGGTAAAGAAACATAAGTGTATTTTGCTCAATGTACCATACTACAGTTTTCAAGAAGCTATGCATGTTGAGAGGTAAAACCAAGGAAGTGCAAAAAATGACAGAATTTCCAGTACAGGCATTTTGAGGTGATAGTGACTAAATGGTAATTTTAAAATTGCTGGCAGTTTTAGAAAAACTCAGTTTGATATCTGGGTTTATTATATGAACAGAAGGAACGTGTTGCACTGATTGAACATGCAGCATCCTTTCTTTTCTTTTCCTGTACTGAACTCTAGTGGTGTTATCAGCTAAGTCCCAGCTTGTGGTTTTGACTTTACTTTCTGTAGTTCTGTTTACTGTAGTACCGCTTTTCTCATTAGATTAAGCAGAGAAATACCACAAACCAGAATCTCAAGAGAGTAAAGTCTCTCTAAAGCCAGTGTTGGTGGGTCGTATCTTTAGCTCTTTTCTGTTAATCAGCAGAATTCTTAGCTTGCTTTGTTGTGAGATTTTTCTGCCCTGGTATGTATCTGAGAGGGGAGCAAATCTTGAAGGCAACTGACGTTCTGTTAAATATGGCATGTTTGCGATGTCAGCACTAAACGTGTAGTAGCACTATTAATACTGATCTGTATTAATCACGGTATATTACTTTAGTGTGGTTTTGTGTAGTTTTTAGTATGGTATGTTATGGGCAGTTTTCATTAACATTTAAATAATGCCAACAGTTAAATGAAAGCAGTGGAAGTCAGAATGAAAAAATGAAGTAGACAAGGTGTTACTTAGTTGAGGCATACAAAAGGATCAAAGAGCATACAGAAAGAAAACACATTCCAAATAACAGTGTTTGTAGACGAGAACAGGCTTAAGAAACGGAGCAAAGTGAGGAAGAGTGGGAGACAAGATCCTTGAGATAATCTGGGATATGTTAAAAATCTTTTTATCCTATGTGCTTGTTGGATCTCTGTGCATGAAAGAAATTCCAGTTCAGGGTGGGGAGTTAGTTTGTTAGATGCCCATGTAAGACCATCCCTTGAGCACTTTGTCATTGAAGATTACACTGGAGACACGAGTGTTTGATATTGTCCTGAACATATCTCAGAGCTTTCTATCAGGATTGGTCACGACTCTGAAGATAATAAAAGGCTGCAAGCATAGTAGCAAAAAACAATTGGCAGTTTAGGAACACCTAGTCTTGAATAGAGAAAGTAAAGGAAAAATGAAAGCAAGTGTATCTACATCACAAGAAATAGCATACTCTTTTCCTCACAAGCACTCTGCAGATATCTACTGCTAAATACCCTGTTTGCATGGACAAAGTTTTCATGTCCACTGAGAAAAGCAAGATAAATAAATAAATAAAGGGCAGGCCTGTAGGTTGCTTCAGAGTTGTCTGTTGCCTTTAAACAATATGAATTAAAAATAATCAGGCACTCACTCCACCAGCATTTGTGGTGAAACTTTCATTTTGGTGCCAAGACATGAACTTCACTGTGTGTTCATTTTCTGTTGCTGAAAAAAGACACCTGCAAAAATATTCTGCTGTTATCACATGAGGTGAAAACATCATGCTGGGAATTCACCCTGTGCTCAGATTTCCGGGAGCCCAAATTCTTTAAGAGGAAAGACTTCTGGTTAATAGAGCAATGTGTAACAAAAAGGCCACTGGTGTAGCGGCTTGTGGCAGGTAAGCCTGTGAGAATGGCTGAGAAGTGAGAAGTTAAAGCTAGCAAATAATGGACTAAGTTAGGTGTCTAGAGACTTCGTGTTAAAAGGGCCTTATGCTTCTGCAGATTTGCAGCATAGCAGAAAACACGTTATTTGCTTGCTAGAAGTTTTAGGGCAGACACTTTCAAATTTAGATGTTCTAAACCAGAACACTGATTCTCTATTTAGAGAAATACAGAGAAATGTGTTTACAGAAATTCTGTAAATTCTCTGATTCTCTGACCTCAGAGAATCAGGCTATTTGTACCAGTATGATTTTTAGCCATATAACTTAAAAACATTTGAGTACATTTGATTCAGACATCTCCTTCTGAGACGTTAAAAAGAACCAAGTGCGTTAGCTGCACAGGCAATCAACTGCTGTGTTGGATAAATGATCTTTAAAACAATGTATAAAGTGTACAGACTGCCACACTGTAATTGTCTGATGAAATTGTCCAAATACCTGCTATGTAAAAGTGTTGGAACCAGTAGGATGATGTGACTATTTCTTCTTGAAGTAGAAGAATGCTATATGTGCCTAAAGTTAGTAATAACTTGTCCTGAATGCTCCCTGTTAATCATGTTACTTGGAAAATAGTAGTGTCTGATTGCTAGGAATGATTAGAGACTTGCATTCAGAAAGGATGCATCTAGTTGAGTTAGAGGATCTCGGAGAGATTGTTTAAAATGCTTCTTTATGGAATGTGTTCATACATAATACTGGTTTGTTTTAAATTAAAGGTAGCCCCTTTCTCATCCAGCTGTTTCCACAGAGCAGGAATGGTAGATTAGCATTCTTCACTGACATGGATGTTAAAGATCGTAGACATGAAAAATTGTTTCCCTCCCAAGCTCAAGGTTTTAGATGAAGCTTGTAAAACTAAGAGTATGTGCTATATTAGAAGTAATTAAGACTGATTTTTGGAATACAGTTGCCTTCTACTAAACTTAGGGCTGCAAACCTGGTCTCATTAGTCTTATTAATGATACTGCTACTAATGACACAGTAACTAGTGCTTAGGGGAGTTACCTCCTGAAAAACAGCTCCTGAGCTCGCTGCTTGCAGTGTTCTTGCAGGTGTAGCTCATGGCAGCGGTTTGTGAGCTTTAGTTGGCCTGGGAACACACTAGGAATAACGAGAAATTTCTATAGTACATTTTCTGCATGATGCACAGCTGAGGGATATCCAAGACCTTTTGCTGCTTAAAAGCAGTCCTGCCAAAGCAGAAGATCGAGCCACCGAACTCTGAAAGTCACCAGACATTCATTATTCAAGTCTAGTAACTGTTCTCTCCAGGCATTGATCATTAGTGTCACTGAATTACAATGTATTCTAAATAAAGCTGATTTTCTGATTGTGTCCTGTAAAGGATTGTCCTGTTCCTCTTTTCCATGTTTTGAAGACAGGGTCTATTCTTTATCTTAGATACTCTTGCCTGCTTGAATGGGATGCACAGTTGATAGGGTTGACTTTAATATATATTATAAAATAAATTTACAATGGTTGATTTAATATGGTTGTTTTAATTTGACCTGAGGCAAAGACTAGGGCAATTGCATCTGGTTGGTTGTTTGCTTTGTTGCTCCCAGTACAGATAATGAAAGCAGCCCTGTATTTCAAATGAATGCTTTTATTGCAAGGCCAGAGTTTCAAAATTATAACCACTTGTTTTTTGTTTTTCTCACAGAGAAGAGCCAAGAAGAATCCTCAGTAATTCGAGTTGGTTTTGTCACTTATAACAAGGTCATCCACTTCTTTAAAGTAAAAAGCAACTTAGCTCAGCCTCAGATGATGGTGGTCTCAGATGTTGGAGAAGTTTTTGTTCCTTTGCTGGATGCATTTCCTTGTTAGCTTTCAGGAATCATGATCTGTTGTTAACAAGTACAATAATTCCATATCTGAATAAGAGCTGAATGCTTAGAATAGACTTTTTCCCTTTTAGTCAATTGTGTTATGGGGTTTTGGAGGATGCATGAATTTGTTGAAATGCTTTACAAGTCAGCAGATGCATCAAGTCTTGTATTTCCACCTCTGAGAGGAAGCAAATGTAGCGGCAACTCGCAATGCTGAATTTGAAAGTCTGTTTAGACCAGCTGTGAGCCAGGCATCTTCAGCTCTGCTTCGTCAGAAGTGGGAGGGCGGCTTGCGGCTTTCTGCTGTGTTGCATGTTTTTCCTGGATTTTCTCCCATATATGTGATGCATGCCTAGGTATGATCTAAAGATTGTTAAGTCTTTATCCATACCTGAACTCCTTTATTTTTAGCTATTTTTTATTTAATGCATGTTCCTTTATGTTACCAGCTTTGAAATAATGCATTTCAATAGAATTCTAAAATTCATGTTTAATTTTATTCCAGCTGGAATCCTAAGAAATCAAAATTTTTAAGTATAAACTTGCATGGAAAAGAAATTCCTCTATGAAGACTTGGTATGTCACATTTTTGGGGATTATCCCAAATACACTAACCAGTTAAGACACTGAACCTTTCTTCTTTCATAGCTTGTTGGACCAGATTCCAGAGATGTTTGCAGACACTAATGAGAGTATATGCATTTTAGACACGTTGTCAAAAGCAGTGTCAGTAATTCCTGATGCATATGGTGGTAAGTCAATCTTGCATTCTTTAGAGACTACTTTTTAAGAGTAATTTAGCGTCCCATGTAGGAATTACTGTACCGGTGCATGATCCAAAGGATCTATGTTAGATTAAGTTATTTACTGACACAAAATTCCCAGTTTGCTTTGGGACTTCTCTTCTATCAAGAGTAAGGACTAACTGAATGGTTTGGCTCCAAAGAACTTTTGCAGAAAGTTTACACTGTTCTCAGAGACACCACAGCATATGAATGAAAATTAGGCTTGTTTATCTGAGAAATAGAATAATTGTCAATATGATGTCTTTGCAACAGGCTGCAGAATGTGCTGGAAAATTGTTTATCTTCCATTCTTCATTGCCAACTGCGGAAACACCGGGGAAGCTGAGAAACAGAGATGACAAAAAACTACTCAATACAGATAAAGAAAAGGTATTTCCTACTTGGAGTTCACAGGGGACTGCTATTACACTGAATTTCTCTAGTACAGCCTTGGTCTTTTTCACTTCTTTTCTTTTACAAAGAATTGTTGTTTAAATATATAATATTCCCATATTATACCGTGCCCTGACGATTTAGATATAGAGAATAAATATATAGGTATTGGCCCTACAAGAATTCTGAGGCTAAAGTATGGCCGAGCAGCAACACCCATCAGTAAAGGAAATCGACCAGCTGCAAATAATTCCACCCACCCAGAGCCTTTGCTACCTGCAAGGTGTGATTTAGTTCTACAAGAACGTACTGAGTTTTCAATGCATGTAAGTGGTGATAGAATGTGTGAGCAGGGACAACACAATTGCAATCAAATCCATGTCTCATTTTTATTTTTCATTTGGGTATTTGGATTGACTGGCTACCAACAGTATCTAATGTCATCACATTTGTATTTTTTGAATTCTGTGCAGACACTGTTCCAGCCTCAAGTAAATTATTACAAGACTTTAGCCAGGGATAGCGTGGCTAACGGCTGCTGCGTGAATTTGTTCCTTTTCCCGAAGCAGTACGTGGACATAGCCTCCCTGGGTCTTGTCACAATGTACACTGGAGGAACATTGTACAAGTACAACAATTTCCAGGTAAGTGGTGCAAGTTTCCTACCTGTCAGATAGTAACACCTGGGGATTGGTTGTTTTTATTTCAAAGCATGCTTTGACAGTGTAACAGTAGAGTGACTCTAGAAAAATTATTTATAAACCCCGTGGGGTAAAATTAAAATGTATAAACAGCAGATCAGGCTCAAAGAGGTATCCTGAGACCATAAATTTACTTCTACATAAGCTGGTTGATATCTAAAATTAAACCCACTTACCTACATATGGTGACATCTGAGCAGGGTAGTCAATTACTCCTGCATTTACAGTTAAAAATGCTTATGATAAAGACACTCCTCCCCAAAAGAAAAGCCATAAAAACACTCCTTAGTTTAAAATTTCATGGGAATCTTTATGAGGAATAGGGGGCTTTCTCCGTGTCATCAGCTGATCTGCAAAACCAGTTTTTGCTAAGTGATCAAGGCTACTCTTTTTCTTTTAAGGCAGGGCAGGGGCAGAGTTCACAGCGGGCTGGGGGAGTGTTGGATTTCTGCTGTTTTGCTGCCACCCCGTGGTAAACTGCACCTTGTGCTTTGTGCTTTCAGCGCGATTCTGATAGCCCCCAGTTCCTCACCGACCTCAGGAAGGACATAGAAAAAAAGACCAGCTTAGATGCAATAATGAGGGTTCGGACAAGTACAGGTAACGGTACCCGTTGGGAATGAAAATAAATATGAATGCACATGGGAATGTATAACTATAAATAATACAGTGCTAGAAGTGCTCTACAGAACACGCGTAACATCAGGCTTCCTGTTTTAACTTCATTATATACCTTTTGAACAGTATAGACTGGTAAAATGAGTGTGCCCCTACTGTATATACCTACTTAAATCTGCAATACAATTAAGATTTCTGATCACTATGCATGCATCCAGAAATGCAAATAAGTTGTACAAAAGAGGAAGTTGTTGCTGTACACTTACATGTTCTTTCATTACTTCAAATTAAATTAATGTTCCTACTTTTCAATATTCTTGCCTCAAATGCAAATATTTGAGAAATACAAACACACAAAACGGCCAAGTGAACAGTGCAAAAGGTTGTGGGGCATCTCTGAGCTGCAGCACCCCTTCATGGCCCATCAGAGCAGCTTCACTTTGTCCTCACAGAGGCCGTTGACTGAGGCTGCACACCCTGAGGGGAAATGGTTCCCATTTTAGTAAGCACAATTGAATGACCAAAAAAGAAGTCACAAAATAATGTCACTTGTACTTGTGCTTTTTAAATAAAATAATATGTTTTTAAATAGAATAATATTGTTTGTTTGTTTTAATCTGGCTATAGGCTTTAGGGCTACTGGCTTCTTTGGTGCCATTTACATGAACAACACCACAGATGTAAAAATGGCAGCAGTTGACTGTGACAAGGCAGTGACGGTAGAGTTCAAACATGATGACAAACTGAATGAAGACAGCAGCACCTTAACTCAGGTAAAAAAAAAAAAAAAAAAACTTAATGACATACTATGTCTTGAAATTGTAAGAACTTCTGCAGCCGTAATAATAAAAAAAGAAAAATGTTATGCCGTAGCACCGAGGGGAGGAAGGTACAGCTTGCACAGACTCTAGTGTCATAGTACCACTAATAAAATAAGGTTTTAATTAACGAGCCAAAGATTGCTACCTTGCAATGCCAGGCTGTTCCAAAACTAAAGAAATCTGTTCTTCCCTTCTTACTCTTATTCCTTCAGTAATAATTCCTGGAAATGCAGATTAGGCAATACTTAAAACTGGTATTTCTCTGCCTAAATGCCAACACGTGTGATACACCTGTGCCTAACAAAAGATGTGCCCCAACCAACAGCAGATAATGCGAGGTTGCCATTTACTGTTCTAGGTATTTTGTTATGACATTTTTCTTTTATTAATGGCAGAAAATGTTACAGCTTGCAAGGTCTTGAACTTAAGCCATGGAATTACCTGAACTTTCATTTCTGCTCCACTTAGCTTTTATCTTGCCCCTATAAATACACTTTATAGTCTAGCAGTTAATCCTTGTACAAACACAGTACAGTGGAACATCCAGTTTGGTATGTCTGCCGTCACCTCCTGGAGCAGTGCTGCAGCAGTGACAGGAACAGTGCGTGCCATGTAGATGTTGTGTTTACCTGGCTTCCCTGTGACAGAGACATGCGGCAGATCCAATGCATGGCTGACTGCAGTCACCTGCTGTTGGTGTTTGCCCTGCAGACTTGGGTTTGTAGCTGTAGACAAGATGAGATTCTTTTTTGATCGTGGTGGTAGGAAACAAGTGTGTACCAGCAAAGTGTCAGCAGTCAGGAAAGCCTGAGCTCTGTTCCTTTACTTTCCATACTTGGAAAAGGGTTTTCCCAAATGCTAACATTATATTGAAGCACAACTGGAGTCACAAGCAAATTTTCAAATTATCCCTCCGATTTTAATATCTAAGTCAATGGAAGGGATGAGATACAGGGGTGAGGTTAGAAGGACTTCATGTCACTTCGTAATCAATTTATCCGTATCAGAAGACCCACTTCATTTTTCAAGATTACTAAGTTTTTCTGTTGCTGTTGCTGACAACATGATGAACAGATACTTGTCAGCAAGCTTCTGATGTCTGGTATGGTGTCTTTTCAGTTATGTTCCTTTGGGGCACTCTTCTTAATAGCACATTCAAATATTACACAATTACAAGGGATGCTTTACAGATTTCCAGTCAGTGGTCTCTTGTTTCAGATGATACCATCAGTATGTAGCAAATGAGAGTAATAAGCCTTTCAATCAGTCATATATTTATATACTTTTATATACTTGCATACTTTTGACATTTATATACTTTTAAGGCTAATAATCTTTGTAATGCATGTAAAAGTCTAATCTACTTCCACAAAATGTACTGGTATGGTGTTCCTCTAGTTCATTAATGCTGAAGCAGCACTACTAGGCTGGGCTGTCCTTGGGTGTAGTTATATGCCTTTTATGCACTAAGTAGTGGCTCTCACTCAGTGGAAGCTTTGAGAATTGACTTCTTGTTTTAAACTCAAAATGAACAGTAATTGGCTCATCTGTGTTGCAGTGTGCTCTACACATCAATAAGTGGACAAGAAGACTGCACGTACACAGTATCAGTTTAAACTGTAGCTCCCAGTTAGCTGATGTCTACAAGCCTTGCGAGACTGACACACTTATCAACTTCTTTGCTAAGTCAGGTAAAGTTATAACAGATGGATTTTGTTTCCTTTTTGCTTTCTCTAGGGGTGGAGGAAGAGAAAGGTAGGAGATGAAGTGATTGCCTAGTGAGAAATTGTGTTTTGTAACTTGCTATTCCAAGCCCAAGCAATCTGCCACTCTATTACAAAATAGGAAAGAGAAGTAGATCATGTATGTAGATACACATGCCAGGGAAGGTAGCTAGAAACAGGTAATGCACAAAAGTGTATAGGCATTTTTTTTGAAGATTAATAAGCATCCTCTAAAATGATACAGGAAAGACTGAAAAAGCACCCACAGAGGTGAGTTTTACTACATTAAAACTACTTAAAAACTAGCAAAATGTAGATACTTTAAGTGTGTCTGCTATTAACATACTCTTGTTCTTCTGTATTTGTAGCTTTTAAAGCTGTTCTAAACCAACCCCTGAAGACGGTCAGAGAGATCCTGGTCAATCAGACGGCTCACATGCTGGAATGTTGTCACAAGAACTGTGCCAGCCCATCGGCAGTAAGCCAAGTAAGGACCAACCTGCGTAAGTCAGGCTGTTGCAGCAGAGGAACAACCACCCCTGTAATGTCAGCAGTGACAGAAAGGGAAATTTGAGGACATGCTTCTCATTTTTTCATCTTCTTTCAAGTCTAATTAATGGCAGGTTTGATTCAATGGTAGCAATTGCAGCACGTGGAGGCTGTTGTTCTGGGACAAATAGCAGTGCCGTTGAGGAAGCTGATTATCATGCTCATACCAGACCAATACGACAGCTGGTTTTCTTCCTGCTGAAATTATGTACTAATTCACAAAAGTTGTCACTTTTTTTCTTCTTAGATTGTTTAAAAAGTTAGTATTTTGATTTTTGACAACAGTCTTAATTGTCAAAGCTGAAAATGTGAGAAACACTCTGCAGCCAGTAACATAGGCTCAGGTGAGGATCTCAGTTGAGAGAGGGCTGAAAGAATTTTAGTAGATAAGATAGGCTAATGAGCATGTGAAAGGAAGCCAAAAGAATTTTAGTAAATAAGACAGGTAAGGGATGTGTACTATATCTTCTGCTACCTGTTGTGCAAAGAAACTGAGGCAAAAAACTCTGGGATTCCTCACGAGAAACAGTCTCTGATAGAAAACAGGAAACTGAAACCAAACCTGCAGTTTAAGCAGAAGCTGAGAAGCTTATGAGTCTATGCTGGGATGAGAAGTCAACCGGCAGTGATGAGGAAGACTCAGTAATCTTCATCTCCACGACCCCCAGCAACCACTACCAGAAAACACTGCGCAAGCGTGGATAGGAGGAATCTATGAAAATGACTCCCTGGAATTAATTTTAATACAAAGTGGGGATAGGTCATGCATATGTATAGGCATCTCGAGAAACTTCATGCATATGTAACTCTTCACCACCTATAACCAAGGCACGTGCCGCGCTGGGGTGTACACAACTTTGGTGGGACTACCCACCGTGCAGCCCAGCGCTGAATAAAGATACCTACTTTATTGATTGTGGAGTTTGCTTTCTGCACGTCACAGACACTTTTTAATTTTTCCTTAAGCAAAATCTTGCTGTAGACAAAATTGTCTCCTTTTGCTTACTAATGACAATTCTTAAAATTATTTTGTGACAGTAAAATTCTTAAGCATGTATCTGCAAAAAATGCTCTACAGCACCCTGGTAAATACAAAAACACTCTTGTTTTGTTTTGTTTTTTACAGAAAATAAACCTTGTAATGCATCAACCCTTCAAATGTTATAAATGTATGGGCAAATTTATGTTTTTAATTACTACTAGGGTGCTTTGGTATTCAGTTTGTATTAAGCTCTTTTTATCATTTTGGTAAAAAAAAAAAAAAAAAAAAAAAGGATAATCAAATCTGATCCCTGTTTACAAACACCTCTGAATATTTGTAGAAAAAGCTTAAAAAAAAAAGCTACCCAAAGCTTTCTGTGTCCTAATCTCTAACAAATAATGCTCCATAGGCATTAACAACTCCCATTTGCCATATACGACTTTCTTGCTTATGCCTCAGCATATCTTGCTTTTTAATAGTAGTCTTACCTTCTTGTACAGTCTCTGCAGCCTTTGGGATTTCTAAATGCTGGTCAGAAATTGGACACATCATCATTAAAACTGGAGTCATTCATGGGGTTCATGACATTTTGGTTTCTGTTTGCTCTCCATTGCAGAAAAAATAGCATCAATTCAGAGATCTGAAGACCACTGAAAAATTTAAAGTTAACAGCAAACACTGTTGCCCAGTCTTGGCTCTTGATCCCAAAGGTCATTCTACTTACTCGTTATTAGGCAATGTTTTGTGAGCATTTGAGGGAACTGGAACCATGATTCATTTATGCATGGAGAAGCAAACACAGCGCTGACTTCTGCCTATTCATTGCACCTGATGTGGCTGGGTGCAATCAGGTCTGAACAGCCTCTTCCTGCACAGGAGTGGCCATACAGTTGTCATCTTTCAAGCAGGTGTACATACACCATGAACAGATAAGCCTGCAGCAGCACATACTAGCTCTCCAAAAGCACCGCTGGGGTTTTCCCTTCCCTCTGATACGTTACCTAACGAGGACAGAGGACAATCCAACAAGCTGCGCGCCCTCCAAGGAGGAGTCACAGAGTCACAGGAGTTCTGGGAGCCACGCTTCTCCAGATGTGACTCCTTCCTATCCAGCATTCACTATTGTAGTGACTCCAAAAGGTGCCCATAGACACACACCAGAGGAGAGTTTGCAAGCAACGCCCCCTTATCAGACTACCAGAACATAGCATGTCCCTGGCAGATACTGTTCCAAAATAGTACAGACACGTGAACATCAGTCAGGTGGTACTTCAGCTGATGAACTAATACATCCCTATAGGTTAACAAAAAGATGTTTCTACCTAAAGCAAAGAGCAGTAGGTTCCAAGACCACCAAACGTGGTCAGTCTGACAGTCAATCTTCCTTTTGTGATATATGGAGTAATAATTTGTGTCAAGAAGACGGTTGATATTAATAAAGAAGGGGGAGACATGGGAGTGTGGCCATGGGGGTCGGCAAGCCCCAAGGTTGGTGATAACATCAGACTCTTTTCATTGGTCAAACAACTTTGCCTGGCAAGAGCAAACACCCAGAAACTTCCATGCCTTAAGGGCTGGAGAACAAGTAACCCAAGACAGCATGGCATCTCCTGAATCGCCCTTCCCTGTTCCTTCTAAACTCTTTACATTCCTGATGGCCTCATCGTTAAGAGTCTGATGTTATCACCAGCCGTGGGGCTTTCCAACCCCCATGGCCACACTCCCTCATCTCCCCCTTCTTTATTAATATCAACCATCTTCTTGACACAAATTATTACTCCATATGTCACAATGCTTTATCTCTGCCTATCAACAGAACAACTATGACAACAGTAAAGAAATACGTTTAAGCACTGTATGAATCGTTAGGATGATTGTAACACATTTGTCTCTGACCACACAAGCATAATTGTTTCCACCAAAGGCAAATTCAGCCATTAGAGAACCTTATTCATCATACCCTGCAGCTTAGGCAGGGCTGCATCTTGGTATCCCTGGAGCAAGGAGCCCTCCGCATGTTCTGGCTGCATTTGTTTGCCTTGGTGGTGCACAGATACCTGTCAGACGGGCATTGCGTTACTCTCAGCATGCATCTCGCATGCTGTCAGTATAGATCTTGCACAGTTTGCACACCACCAGTGCTGATAACAGCAGAACAACGTGTCAGTGCCCCACGTTCATCACACTGATTAAATGCATTAAATGCCCTCACTGTCCTTGTGTAGCATGAACCGTACATCTCAGTGCAGGGAAGGGAACTGCTGCACAGTTCCTGGAAGACACCAGCATTCATGGCCACTTCCACCCTTTTCTCCACAAACGGCCATGTAACTGGTCACATCCCTCCATTCTTGTTGCCACCACCACAGCAACATGATCCATCAGAGGGCTGTTTGTTGTAATATGTCACTTCAGTTGTATTGTATTTGTTACCCACTCATTGAATGCCCTGCGGCCTGTGTTGCACGCAAGGCCTAATATAATAGTTGTTTCCTGTTAATCTCAGTCATTCTGCATCACCTGGACACTTTGTCATCCCTCTGCTCATTTATGTAGGTGGTGGGGGGGGGGGGGGAAAAAGTCTTAGCCTGTCCATCTGTCTACTGTGAGAATGAGTAAGAAATTCAACAATTTTCTTCTTTTAAATACTTTAAATATTCAAACTGTTTACAGATATATAATGCATAGTTAAATCACTAAGCGTGCCAGAGCTAGCCACTCTTCTTCTAAATCCTGCTGCCAAGTTAAAGGGACAAGAAATTGTACTGAAAGCGTTAACCTCCTATGCATGGTAAACACACACAAAAATGCATGGATAACATCCCAAATTGATGGAAAAAGCCCTTGAGAGACTGCAAGTGCATTCATCTTATTTAAAAACCCAGGAAACGAATGTCTAGGACTAAGCAAATGCTTATAGGGTGCTCACCTACCGTCGTGATGAGCAGTGAAACCAAACATCGCCTTTCCCGAAGCGCAGAATCCGCGGTGGCCTTGGCACCGGCTGCCCGATCCCACTGCTAAGAGCAGGCGGGGGGAGCTCCCGGCCCTGCCCGGCCCTGCCCGGCCCTGCCCGGCCCTGCCCTGCCGCCGCCGGCCGCTGGGGGCTCCGTGCGGCGCGGCGGGGCCGCCATTGTGGGGCATGGAGGGCGAGAGCACCTCGGCCCTGCTCTCGGGCTTCGTCTTCGGCGCGCTGGCCTTCCAGCACCTCAGCACCGCCTCGGACACGGTGCGTGCCGCGGGGCCGCGACGGGAGGGGACGGGAGGGGAGGGCCGCGGGCGGCCATGGCGCAGCGCAGCAACGCCTGCCCCGGGCCGCCTCAGGCACCGCGGCCGGGACCGGGCGCTGGGAGGCCGGGGATGGGGGATTGTCGGGGGGGAAGGCACCGGGAGGCGGCCCGGGGCGGGGAGCAGCCCCAGAGCAGCCCCAGCGCTGCCCCGCTGCTCCGGCAGCGGCTGGGAAAAGTTGCGGGGCCAGCACATGCCCGACCCCACGCTTTCGGCTTTGAATAAAAACACACGGGAGGGAAAAGGCTCGAGTGCACCTTAACTCCTGTCCCTTACCTACTGATCCGTTTACAAATGAACGAGAACCTGCTTCGTTTAAAAATAAAAATAAAAATCAACAGCTTTGTTTTTCTCCACCCAACACGTGTGTGTTTACTACCAGAGCAGCCCGGCTAACACGAACTTACCTTTTTTCCCCTCAAAAGGAAGGATTTCTCCTGGGAGATGTGAAAGGCGAGGCCAAGAACAGCATCACGGACTCGCAGATGGACGATGTGGAAGTGGTTTATACCATCGGTCAGTGCACCCCACTCCTGACAGCGCCCTGCTGCCAGGGCATGCATGGCCACATGCAGCTGCTAGGGCAGGGGCCACAACACCAGAATACACACACCAGGCTCATTTTACAACACTATAATTGCTGGAAAAAAAAATGATCTAAAAGAGTTTAAATCTTAAACAGAAATAGAAGTTCTTAGCTCCTGGAATAGTTGTTCTCTGCCAAACATCTTCTCACATTACCGGTAAGGCAGGGCTTAGACTTCCTCTTTGTCTTAGCTCTGGCACTTCACCCCTGCTCAACAGCAGTTGCCTGGCAGAAACCTGGCATATTTCAGTGAGAGGTACTAATGCATTAGGGTTCACAGTTCAAAATTTGCAGCTTATAAAATATTTCATGTGAATGATGCAAATTACACATTTCATTGAGCAGATGAAATATGTATTTTGCCTTAAAATGGTTGTGGCAGTGGGAGTGGATGCATGTATTACAGTAGCCCTTGAAACAACGTATGCATACACAAATTTAACATGCTTCTTTTAAAATACTGTCAATAGATCAAGAAAAAGAACCATCTAATACAGCACATTTTCCTTCCAACTTTACTGAAAGCACTGCAGAGAGAATTCATGCCTCATTTCCCAGTTTTACCCTGGGACACAATTAAGGAAGGTGTGACACTTTACTCAGTTTCACTGCTGAACAAAAAGTACAGGGATTTTTTTTTTTGTGGTGCCCCTGATCATGTAACACAGATTTTCACACAGTTAGTTGCTTCATATTTTGTAGAGTTTTATTTTGCTAATTTTGCTAACTTGTGAAAACGAATATTGTGGAATTTGTGTAAATGTTTTTCAAATGCCATCACCTACCCTTTTTTTTTTTTTCCTGGTAGTCAATTTCCCAGTTACCCTTTTTCCAGCCTCATTTTCAAGGCCTACATAAAAGGGTATATGATCAGAACTGGGAATTGACTACCAGAAAAAAAAAAGAGGGTAGGTGATTTTCTGACATCTGTGCTTTGTTGCAAAGTAACTTAAGTGAACTGTTTCATATTGCATTCTATTTATGTACTCAACAGGAAAGGGAGGGAAAAACAAAATAGCAAATCTGATTTTGCACTTGACAAAAACAAAATGTATCAAAATGCATAACTTATGTAAGTGGTTCCCCCTTCCCATTTGAAGAAACTTTGTTACACTTCTTTCCTTTCTTAAGATTAAGGTAATTTGAGATTAAGAAGATAATTGGAAATACGGAAAGAGTTCTTCCTTGTTCCTTTCCACAATTCACATGACAGCATACATAAGAATGCACAGCTTGAGCTGACAAACCCAAAGTAATATTGCCTTCTCATTTCAGATATACAGAAGCATATACCATGCTACCAGTTGTTCAGGTGAGAATTTTAAGTAAAAAGATATGGAAACAGTTTATATTAACCCTAATTTTGGCTCTGCAGAAAGTTGTACTTGTGTTACATGACAGAAAAATCACGGAGCTGTAACAATGAATGCAGGGTCGGGGCCGTGGAATTACAGATGCACGATGCCTTATGTTACCCCTGTATTGGATCTACGAGCTTTCTTTGTGTTTGCCTTTAGGTAAAATACAGGTACGGTGCACCGCATTCTAGTGAGCGCTGCAGAACTGTATAAGATACAGAACAATGTCAAACTGCTGCACAAAAAGCAATGATTGCTTTTCTAAAAGAACACATCCTGACCCCTTGGCCTCTAAGAAGAGAAGAATAGAAACAGAGTTCTAAGTAGGGCAGGAGAAGAAACATGCGAGTCCCACATCAGGAGTCCTTTCACAGACCAGTAGTATTTTGAATTCTTTGAGTTCTATCATAAATAGGAACACAGCTGTGCAGGTTTACTCCCTGTAAGAGGAAAATTACGACATGATTCCCCTCTCAAATCTTCCTAAAAATTAAGAACTTACCAAGATACTGCTAGAGAGGCACTTCGTGTCAGATGCAAGACATTTTCTGTAGTTGTAACTCAGGTATAGATGTTACCTTTGTGTCCCAGTAGCACTGATGCCAGAAGAGCATCTGTGCTGTACCACCTCAACAGCTATCTGAGCTAACGGCAATGAAACTAAGTGCGGTCCTACCACAGAGGCTGTGTCAGCACAACCTTGACGGCTTTTTTCCCTCCAGTACACCTAGGGCAAGATGACTGCCAAACCACTTGGAAATAATTACTTCCTACAGTAGTGTTTTGTTCTAATTGTCATAATTTTCTTCTAGCTTTTATAATTCTGCAGGAGAACTGAACAAACCAGCCCTGAAGAAAATACTATCCGGCTGTAAGAAGGTATTTTATTTTCGAATCTAACACATACCACAGGGCCACCTCAGATTTTGAGGCTTCTTCTGACCAGTGGCATTAAACTATTCCATCTTGTACCTAATCCCTCATACTGCTCGTCGAGGCCCCTGCATTATTTATCCCCCTAAATACTACCCATTCAGGTTATCTTCAACTAAAGTTTGCCTCTCTGTATTATCTCAACTTGATTTTTTCTTATTAATTTCTCAAGTGAATTCTTTAAACCTTCCAAAGGAATTCCACCCATTTCTAGGTTGAGACCAGTTGAGGTCAGCTCACTCCACTGGTTAGGCACCACGTGAACAAGATCAAGTACTGTTTTCTCTGTAGAACTTTTTACAAGGGGAAAAAGTAGAAGCTGGAAAGCAGCAAACAGCTGAATAGTCAAACCAAGTTTGCAGACTTACAGGATTTAGCCAAACCTCAGTAAACGAGCCAATTCAGGAGATTTCACAAGGATAGAAACTGGCATGCCTAGAAAATAGTCTTGGATGCTTTAAGAATTGAAAGCATCTCCTTATGCATACAGAAGAGTTCGCACTCATGAATCTTACTGGACCCTCCGATTTGCTTTGTTACGGCACGCAAGGACATTGAAGAACGGTACTGATGAGTTCTCTTCTGTCTGCAGAATGTAATAGGATGGTACAAATTCAGACGCAACACAGACCAGGTGATGACATTCCGAGAAAGACTTCTGCATAAGAACTTACAGTCCCACCTATCGAACCCAGGCCTTGTGTTCCTTCTGCTAACTTCTAGCGTGATGACAGAAAGTTGTTCAACGTACAGACTGGAACACGCCTTACACCGGCCACAAGAAGGGTAATCAGTCTGTTCTCTAGTTATGACAAAGCTGTTAAATATTATATACATGTACACTATGATTTGACCTTTTTTATGTGACCTTTTTAGTTGCAACTGGATTACTATTAATAATAGTTTTTTTACTCTAGAAAGCATTAAAAGTTAAATTTTTTTTTATACTGGTAGAGCCCTTACAGGCACAGCTAAAGCCTCACCCTCAAGTTCTGTTCAAGAACTTACTGATTAGCAAGGACAAGAGGAAATTGCCTTAACTCGTACCAGAGGAGGTTTAGGTTAAAAGGCAGAAAAACAGGAAAAACTTTGATTGAAAGGGTTGTGAAGCACTGAAACAAGCTGCCAAGGCAAGTGCTTGACTCGCCATCCTCAGAGGTATTTAAAAGATCCATACAGTGCTTAGGGTCACAGTTTAGTGGTAGACTTGGCAGTACTACATTAATGGCTGTGGTCTTTCCCAACCAATGATTCAAGGAATCCAAGGACTTGCAATTATAATCATGTGCAGTGCCAGTATCGGACTGCCAGCTCATTTACACAATAACCATTATTGGTGAAATTGTTATTTTACCAAACAGGTAACTGTTTAGTTCTCATCTTTATGTGTGAGTGAAGCTGTATGAAACAATTGAACTATTCCAAGCTGCTGGTAGCTTTTAATCAGCTTTAGAGGTGTCGCCACTCACTGCCAACATGCTACATTTAACGAAGTACTGCATTACTACACAACTCACACTCAAAAGCAGGGAAAAAAATCTCCACAGGCATTGCTTTAAGTCTCCTCTCCTGCAGTTGGGTTTGGACTCAGTGATCTGTGACACGACTCTTTCAGCAACAGTTACTGCCGCATGCCTCCGGCTGTGATGCTTACTGTGGGAAAATTCACCTACTCAAAAGGCGTTGAAACATTTTTTCATAATTATGCTTTTTAAGTCTTTTTCAGAAAGTCCCCTTGGTGGTTACCAACTTGGGCATGGCAGAACAGCAAGGCTACAGAACGGTGTCTGGTTCCTGCGTGTCTTCTGGCTTTGTGAGAGCAGTGAGACAACACAGGTACAGCACCCAGCTTACGTACCTGTATCGGTTGCTTTCCAGTAGGGCTGGGATAACGGCTTGCGTTAGTTCTTCTCAAGTGCCCCTACTGATGCACCCTGCTCACTTTGCGTCCTGCAATTACCAGCCTTGACAAGCAACTCAGGAATTAGTTGAGCCACGTGCTCTGCAGAGAACAGCCTCAAGCTTGGCACCGAGTGCTGAGCTAACCCATGTAAGGTAACCGGAACTGATACTTATGATGCTTATCACTTCACATGCTCTGTCACTAGGATGTAACAATCCCGTTAACAGGAGAGCCCATCCAGACGTTTAGCCTGGAAAGAGCAGTTCATACCTAACTTTCAACTCAAGCTAAAGCTCCAGGTTTCTTCCTGAGCCTCCTAGTTTTATGGATTCGCCAGTAGTCGGCGCCATCTTCAGTTAATTGGCATCTTGTGAGTAAAGCCTTTAACAAGCCCACCTTAGGAACTGCTAATTCTAAATCAAACTAATGAATGAAGACTTAACGCATCTTTCTGGATTGAAGCTCCTTGGAAGTGAACACTAGCACCCATTTCAATCATTAGTTTTGAATTATACAATTTGTTCTCTGCCTGCAGGTCAGACTTCTTTTATGAAGATGGATCCTTACAAGAGGTTCATAAGATAAATGAGATGTATGCCACCTTGCAGGAGGAGCTGAAGGTCAGTCCAGTGTATCTGCTGGTACAGGGATTTTCACTACCACTACAAAATAAAGCAAAAGCCATAGCATCCTGAAATAAGTCAAACAAAGCTAATTCATCAAACATAAGATCCTCAAGTTCTTGGCTGTACATTATCTTCTCAGAGACAAGTTTCTATTCAATCAACTTAATCAATAAATCCTTAGGGACACTAAAAGTTCCTCAAAATATGATAGTTCCTGGAGCGTGGTCTGTGCTTTGCTCCCCTTTACCCAGAAGTTCTGTAGCAAGTAAGACACGTGGCATCTGCTACAAACAAGGTTTCAGCTCTTATCTTCAAAACAGCCTCAAGCTTCTCATTTCAGCTTTTCAATGCTCTGTGTCTAACATGAGCAACAGTAGCTTTAAGGGGTTTGCTACAACACTCAATTCAATGTATGGGCATGCAGTTAATCTCAAAATGCAATTCTCCTTGCAGAATATATGCTCTACAGTAGAAGTCAGCGAACGATCTGTAGAGAAACTCCTAGCAGAGGTGAGCCAACTGAAAGAAGAAATACAGAGAAAAAAACAACAGAAAAATTCAGGTAAGCTATATCCAGTGCTAATATTCGTAAGACTGCCAAGTTTAATTTCATTGGCATCAGCAGAGAACACTCAGGCTTGAAGCCACCAGAACAAAACTGGTACAAGTTTGAGAGGTCTTCAACTCTAACCTTTGTTTTTTCAGGGGAGAAAAAAGATCACCCCGAAGAGCCCAAGGAAAATGTTTTACTTTGTCAGGCCCTGCAAACCTATTTCCCCAATTCTGGGCTTCAGACATGCATTGTTTCCTTCAAAGGAAGGAGGATATCCAAGAATTGCTGTAAGACAGACCATAAAATTAATATCATGGACAAACTGACTCTCATGGTAGAGGAAAAGGACTTCCCTGAACCTGAAACACGACAACTAACCAAGCGCAAAGTCAAAGGGACCACCGCAGGACCAAAGGCTTTTAAGAAATCCAGATCACTGCAGCTTCACCAGAAGTTACTTCAAGATCAAGAGGACAGCGACCAGGAAAAGAAACTTACTCTGAGTAGCACTGAAACAGATGAGGAGGTGCTGGAGAAACTGAAAGATACGAACGAATACCCACACTCTCCCACTTTCTGATGGCTTAACAGCTTCCCAAACGTATTTGCACAAAAAGCTACTGCCAGCATATTAAAGTAACATATCAATCTTCAGCACTGCAGGGATGGAAATAGCGTACTGAATCTTTGTCAAGTACAAAGATTTATTTTAATGCATTAATTCTGTTTGGCGTAAGTTGAACGGAGTCCAAATCACATTCCCTCGTTTGGCCTTCCAGAGTTCAGCCTGCATTTTCTCTCTCTCAGGGTTTTAAGACTACACTAGCAGGGCGTGGGCAGCCAAGTCACGTCACGCACTGCCTCAGCGATACAACCTCAAGGTGCTGCAGAAGAACCAAGGCCACCCCCTCAGTGAGCCTCACCTCAGCAGAAGCTGATGCCAAGAACATCAGATCCAAGGCAACATCCTTAGAAACAGCTGTTTACACGTGTAGCCAAAGTCTTAATATTTCCCCCTACCATTAGCTCTCCAGCATTCTGTTTTCCCCTTCCTACTGAAGGAAGGAAAAAGGAGCAAGCTTCAGCAAGACTTTTGATAACTTCAGTGGTCCATACAGCAGGATTTGTGCGACCCCTCCGGGCATTCCTTATTCCTTCCAACAAGTTCAGAGACTTGACGCTACAGCTGACCACCCTCGGTCAGCGATGCAGCACAGCAACCGGTGACATTCCCAATAAAGAATTACATAAGCAGTAATTTAGTTTTATTGTTTATTTCTTTACAGTATATAACTCTCAATACTTAATATTACAGATTTTGGGGTCTGTAAGAAATGCTGTGTTCTTAAACATAACTGGCATAAATCCTGTAAGAAAATCAGAGGAGTGTTTTTTTTTCTTAAGTCAATGGTAAGCTTGACTTACCAAACACCCAAGAAAGTGTAACGATACTTACCAAGTACCTGAGCTCTTTTAATGGTTTTTGAAATTTCCTTCTGCTTCTTGTTACACAAGCCTAAAGAAAAAACATTTTTAGGCTCCTGACTTGAACAGTAACTCAGTAATAAGTAAAGGGGCTAAATCATTTAGTTGCAAATCCTTCTAGTTTTGTCAGTCTTCCTATAAAAATTCATGTGTGCCTATATACACTGCTAAAATACAGAAAAGAATCAGGTAACAATTGAATTTCAAGTCTGCTCATGAAGATGAAGGCTTCAAAAATGTGTATTATCAGTAGTAATGACTTGCGCAACCAGATCTAATAAAATCTGACCTCAGCTCTAAAAGACCTTACCGTGAAAGAGTAAATAGGATTTAATTTCACCTACCTGTTATATGCCTGCCATAAATGCGGCCAGTGTACGGAGATACAAACTGGGACAGAAGCTATTAAAAAAGAGGAATATCAGTTTGTGTTATTTGTAGTTCAGAGGAACTTCAGCATATTTGATTCCTCGCATTATATTTTTAGTATTTGGGACTGTTTCTTACAGAGCTTAGTTTTCCCAGACAGGGGAACAAGGACAGCTTGGACGCCCATAGCATTCTGCATGCCACAGTGAGGCAGAATTTGTATAACAAAGTGCTCCTTTTCAAGGACACCACATCCCATATATGTACATACAGGCCCAGGGGGCTGGAGAGGTTCCATTGCACGACTTCACCCTTTCCTGTGAACTTCCTCACCCAGTTAGCCTTGGGCTGCTGCCTCCCACCCTTTGAGCACAAGCCAGTTACCTTTGTTATATCTAAGCACACATTCTCAAAGCACTCACCTGAACGTTCTTGTAGTCCACCTTTATCCCACATAAGACACACTTCTTAGGAGGCTCTTTATAGGGATTCTCCATTTCTACGGGCTGTAAATAGACAAGTATTAACAGGCCGCAATGTTGCAGGTAGACCAGCTTGCACTTATTTTAATTTATGCCGTACAGAAAAGCAAAAAGCGCCTTAACAACAGCGAGGACATTCAGCACAAGTGACGCTTCTCAAGCATTGCTATGCACGCAGCTGCCTTTACCTACAGTTGTCAAATGCACCGAGCGGTACCGAACAGTCTAAAAAGCCACATTCCACAGAGCTGCACGACCTATCTCAGCTGTCAGCGCGCCCAATCAGTTACAATTACCGTTAAGACGATCAATTATATTCAGACGTGGGGTGCCCCTCCGCGCGCGGCCCTCACCTGCTCGGTGCCGGGCAGCGGCTGCTGCTGCAGGAGGCGGCGGGGCGCTGCCCCCCACGGTGCTGCGGGACAGAGACCGGGTCGTGAGCAGCGCAAAGGCCGAGGCCGAGGCCGAGGCCGAGGCCGAGGCCGGGCTCCCCGCGGCGCCCCCCGGGCCCTCCTCCTCCTCCTCCTCCCCCCCCCTCACCCTGCGCCCAGCTCCGCCGCGCCGCAGCAGCCGCCACCCCCAGCGCCGCCATCTTGTGTCCCACAACCGCCGCTGCTACGTCACTTCCTGCCCGCCGCGGCTCCCGCCCGAATCGCTCTGGCCAATGGAAGCGTGGCCTGCCCCGGCTGGGAGAGGCGATTGGTCGCTGTCGCATCACGTGGTCATATTTCCCTCGCCGCGCCCCCGGAAGTGGCGGCAGATGGGCGTGGTGTGCGCTGCGCGGCGCTGCTCGCGGGGCTGCCGGCCGGGCCCCGCCGATGGCCGAGCCGCCGCTCGCCGTGCGGAGGAGGAGCCGCCTCGGCGCCGCTCGCAAACGGAGCCGGCCCCCGGCGGGGCCCAGCGCCGCCTGCTCGCCGCTGCCTGTCAAGAGAGCGAGCATCGGGGGCGAGGGGACCGCAGCACAGAGCCCGGTACGGGAACGGGAACGGGGCGCGGCGGCGGTGTGCAGGGGGCGTGTTGTGCCGCGTTGTCACCGCGCGGTGCTAACGCCTGCCGGTCCCTTTCCCCAGCAGTGCGATGACAGCGAGGAGGACATGTTCGGGGACTACAGCGGCTTCGGTGAGGATGACTCGCTGCTGGCCCAAGCTCTCGCCGCGGAGCCCGCGCGCCCGCAGGATGCCGAGGCAGCTGCAGGGGTCGAGCCCGAGAGTCTTCGGTCGGGAACCGACCAGAGAGAGCACGAGAATGATTCCGCTTCAGAAACGGGGGGCACACGTGCAGGGGATACGGAGCGGGGCGTCCAAACGCCTGCGAGTGACCCGCCGGGTGCCAGCGAGGAGCTGGCTGATTCTCTTTTCGATGAACTGCCTTCATCGCAACTCTTGTATTTCGCAGAAATGTGCCAGCCTTCTGCTGGTTCTGAGACACCTGCAGGCACAGAGAAGGAGGACGTGAGCAAGAGCTCCTCCTCAGACAAAATCAGGAGCGCATCATCTCCTTGTCCTGGCTCTGAGCACAAGAACAGAAGCACAGGATTTTCTAGTGATTTAAAGTCTGATTCCTGTAAAAATACAAGCCTTAAAGATCATCTGAAAAATGCTTTGACTGAAAATGCCAAAGCTCAGACTGTGAAGGTCTCAAAAACCAAGCAGCTTAAAGAAGCTATTTTATCTGAAGAGATTTGTGTAGCTAGGAAAGCTATCGGATCATCGTCTGTCGATATAGGCCCTTTTTATGGATTACCCAGTAAAGTTAAAGATCTCCTCCGGCAGCTTCGGGGCATCGAAACACTTTATGGTAATAGAACAAATGGTTTCTTCAAAACCAACATGTGTACTGTGAGTGAAATGTTTCCCGATCTCATTCCTTATGGCATACAATTATTTCTTTAGGCCTCTCTTTCTGTCTGTTCCTGGCACAGATATTTAAGTTACAATATTTTCAGGTGTACCAGTAAGATGGTTTAATACCACCCGCTGCGTGGGAAAAGCCTAAGTGATGTTATCTCTCCAGAGGCATAAAGATAAGGAAGTTAAGGCAGTAGCTAGACCATTTCAGAAGGAGGTTCTTGGTCATTAGGTAAGAGGAGGTTGATGTGGCTTATGGAAATACTTTCTGTGAGAGATTTGAGAAGATGAGGGATTTGCAGGCTGGATCTCTGAAAGTTTGTCACATTTCAGTGACGTTCTCAAGTGCAAAATTAGTGTTTTTTTATAGAGCGTAGGCAAAGAGCCGTAGGGGATCAATATCCCCTTAACAGTTGGCAATGATTCTTTTTTAATTTTGCAGAATGGCAGCACGATTGCTTAACGTTAGAATGTCTACAGCAGAGGAAGAATTTGATATACTCGTTGCCAACCAGTGGTGGAAAAACGCTTGTTGCTGAAATTTTAATTCTCCAAGAATTACTCTGCATGCAGAAGGATGTTCTGATGATCCTGCCATATGTTGCCATTGTCCAAGAAAAGGTCTGGAAACAGTGTTCTTGGTATTGTTTGTCTTGTGCAATGCGCCTTGTTAACGTGGCTAACTTTAATAATAATTTAATAATAATGGTTGGAAAATGTGTTGTGCGTGAACGCCTCTACAGAAATGACTGGCTTCTCTTTTAAGTGCTGCTCTGAGACGGTTATTTTCTGATAAAACACATTGTGGTTATCACTTCCAGATGCTGAGTGATACGGTAAGAAATGTGCTGATTCTTTAAGTAACAGTGTGCTACTGTGTTGCCTGATTTATTTATTTTTTTTGGTCTTCTATCAGTGTTTTCTGCTGTCTACCCTGCCAGAGAAATCACTTTGTAATAAAAACAGATCTAAAGAAACCAAGTTAGAGAATGGTTTTAACTCAAGCTTGATCAAATTTGCAGACAGTTTAAGTTTTCAGCTTTCAAGGGAAAGTTCTTATAGCTAATATTTTCATTTCCTTAAACAGTTCATTTGGATGTGGGTAGGTTAAATGCACACTGAATTCTTGAAACAGGTCTAAGTTTCAAACTGAGTGTGAGTTTGTTTTCTAACTGACATTGTTGTTTGTGTTTTGTTTTGTTTTTTAATAGGTTTGGGGTTTATCAAGCTTTGGGATAGAATTAGGTTTCCTGGTTGAAGAATACGCAGGAAGTAAAGGACGATTTCCACCCATCAAGAGAAGATGTAAAAAGTCCCTTTATATTGCTACAATAGAAAAAGGGCATATGCTAGTGAATTCCTTGATTGAAACAGATCGAATCGGTGACCTTGGTCTTGTTGTGGTGGATGAGGTAGGTTACAAGATTTGGCTTAATTAGCAAGGAGCGTTGTTTGAATTGATTGGTTTAGTTTTAAGTGCCTATTGTGTCATAAGTTGTGTCACTTTGTTACTGCATGGGTACTTAGGAAAGTTGAACTGTAACCAAGGCCTGTTGTGCTGAATGTTACTTTTCATTAACAGAAGCATTTGTTGCTACATCAGAGCAATAGACCACGCTCATGACCTACGGCATTAGTGGTTGACTGTGAAATTAACTTTTTCTCAGCGTGGTTCTATGCAATAACAGAACAGAGAGGGGAAGAAAAAGCCATTTTGAGTTGTTTGCTTTATGTTTTACCCTTTTTTGTGTTCTTTGTAGAAAATCTTGCGGCACACTAATCCTCATCCCTTTTTGCTTTCCTTTCTGTCTGCAGTTGCATATGCTTGGTGAGGGAAGTCGTGGGGCAACACTGGAAATGACTCTTGCAAAAATACTCTACACAAGTAGTAAGTCATGTCTGCAGTCAGCGTCACTAAAATGTTGTTGTGCTGTCATCTCTAGGGTCAAGTCTTGGCTTTGTTTTCTAGTTGGTCTTGGCTGCTTTTGAAAAATGTGGCGTGTCCACGCTTTAACATTGTTGACTGGTTTGAATAATAGAGATGCCTTACCCTGTAGTGATGGGCTGAGTGTTCTTGAAACTTTTTTGATACTTCTCTGAGAAATCCTGAGTTTTGTCAAATGTCTCCATTTCTTCGTAGGAGCCCCTTAGCCATTGCAATTAAATGCCTCTATAGAGAAGGATTCCTTTTTTATGTTTACTTCTCAGGTAATATTTCTTAGCTATAACCCTATGAAACCTGCCACTTTGGCATTTAAAAACAAATACTAACAATAAATAAGCAGGCTTGTGAGTTAAATATTGAGTAGAAGTGTTTAAAATTGTGAGCACAGTAATGAACTCATCTCAACTTCTGTTTTACAGAAAGCACACACATTGTTGGAATGAGTGCGACTTTAAATAATGTTGGAGACCTCCAAAAGTTCCTGCGAGCGGAGTACTACACTAAAAATTTTAGACCGGTCAGTACATGAGATACTGTGAAGTAGTGTATGTTTTTAGCTTTAAAATGGTGGCAGTTCTGTGTCCTCAAAAATCAAGTAATACACCTGCTAATGCTTGTACTTGTCCTAACAGAAAACCTTTTTGTTTTTCTGTTTTGCAATATGCTTAGTGTATTGTATATACAAATGTAAGTACCTTTATAAAGTTGTGACAAAAAAATTCTCATTTTAAGCCAACTTCTAAAATAGAGGGTTAAATCATTGCAGTTCCCTTGATATGCGTGCAGTCTGGTGTGTGTGAGTGCTGATGCTGAGAACTGTTTATGACTACATGTGATACATGTCATATTCATAGCTATAATTAGATACTTATTTTGTCAGGGCAGGTAATTAAAACTATTTATTTCAAAAAATCTTTGTGGGGTGGAGTGCACACTTTATGCGTGCAAGTATTTGGTGTATGAATTGTGATGCTTATGAAAAAACACATCAGCTGCACATCAGCAATAGCTTAATCTTTAGAGATGGTTTGATAATTCAATGTTTCTGGCTTAAATCTACCTAGGTAGAATTAAAGGAATACATAAAGATCAGAGACACAATTTATGAAGTAGACAGCAAAGCAGAAAATGGCTTTACTTTTTCACGTCTCCTGAATTTCAAGGTAAAATCTCAGTTCCTTAGAACTATGGTTAGAAAAAATGTTTATTGACTTGTTTACAGTGCTTTCATAAAAGAAACTACGAATGAACTATCACATCAGAGCAATGCCTATTACAAAGAAAATGGTAGGCTTGTGGGAGGAAGAAGTCCTTTAAAATGCTTAACCCTATTTTAGCTGTTTGTTTTTTTTACTGCTCTTAAGGTAGATGGTAGGGGTTTCTTCAGTATTTTCACATGTGAGGAGCAATAGACTTGAGAATTCCAGATCAATAAATGTTGTAGATTTTCTCAGCAGCGTAACACTTTTAAATAAGTAAAAGCTATGTATAAGCTTATTACTGCCTTACGGGGATTCATTCTAACCTTAAGAGTGGTAGGTGAGGGTAAACTGCCACTAGCACAAGCAGTGTGGTTAATGTCAATAAAAGTTGTGGTATTAAGGAGAAAAATGATGAGCATTTGATTCTTGCATTGCTGTATCCCCCCCAGTTCAAGCTGGATCTTTTGATATACTGTAAATTAACAAACTGGGAGAACTTAATCCTACAGAATCTTGCATTTAACTCCCCTTAAAGCAAATGGAAATATCCTAGTGAAGGCAAGGAGATACTGAGTAGTTGCTGAATTTAGGACTTGAATTCTAAGTTAAACAGATTGACATATGTTTATTTTTTAATGATAGTATTCTAGTAATCTGAAGAAAGCAGATCCTGACCACATCATTGCACTGGTCACTGAAGTTATTCCAAAATATTCCTGCCTGATCTTTTGTCCGACCAAAAAGAACTGTGAAAATGTGGCTTCAATGGTGTGCAAGTACCTGAACAAGTACGTTCCTCTTTCTTTTTTTTTTTTATTATATGTGGGATAATTCACCAGAACTTGGGATTTATCTTCACTAGTATGAAAGTGTCTTTCCCTGGTGATGGCAAGTAAATACTTAAGTGAATATAGAATCATGTTAAGTTAGTAACTGGGTAAATGATAGGGAACTAATCATTACTGAACTAATGTTGTAAAGGAACAATTTTTCAACAAATTATTTGATCAAGGAATAAATAGAGGACAAATAATTAAAAAGAAAAGCATACTGAAACCATCTAACCTTTGTCCTAATGGCAGTGGTCTTATCTGCAAGCTGCTTAGCAAACACCAGTGAAATCTCCAACCTTGACTAGCTACAGGAATACATAAGGAACAGAATTACAGTAAACCTGCCTGCCTTAATAACTTAAGTGGTTATTGATTGATCAAAGTCTACTATATATATATATATGTAAATAATGCTTTTCTTTCTCAAAGAGAATTTAGATCTCACAGGGAGAAAGAGAAACAAGACCTCATTAAAGACCTAAAGAACATTGGGAATGGAAGTATCTGTCCTGTTTTGAAGCAGACAATACCTTTTGGTGTTGCCTATCACCATAGTGGACTTACAAATGATGAAAGAAAGAGCATAGAGGAAGCATATTCTAGAGGTGTCCTGTGTCTTCTTGCTTGCACGGCTACATTAGCTGCTGGAGTCAACTTGCCAGCTAGAAGGTTAGTCACCCCAAAACATTACTCGTTTTCATTAATTCTTGTTTAAAAATATATATATATAAAGTTTGATATATCACTGCTGCGTGAAGTATGTTCGAGGTATTATCAGGAAACTTCAGGAGGAACTAATTCCATATGTTCAGCTCAAGACATAAGTGAAAAATTTGTATTTCTAGTTAGGAGATATGAATTGATAGCAAGTCCCTTAGAATGCATAGTTGAAGAACACTTTCCTGAACAGATGAAGTACTGAGAAATTTCTTCAGTAAACAGTAACTTTACCCAGAAGAGTAACCAAGTCATAGCACTCCTTAAATGCTTTCCTAAGAACAATGTTTAAATCCTAAAGTCTTTCCTAAGGGGATAACTGTTAAATGTTTTACCATTTGTGTGCATGTATATTTGAATAACACATCTGAGGGAGGAGAACCTAATGTTCATACAGAGAACTGTGGTTTGTTTTCAGCATTGCTGACTCTAGGGTGTTGCACAGGTTTTCATAGGGGTTACTTTCCATCTCAGTGGTTTTCAGTCTTCCTCTCAAACCTTGCACTAGATACAAAGGCTCTGCAGCAAGTAACTGAAATGAGTTATGGTTCCAACTTCAAGTTGTTAGACATTGTTCATTTGCACGTGCACTGAAACAATCACACTTAATTTTGCTTAGCTTAGCTGCTAAGAATGAAACATATCCAGAGAATGTATTTGTAAGATACTGATTTCAGCTTTAGTAATTTAAATAAGAAGTATGACTTATCAAGGTGGTTTTTGGTTTTGTTTTAATACAGGGTTATTTTGAGAGCCCCTTATGTTGCTAGTGATTTCCTGAAGAAGAACCAATACCAACAAATGATTGGCAGAGCTGGTCGAGCTGGTATTGACAATGCTGGTGAAAGTATTCTCATAGTGCAGGAAAAAGACAAGCATTTGGTAACTTTAACAAAGCTGGTGGTGATTTAAGTCCTTGGATTAAGCTGGTGGGATAAACAGGTGGAGCTGCACTCTTCAGCCTAATTTCTGTGGACTAACTGTTCTAAGTGTTTGACTTATGTAATGATAACTTTCAATTGCCTGGGTCCATACATGGTTTGTTTTCAGGCATTAGCTGAAATGTTAGATGTCTACAGTTACTTTCTTTATAAGCAGAATCGTGAGTATCAGTGCTTGAAAAGGATGGTTTATAACTATTGCATGAATATTTCTTATCTACTAATATATCTCTCGGGACTTTTTTAGGTTCAAGATTTAGTTACCAGTCCTTTGGAGAACTGTTACAGCAATCTTCTACCGGAGTTCACCAAGGGAATGCAGAACCTGTTGTTATCTTTGGTTGGATTGAAGGTATCAGTGAACTCTTCTGAGCAGTTTAAATTCTTGGGGAATGTGATTAAACACAATATCTGATTATACAGGAAACCAGATATTTTCAA
Organism: Netta rufina; assembly: GCF_964035555.1. Taxonomy (NCBI): domain Eukaryota; kingdom Metazoa; phylum Chordata; class Aves; order Anseriformes; family Anatidae; genus Netta; species Netta rufina. The sequence goes on from NC_140127.1 coordinate 45,012,360, forward strand.
CAGTTAAACTTAACAGAATTTCAGCACAGCTTCTCTTCAGACGACAGGCATTAAAGCTGGGATTAGTATTTTATTTTTTTTTTTAGCCTAAGTTAAAAAAAAAAATCGTGATGCAAAGTGACATTTGCCCAATGTGGACAAGGCCAAAATTAAAGGATTTTTTGTAATACTTCATTTCTGGTACTAGATTCTAAAAAAAGAAATTGGCAGCAGTGAAAACAAATGAATATAGTGGGGTATATAGAATAATAAACAGCTGAATGTAAGGTCCTGTCAGATCAGCGATAGACTGTCTCTCTTATTTGTCATATAGTTGCATACAAACATTTTATTAATATGATAACTAGATGTCCCTTAGTGAGTAAATTGTTCTGAATAGCTTATGTTTTGTGCCACATAATGACACGTTTACACATGCTAATAGCTTGCAAAATTTATACAGATTGCAGTTACCCAAGAGGAAGTATATGATTTTTTGTGCCATACATTGCTGGGTGTTCAGCAGCAGCTGCTGTCTAAGGAGAAGAGCCTCTCAGAGCTGGTTAAAGATGGGCTAGAAAGCCTAATAGAAAAAGGACTCCTAAGAGTAAAAATAATGGAGAAGGACCAAAATTCCAAAATAACATTAGCAATCACACGGTTGGGTAAAGCTGCATATAAAGGTAAGATGTCTTCTATCTTTCATCAAACTTGTAATCTCAGACTTATCTGCATTTAATATAGCATCCTGTCTTCTCTTTGAAAAGGCAGTGAAAAAAAAATGCTCTTACCATGCTAGCTCAGTTACTACATAATGTAGTGGACTGAAAATGGGTATTAGCAAGTGTTATGTGTCTGAATTTTACACGATTGAATTCCAACAACATCCTTCACAGGGAGAATCGAACCAGAACTGTATCAAAATTAATGGTTTAATTTTATTTAGTGTTTGGAATAAAAATGATTGCCTTTCTCATTTTATAATTAATTCTTACAAGTAGATATTGTGAGGCATGTTAATTATTTTTTTTTTTTTTAGCCTAGAAGGGAATAAGAAGCAAAGGAATTATATGGCTTCTACTTCAAATGTAATGCAAAAATTATACCAGGAAGTTTGGTTTTCCATCTCATAGTGCAAAGATGTAGGGCAAGGAAAACAACTGTAATAGGATGAAACTCATATTTCTTGAATCTACAAGACTTGGGGGAGTTAGTTAAAGCCAAGAGAATTCAAATGTTCTAAGAACATACAAAATGGGCGTATGTGGAAATCAGCGACTTGCTTTCCTCAGTTCCACTTCATGAATAATGATAAATGACAACAAATATTTAGTCTACTTTTTTTTTTTTTTTTTTTAAATTTAGATGGTGGAAAGCAATTTATTTATTGTTTTGTTTTTTTTTTTTTTTTAAACAAAGAAGTGACTCTGAGTGAAACCCTATTGTGCTTTACTCTGTATGCCTGCCTGCAATTGCCATACATTGTGTGCTTATTCTAGGGTCTATAGACTTGTCGTACTGCAATCTTCTTTACAAAGAATTGAAGAAAGGTTTGGAAGGGCTGGTTCTTGAGAGCAGTCTTCATCTTCTCTACCTGGCAACTCCATATGATATGGTTTCTAACTGTAGCCCAGATTGGATGATATACTTGAGACAGGTGAGAATTAACTTTCAGACGTGGATCAGGGCATGTATTAATGCAGCATAGTGAATTTTGAAAGTGTCTACACATATAGAACATAATCAGTAGGGTAATGCTTTCAAACGGTAAAAACATTACTGTGTTTTCAGTCACAGTACAGAACTGCTTTCCTTTTTCTCAGAAATGTAATTTACTTTATGAATCACCGTTTTGTCCTTTTTGTGAGAAACAGTATCACGAAACATCTTTTTCTGACATCTCAAATCTGGACTCTAACTTCAATGCTAGCCTTACCATAACCAGAAGGATTAATCTTGAACAGGAATTTCCTATAAACTAGTTATCCTTGTCCTGCAAGGAAAGCGCAGTTAAATGAACTATTTTTACCTTCTGATGCTCTACCATTGCATCCTTAGTTTTGGAAGCAAAATCTGCTAGTGAATGTGAAGACTTAATCCTTATGGTTTCTATATCTGAGTCTACTGCTCAACTCCAGTCATAACTGCAAGGATTATCTCCATGAGCAGTATCTACCTACAAACTACTGTGCTTACATGCGCTGTAAAAATACAGATCTTACTCTAGTCCAGTGTGCTCTGCAAGATCCACCCATAATCCAAATACCTAGTTCCTTGAAGTATACTGTGCTGGGGATATCATTAAAATCTGCATAACTAAGTTTCTTAAGATGTGGTACTCAAGAGTTTTATAGTTAAAGGCAAAAAATTTGCTGTTTTGACTGAAGAGAAGTCTACCTAGTGTTCAATTATATATATGCTGAAAAGCATTGTTTTACTTGAAGTAATAGACATCTGATCTGTGTAACGTGCTGCATAAGGGAACTAAATATCTGTGAATTTGAAATGATATTATTCTGGAGTTTGCAGAGCAGCTGTTAAACCTGGAGAACAGGAAAAAAAATATGCTTTTTTTGTTATGGACATAGTTGTTTCTGAAATATTTGGTGAGGCTGAAACTGATCTTTTGTTTCATAAGCTGTTATTAGCATTTTTAAAAATTTTGGGGCAGACACGAAATTCAGGTGATATTGATGTAGATGACATAACTTGAAAAATTGCCACTGTAAATAAAAGAGTGACTGTTAGTTCTCCAGTGCCTTTAACTTGTTTGTCTTGACTTTTATATAATACAGAAGTAAATATCTGTACAAAAGGAGGAGAGGAACATGATGCTGTCTGCAGTTTATAATGAAGTAATGTATGCATTTAAACATACAGATTCTTTTTATGCATATCTACCTGCAGTTTATCAGCTGAATGCATCTGTGTATGTAGCTTTAAACCAGTGTAGTTAAAGGTGGATAAAGTATTAAAGTTTGTAATTCATGGAGGAAAATGGAAAGCAAATTTACATATCTGCCTGTAGGTGGTATAAATTATAGACAAATTGGATGCAGAATACTTTTTAAAGCTAATTATAGCACTTGTGCCTTGTCTGAAGCTGTTCTGATTTGTAACATTTAACTTCTAATGAGTTGTTACGAAGAAATGATTTTGACTGTAGTCAATCTTTCTTTAGTTCAATCAGCTAAGTGCAGCAGAGCAAACAGTAGCAGATATGGTGGGAGTACCTGAAAGCTTTATTGCAAAAAAGGCTTCTGGTCAAGCCATCAGAAAGGTAGGCTGGATGTTTCTTACACCTAAGACAATAGTGTAGTCTTTTAATTTGACTGTTTAGAAATGTTAGATTACTTTTCTGAAAGTATTTGTTAATTACTAGTGTTCTTTTACACATTAACTTCCTTTTAACCTCATCAGGTTTTCTTCTTCTTTAATGTACTAGGGTTTAGCATAAGTACCCCCTATTTTAGAGATGTGAAGGAACAGAGATGAAAGGACTTGATCCTTAAAGTCCTTATTAGTAGCAAGTCTTGAACTTGATATGGGTACTGAGTTCTAACTTGTTTTATTCCTAGAGTGTGGACAGTGCTTCTGTAAACAGGCTCTACCTGACATTTATCCTATATACCCTATTGAAAGAAACCAACATATGGAGCGTTTCAGAAAAATTTAATCTGTCCCGAGGGTATGTTCAGAATCTCCTTAACTCTGCTGCCTCGTTTGCTTCTTGTGTTCTACATTTCTGTGAGGTAATGTGTTATATATCACAATATTTTCTTTGGTATTCATTTTGCAAAATGTGTAGTTTCCTTCTGTTACGCTAGAATGAAATGCAGGCATTGTATTTCACCTCTCTTGTGCAAAACTGTACATTTCCTGTCAAGAAAAGCATGCTAGTGCAATGACACATGTTTCTGGTATTAACAGTAGATTTTATGGACTGAAAAGGAAAATATAACTACTGTACAGGTCATTCATCGGAGTCATAAAGTGCTGTTGATTGGAGCTGATAAGCGTGCCTCTGAGAGATAAGGCCATCCGGTTGTAGAATGTCATTGTGGGAGAAGAGCTGCCTTGGCTGGTTCTTGTTTTCTTTCTCGTTTGAAATAATGCATTTATCATCCTTCAGAACTCTCCCAGCTTTAGCTGAGGAGTGCTAAATAAAACTTTGCAACTAGCTGGAAGGATAACAAACTAGAGCTTTCCTGCTGTCTAAAAAGGCCAGGTGCATGCTCTAGCAAAGTTCTAACAGTTGTACCTGCAAGTATAGAACTTGGGATCAGTTTCTGCATGTAAGTACTTTTTTCTGTGTTTAAGTTAATTTTTATTTTTCACTGTTCTCGTCTCAGCAGGAACTGGAGGAATTTTGGGTTTACAAAGCCCTGCTGGCAGAACTTACCAAGCACTTGACGTACTGTGTTAAGACAGAACTCATTCCGCTGATGGAGGTAGCAGGGGTTCTAGAGGTAAGGAAACCACATCTTGTACATCTTAAATGTTAACTTTGATGCTCATTGAGGTGTCTCTGGAGGACCAGCTAGTATTTTATTCAAAATTGGCATCATGCCAGATATCCTGGAGGCCAGGGGAAAAATATAGTCCTGGCCCATGCCAGATATAGTCCTGGAGGCCAGGGGAAAAAAGGTCTGACTGTTTGGGTAACGTGAGTGGGAGCCAGTCACGTTTTTCTTCTGGCTGCTACTGCAGCAAGTGTGAAAACTCTGTATTTGCTTAATAGTTTTGAAATGTCTGCTCAAGAGTAGGAAGATGATCACAGAAATATGTCAAGTTCTATTGGAAACTTAAGCTTTTATGTTCACTAAAGCTGCTACATGTATTTTAGATAAGAAACATAACCAGTCTGACCTGAGGACTCCCATTCAAGTAGAAAAATATGTTAGGGCCTCTGTGCGAGGCTGTGAGGCATTACTGGACATCTTTTCAAAAGGCTCTGTCTTTTCTATCCAGCATACTCTAAAAATTAGTTAGTCAGCAAACTACTGAATTTGGAGGCTGTGAATTCTTATGCTGAAAAGTCAAACAATGAAGACCTCAGGCTTGATGCTTCATATATGAAATTGACTGAATTTAATGCAAAGGGGAAAGAAAGGCTTATTCCATAGCTTGAAGTCTGTAAGGGCTTGGACAGCGTGATTCTGCTGAAGTTGTATTGTATAGGTTGTTCTGGGCTTTTATTGTTCTCATCAAGTTACTTCTGTACTGGAATTAAAACTGTACTGACAAATGATGTTTGTAGCAGACAGACTGTAACCTTGAGCAGGCATGATATGCATAGGTTTCTGTGGAGGGAACTGATAAAATCAATGTTTTTCTTACCATAGCGAATGAGAAATTAATGATGATTTTCTTAGACAGTTCCCAAAGAACAGTCTGTAATCTTGCCATGAGATTACTCACTCACAGGGAGTGGTTCTAGACCATCAGTCTACATATAGAGAGAGTATATATCTACAATACTGTTATTACTGTATTGTGTATATATTTACAATACTGTTCATAGCTGCATTGCATCCTGATACCACAATGGGACCAGGCCAAGTAAAGAGATGCAGATCACAGACACTACCATGCTGATCATAGTCATCGAATTCAAGAGAATCTCTCCTGTTCTTGTGAACTCACAGACATGACTTGGCACAAAACTATTAAAAAAAAAATCTGTTGACTGAAAGAAAACACCTTGAACAGGAAAGTATAGTCTTTCCAGGACTTCTGTAGAAGCTCAGAAGACTGTATTGCAAGTTGCAGAAAAATAGGGGCAAGATGTCTCAGACAAAATCAGCTTTTCTTTGATTTTGATCTCCAAAGAGTGCAAGGAGAGTCATTCGTGTCACTGACAGCAAATTCAGAAAACATGACCAAAATGGAGAAAACATGACCAATAGAAACAATGTTGTCCAGGTGCAGAGGAAATGATGGTTTACTCAGAACTGGGTAAGGTTAGCAGGGAGTAAATCCTATGTGCAGGTAGGTACTTTGTGTGTGGGGGGGTGGATTAAGGATCCTTAGTGCCAGTTTTAGTGAGTTTTGGCGTTCATGCAAGATCAATCAAAGGGAACTGGATTTATGTAAAAGATGAAGCATTTGAGGTGGATGCAGAGATTGGGACTCTGAGGGTTCTTATTACCTATTCTAATAACTTAACACTATTTTTCGCTTGCAGGCACGAGCTAATCAGCTTTATAACGCAGGGTACAAAACCTTAGCACACTTAGCAAATGCAAATCCAGAAACTCTAGTGAAGACGATTGAGCATTTGTCGCGGCGTCAAGCCAAGCAAATTGTTTCATCTGCAAAGGTAAGCAAGTAGGTTCAAAGAAACTGCTTCAGGAATTCCACATTTCAGAAGTGGGTGTTTGACACGAGAAGAAAGTGTAGGATTTGGCTGAGCACTTGTGGACATTTGTGATGCCAACATTGATCAGTATTAGTACAGTGAAGTATTTTACTGACCGTATCATTTGTCTAAGATAGTTACAAGAGAGGAGTTAATGAGCAATCACTGGCCCTCAAGCACATGAATGACAGGCAAATAGAAATTTCCTTAAACCAGTTCACTTTTATAAAGGATAGTGGAGAGTTGTCTTCAGCAGGCAAGCAAAAACCAGAAATGTTTTGATAGGTGGTCTGAAACACTAAGTAGTGCAAAATCTTGGTATTAGTACATGAGAAAACATGTTCCTGGAGGCAAAGATTCTGCAGTCTTGTTAGCAGCAGCATTTTTTGATTCATTTTTCAAGACCAGATACAAGCCTGGAAAGCAGTGTTGGTGTTCTACCCTCAAATTATAGCAAAAAATTGTATTCATTTCCTAATGATTTGATTGTTATTTCAGATGCTGCTGACTGAGAAAGCTGAGGCTTTACAAGAAGAAGTAGAACTCCTCTTAAAGGTGCCTACAGATATTCCAGGGACTTCCTGACCAATTCAGTCATTAAAAACAAAATCATGAATTCAAATATTTGAATGTTTTAGCTTTTAGCTTTGTCCCATGTAAATGTACTGTAAATATAATAAATATTTAATGTCTTTTGTATACATCATATTTGTGTGTATTTTGAATTAAAAATATTTTTTGCAAAGTTGTATTCATTTGAAGCTTTTTTTTAAGCACCTCTTCAGCATTAGACCAAAATTTAAAAAAAAAAAAAAAAAAAAAGTGCTATTAAAATCATTCTTAATACATGGTTCCAGAAACACTTGGGGGACTGCACTAAGTAGTGGCATGTACTTGGTCCTAGAACTTAGGTTCATAGATGGCTTAAAAAGCAGAGTAGAAAATGCCTAAGCGTGGTAAAAGATTTGAACAGCCATGTATGAGTGAACTACTCCAAAATTCCTTCAGGTAGGAATCCCTTTGTTCCAGGAGTAGCTAAGGGAGTGAGAAGTAGAGCTGTAGTTTTAATGCAGAAGTGCCAGAGTTGCTCAGGGAATTGTAGCTACTATCTAGTCTAAGCATTTTTTAACAGATTGGAACACCAAATCACTACTCAGCCTCTGCAAATGCCTGAAGAGACAATTTATTAAGGATGCTTCTGCAGAAGCCTTCTAAATAGTTTAAATTTGCTTTAAAGGTTTTTAAACTTCATTGTTGCATATGAAGACCGACTTTTTAAGTCAATCTCAGAAGCCACATAAACAGAAGTAGCTTGAAAAAATGCCTGAAACATGCAGCTGTGACACAGTAACCTCCTTTTCAAAGCTGGTGTGTAGTGTGTGATAATGTTGACGTGTTTCACATGAAGAGTGACTTGAAAACTATGACGGACAGATTGGTTGAGCCATGGTAGCTTTTGTCAATATAAGCTCAAACGTAACCTATGGAGTGCCTTTGTGAAATGAGCCAGCCCTTCCAGCTAAAGGAAACCTGAGGTAAACCTTTGACAAAAAACATTAAATAACTTGGTCTTGTAGTCAGCTCTACCCTAGTGTGCAATTGTGTTGGGATTCCAGAGGTAAATGGGAATGTTTTTAAATCCCAGTGGGGTTTGCAGTAAAGGACTGGTTAAGGTGGAACTCTGCAAAAAGAAAGATGTGAACAAATGATATAAGTGTTTCATTGCTGACTTGGTTGCTGGGTTACAGAAACAATGGTTGGACAGTAACTGGGTAAATACTTTGTGTTAGCCTTTCTTTTGACAGAAACATGCCTCTAACACCAAAATTATGATAGTTTGTAATGGCTTAGGAGCTTTAATAAACAAAAGTGTATGCTTTGAGTATTAAAACAGGCTGAGAACTTCAGCTGCCCTCTTTAGGGGAACATGAGTTATTTCCACAGCTAGATGGGCAGTGCCTGATGCTTGAGGCTCCATGACACATGGTTTTGGGAACACCAGAACACGTTACGTTGGTTCTTACAAAAAGATGTAACTGTCCCCCAGGTGCAGCAGTAATTTTTGCTGTGGCCTGAAGTTATCTAAGCATGTCTCCGCCTGCCTTGCCTTTCTCATTAGGTGAAATGTTAGAGAAATGTTGATAACAATTTAATCAATCAGTTTATGTGAAATACCTTTAAAAGAGGAGATGCTCATTCAAGCAGAATTCTGTTTGTTCTGAGCTGTGTGTTCTACTTCACAGACATCTGGAGAAATTTTAGTTATACTTTTAAGACCTGGCCAGCTGCTCTAAAGGCTCATTGGTTTGCTTCACTGATTCTGAAACTTGAAACAGTCTTGCATGCAACTTCATAATGAAGGGATTAAAAAATAAAGGACTGTTACGTGTTTCTCTGCGTTAATGCAATAACAGATGTGGAAATAACCTGGTAAATTGTCACCCAAATGCTTAATGGGAAATGAACCTCTGCCACAGTAATTGTTACATACCATGAAAGCACCAACGTATACAAAACGAGCATGCCTTTTCAATTTTTATGCTGAAGGGGATCAGCCAGGGACTTCACACCTACACCTGCCCCTTGGAGAATGGTGGTAGGAGTTTGTGGTGGGAGCAAGCAGGTGCTTTCAGGCCTTGGTTAGTGCTAGCTGGGGAAGTTAAAGGGCAGGTGTGGTCACCTCTGCTGCTCAGCTTCCGCAGGCTGGGCTGTGCCATCACGACTCCCACAGGATTTCTGTGACTAGTTGTTTAAGTGAATGGAACTGAAGTGCTTTGCACTAACCCTTGTGCAATGTGTAACTTATTTTTCTGAAATCACATCGTTAATCAAAGTGGAACACATTTCAGATTGCATTCTCTTTCTTCCGTACTTACAGAGTGTGAATGAAATGCTCTTCCAGAATAGCTTTCTTACCTGGGTGGGGAGAGGTGAGGAACAAACAGGTGCTGCTCATGGTGTTTGTGCGCTGCTGGATGCTGCCAAATGATTTTTCTGGGCCAAGTAGTGCACTGGTGCCTGAAATGGAGGACGATGTGCAGGCATAGGGAGAGGTCTGCATGGGGTGGATGGAGGCACGTCATCAGCAGCTGTGCCATGGGAAAGCCTGTGCCAGGATGGAGTCAGGATGATTTGGAAGGCAGGGGTTTCCCTTGGTTCAAAGAGATGGTTCCGTCCCAAGGCTTCTGTAAAAAGAGGAAGGAGCAAGGATGACGACCTTGTTTATGTGAAATCATGCTCGATGCTTCAGAGCTGAGGTAGGGCAGAAGCATGTACTCAGCTGGGTGTCCCTGACAATTTCATCATACCCCCCTGTGGGGTGGAGTATTTCTTAAACTTGACATCCACCCACCCTACTGTTAAGGTGGCAGCACAGGGGTGGCAGCAGCTTGCATAAACACCTCGATAGCTCTGTCCCTGCTCTTGATTCCAGGCTTTGTGTGCTCCAGCTTGGTCTTTGCTCATGTAGAGAAATTCTCCAGCTACGTAATTCAGGGATTTGTGGCACAAAACGGGGACAGCGAGGTGTGACATGAAAATAACGTGGGAGGTCTTTGAGATAGGTAGCATGTTTTCTCCATCGTTTAAGAAAGAGAGAGTTTTCAAGCGTGTAGTCTGCTCTTGCAACTTTGTTTTGTCTCACTGAGGTTTCTCAGGAAAAAAAAAAAAAGAGAGATTAAACGCTAGTGTGATGCCACCAGCTCTGCTCACCTGCATAAAAGCTGCACTGCCCCCAGACTGTTTGCCTTCTGTATCGGGTATTCTTCCCTTCTGCATTCCCTTTGTGCGTACATACACGAGTGGAGGTGAGAGCCACACCAGCCCCATGGCAGGGCTGGCACGGAGCTGCTGTGAGCAGCAAGGAAGGGCGTAGGGCATGTCCTGGCTCACAGTGAAGTGCTCTGCCTGAACTTCCATGCGTGGCAAGTGCCTCTGTACCCACCTCCCTTAATTTCCAAGATTTAACAATGTGCATAACGCAAATGTGGTGTGAGAGGTGTCCAAATCAGTGACAGAGCTTGCTGCTGAATCCTTGTATAGCTGTACTTGGTATAGCTGTACTTAACAACCTATAGCTGCAGCTGTAGGATTTTGTACCCGCTCTATGCCCTCCGTGGGTTGCACCCAAACCGCCTGAAACACCAGCCCTATCCCTACATGGTGAGAAACACAGAGTGGCCCTGAAGCCTTGTCCTCGCGGCGGGGCCGGGCAGCTGCTGCGACACCCCAAGGTGCAGGGACTGATCCTCCAGCAGGAGCCAGCACTGTGACCCGACCCAGCGGCCAAGGCACGTCCTGGGCGGCGTACCCCGAAATTGGCAGCGTTGCTGTGGCTGTGATAGCGAGAGAGGAGTGTCGTGGGTGTTTCCGCCCTGGCCAAGCCGTGGGCGTGTTTATGAAAGCGCTGATGCGGGCTGGTCGCTCTTGTGCTGCTGGCAGCTCGCTTCACATCGTGGAAAACCAAAAGCAGGCGTCTGGGCTGCGGGCAGCCGTGTCCCAGCGCACGGCCGAGCTCCGGCACGGGGGAGCGCAGGAGGAAGAGGAGGGCGAGGAGGATGCTGGTGCCGCCACCACCGCTGCTGCTGCTGCTGCTGCTGCTGGCTGTGCCGCTGCGGCAGGCAGCGGAGCTGCAGCTGGGGCTGCGGGGCAGCCCCCGTGGGACGGTGAGCCCAGCCTTCCTCTCCCTCACCCTGGACGCCAGCCTGGCCCGCGAGCCGCGCTTCATCACCTTGCTCAGGTGAGCCCCGGCAGGGGCTGGGCACGAGCTGCTCGTGGGGGCGATGGTGGCAGGAGGTGATGGTGGCAGGAGGTGATGGTGGCAGAGGGGAGCGAGGAGGAGCAAGGCTGTGGCTGCTGTGTGCAGACAGCTCCACGGGATAGAAGCGATCTGAGCCTTCCAGCAGCTTCACAAACATCCGGCAGAGCATCACTGCAACACGTGCCGAGGAGGCTTTGTCAGCTGCCTTTTTTTTTTTCCACCTTAGAAACTCCTGGAGTAGTTCAGGACTGCCAAGTGATGCCTGCTCCTTCAGCTCCAACTCAGCCTTTTCTTCCCTCCTCTCACTGCTTTTTTTTCACGCTCTCTTCCTTTTGATTCAACTTCTTGTTTTCTTTTTGGAAGCTATTTCATTTCTTCCCTTCTTGTCCTCCCCCAGTCCCATTTTTCAGCTCTGCCTTATTCCCCCGGAGCCGGAAGGCACCCCCAGCTTTATCTGAACATAGCTCTGGATGCCGTCTTGGCCGTGGCGGTGCCGCCCAGGGAGCAGGAAGTACTTGGTGGCCCCTTATCTGCTGGGTGTCCCCGCAGGGTGAGATAAGGCTGCTGCCAGCCCAGACAGCTCTGCCCTGCGTGGCTCCTCTGGCACGGGCGGTGCTGGAGCCGCACGTCCCATGCAGCTTTTGTTTCACTTGAACACTGGTTCTGGTACAAAACCCATTCATTTGGTGGTTGCTCAAGGGAATAGGGGGTGACGGGGCACAGCCAGCTTGAGGTCCACTTTCTGATGGGCCAGACATCCCTCTGGGTGCTGGTGATGCTTCGCCTCCGTGTGGGGGCCACCCACACTGATAGCTTCTCAGTTAGCTTCTCGCTGCCCTGTCCACAGCAACCCCAAGCTGCGCACCCTGGCCAGAGGGCTCTCCCCAGGATTCCTGAGGTTCGGTGGCACCAGCACGGATTTCCTCATCTTCGATCCCCACAAGGATTCGACTTTGGAAGAGGAAATCCTCTCAGGACTCCAGGCTGAGGAAGGTAAGGGCTGGATGGGATGCGAGGCTGATTTCCACAGGCTGTGCGGGCTCCACCTCTTGGCATTGCTGCACCTTGGGCTCCTGTCTTCCTCTTGCCCTGCGCCTCATCCCTCCTTCACCTGCCAGGGTACAGCATGGGCTCGGAGGACACAAAATGCCTCTGCTGACTCGTGCTGGCGTCACCCCGGAGCCAGGCAAAGCAGTCAGCAGAGGAAGCAGCTCCGTATCGCCCGAGCACAGGACAGCTGCCAGCCCCGCTGCTTCTGGGGTTTCCACAGGGCGTTCTGGCAGAAATAGCTTGGGGTGCAGCCACCACGAAGCACAGCGCGGTCTTTATTCCTATCCATCGCCTTAAATTGGGCATAATATATGTATTTTGTATAGCTACAGTACATATATATATATGTAATACATATAGATAGACAGAGAGACACCTTTTTCTACATGGTTGATGTACCAATGGTGGAAGCAGAGGCGTGTTGTGCAGACATGGATGCCTGCTGTTCAACCCCAACAAACCACTGCTGCTTCTGTGTGCTGGGCAAGGTTCTTCGCACCTTTTGCCCTCGCCATGAAGGCGATGGCTTTGTTGCTCCCATCCTTCTCCTGCCCTGCAGGTGCCTGTGGAGCACAGCCTGGCTTTGCTGCGGTGCAGGAGCTGCTGCTCGCCCAGTGGCCCAGCCAGGAGAAGTTGCTCCTCACAGAGCATTCCCAGAAGAAGCACAAAAACACCACCATTACAGGTAAGGATTGACGGATTCACGCAGCGGGGCTTGTAACCAGGGGGGTGCAGGTCTCCGTGGTGAAAGGGTGGTGGCTGCCTGTGCCTCCTCCCCTCAGGGCACACGCTGGACATCCTCCATGGCTTCGCCAACTGCTCGGGCTTCCACCTGGTGTTCGGGCTCAACGCCCTGCTGCGGCGGCACGGCCGGGAGTGGGACAGCTCCAACGCCGGGCAGCTGCTGGGCTACTGCGCCCGGCGCGGCTACAACCTCTCCTGGGAGCTGGGCAACGGTGAGTGCGGCCACAAGTGCTCCTTGGGCACGGCCGGGCCCTGAAGCCAGCCCGGGTGCTGATGGGCGCGTCCTCACCAGAGCCCAACAGCTTCAAGAAGAAGTCCGGCATCTACATCGACGGCTTCCAGCTGGGCCGGGATTTCATCCACCTGCGCCGGCTGCTGAGCCAGCACCCCCTGTACCGGCACGCCAAGCTCTACGGCCCTGACGTGGGGCAGCCCCGCAAGCACACCCAGCACCTGCTCAGGAGGTAGGGGGCACCCGCTCACAACCCATAGTATAAGAGCCCATGCAGAAGTCACTGTGAGGGCAGGTGGTTATGGCCAGCCACCAGTACCAGCTATAACCCTCTTTTCTGCCCCAAACCCGCCGGGGCTGCAGCTTCCTGAAATCCGGAGGGAAGGTGATTGACTCCGTCACCTGGCACCAGTAAGTACCCTCAGCTGCCGCTGCCACTCTGCTTGTTGTCTTTTTTTTAAACAAAGCAGCAACCTGCACGTATTAATGAGACTGGTCGGCAGGTCCCGGGTGTCTCTGCAAGCTGCTGTGCAGTGTTTGAGGGAGTGCATTTCGGTGCACAGACCCCAAAGCCGTGCCGGGGTTTGCAGCGTGGGCGGAGCAGCGGGGAATGCAGTGCGTGCAAGGTCATCCTGCTGCTAACCATGTTTTACTGATAAAAAGAGAAGTGGGACGGGGAAAAGTGACAGCACGGCAGCTTTGCTTCTCCATTCGGCAGGCGGAGCTGGCTCACAGCTCTCCCCCTCTCACAGAAAGTTCCTGCTGGCGTACGTCACGCGTCAGCAGCTTCAAAGCGTGCCCCCAGTCTGCCGGGCATGCCATGGGGCAGCGTTGCGTGTGGCTGGGGCGTGTGCTGAGAGCAGGTCCTGGTGTTTGTATTTCCCCTTCATTTCAGCTGCCTTTTTCCCCCCTTGCAGTTACTATGTGAACGGACGAAGCGCCACAAGGGAGGATTTCTTGAGCCCCGCAGTGCTGGACACCTTTGCCACAGCTGTGCGCGATGTCCTGGAGGTGCCCGCTCCTCTTACATCCTTCCCGTCTTTGGCTTCCAGGGGCCGTGCACAGAAACTGCACTAACGTACCCAGATCCTCAGGGATCCTCAGAGGTCTGCTGCTGCTGTCAGCGCCGAGCAGAAACGCTGCTTCTAGCGAGAGCAACAGCAGCTGCAGCAAGCACAAGCAGGCACTTGGCCAAAGGGCAGCGGTGACCAGCTCAGCAGCCCAAACCTGATCTTTTTCACCTTTTTCACCTTTTTCGTCTTTTTCTCCTCCTTCCCCACCACACCACACAGATCGTAGCCGCGACGGTGCCTGGCAAGAAGGTTTGGCTGGGCGAGACCAGCTCGGCGTATGGCGGGGGAGCCCCCCAGCTCTCCAACACCTACCTGGCCGGCTTCATGTGAGTGGTGGCGGGGCACCCACGAGGGCTGCTGCTGCTGCGCCAGCCTCCGGTGCCACCTGTGCCTGGTTTCTGGCAGGTGGCTGGACAAGCTGGGGCTGGCGGCCCGGCAGGGGATCGACGTGGTGATGAGGCAGGTTTTCTTCGGGGCCGGCAGCTATCACCTGGTGGACGCCAACTTCGAGCCCTTGCCGGTGCGTAGACGGTGAGGTGTGCACTGTAAATGTGATCAGGGGAGAAACAAGCAGCTTGCAGCCAAAAGTGATAGGAGCTGGGATGATAAATTATACCAGGAGTGACAGCCAAGGCAATGTGAAAAGCTTGGTAAAGAAAAAAAAAGAATGTGAGGGGAAAACACTGCTGGAAAAAGGGATGCTGGACGGAGAGGTGTGTGTGCGTGGTGTGTGTGCGTGGTGCAGGGCAGTGGGTGCCGATTTCTCTCCTGTTCCCGCAGGACTACTGGCTGTCGCTGCTCTACAAGAGGCTGGTGGGCACCAGAGTGCTGGAGGTCAGCGTGGCGGGAGCAGATGCACGGCGCCTGCGGGTCTACCTGCACTGCACCAACCCCCAGCAGTAAGGACGGGTGAAATTGCCCCAAAACGGCATCCCAGGCCAGCGGCAAAGGGAAAACGTGCAGGTGCGTGTGGTTGCTCCAAAAGCTCTCCATCCTCTGACGGCCGCTGTGCTTGCCTCTCACCCTACAGCCCCAAGTACCGGGAAGGGGACGTGACGCTGTTCGCCTTGAACCTCTACAACGTGAGCCAGAGCCTGCAGCTCCCCAGGCAGTTGTGGAGCAAGCAGGTGGACCAGTACCTCCTGCTGCCCCACGGCAAGGAGAGCATCCTGTCCAGGTGAGCGGGCATCCTCCCTCGTGGCACGGGCCGAGCAGAGTGCAGGTGGGCTCTGAAACCTCCCCTTGTTTGGCGGGCAGGTGAAAACACATCAAAATGATGACACTAAAAGCAGTGTTAACTTTTCTTCCCCCAAGCTGTGACTTGCCTTATGTCAGGTCTCCTAAATCAGGCTCGCTAGGACGAGTTGGCAGTCCCCTGGTGTCAGTCCCCCGCTGCCCCTTAGCACACCAGCGGGTGCTCTGCTTTCCCAGCCGCCTGCTGCTGGGGCCTGGCAGGGCAACGGGTTGGCGGCGGGGGTCTTGGTGGCTTCTTGTGGAGCCCTCAGCACAGGACCTGCTCTGTGGGCACAGGAGACAGCTCGGCAGCTGCCGGCAAGGAAAAGCAGCTTGGATTGGCTCTTTTCAAAGCCTGCTCCGCTGTCACCCTCGCGATGGGAACAGGGAACGTTTAATTCCCTTGCTTGTGCGGGGGCTGCGAGCCACCCCTCCCGGAGGGAGCATGGCAGGCGCGGTGTGGGAAGCAGAGTTTGCTCCTGGGCTCTTTGTCGCGTGGCTCCGGGCACCTCGGCTTGCATCCAAAGCCAGGGGTGCCGCTGGCGAGCCTGGCTGCAACGTTGCCCGGGTGCCTCGGCAGGAGGGTGCAGCTGAACGGCCGCCTGCTGCAGATGGTGGACGAGGAGACGCTGCCCACGCTCCACGAGGCCGCCCTGGCTCCCGGCAGCGCGCTTGGCCTGCCCGCCTTCTCCTACAGCTTCTACGTGATCAGAAGGGCCAAGGCAATCGCCTGCATCTGAGTGCGCCGGGGCACAGGACCTGTCGGGATGCTCAGTGCGGCGCCACACGTTTTCCCTCGGCTGGGAGGCCGCAGTCACAAGATGGAGCTGTGGCCCCACGTTCTCCAAAGCCTTCGCTTTGCTTTGTTCGCTCGCACACAGCGAGGTTTTGCTCAACGTCCTCAGCACCCTGCGAACCTGAGAGCTCAGCAGGCTGGAAACACACGCACTGTACTTCCCTTCTGAAGCTCGAAAAGGACGCGACCAGCTCCATGGGGTTTCAGAGCAAGGGGTTGGCTTGTGTCTCACGAGAAAGCTGCACGCCTCCCGGCAGACGGGTGTGCTCTGGGAGGCGTGATTAAAAGTGCGCCATAAAAAGGTGATATTTAACCAGTTTGTGAAGGGAGTGTTTGCCTGTGCAGCGTGTGCGTGTTGTGTGAAGGGTTAGCCACCAGGAAGTGATACACAGCAAAAATATGAATGGGAACGGCTGGGCTTGCGTGCACTGTCTACGTTCGAAATGAGAGCACGGAGCACAAAACAAGGGGGAAAGTCTCACGCTGTCAGTATCCAGTTGTTAACGTACTGTTGTTACTGCTGCAGAAGCTACAATTTAGAAACAGAAGTTGATGGTTGCCTGGTAGCTTCTTTTTAAAACTTTCTAACAGGTTTGTTTCAATGCTCCTTACTTTTATATCTGAAGATTTTGAATAAACTCAATTTATATCAGCTTTTTGCAGTTCTCTGTTTTGTTTTGTTTAAGGTTACTGATACCACGAAACTCCCCACGTCTTTTGGTTGCAAATCAGCTGCTGCTTAGGCACCTTTCACCACACACATCCAAGTAAATAAAAATGTCAGAGATCCTGCCCAGCTGGGCTTTGCTGTAAGCCAGTTCCTGGAAGGTGGAGCCAGCTGAGTCATGTGAAAACAAGGAAACAGGCAAGCGCCTGAGAGTGAGGGGGGGTTTGGCTGTCAGCTCAGTCGTGAGGGAAGACAGCAGTGGGGCCTCATCGTCCTTTGGTGACTTCTTTAATGTTTGAAATGCTTTATCCCTTAGATTTGCCTTTGTTGGTC
Organism: Netta rufina; assembly: GCF_964035555.1. Classification (NCBI taxonomy): domain Eukaryota; kingdom Metazoa; phylum Chordata; class Aves; order Anseriformes; family Anatidae; genus Netta; species Netta rufina. The sequence goes on from NC_140127.1 coordinate 45,029,587, forward strand.
TGCTTGTTTTCTGGTGAGGGGCCAGGGCACTTTATAATGAATATAAGCCCATTGAATAAAGTCTTATTTTCTAACTCGCTGTCACAAGCTCCATAAAAGTACCCTGCAGGTGCCTTGGGATTTGCTGCCTGTTTTAGAGGACATGAGCAGAAACTGTGAAATTTACACATAGGAGCATAGCCTGTTTGCACAGGATAGGGTTGGGTATATGATAGGGCTTTTCTCCAATGCAGCCCAACAGCGCTAAAGGTCATTTCCTGACCACACCACTTTGCCCTGTGCCAGCCCCAGCACAACCCCAAACCAGCAGAGGGGTGTTTTGGGGACCAAGGGGGAGCTGTGAAAGGTGGTGCAGGCTCAGACTGGACCCTTGTCTCTTGGTGACTTTTCCCAAGGTGACAAGGAGTGCACCGGGCTTCCTGTGGATGTGGCATTCCTAGGAAGCTTTGTGCTGTCCTGGATCCTCGATGCCGTGCTGATGCACCTCAAGCACTGCTCTGGACTTGAATGAAGCCTGTGGTGACTGACCTCATCATGGTCGTACAGTCCTTTGGAAATGTATTTACTGCCGTGGAGTACTACTTGTTGGAAGGGTGAATGGAAAAGGGTGAAAATCACTTATACTGGTTTTCTACTTCCTCTTGGTAGTCAACAATTCAGGGAACTACCATGGGTTTTGTGCCTGTGTCAGTCCTGAAAACCAAAGGAAGCGCAGCATGTGGCAGCAGTGACGTGTCACACCGCCTTCCAAGAAAACTTCAGGCGTAATTCTGGGAAGCTTTTATTGCAGATACTCCACCACGCAGCACCAGCTTTTTATGGCTCCGTCCAAAGCTCCCGTGGCAATTTCGGCATTCACTCTGATAAGGCGACGGAAGAAGCGGCGTGCACAAGGTCGCAGCGGTAGCGGCCTGTTACGAAACGCTGCAGAAGCCCTTTACGAAACCACGGGCGCCTGTCGCAGGCAGCCTGGGGGCACATCCTGTGGCAGAGGACAGCGGGCAGCCTCCCAGTGAGGCGCAGCTCCTAACGATTCAGGGCACGGTTGCTCTTTGCAGGCGCTGTTACCGTTATAACCGTTAGAGCCGTTAGAGCCGTTAACGGCCGTTAGCCCCCCCACAACATGGCGGCGGCGGGGGGGGGGCGCACTGCGCATGCGCGGCCCCTCCGGAAGCGCTTCCGCCGGCGGCAAGATGGCGGCGCTGCTGTGGCGGCTCGGCCGGGCCCCGTGCCGCCTCCGCGCCGCCCGCACGGCCCTGCCGGCCGCCGCCGCCGCCGCCGTTTGGCCGCCGCCCTTCCGCCCCGCCGCCGCCGCTGCCGTTCCTCCGGACCCACGGCGGCCGCTGAGCTTCTCGGCGGCCGAGCTGGTGCGCGCCGCGCCCGGGCGGCTGCAGCCCTACCTGCGCCTCATGCGCCTGCACCAGCCCGCCGGTGAGGGGCGGGGCGGGGGGCGAGGCGGGGGCGGGGGGCGGGGCGGTAACCATGGCGACGCGGCGGCCAATGGGGTGGGGGCATGGTTGCCATGGCGACGCGGTGTCCATAGCGACGCGGTTGCCGTGGCGACGCGCTGGCCAATGGGGCGAGGCCGCGGTTGCCATGGCGACGCAGCATCCTCGGCGCTCGGCACGCAGGGACGTGGCTGCTGTACCTGCCCTGCACGTGGAGCATCGGCCTGGCCGCGCCGCCGGGGTCCCTGCCGCACTGGCCGACGCTGGCCCTCTTCGGCGCCGGGGCCGTGCTCATGCGTGGGGCCGGCTGCACCATCAACGACATGTGGGACCGCGACTACGACAAGAAGGTGGGCAGCCGCGCGGGGTTCGGCGGGCGGTGCGCGGTGCTCGAGGAGGGGAGGTGCTGCGTGTTGTGTTGTGCACAGGGGGTGTGCTCTGATCTGCTCGCACAGATCAGATCTGATCAGGCAGGGCTGGTTTTCTCCAGCTTGAGACATTCCTGCCTGTCACCACCCAAGACACCCGCAAATCCTTTGTCTACGTTTCCTCCCCGGATAGTTAAAATCATTTTTATATAAGTCTCCTAGAGGGCTAACTTCCATGTAAGCCAAGATGTGTGTTGCTGTCAGCAACGTGCAGTGCTTGATCAAAAGAAGTTTATCTTCCAACTCTTCTCCGCGCAACAGAGCCCCAGTGATAAGACGAGACCCAGGTGATAAGACAAGAGGGAATGGCCTCAGGTTGCGCCAAGGGAGGTTTAGGTTGAATATTATTAGAAATTTATTTATGGAAAGGGTTGTAGGGCTCTGGAATGGGCTCCCCAGGGACATGCTTGAGTCACTGTCCTGGAGTCTTTTGAGGAACATGTAGATGTAGAACTGAGTAGCGTGGTGTAGTGGGGGACTTGCCAATGCTAGATTAAAGGTTGGACTAAATGATCTTACAGGTCTTTTCCAACCTGGATGATTCTATGAAAACAAATAACCCTTTCTTCTCTGCTGAGTTAGCATCTTCCCTTTTTTATATTTTGAGGAGCAGGCTTTCCTTGGTTATCGTTCATTTCCTCATGAGGATGGCTGGTGACAGAATCGTGCCCACGCGTGTACTGATCTTCTTTGTGGTGTTGCGTTTCCTCCTTCCTCGTGTTCAGCAGAAGGAAATAAACAGCAGGCAGTGCCAGCTGTCAAATGCTGACAAGCACAGGGGTGTACGCTCAGCAGGGAGGATCCCAGTGAACTGTTGGCTTATTTCCTTTTCTGATCCTACGTTTTTCCTCTCACTTTGGGTATTGGCCATGGCAAAGTGCCAGGGCAGTGAGTGACTGCGCTCTGTGAAATCTTCCTCGCAGCACCAATGTGTTTATCCTGTTAGAAGGCAATAAATCCATACGGGTTTTATGGTGTCTTTGGATGGTTTAGGGTTCAGAGGTTATTAGCAGCTATTTGTGCTATGGAGATTGCTGCATTTATGCATGAATGGGATGTAGTTAAACGTGAAGACTCCCGTAGCAGCACTTGGTTACATATCTCAACAGGCAATCTTCTTAACAAGCCAGCTGGTGGCTAGGGCAGGAGCAGGACATTTGGTTGTGCTGCTGGTTGCAGTTTGGGGGTGGTTTTTGACAATACTAGGTATTTGGTAATACTTTTATTTTTATTTTTAATTAAAATGGAAGATGCCATGTCAGGTAACGGTGTGCAGTAGAGTTGGTCACTGAAATGCTTTCTGCGACCAACTCTACTGCACATCATTAATTAAGAGTGTATTTAAACTGCATAAGGCGTATTTGAAGTTTAGCTTAAATTATTTAGTAGTAGGGGGAGAACATACTCAGGGAGTATACTTAAGTTGACATTATTAAAGCATGTGCAGAATCCTTTATACGCTTTTAGTATTCTATAAAACGCTGGTGTTCAAACCTCCCCAGATAGACTTTAAACCACGTCTAAATGCATTTTTTTTCCTTTTGTTATTGTGGGATGGGTTTTTTTATTTGTTTGTTCAGATTATGGTCACCTTCAGCAAGTATCTCATCACTCATTTAGGTTTAAAGTATTTTCCAGTATTTGTTCCTTCTTTCAGTTGGCTTTGCATGATTTCTCTACTCCTGACAGATATCCTAAACTCCACTGCATCCCACCTAGGGTTAAAATAATTGTCCTGTTGCATGCCAGTGGTGTGACTTGAACTTTTAGGATACATTTGAATGTGTTAGGTTGCACTTTGTGTTAACGCTGTTCCTTCCATGTTCAGGTTGCAAGGACAGCAAGCAGACCCCTGGCAGCTGGAGAAATCTCCACTTTTCAGTCCTTCATTTTTCTCGGGGGACAGCTCAGCCTGGCTCTCTGTGTGCTTCTGTGTCTGAACTACTACAGGTGACGTACACGTTATCTTCTGTTTCTTAGAATTGCATTCCTGGTCCAGAGGTAAGCACAAAGATTTTGAACAGCAAACATGCTGGGGGCAGAGGAGTTTTAGCCATGGAAGCCAAGTAGTTTGGTGCTATTTACCAGCTCTTTAGACCTGTGATCTTTAGAGCAGCAAACAAATCTGGTACTTCTTACAGTATCGTTCTGGGAGCAGCCTCCTTGACTCTTGTGGTCTCCTACCCTCTGATGAAGAGAATCACGTATTGGCCACAGTTAGTTTTGGGTGAGTTGGAAATCTTTTTTGTTTTCTTCTTCTTCCGATCTAGCTTTTGGGAAGTTTCACGTACCGGTTAGTAACTGAACTTCAGCAGTCTGGTTTTATGTAGGTTTATATTAAAATAACAATACTGTGCAGGCAATATTCTGCCGTGCCAGAAGCTTCTTAAACAGTAGTTTAACAAAATTAAGCGGGAGCTGGGTTGTAATGTTTTCGTTCATAAACAATCTCTTTTGTTGTAGTGTCGAGAGAGAGAATCAATGCTTGTAGCTTGAGAGTTGGCCGTATTTTAAGAGTTGTCTCAAAACCTGACTTAACTCTTGGCCTTCCCACTCCAGCTGTCTTCAGCCTTATCAGCCAGAACTGCCTTTTCCAGTGTGGAAGCTCCACAGTTGGCTGCTCTGAGCTCTTTTGCAGTCAGCTGCACCGACATCAGAGCGTTTTAACTTCAGACACATTGTTGGAGTGCACTGCAATAGTTCTGTGCGAATGCTTCCTTAGGATAGTGGATAAACCATATTTAAATGGGGGAAAAATGTGTGGCACTGTGCATTTCTCCTTATATCTCCAGGGTATTTAATGTCAAATTTATTGGGATTTGTTACCTGACTGAAACTCCGTGCTAGGAAATAGAGATTGTAGCAGATGTAACATACGCTTGAAGAAATGATACCGAGTTCTGTACATGTAATTTAGACTGGTCCTGGCATGTTGTTAACTATCTTTGTTCCACTCTCTCTGTTTTTAGGACTTACTTTTAACTGGGGAGCCCTTCTTGGGTGGTCTGCCATCCAAGGGTCCTGCGACTGGTCCGTGTGTTTGCCCTTGTACCTGGCTGGAGTCATGTGGACGCTGGTATACGACACCATCTATGCACACCAGGTAGAGCAGCAGCGGGAAGCTTTACAGACCTGTGTGTGTTTGCTTGCTTAATTTACAGGTTTGGTCTTGAGCAGCACTAACGTGCAGGTGAGCACCACGGAGCATCCACCCTTGGACCTTTCATTGCTCTGTAAATACTTCATATATCGGGCAGAGGGCCGCAAGTGAAATGCGTTTTGTGTGCCCATGCGTCCGTGCTGTGTCAATAACTGCACAGCTGGTGTTAACTATTAGCTGCCAGCACAGCTCTGAGGACCAGCCTTTTAATTTATAGTTTAACCCAGGGACCTGCAAATACACTTAACTGAGGTTCCTGCTAACAACTGTGGGAAACCTGAGATGGGCCCCCCATTTTACTTTCCTTACCAAGTAACGGTTGGATTGCAGATCTTCTGCTAATTGTTCCTTTCCCTCTAGGACAAGAGGGATGACATCCTTATCGGCGTGAAGTCCACAGCGCTACAGTTCAAGGAAGACACAAAGCGGTGGCTCAGTGGCTTCAGCATGGCAATGCTTGTGGGCTTGTGCGTGGCGGGGATGAACTGTAACCAGACCTTCCCTTACTACTCAGCCGTGGCTGCCGTGGGCGCTCACCTGGCACACCAGGTTTGATGGATTCATTTATATTTTCTCCACGTGGACATTCTTGATAAGAAATCATAGTGCTTTTCAGCCCCTGGCTGAAAATTCTCCCAGTACACTGGGAAAAAAAAAGAAAGAATCCTGTATGTTTTTGTAAAGATCATTTAAAGGCTTCTGACAAAGGCTTGCTTCTCCCAAGCACCTTTTGCAGAGCTCTTTTGAGGAGACCTCTGGTGGTCCACAGGCTGTAGCTTTCAGTCTGTTTCTAACCCAAAGAACTGCCTTGCCTTTAGCTGTAATCTCAAGGCAAATATTTTCTTCCTGCTTCTGATAGCAGCTGCAGCTAGATCCACCTCCATACCAAGCACAATTTTGCAGTTTTTGCTGTTCTGACACAACTCCAGCTGTGTCCGGTGCACATGATGTGAGACTGCAGTCTGTGTGTTATGATTGTTCGCTGAATTTATGGGATGAAGTGGTCTGCTGTATCAAACACACTTACACTTGACAGAGATGTTGTTTTTTTGGTGCGTGGCATACTGTACAATAGCTACGTGAAAATGAGCATTGCCTGTTGCATCTCCCAGAGAGAGTTAATTTACCACAGGGTAATTACATTGTGCTGTGAGCTCTGGAGCTTCAGACTGGGTTCCAGCAGTGTAACAAAGGTTTCTGTGGCTTTCTCACTACCCCCTGTTGCAGATGGTAATGTTGTGACTTTATGATAGTTGATGGTTCTAATTCACAATTGCTTTTGTAGCAGAAAGCAGCCCCGTTCAGTGTTGTACTTGTGCAAGCTTACAGATTTGAATGCATATCAGGAAAAATAAAGAAAATGAGCTTTGCCCGTAAAGGGAGCAGAGAGGATTTTGTTACCCAAATGACTGCGTTCAGTCTGGTGGTGACGGTTAGTCTATGGGAGGAGTAATTGCTGGCCTTCGTAAGGCAGTGATAGCACTGCGAGCAGTAAAACCATCAGCAGTCTGAGGAGTTAAATGTGGGATTAACATGTAACCTGCCATGCAAGGGACAGCCTGATGGGTGTTTTACAGCCCCTCACATCTGAGCAGCACTTTAACGAGGGAGCTCCCACAGCTCGTAGACACTAAACATTAATCATGCCTGCAGGTTATAACATCTTCGCGGTGCTGTGCTCTGCTACTTGTCAGCCACTGCTTTTCACAGGGTTTGGTCTTGGAAATCTGTGGAGGACAGTGTGCTACGTTCCATTGACATCTGGAATTGCCAGAGTGGCCTTGCATGGCAGTTTTGGCACAAATGGAAATCATTGTCCTGCAGAGAGGATTTTTCTCGGTGAGGAGGCAGAATGTGAGGGGCAAGGAGTCACAGAATCACAGAATTTCTAGGTTGGAAGAGACCTCAAGATCACCGAGTCCAACCTCTGACCTAACACTAACCAGTCCTCCACTAAACCATATCACTAAGTTCTACATCTAAACGTCTTTTCAAGACCTTCAGGGATGGTGACTCCACCACTTCCCTGGGCAGCCCATTCCAATGCCTCACAACCCTTTCGGTAAAGAAATTCTTCCTCATACCCAACCTAAGCCTCCCGTGGCGCAACTTCAGTGTGTGACGATTCTCTAGATTCCCCAAGTTGTAAGAGCAGCCCTGTTCCATATACCACAGAGCAGCTTCTCTTTGAGTGTATGTTTTAATATTACTTCTGCCTAGGCATTTGCAGGCTTATCTTCATGTTCAAGACATCAGAGATCTGCTGACCGACTGAGTTTAGAAAGTTGAATAAGCCGTGTAAGGTGCCCCTTCCTCAATTTAACTAGTTTGTGCCTGAGGCAGAGCGGAATTTGGGTCATGAAGATGTCCAATTCCTGTACTGCTGAAGAAGTTCCTGAACAGAAAACTAAGCTGCCTTACATGCTTCATGTCCGTGAAGGTACATCTCATGGCTCAGCTGCTGTTGGGTTTCACTCATCCATTTGGAGTTTTCACTTCCGTATGCCTGACGGGCAGGCAGGCTTTTAAGGGTGTGAAAAAAAACATCGTGTTTTAGAGGTTTGCAGGCCAGATTTCAGATAGTTTAATCAGAACCCAGCCCCCTTATCTCTGTACAAGTGCAAACAGCAGAGGAATGTGTTTCCTAGGGAAGCTTTAATTTCTTTCAGTTCAAAGCATTCTCTTTCAACATCTTGAGGGGATGAACGGCAGGGTCAGAGTTTCTGGGAGGTGTCTCTCTCTGCCCTTGCACTGTGTGCTGTTGGCGCCTCGAGCTGTGAGTCGTGGTGGCTGCTCGCAGGTGTCGGGGTTCCTCTTTGCAGGGCAGATGCAGCTATGCGGCCAGCAGCACCTGGGCAGGACAGGGCAGCCTCTTGCTCTGCTGCTTTCCCTCCCCTGCCTTGTTTTCGGGGAAGCACGGGCGGTGTTAGTAGCAGACAAATGAAAGGTGCAGGCTGGTACTGGATTTTTTTTTATTGAAGTTCCTGTTGACGAGTTAGCTGCCTTTCTGCTGAGGAAGGTCTCCAAAAGACTTTTTACGCATTCAGACATTTTTACAGCTTTTATTACCCAACTGCACCCAGGAGTGTTTAGACTGTTCATACTGTGATTCACCGAGAGGTTCCAGGAATCAGGTCCGTGCCCAGTCCTTTGCTCTTCTGCCGCACGTTGAATAAATCTGTCAGGTAAACACGGTCATGAACCATCCATTGCAGCTACAGAGTATTCCGTTTCTTCAGGAGCTAACAATAGGTTTAGAACCTGAAGGTTTTGAAATTACAGCCCTTCTCGCGTCTTCTTGAGATGTGTCAAGTATTTCCGTGTCCATAAATAGTAATACTGGAATGTTTATACTGTGCTTTTGCAGATTTACACTTTGGACATAGACAAGCCTGAAGACTGCTGGAAGAAATTTGCATCGAATCGTACTGTAGGAGTTCTGCTCTTCGTAGGGATCGTGCTTGGAAATCTCTGTAAAAGACAAGAGTCGAAAACTGTACAAGAGCCTTTAGAAAGCAGGTAGTCGAAATTGTTAATGATTCCAGTGTTTTAGTCCGGCTCAAATGAATATGCTCCAAGAGGGGAAGACACTTTTAACGTGACTCTTTGTAGTTTATCCTATTTATTTATAAAAGTTGGTGAAAATGTTCTTTTTTTTCTTAAAAAAAAAAAAAAAAAGCCAAGCAAATCATGTTTTTGACTGTCTTACAATGTAAGCTGGGATTACTCATGAATGAAGCAAGTGAAGCTCCTCTGGTGGTCCTATGTAGTACAAGGAAACTCCTGACTGGCTCTCAAGAAGCGAGTCCGGCATTTTATACAGAGCAAGACAGATGTCTCTTAGTGACAGGACTTGGGAAAATGTAAAAAGATTTCAGCATGTAAATAAAATTTGGTTGTACATGTTTGGCGTTGTGAGTTATTGCATGAAGAAATTGCAGTTGGGGTCGGGGCTTGTTGTGTGAAGTAACTGTGATAGCGGCTTTTACCCTGAGATGTCTGGATGCGGCCTGGTCTCCATCCATGAGGTCCAGAATATGAACAAGTCGATGGAAAAGTTTTTAAGACCCCCTTTTGTTCTTGGTCTGACTGCTGGCACTGGTTCTTCCTCATGAGCAGGCTGCTGCAGAGCGGCCCATGGAGACCGAGGTGAGCTCCTTTATCAGGAACAATCTGCATGCATACTGCCAGCTTAACAAACCAGCACATTCCAGAACTAATGCCAAGTGTCTGCATGCTGGCGGTTGACTCTAAGGTAGGAACTCATCTTGCCAAGTGAATCTCATTTCCTCCTTCTAATTCTAACCCTTTAGCCTTCTGCTGCTTCTTTCTATTTCAGCTGATACAGGAGTAACTGGTTTGTTAGGAGGAGGACTATAAGCAGTAACAATAGCAACTGCAGGCTAATTACAGATCTCTGTACCTTTCCCTGCCCTCTACCATTTTATGCTTGCTTGGTTATGCAATCTGTCTGCTGGTTACGCTTTTCCTTGCCTCCTGGTGTCCTCCGCTTTGTGGGATTATTTGCTGTGGGGGGAGTGACAGGCACGCCTGTTCCCAGAAAACAAAACTCAGCCGAGACCCAGAGAGGGGAGCTGCTCTAGCTCTGAAGTTGAGCCTCATGTACAGTTATTTAGACTGCTGTGGCTAAGAGACATTTCAGTCCAGAGCTGTGTGTTCAGGGGTTGTCAAATTCAGCTTGACTGGTGCACGGGTGAAGAAGTTGCTGTTGCAGCCCAAGGAGACAGCTCACAGTGGGTCAGGGACTTTGGTCACAGGAGATCCTTCCTGGAGCTGTGGTGGGTTCTGCACACTTCCTCCTTGTTGTGTGTGCTTTGTGACGCTTTGTTTATTGTCTTTTTGGCTTCTCTCACTATTTGGACACAACATTGGACACAAAATATTTTTTGAACAGGCCAGAAAGAAGACTGTTCAGGTTGACTGCATATGAAGTACAAATATGTGAAAAGGTTGGCAACCATAGCCCTTGAAAGCACTCAGAGGCCTCTTTGGTTCTTACACGGAAGTTCTTAAGCAGGGTTTATAAATTTTCACTGGTACTAAGATAAAGGACAGCACTTTAAGGATGAAGTTTCTTAAGTTAAGAAACTTAGTTAAGTTTCTGAACAATTATGTGACAGAGCTGCACTCTGTAGAGGGAGAAACAAATGCATCCAGCTTCATGTTGAACTTGGGTTACGAGGTATTTATTAGTAATGTCCAAGTCGAATTAATATCTGTAAGTGTCTTAATATTTGTAACAGTACCTTAGAGTGAACATGACAAAAGTTACTTGTTTCTAGCATACTAATGTGTCTTCAAGTAGCTTGGATTTGAGAAGAGCTCCCATTTTGTAGCACCTGTGGACTGTCTCGTGTCCATCTTCATGTGGCAACTTGGCGCAAGCAAGCATTTGCCTTGTAATAAGAAGAAGAACAAGGTGTAACAACACAGGGTAAAGACTGAACTATCAAACCAGTCCTAAACCTAGAAATCATTGCATGTCTTCTGTCGGAGTTCTCCAAAATCATCTCCAACTGCGTTTTGCTGGCTAAAATGCCATTTGTGTCTGCTGGCAGTTATACGTGCATCTCTCTTCTGTTCTCAAAGTATTCTTTCCTGCGCTTCACAAACACAATCTCAGCTGTATTTAAATACAATTTGTTTAAAAAGTCTCCCCCACGCCCATCTCTAAGCAGCAGGGTTAGCTGTTATGGTTTCACGCAAATAAACACTGCTCCCTGGCAGTCTTCCCTCGGGTGTCAGGTGTTGCCTTTCTCCCCTTTCTTTTGCAAAGGTTCCTCTGCAGGGGCACAGACAAGGAACATCTCTGAGGGCAGGAAGCTCGGCTGTGCCTCCCAAGAGCCAGGGCTGGAGGTGCCTCAGCAAAGCAGCCAGGGCAGGGTGGCTGCCAACCCAAAGGTTGTCCCCGGCACGCTCCCTGTGTTGGAGAGCAGCACCGGCTCCTGCACGCCGGGACAGACAGCGCCTGGACTTTGCTATTCACACGCTGCTTGCAAAAGAAGGCATCTCCCAGTCCAAGGAGGCCAGAATTTTCCCTGCCTCTGTCTGGGGCAAGCACGTGCCATGGGTGTGGAGCCAAGGAAGGCTGCAGAGGGCAGGGGGCAGGGGACAGACAGCGTGGTGGGGTCAGTCTTGGCACCAGCCCTGGGTGTTAGGATCTGGGGATGAGGAGAAGTGCCTCCTTGCCAGGGGTGTTGGAGCATCCCCAGGGGTGAGCTGGGGCTGCAGGCTGCTGGAGTACAGCAGGGTGAGGTGTTTTAGGTGCCTTTCCTGAGTTACACAGGCAAATGCAAGGAAAGAGTGGGCTGCGCAGCACCTCTGGTTTGCTGAGTGCTGCTGGTAAGGGAACACAATGCCTGTGCCCCCAGGCACAAGGTTGTGCTCGGGCCAAGCAAGAAGGAAGCTAGCAAAAGAAATAAAACAATAAAAAGTGTTCAAGTGCCACGGTCAAAGTGTAAAAACACAGCCCCAATGTTTCTGACACCCAGCTGAAATCGGGGCCACAGGGAACAACCGGGTGATGCCCGACCACAAACCTGTGTGAGGTGCTCCTCCAAACCGAGGGACCATCACTGAGCCATGCCCTGTGGCAAGTGCAGCTATCGCATGGCATCTTCCTGTTTTTGTTTGTTTGTTTTCATCCCAGGCTGCTCTCCAAGCTGTGGAGGTGGAGGAAGGGATATGACGTTATCCGGGGATAACGCGGCACAGGGGCTGAGGCGGGGGGAGCCTGAGGGCAGCGCTGGGTGGCCACCTGTGGGGAGGACAGCACTGTGTCCCACCCCAGCTGCCAAATATTTCACAGACGGGGAATTTCCCAGCTTCGTCAGGCCTTGTTTGGCCCCAGAGGCTGCTGGTGGGCTTCACACAGCACAGCCCCCTCTGTGCACCCCATCAAACGAAGCCACTCCTCGTGACCACAGAGCCTGGGCTTGGCATAACCATTTGGACATCGTGGGCACGGTATGGCGACCCCGATGATGCCCGTGGGCCACGGTGGTTTGCAGGGAGAAATTGGGGGAAGCCAGCCCGGGGTGCTCCTCACACCATCCTGAAGCGTGCCCTTGGGTTTTGAGGGAAGAGACGGGGAAAAAACCTCTCCCAGGGACGCGGACGAGGTCTGCGCAGCCGCCTCTGGTTTAACGAGCCGCAGGCTACGGTTTCACGCGGGGAGGGGAAAGAAGCACCCTGGGCTTGGCCCCCCCTGGCTCCCCGCCACCGTTACCTCCCACCTCTCCCTGCTCGGCACCGCTGCCAATAAGAGCCTGCAGGAGACAGAGCCACACTCGTCGTTCGCCCAGCTGCTCCGCACGCACCGGGGACGCCCGCCGCAACTCAGGCTGCTCCGCAGAAGGTTGGTTCCCTGGTGGCACGGAAATATGAAAGGCTCCCTGCCCTAAAAGGATTGGATAACAAGGCAAAAATTACAGATATATGCTTTTATTTTTTTTTATTTTTATTCTTTTTTCTTTTTTTTTCCCTGCTCAGTAATGCAGGGGGGATTAATCTTAATGGAAACTCTTTTGCTACATCCTACCTGGGGGAAAAGGGGATGCTTTTAACAAGCTATGTGCTAAATCTGCCTTATGGGCAGGTCACTTCTGGCTTGCCGCTTTCTCCTGTTTCTACGAGCGTATAAATGTACCAGGGGAATCTGTGCGACTCTTTGCTCTCTGATTAAACTGGGCTCCCTGCTTTTTCCTTAGCGCGTGCTGCAGGGCAAGCCCCTCTTGTGGGGGATGCTGGGGTTTGTAGCTGCAAGTGTTTTGGGGCAGACCCCACAGCGCGTGCGGGAGGAAGCTGCTCTCCTGTCCAAAGGCTGGCTGCTGCTGCTTGTTGCTTTATTTATTTATTTATTTATTTATTATGTGTTTCTGCTCATTCTCGTTGTGCTCTTCCTGCCCTTTTTGGTTGGACATGGCTTTGGTGGCAAGAGCATCTTCCTGTGGCCATGTCTGCATTGCTCCTTCCAGCTCAGAGAGGAGAAGGCACACGAGGATCCCTGCTATGGGGAGTGATGTGGGGCTGTAAAAGTGCAAGGCTGCACAGGCACCTGCCTGTTGCTGGGCTCATTTCCGAGAGCTCACAGCTGCTCCGCCAGCCGCGCTGCTTCGCGCATTTCGGTTTCTGTTCTGGATGCTGAGGTCAGTGGGGCTGCTCGCTGAAGCCGCGCCCCTCTCCATGCCCAGTAGCCAAGGAAAGGAAAATGAATTTATAGCGAACAGCCTCAGGATGTGTGAGCCCAGTGCCTTTACGGTTCCTTCCCCTTGCTCTCCTTGTGCATGCTGAGATGAATTTTCCCTAGCAGCATGGCTTGTTTTCCGCGGTTATCCAAGCAAAACGCGTGCCGTGCAGCACAATCCCAGACTGGTTTCTATCATATCTGAGGCTCATTTCCTCCGGGAGCTGCAGGAGAGCAAGGAGCAGGGTTCAGACCTAGGACACGGTGCCATGTTTCTGCATTTCTGGCTCTGCTGGGAACAAACGTGCGGCCACAGCTGCTCCCTACACGCTTCGTGTGCCCCCCGAGCTGCTCTGACGAGGGATCCCTGTCATGCAGCCGGGGGTCCCACGGCCCTGACACCCTGAGGCCGTGCCGCTGACCACTCTCTCCCCCTCCTTTTCCTCCCCAGCTCTCACCACTCCGTGCCCAGCCAGCGATGGCCGCTCCCACCGTGGTGACCCTGCAGCCCCAGTACGTGGTGGCCGGGCCCAACGTGTCCAGGGCCATGTGGCAGACGGGGCTGATGGACTGCTGCACCGACTGCGGCGTCTGTGAGTGCCGGCGGGGCCAGGGGCCACTTGCTGGCAGGCTGGCAGGGGCTCACGGTGGTTCTCCCCCTTGCAGGCTGCTGTGGGACGTTCTGCTACCCCTGCCTGGGCTGCCAGGTGGCTGGGGACATGAACGAGTGCTGCCTCTGCGGGACCAGCGTGGCCATGAGGACCCTGTACCGCACCCGATACAACATCCCGGTCAGTGAGGGCGCGGGTGGTGGGCTCCCTTTTCCGACCAATTTTCTCTCAATCCTCACGGCCAGCCATGGCCCTGTCTCGGCACCTTTCACCCAGGCTTGCAGCCTGCCTCTGGCAACAGCCAAGCTCAGAGAGCCACCGCTTGGCCACTGTGTCCCTGTCAGGGAGAGCCATGAAACCATCAGGGTGGTGCTGCACGGGACAACAGCTTAGTGTGGGTGGCAGGGAAATGTGGCCCACAGTAAACGTGTCAGAGCATCTCTTCCCACTGGCAGTGAAAGGACTTGGTGTGTGATTTCCCCCCCTGCCTCATGCGGGGAAGCCAGCAGATAAGTCACTGAGTTCCGGGGTCAGCAGTTCCTTGTCCCTTCCTATCTTATCTCCCCCTGGCAAGCTGGCCCCGTCCTGCAGCCAACGCAGCCGTTGCTGCTGAACCATGCACTTTTGAAATGTCCTCTGCTCCGGGGTCAGAGCTGAACCCCGATGGAAAAGACATGCAGCGTGGAGTGCAACTGACCTCTTCTTTGCTGAAATGTGGTTTTGGGGAAGCCCTGGCTCCTAACACATGCCTTTCCTGCAGGGCTCCATTTGTTCCGACTACTGCATCACCTTGTGGTGTCCCGTGTGCTCCGTGTGCCAGATCAAAAGGGACATCAACAAGCGGAGGGAGATGGGCATCTTCTGGTCAGCGCCCCTTTTCTCCCTGCAACACGGGGGCATCGTGCACGTCCTTGACCCGAGCGGGATGAATGTGTGGCCGCAGCAGGCCACCGGCAGCCCGTCCTCACCTCCCGTCCCTTCACTTACAGATGCTGTGGAGCCCGTGCCGCCCGCACTCCGCAGGAAGGTGGCTGAGGATTGCCAATGACTGGCAGCCCTCAGCCCCTCTTGAGCAGCCCAATAAAGAGCGATGTGTGCCTTGCCTGCTGCGTGCTCGTTGTCCCCCTGCATCGTCCCTCTGTACTGCGTGGCTGCATTTCCACCCGGGTTCTGGTCCTTTTCCCTTTTATAGGCTATTTTAAATGCGTGTAGGGTGTCTGCTGAGATGTCAGACCTGGGCTGGCTTCTGGGTCTCTTTGTGGGGCTGGTGAGAAAAGTGAACATGCTGGGGTCCCAGCAGCTTCTTCCTTTTGGGAACCCATGGGACTCGCCCTCCGAAATGATGCTTCTGACCCAATGTCACCCGATGGGATACAGTGGAGAGGGGCCGTCCCCCTGCTCCCAGTACTTTCAGAGGGGGGGTTGCCCCGTGGGTCTCTCCAGACACTTGCTGGCTTGTGGAGCCCAAATGTGGCCTCCCCTTCTCCAAAGGCTGCTGCTGGGCACGAAGGGCGAGGGCCGGCAGCGGGGACGTTGCGCAAGCGGGGAGTGTGCGGGTCAGCCTACAGCTGGGCCGGGAGGAGCAGAGGTTGGCAGCGCCCAGCGCATATAAGGGACGGGAGCGGGCAAAGGACACACGGCTCTGTGAGCAGGGTGGCTCTGCAGGTGTGTGTGGCTGGCGGGGCTTTGGGGTGAAACGGTGGGAAATCGGGGCGGAGGTGGTGGTGATGGAAACTGCGGTGATCCCATGTTGGATGTGGAAAGGGGGTGGTGGTCCCTGGGATGCGCGTTCAGTGTGCCCGGTGCCCACCAGTGTTATAGCTGAGGGCATGGCCCTGCAATAGGGAGCAGCCCCAAGGGTGTGGAGGCTGTGGACCTCAGGTGGGTTCATTAGGCAGCTCGTTATGGGGGGCAGCTGGGTGTGGGGAGGAGAAGGAGGAGGAAGTGGTGGTGGTGTGCTGTTGGGGAAGGGTGGGCACACAGGGGCTCCTGCAGTGCTGGGGAGCTGAGGAAGAGGAGGAGGCACCTGGTGAGGAAGGTGAGTGAGCAAGGAGCGGAGGGAGCTGGTGGCTAGGCCTGGAGCAGGGGAGGGGGAGATGGGAAAGGTGCTGGCTTCCAACCCCCCAGGGAAGCAGGGTTAGATGGGGAGAGGCAGAGAGAGGCCCTGGTGGAGCAATGCCTGGAGACGTGGCCCCCGGGCTGGGGCCATGAGGGCTGCAGCCTCCTCTCCTCCCTCCCGGACAGCCTTCTCCGGACACCGCCTGCCCGTGCAGCCCTGCCGATGGCCTCCCGACATGTGGTCACCACCCAGCCCTGGGGCTCGGCGGTCGCCCCGCAGAGGAGCGAGTGGCAGACGGGGCTGATGGACTGCTGCTCCGACTGCGGCGTCTGTGAGTAGGCTCTGGGCGGGCTGCTGGAGGGTCTGGGCGGGCGTGGGGCGGGTGTCGAGCGTGGGGTGTCTCCCTGTCTCTCGCAGGCATCTGCGGATCCTGCTGCTACATCTGCCTGGGCTGCGAGGTGGCTGGGGACATGAACGAGTGCTGCCTCTGTGGGACCACTGTGGCCATGAGGACCCTGTACCGCACCCGATACAACATCCCGGTCAGTGTGGGCGCGGGTGCTGGGCTTCCTTTTCCCCCCTGTGTCCCTGGGGCAGTGGGGATGCACAAGGCCACGTCTCCATGGGTCAGGGTTGGTCATACCACGGGTCCTTCTCGGCAGGGCTCCATCATGGACGACTTCTTCTCAGTGCTGTGCTGCCCCTGGTGCTCTCTCTGCCAGCTGAAGCGGGACATAAACAGGAGGAAAGAACAAGGCACCTTCTGGTGAGTTGGCCTCTTCACCCAGCTCCGCACATGTTCCCTGAGCCCCCCTTCCTGCCACAACTGACCTAGCACATCCCATCCCGTCCCTCAGCCTCCTCTGCCCTCCCTTGCAGATGCTGCTGCCCTGGCCGTGGAGTTGCTGCTGCCCTCGTGTTCCTGGTCCGTGCAATGGGGGGCTCAGTGCTCTCACACAGCCTCCCCCTTCCCTTGGTAACGCGGTCAATAAAGAGCAGTGCTTGCCCTCACTCGCATGTGTTCGCATTTATTTACTTTGTGGCTTTAGCTTTGTTGTTTCTCGGTGTCCTGCTGTGGCACCGGAGGACAGCGTGCTGCTTCGTGCTGTGTGTTCAGGGCAGCACCGAGCACGCCAGATGAAGACCCCTTGCAGACCTGCACCAGCCCAAGAAACTCAGCAGGGGGAAAACTGAAGTGAAACAAAGCCCAGGCCAATGCTGCTGCAGCCATCCCAGCTTCTCCACGCACACCGCAGCGTGGCCGTGGGCAGGGCTTGTGACAGCATGGATGGGGAAGCGATGGTGGTGGGCTGGGGGGGCTGTGGTCCAGCCTGCCATCTTCTCCACGAACCTCCTGAGGAACCACGGTGCTGAGAGCCCATGGGGAGCTGCTGCTGCGTGGGGTGAGACGTCCCAGTGTCTGGTGTCAGGCTGGGGGGCTGAGGAGTTTGGGGGAAAGCCTCGTGTAATTGGGGGCTGCCTCGCTACAGCGTGGCTCTGAGCAGGTGCTGGATTTACTCAGCAACCTGCCGTGGTTCAGAAAAGGGAACTCCGGGGCTGGGGTTTGCTCTGCAGAAGAGCACTGGTGGCTCTGGTCCATTTCAGCATTGCTGCTTTTCAGAGAAATTGGCGTGTTTTTTGTGTTCTCCCAGAGCTCAAGCTGGCTGTGGTACCACCAGCTACATAGCCTGGCGAGGCCACATCACTGCCCCAGTGAGCTGGCAGCACCCCTGTCCCATCTCACTGGCACCGAGGTCTCTTCGGGGCCCTTCTCCCCTCTGGGCCGTGCTTAGCTCTGCCTGTCTTTGCCGCAGGATGGGCATCACGGCCCTGTGCTGTGAGGGTTTCCCCACCCATGGGTGGGAGAAGGTGGTGACTGCGGGCGTGGAGGTTTCTGTAATGTGCAAGGACACAAAGGCTTGGTTTCTGTGGTTTTATGAAGAATTGCCACTCCTCAGGTGAGCGCATACTTACCTTTATGGATGCTTGTATATATACACCTCTCAAGGTGCTACCAGTATGGCACAGATCAGACCGCTCCCAGGACTGGGACAGCTGAAGACAGAAAAGCTTCTCGTCACTGGATGATGTCTGTGACCGCATCCACCATCAGCAGGTGTCCCCCGAGAGGATCCTGCCTGTCCTGGAGATCCGCAGAGAAGCTCCTCTTGTGTAAATATTGAGTTATTTTTATACCACGTTGGTGCCTATACCTAAGGGGCTGTAGGAGAGCGTTGGATCAGTTAATCCTGATTGATGACA